>NC_090925.1:460781855-461490804 GCF_040938575.1 Ambystoma mexicanum | reverse complement strand
ATTAGGGCACTAGCGTTCCTAGCCAGGAACTGATACAGCACACAGGGAAACCCTGTGAGGCACAGACTTGTGTGCAGTGCATATCATTTGCATGTGCAAATTGCCACCTGCACTACCTATTGTAATCCGCGGCTGCCAGAACACACAAATATGGGTACAAAGCAGCAGACAGGAGTGTTTGTTTGTGGAGGAGTCACTTACTTTGGGGCATGGATGGTGTTGTGTGTGTGTGCTGTTGACACACATTCAGATTAGTAACTCACGCTCTCTTTGCAGCATTGAACTGCTCCTGTTACCAGACCTGAGACTGCGCACGCAGGAGGCCAGCACTCACCCCAGAGATAAGTCACTCATTGGCTTGCATTTGACGCATTTGGTACAATGTGCATGATGAACATGTTTTCTCAGATTGAGTATGTGTTATTGTGAATGTTAGTGTTTTGTATTCTGACTACTTTCCCTTGCCAATCCAACTCCCCTCTTCTGCCCCTCTTTCCGGTTATCCTGCATACCAATGCCTGTCCAAACAACAAATCCCTGACCATCCTTCCCCGCCGGGGTCTCAGAGGCCTGTGTAAGTTTGACCGCGCAGGCGCCAAGACCACGGAGGGGGTGGTTGGTTCGTGCCACTCCTGCGCATGGGCACTGGAGCTGTGACACTACCCATCAGTTGTTGCATCCTCATTGTATGTTATATATTGTAATTGGTACCCATCCTGTGGGACCATTGTTGAAGTGTGCTACCTTGGTTGTTCTATCATTCTGCTTGTGCATGTGCTTTGACATTTCCTGCTACTTCAAGTCATCTACTGGAGACTCGTCCTGGATTTTTTGGTGCCTACTGGATTTTTCCCTGGTTTGTGGGTTTGGCTCCTTGGAGTTCTCTGCGATTTGGTATTTTTACCAGTCAAGGTGGCCTCTGAGGGGGCTGGACCCTATTTACACGCAAGCTGGAACATGGAGACCAAGGGGTAGGGTGATCCTATATCAATTTAGAATTGAAGGAAGAAGGCACATTCCACAGACTCTGTTGTTCAGAAGGTCACAGTGATGTGTGAATGAGGGAGGGCCTTTTGTTGTTGGACAGTTGGCTTGGGCTACAGTGTTTTGGGCACTCTGACATTGTAATAGTGGGGTACTATATACATGATGTGTTGTGCTGGGCAATGCCTGTTCCTGTGTTGTCTTTGCTTTTCAGGTGTCAGGGGATTGGTGTGGTTTGACCTGCTGGGGTGTTCACATGGGCAATGTTCACATGTGATGTGTACAGGACACTGAGGGTCACTTTATTTCACATGCATATATAGAGTGCATGTCCATAATGACACACCCAGTTGCACAATGATCCACCACACGTACAACCACCCTTCCATGGTCACAGGTGCACACAGATTGCAATCTCAGGCCCGCTGTGTCTCTGCAGCACATGATCTATGACCATTTGGGTATCCTGTACATGAGTCATTTGGATATTGATTTGATTTGTCATTTTCATGTGATGTTCAAGGTTTATCTGCAACACAATGGCGGCTCAATGTGCTGTGTGCTGAGCAGTGTGTTGCAGGAGACACAATCAGCACACGGGTTTGGGAGTGGGGATTTTGTGGTGCAAAATGTGCATGTGAACATGCATTCAGTTTTGTGTTCATGCTACGACTGGTGGAAACCATTTGTGTCTGACTTTGTATGTGTGGGAGGTTGTTGGTCAGTCATTTCATCTGATTCCATGGCAGGCATCGTTGTCTCGTGCCAGTTTACATTATGACATGTCACTTTTTATCTTATTGGTCTTGCGTTAGCCTTTTGCTATTGCATGCCATGTCATGGTATGGCAGACAAGGGTGATGAGGGTTGGGAGGGTTTGGGTGACATACCAGGGATTGTGATGGCCTGTTTTGCAGGAGGGGTGATACACACCTTGCATGTGTTCCTTTTGGTCACATGGGATTGGTTATGTTTAAGTAGCTAGGGATGCACACAATGTAGCACTTCCGTGGCAACATTCTCAGCTTGGTAAGGTTGTGACAGTTGACTGTCTCTTTGTCATCATCGATTGTCACCTGGTATGTGCCAGGCCTGTGTGCACTCCCCAGCGGTGGGAGTTTAGGTGAAAAATGTGGCCACAAGCTGTGTCCGGGCTGCCTCGCCATGTGCCATTTCCCCTCCAATGGGCAATGCCTGTGGTTGGGGATGTGGGGGCACCACCATGTCCACCGGGACGTCCCGCCGTGTTGCAACATTGTGCAGGACACATGCTGCCACAATGATCCTGCACACTACTGGGGGTGCATATAGTAGCTGGCCGCCAGAGCGGTCAAGGAAGCGGAAGCATGACTTGAGCACTCCGAATGTGCGCTCCACTATGCCCCTGGTTGCAATATGGGCAGCATTGTATCTTACGTGGGGTGGTGTGGTGGGGTTCCGGATTGGCGTCATCATGTGGTTGCTCAGAGGGTAGGCATTGTCCCCTGGGGAGGTGATAATGGTTGTGATTATTGGGGTTTGTTTATTTGGTTGTGTGTGACATGCATGCATGTTTACAGGCATTTGTACTCACCTAGGAGCCATGTGTCGACATGCTGACCAGCTTCCATGGCCCGGCTGAGGGCGGACATTCTGTATATGAAACTGTCATGGGTAGAGCCAGGGTAGTTTGCATAGACAGAGATGATGATTCCCTTCGCATCGCAAATGACCTACACGTTGATGGAATGCCAGTGCTTGCGGTTTCGATAGATATGCTCAGTGGCCTAGTTGGATGTAGGGCCACATGGGTGCAATATATGGCACCAAACACTTTGGGGAAGTGTGCCACCCTGTAAAATTCCTGGACCACGGCCTGCCTTTCTGCAGGTGTTCTGGGCATGTATATGTGCCTGTGGACTGAGGGGCGCGCAGTGATGATTGCCAACACCTGGTGTAGGCAGCGTGACTGCGTGGCCTGTGAGACCCACTCCCCACCATGGCAGTTGTCTGCTGAAATGACCCAGTGGCCAACAAATGCAGGACATTGAGCACCTTCTCCAAGGGGCTCAATGCTTGGGAGCACAAGGTGGGTGATGTAAGGTCATCTTCCCACTCCCTGACCAGGTCTAGGATGATACAGGGTGGAAACCTAAACCTGCCATAAAACTGGTTGTCAGGCATCCCAAAAAGGCTGGTCCGGGGAAAGAAAATGCGGTCCTGGCTTTTCTCCTTCTGCGGTGTCCCACGATCAGTGCTGCGACAAATGGGGCATTCATCATAGCTGGATATACGTGTTAGTTGTTTGCGGGCACTTTTATACTGTGCGCAGGGACGCTTCTGCCTGCCTTCATGTGGCAGACATGTTGACGCCTATGCTCGTCTTTTGGCATGCGTGGGTTTCCCGTATTCGATTCCATGAATAAGTGTTGTTCGCGTGCGTGTGGGCGTTCCGTGTATTTCCCTGCAGTACTTCCCCAGTACTTCTTTTTCACGTGTTGTTCCCCATTCCGCATGTTACGCCAGTGTCCCACCCCCTTTGTGGTGTGTGCGCAGACGTTGTGCGCTTTCCCTATGTGCGTCGCGCACGACCTTCGGGATGTTGCAATGACGTGTGCACCCATGTGCGCCACGCACGGATTTGGCGCACATCCTGGGGAAAACACGCGCAGGCCCTTCCTTGAATCGTGCGCATGCGCTTGCTTTTTCACGCTTGCGCCAGCTTGCGCCGGCTTGCGCTGAGATTTTCAGCACACATTTGTTCCATGAATCGTTCCCTTAGTCTCAATAGGGGTGAGGGAGACTGAAAGACCTCAATGAGCACACAAAGCAAGGAAACTTACAAATTACTCCAGACAGGTGTTATATTAAAAGTATAGACACATTTATTACAAGGCCTTTGTAATATAGACCATAGCAAAGAATCACAATAATACTGAAGTAAACCAACACATCACAATCAACACGATATATATATATATATATACAAGACCAGAGGGGTATAACGGATTAAGCAGCACGAAATATGTAGACCACCTAGATGGGGAGGAAAACAGGCAGTACAAGTAATCTTTAGACACAGTTCCACATCAAGAATACACCTAACTAAGAGGCAGTCCAAGCCCTACAAAGAATAAAGCTTGGACGCGCTTGTGCCACTGGACAAAATAAGGTCTCTTCAAGGGTCACTAGGAGCTCAGGAAGGTGGATCAGGTTGATGAAGAAAAAGTCCCCACTATTCAAGCAGGACCTCCACTTGTGCGGGATAGATTTGCTATTTTGCAATAGCAGTGGAACGGAAAGGGGCTCTCGGGGGCCACTGGTTAGGGTATGGACTACTGGTAGGGTATGGACTACACACCATTCCCCGACGCAGGCAGATCCAGACTTCACCAGTACACCAGTACAGTCCACTTTTCTGGCAGGTTCGAATGCGACAATCAGGACGTCTCGACACTAGGTAGTTTTCCGCGGTAGCAGGGTTCAGGGTCAAGGGGGTCACAAGTGCAGTGAACTTGCACAGTTCATTGCCACAGCAGGGCAACACGGTAACCGCATTTTCTCCGGTCCGGGCACACTCATCTCACTTCAGACCTGGGAATGCCAAGTGTACAAAATTCGGTGTGAGGGTGCCGTGGACACAGAGCAAGCAGTATACCAAGTTTCAAGGGCTTCCTCGAAACCCCGACGGTGACAGAGCAAACGTCCTGCGTAAGCTGGTCAGCCCACTGGTTGGCCCAGGGACACTTCCGAAGAAGCTTACTCGCAGGGTTTGATGAAGGTGCTGAGTATAGTTGGTCCCACTATTCCAATGGGTCGATGCATCTTCACAGACCTTCTGGGACGATCAGATGCAGAGGGGTCTCGCAGGACAACAGCGGGCTCAGGGTGCCAAACCTTCCAGAGGGTCACCAGCGGTTCCTTGACTTGGCTTCTTGTTGCAGGATACTTGGCTCTTTATCCTTTGTTCATGTGAACTCAGGAGATCGACATGGTAGTGGTGTTTTCAGCCTCCTCTTATCCAAAATTCCCTTCGCGCCAAAACGGAGAGGACCCAATGGGAGATCTGCTCACAAACAGTCACTGCATACGTGGACCAATCACGGACCACGGTAGTCCCAGGCATTCCGGACACTCCAAACTCTCTGGCACCCAGGATGTGTATTGGGAACAGACATCCCAGCCCACATCCTGGAGGCACATACACAAGGCATGCAGAAGCCCACGAAAGCTTTGCGTTTTGTGGGAAAGTGCATGACCAAATAAGGACTGACCCGGGTCAGCTCGACCTGGGGAAGGTGAAGGAGAGAGATGGCCAAAGGACAGGACAAAGAACCTCGTGGCATGGCCATTTTGGAGCCAGGCCACCTATTCGTGCCAAACGCGGTAAACGTGGATAACATGGCAAGAAAGGGTTCAAAACATAAGAAAAACGATAACTGCCACCAGTCCTGTCCGTGACACATCTGCACAGTTTATAAAAAATCCAGGGAGAGTTTCTAGGGCCTTTGGAATGACTAGAGACCCAAGGGTGCATGAAGTAAGTTACATTGCACTCTTGTTAGATGTTGCACACAAGCATCAACATTAGGAAAGGACTAAGGGAAACAAAGTCTCCCAGTACTGACTGTCTTAATGGCATGTCAGTTTCCCATAAGAAATGAGCAAAAGCCCAGAGGAGTGCAGCTGAGGGCTGCACTTCTCTGGCAAAGGTTAGATCAGGGTGTAGAACAGCAGCAAAAAGTTTGGCGGTTGACACATGGAGGGAAAATTACATTCAAATATGAAATCTTTCCTAACACTCGCCCTTCCCAGGACAAGGGGGAACTAATCCACCCCTGGATGAGTTTCGTGTTCAGGTCGGTTAAGCATTCTGGACAACCCATCAGCATTGCTAGGTTGGACACCTCGTCTATGCTCAATAGTGAAGTCAAAGCCTTGCAGACTTATGGACCACCTAAGCAACTTTGGATTCTCTCCCTTCATTTTCATTAGCCACTTTAAGGGTTTATGGTCAGTTTGCACAGTGAAGTGGGTCCCATAGAGGTAGGGCCTCAGCTTCTGTAGGGCCCACACAACAGAGATACATTCTTTCTCTACTGTGGACCATCTGAGCTCTCTGTCCTTAAGCTGGCGACTAATAAAACCAATAGGGTGCTCCTTACCCTTCACATATACTTGTGATAGTACAGCTCCTATCCCAGTCTCAGAGGCATCTGTCTGCACAATAAAAGGCCTTTGGTAATCAGGGGCCCTGAGCACAGGGGCCTGGCACAAGGAGTCTTTTAAGCCATTGAAGGCCTTCTCACACTCTTCAGTCAAAGTTACCTTCTTGGGTTTCTATGGAGTGGTGAGAGCAGTCAGAGGGGCAGCTATGGTGCCATAGTCTGCCATGAAATTTCTGTAATACCCAGTGAGTCCTAAGAAGGCTCTCACTTTGGTCTGTGTAGTGGGGGTAGGCCAGTCTTGTACTGCATGTACTTTACTGGGTAGAGGCGGTATCCTCCCTTCACCTACTTCATGTCCAAGGTAAACCACTGAGCCTTGTCCAATCTGGCACTTACTGGCCTTTATGGTCAAGTGGGCCTTCTGAAGAGCCTGTAACACAATCCCAAAGTGTTTCACAAGGTCTTCCCAGGTGGCACTGAAAACTGCTATATCATCCAGATATGCAAGACAGAATTCGTCCAACCCATTCAACTATTGATTCACAAGCCTCTGGAAGGTGGCAGGTGCATTCCTCAACCCAAAAGGCATTACTCTGAACTGGTAAAGGCCTTCTGGAGTTGAGAAAGCTGTCTTCTCCTTGGCATGTTCTGCAAGGGCTATTTGCCAATAACAAGCAGTGAGGTCAAAAGTGCAGAGGTACTTGGAGGCGCCCGAGGTATCCACCAGCTCATCTGTTCTAGGCAAGGGGTGTGCATCTGTCTTGGTGACAGCATTCAGAGCCCTGTAATCCACACAGAACCTCAATTCAGAAGTACCTGCTTTTGGAACCAAAACCACAGGGCTGGAGCAAGGACTACTAGAGGGTTCAATCATCCCAAGATCCAACATTTTGTTGACCTCTGTCTTAATGTAAGACCGTACTTTGTCTGACATTCTGTATTCCCTACTTTTGGTAGGTACACTGTCTCCTGTGTCTATGTTATGTTTGCACCAAGGTGTCAAACCAGGGGACTGTGAAAACAGGGGGAAAATTGCCTAAGCAAACTTTTCACCTCAGCCTGTTGATCAGAAGTCAGGTGAGGGGCCACTCGGACACAATCAATGGAGCTATCTGAAGGACTGCTTTGGAGTAGGTCAGGAAGAGGTTCAGACTCCTCTTCCTCAACATCTGAAGCCAATAAGAGTGCTGCGATTTCAATTCTTGGGATGAAAGCCTTCAGCCTATTTACATGGAACACTTTTGGAGCCTGTCCAGGCCTTCCAAGGTCCACTAAATAGTTGACCTCACACAGTGACTCCACCATTGTGTAAGGGCCAGACCATTTATCCTGTAAAGCCCTAGGCCTTATGGGATTCATGATCAGGACTTTCTGACCAGGGGTAAAGTTGATGAGGGAAGCTTTCTGGTCATACCAATGTTTTACCAGAGCTTGTCCTGCCTTCAACCTGTCACTAGCTATACCCATCAGGAGTACCACCCTTTTTCTGAGCCCCAACACATAATCTACTATGTTGGTAGTAATGGGGGGAGTGTGCTTCTCCTATCCCTCCTTGACTATGGCAAAGGGTCCCCGTACTGGGTGACCAAAAAGAAGTTCAAAGGGGCTGAAGCCAACACCCTCTTGTGGTACCTCTCTGTAGGCAAACAGTAAGCATGGTAAAAGAAGGTCCCATTTTCTTCTTTGAGGTTCTTCCAGAGCCCCAATCATACTTTGCAAGGTCCTGTTAAACTGTTCCACCAGACCATTGGTCTGGGGGAGGTATGCGGAAGAAAACTTATAGGTGACCCCACAATCCTTCCACATAGCCTGCATATACTTTGACATAAAGTTGCTGCCTCAGTCAGATACAACTTCTTTAGGGAAGCCAACCCTCGTAATGATGCCAAGTAACACTTTTGCAACTGACTTGGCAGTCACAGTTTTCAATGGGATGATCTCAGGATACCTGGTGGCATGGTCGACCAGCACCAGGATAAACCTATTGCCTGAGGCTGTTTGGGGGTCAAGGGGACCGACTATGTTGATCCCTACCCTCTCAAATGGTACCCCCACAACTGGGAGTGGTACCAATGGAGCTTGGATTGTTGAACCACTCTTACCAGATAACTGGCAGGAGGCACCACTCCTGCAGTGACTTTCTACTTGCACCCCTATCATGGGCCAGTAGAAGTGCATGGATAACCTTTGCTTGGTCCTCTTAATACCAAGGTGACCAGCAAGGGGCACTTCATGTGCCAGCTGGAGGAGGAAGGGTCTTACAGCAAGGGGAACCACAAACCTCCTATGGTCTCCTTCTGTAGACTCTGTAGGCTCACTATACAGGAGCCCACCTTCCCAATAAATCTAATGCTTCCCAGGAGGTTCACCCTCAAGCTGGGAGCAGGCCTGTCTCCTTAGGCCTGCCAGAGATGGGCACTCATGTTGGCCTTTACTGAATTCTTCCCTGTCAGGACCACCTTCTACTAAAACATTGTTTAGTTCAGGGTGGTCATTGGTGTCAAATACTTCAGGCATCACTGCCTCCTCTTCAGGTCCGGGTGATTGACCAACTACCTCCACCTCAGTGGTAGGTGAGTTAGGAGGAATATTTTCTTTCCCTCTTTTTACTTTTCTGACTCCTTTAGCCTTGGGTTTCCCCTGTGGCTGGGGCAGGGCATTGGTCTTGGCCAGTGTTGCCCTCATTTGAGACCTTGTGCAGGGTCTGTCAACGGTGTCTCCCACAAGCCCTAAAGCTCAGAGATCATTGCCCAACAGGACCTTTCCTGGGACACTCCTCTGAATGCTCACTGGAATCCTGACTGCTGTACCATTGATAGTGAGATTTACAGGTATTACTGGGAACATGAGAGGTGGGCCATCAGCCAACTTAGTGGGCATCAGAGTAGCTCTGGAAACTTCCTCTGGGTCTACCAAGGTAGAATCCACTACAGTTCGACTGCACCCACTATCCCTAAGAGCTGGAGTATCTACGTATGTACTCCATTGATCAGCACACTGTCTTTAAAGAAGTGCTTGGTGTTATCTGGAATCCTAGCATACGCCTCTGAGACATTAGGCTCCCAGGAACCCAGGGAAACTAAAACTACCTCAGCTTCTACCCCACTGGGGAAGGAGTTTGAGGAGAAGGATGCTCCAGTAATCTTTTCTTCCTCGTAGGAGGAGAAGGCCAGATTATCAGAGTGGACCCCCAAGGTTTTGACCATACATCTGGGATCCGCATTCACGTGGCCAGTAGCTCAAGCAAAACAAGATCCATTGGGACTGTTTACATAGGGAGGCTTACTATAACAAGAGTTCTGTTTCGGAGGCTGACCTCCACTACCCTGTGAGTTATCTTGTATCTTACCCTTATGTTTCTCATTGTGGTCCTTTTGGGAGGAATATTTATCAGTTTCCCCACCCTCCTTATCTTTTGACTTTTTCCCTTCCTCCTGCTTACCAGGATGAGTGTTGTCCTTATGGGACACTTGATGTGACACCTACACATCTGCTGCAATGGCTAGCTTTTATCTCGTTTGAATCTGCCAAATGCTGCTTAAGCTCAGGGGAAGAAGATGCAAAAATATGTTTCAGCATGACAAGTCTTATCATACCTTCAAAGGTAGAAACCTTATAACCTTCAATCCAGCCAGTCAAGTTTGTTTAAGGGTTCAGTTACATAAGATACCCAAATACCACCTTCTTTTTTCTTATACTTTCTGAATCTTTTTAAGTATTGGGCAGGAGTCTTTCCAAACTTTAAGATGAGAGTTTGCTTCAACATTGCAAAATCTGCTCTCTCAGCTTTCGACATTTCCATAATGGCACTGCAGCCAGAATGGGGCAGTCTGCTAACTAACCAGGCAATTTTATCAGCATTGTCAACTTGTTGAACTTCACATGCATACTCAAATCTACTCATACTCAAATCTATACGGCCAGTCCATAATGTCATTCTTTTCCTCATACACACTGAGCAGATCCTTTGGAAACCTTGATTGAGAAGAGGCCCCAGACCCATGTCCAGGACCCTTGGATCCATTGGCAACTTGAAGCTTGGCCAGTTCCAACTGTTGATCCCTGTCTCTTTGTTTTTCTGCCTGCTCTATCTTTAGTTTGGCCATATAGAACTCAAGCTCCTTCTGCCTAAACAGCAGCTCTTGCTTCTTGAATTCAAGTATGGCCTCCCCATCAGCACTGGTAGAGGAAACATTCGACATTACACCCTCCATGTCCTCATGGTCGCTGTGGATCAGTGCAGCGGTAGAACCATCAGTTCTACCAGTGAGAGCAGCCCCACCTCCTTCTCCACTGTCCTCGGAAGCTATAGCTCTAAGCTGAGCTTCTTGCCAGTCCATGATTCTCTGAGTCATTTCTACTTTTGTGCCTTTAGAGGAAACACCTCTCTCAGCACACATCTTCCTTAATGTGTCAGATTTTGAAGCATTTAAAGTTAACAAGGTACTTGTTTCCATACTGTTAGTTAGGACTATGGCCTTTTAAAAGTTATACTACGACAATTCACTATGTGTCCTGGTAGGAGTAACCCGAAATGCCTTCACTCATGTGCAAAACTGGATTCCTTCAGTCCTATCCCACCGCTGTACACCAATTTGTTAAGAGGGATTTCTAAACTCTCACCCGGAGGGGCAGAGGTTCAGAAGGCCAAACTAGTTTCTTTGAACAGGGTAACCTCTGGACAAGCCAGACCAATCAGTGTAGCTATGGCAGGCGGTCAAGACTAAGTCTCAAGAGGGGTGAGGGTGACTGAAAGACCTCAATGAGCACACAAAGCAAGGACACTTACAAATTACTCCAGACAGGTGTTATATTAAAAATATAGACACCTTTATTACAAGGCCTTTGTAATATAGACCATAGCAAAGAATCACAATAATACTGAAGTAAACCAACACATCACAATCAACACAATATATATATACAAGACCAGAGGGGTCTAACGGATTAAGAAGCACGAAATATGTAGACCACCTAGATGGGGAGGAAAACAAGCAGTACAAGTAATCTTTACACCCAGTTCCACATCAAGAATACACCTAACTAAGAGGCAGTCCAAGCCATACGAAGAAAGGAGCCTTATGCTCATTAGTACATGTACGCACTTGTGCCACCAGACAAAATAGGGTCTCTTCAAGGATCACTAGCAGCTCAGGAAGGTGGATCAGGTTGATGAAGAAAAAGTCTCACTATTCAAGCAGGACCTCCACTTGCGGGCAGAGGCAGGTTGAGAGTGCGGGATAGAGTCACTATTTCACAATAGTGGTGGAAAGGAAAGGGACCCTCGGGGGCCACTTCGAAAAGAAATGGGCTCCTGCACTAGGGGCCACCGGTTAGGGTATGGACTACTCACTGGTCCCCGACGCAGGCAGACCCAGACATCGTCAGTACAGTCCACTTTGCTGGCAGGTTAGAATGTGACAATCAGGACGTCTCGACACTGTGTAGTTTCCGCGGTAGCAGGCTTCAGGGTCAAAGGGGTCAGAAGTGCAGCAAACTTGCACAGGTCATTGCTATAGCAGGGCAACACAGTAACCGTGTTTACTCTGGTCCGGGCACACTCGACTTACTTCAGACCTGAGAATGCCAAGTGTACAAAATTTGGTGTGAGGGTGCCGTGGACACAGAGCAAGCAGTAGTTATCCAAAGTCCCCTTCGTGCCAAAACAGAGAGGACCCAATGGGAGATCTGCTCACAAACACTCACTCCATACGTGGACCAATCACGGACCACAGTGGTCCCAGGCATTCAAGACACTTCAGACTCTCTGGCTCCCAGGATGTGTATTGGGAACAGACATCCCAGCCCACATCCTGAAAGCACATACACAAGGCAAGAAGAAGCCCGCAAAAGCTTTGGGTTTCTCGGGAAAGTGCATGACCAAATAAGGACTGACCCGGGTCGGCTCGACCTGGGGAAGGTGAAGGGGCAAGATGGCCAAGGAACAGGACAAAGAACCTTGTGGCATGAACATTTTGGAGCCAGGCCACCTATTCGTGCCAAACGCGGTAAGCGTGGATAACATGGCAAGAAACGGATCAATACATAAGAAAAACGATAGCTTCCACCAGTCCTGTCCGTGACACATCTGCACAGTTCATAAAAAGTCCAGCAAGAGCTTCTAGGGCCTTTGGAATGACTAGAGACCCAAGGGTGTGGTAAAAAAAAGTTACATTGCACTCTTGTTACATGTTGCACAAAAGCTGCAACATGAGGAAAGGACTAAGGGAAACAAAGTCTCCCAGTACTGACTGTCTTAAGAGCAATTCAGTTTCCCCATAAGAAATGAGCAAAAGCCCAGAGGAGTGCGGCTGAGGGCTGCGCTTCTCTGGCAAAGGTTAGATCAGGGTGTACAACAGCAGCAAAAAGTTTGGGGGTTGACACATGATTTAAAATTACATTCAAATATGAAATCTTTCCTAACACTCATCACTTATCTTTAGTGTAACACTTTTATTTGGTAATTCAACCGTCATTTTGTCTGGGTAAAGTTTTCCAATATCTGATGTGAACGAAATCGGCCAGCTAATTTTTCATTGCGCACTCGATTTACATTGTGAGATGTACATCTAGGTGTGTTATGGTTTGTGAAAATGTTCTCTGCTACTTGTTTTGCCGGCGGCATATCTGTCAACAGAGTATATAATAAAACCATTTTCTCTGTTGCTCAGTAAATTATAATGATGTAACTTAGAATTTACTTTAAATGCAGTCAGATATTTGAATGAATTCAAATGACAATTTAGATATGAAAGATTAGGAAAATACCGTAATGTTAGTAAGTGCTTATCTCCACCTCGCCACCCTCCAGCGCTATCAGCAGCATCAGCCCTTAACGAAGCCCTTGCTCGAATGCTCATGCGTGAATGTGCTCGAATTGCTGCTGATATGGGTTTATGGGAAGGAGAAGAGGAGTTTTCAGTGGCACTAGAAAATGAAGATAAACAACATTTGTATCACTTGCAATGGTTAAAGTAAATATATACCGTGATCTTTAAGTTCATATGCAGTAAAAAGAAATCCTTGTTGATAGAACTCAGAGCACGGGCAGCGCGGACAGCAGTAGCAGTATCAGCCCTTAAAGAAGCCCTTGCTCCAATGCGCGTGCAACAGTTTGTTGTTTGTCAATTGTTGGAGGAACTTGCTGATGATATTTATTAAGAATGTTTTCCCTGAACCACCTTGACCACTTACATATAGCAGTGTAGGTTTGTAGTCTTGACAGGTACAAATTTTAGTTTCGTGCTGCATACCATGTTCAATTTGTTTAGTTACTTCTAGGAAAATGCTATGCTGTTCATTGTTTAACTGTGATTTGAGTATAGTAAAGTCATCTGCAGATCCTTCTTACTGGTACATGGTGTTTTCTACTTCAGTGATGGCTAATTCTGTCTCATTTGCTATAAATGGCTGACCAAGTGGTTCTTGGCTTCCTGTTAGAGAAGGTTAACTGCTGTCAGGCGTGTCTATGGCCCTGATTCATGGATTATTTGCGCCAAAAAAAAATGGGATTTGTGTGTTATTCTGCCCGCAAATCGCTTCATGCAAGTCGGACCTCTGCGGATTCCCACAGGTGTCCTCTTTTCGGAAATGCATGGGGTTCCCTGTTTTCCTTGGTGGCTTGGACACCGTAGAACCATATCTGTATGGTGTAACCGTCTAGAAAAAGTGTGAAATTCAGCTGTCAAAAAAGACTTGGTGGTAGGGGTCTTTTAGGCTTTCCTCTTGGCGCCCAGGTAGGTGCAACCACACATGTGAGGTACCGTTTTCATTGTGACACCTGTGGAAACGCGGGACAGTAGGCCATTTGTTGTTGGTGGCGTGTTTCGGTCGGTGAGCCGAGTGAAATGTGCGGAAAATGCATTTTTTTGCCACATTTCAGAATTTGCTGGGGTTTCTGGGTAATAAATTATGGGCCGATTTGCGCAAGACAGACCTCTGCAGATTCCTAGGGGTGTCCTCTTTTATGAAATGCATGAGGTTTTCTGTTTTCCTTGGTGGATTGGAACCCTAAGCCCATATCTGTATGGCGCGCCCATCTGGAAAAAGTGTGAAATTCAGCTGTCAGAGCAGACTTGGGGGTAGGGGTCTTTTAGGCTTTCCCCTTGGCGCCCAGGTAGGTGCAACCACACATGTGAGGTACTGTTTTCATCGGGACACCTGTGGGAACGCGGGATGCTAGGCCATGAGTTGTTGGTGGCGTGTTTTGGTGGGTGAGCCGAGTGAAATGTGCGGAAAATGAGTTTATTTTGCCACATTTCGGATTTTGCCGGGGTTTCTAGGTAATAAATCCTGGGCCGATATGCGCAAGTCAGACCTCTGCGGATTGCCACGGGTGTCCTCTTTTTGGAAATGCATGGGGTTCCCTGTTTTCCTTGATGGCTTGGACACCCAAGGCCCATATCTGTATGGTGTGCCCGTCTAGAAAAATTGTGAAATTCAGCTGTCAAAAAAGACTTGGGGTTAGGGGTTTTTATGCTTTCCCCTTGGCACCCAGGTAGATGCACCCACAAATGTGAGGTACCATTTTCATTGGACACCTGTGGGAATGCGGGACGGTAGGCCATGTGTTGTTGGCAGCGTGTTTCGGTGGGTGAGCCGAGTGAAATGTGCAGAAAATGCATTTTTTTGGCAACATTTTGGACATTGCTGGGGGTTCTGGGTAATAGATTCTGGGCCGATTTGCGCAAGTCAGACCTCTGCGGATTGCCACGGGTTGCCTCTTTTCAGAAATGCATGGGGTTCACTTTTTTCCTTGGTTGCTTGGACACCCTAGGCCCACATCTGTATGGTGTGCCCGTCTGGAAAAAGTGTGAATTTCAGCTGTCAGAGCAGACTTGGGGGTAGGGGTCTTTTAGGCTTACCCCTTGGGGCCCAGGTAGGTGCACTCAAACAGACGCTGCCGTAGTGGTATTGACTAGCCACTGATGGTAGCAGATGCAAAATGGTATGAGTACCTGGCCATATAATAGCAGTGCCTGGCAAATGCCTCATATTTATACAAAAGCCAAAACCTTTGGCTTCGCCAATGTTTGTTTTCAGATAATGTCTGAGTGAGCAAACTATACTGGGAAATAAAGACACATCCACCCAAGATAAGGGTGATGAGACCTCGGGGAGTAAGTTATTTTCCATTTCTATGCTGCCATTGTAACGAACGGATGTAAATAGAGGAGCATCAATGTAGAGATGCGGCAGGTGAGGGAAGTGAGTTTTTTAAAATGTCAAGACTAATGATAAAGGAAGCGGGAGGCGTGTGAAAAATGGCCGCAGAGGAGCAAGTGGTTTGGTAGGAAAAGCCATCTGTTTACTGAGACCTCATTCCACTACTGCTAGGTAAAGTCCACAACCAAATCACCCTCATTCACAGGGCACTAATGAGGGCTCTAAGAGATATGGGGCAAATTGGCTGAGCCCAGCCCACTTAGGAATGGACTCCTGAATCAGGTCTCTGATGTGTTGTCCCCACTTATCCTAGAAGTGCTGACCCACCACAGGCAGCTCTTTAACACAACAGAGACAAGGCCTGATTTATAAAAAAATATTTCACATGAGATGCACCATTGTAAAACACTTGTCTAAATCAGGCCTGTAGTCTCTGCAGTGAGATGAAAGGGCTGCCTGTGTGGGTCAGTGTTTTTGATTAAGAAACAAAAGTAGAGGTGGTGCACCAAGGGGTATGATAGCAGTTTGCATGCTTCTCATTGGGTTTCTTAATCCGAGGTGCAGATCACCTCAGGCAGCATTTTCAACACAGAGCTATGTTGGGGGTGGATGGGCTGCCTTTGGGGGTTAGTACCTCTGATTAAGAAACATAAGGAGAGGTGGGAGCACAGTTATGATACCTTATGCTCCACCCACGTCTTCTTTTGTTTCTTAATCAGAGTAGCCAACCCCCATATGCAGTTTTTTTTTTTACCAGGCAGTCAAGACCATCTCTGTTGGGTAAAAGGCCTGCCCATGTTGGTTGATGATTGTGATTAAGCAACAAAACAGAGGCGGGCACACCGCTGGGAATTATGTCCTGCCAACGTCACGCCCTCCTCCCCCTTCATACTTAGGCCATGGCCGATTTCAGAACCCCCCATCGATTCCTCATCCCAGTAAAAGCAATAGTACGCATAAAGCCTGCCCTGAACACGTTTGTCTGCTACTTTTCATGTAAGAGAACAGGCACTCCCCCCAAGAAATGTGAAGGCAATCAGAATGCCTGCATTTGGACAACACTAGAACGACACGTGTTAAAGACTCGAGTCCTAAACGCACGAGTCCAAGTCCTGCTTCGGACCCCTGACAGGTTGAATTATTTTGTTCAATACACAGTAGCTCTCTTTGTCACTGAGACGCACTTGTAACACAACCAAAGTTCTTTCACACATATCTCTTATGTAATTTCTTTACGAAATTGTTTTTTTCTTCCTTTCACGTTTTTTCATTGAGTACATTATCAAAATGTAGGCAAATGGAACACAGTTGGTTTAGGCCCTTAACCCATGCAATTTTCGTAAATATAACAGTTTGTGGGCGCATTGAAATGGACAGAATTTGACAGTGACGCATGCTGGAACTAAAACATGCTCACCGAAAGAGGACAGCTAAGTCTAAGTCCCTTCACCCGGCCTCTGAAAAAAAATATTCAATTTTCCTGCACTCTTTGGAGCACCCATATAACTTTTGAACTGATGATGCAATGTATTCCTCACTTCAGCTAAATGTACATTTTGTGCAAAGGTATTGTTTTAATATCTGTGAAACTGAAAGAGGTCAGAAATAATAATAATAATAATAATAATAATAATAATAATAATAATAATAATTATTATTATTATTATTATTATTATTATTATTATTATTGTTATTATTATTATTATTATTATTATTATTATTATTATTATTATTATTATTAAATGACTTACTTAACATATCAACACAACATCTAATTATTAGGTAAACCCAAAAGGTGAGTCAGATGGTGCAAGATCGACAGTATGGCATTTTTTAGTTCAGTCGATCAGTTGCGCTTTTTCACCACTAGGTGTCCGTACTCTCCCAGCCAAACTACATTTCAGAATAAATACAGCAGAATCGTACATCTTTTTCTATATTTCGATACATGAAATATTGTATTATATTTTTCACATTTACCACATAAAATGTATGGCTTGTTGTAAATACAAATATGGATCGAATTCGCTGTTACTATTTAACTTAACAATTCGTAGAACATAAAGCACAACTATTGTAACGAAAATTGATGTAATCCTAAAGTCTTCAATTCTCACACTGAAGCAGTATTTTACCAGACGACAACGCCGGATGAATGGGGCTGGTTTTCAATTGGAAAGCTCCAAGAAGCGAACCTGTAGTGCCCCTCCGCCTGCTAAAAACAAATAAATGAATAAAAAGTCGATGTCAATAACTTTGACTTCGAGATTAGACTTTCCAAGGTCAAACATTATTTCGCTCATTATTTGCTGCATACGATTCATTTTACGTCCTTTTTTGCTGCCCTTTGGCTTTCTCGCATACTGGGAGATTAGATTGTACTTTTTTATTTTATTTTATGTTGGTGTTTTCTGAGGCGCAAAGACATGGTCCGACACAATATGTGCAGGAAAGATGAACTACTCCCTCTAATAAAATAATAATAATAATAATAATAATAATAATAATAATAATAATAATAATAACAATAATAACAATAATAACTGTAATACCACAGAACACTCACATAAAACGATTCTAACATCTCTTATATTTCGCAATTGCCAATTCTAGATGATGAATCCGAATTCTGAGGTCGATGAATCCCGAGAGGCGCCCAGGCTGCGACATGCTATGATCGGTTATTTTTAACGTGATACCCAGAGGTTTCTAAGCGCGGATCCAGGGATCAAACCTGTGTTGCTCCATGTTGTTTTGTTTCTAAGGCAAGTACATTGCCCCTGAGCTATGCTCCTGAGACAATGTGTAGGTGTATAGCATTCTGCTCTGCAATTGCTCCATGAACCCCCAATAGTGTCCATATTTTCCACTCTGACTTTGCAAGTGTGCCTTGATTGATTGATTGACATTTTATTTCTGTCGCGCTCCAACACAAGTGTTTCCGAGCGCGACAAGGCAAGGGAGGGGAACAGGGTAGAACAAAACAGTGATCTTACTAGGCCCAGTGACATTCAGAACACGCAAATGCATGGGAGAGGGGGGAGGGGAAAAGTGCATGGAAGGGAGGAGAGGTGGAAAGTGCGAAGCAGAGGAGAAACAGATAAATAACAATAAATAAATAATAAAGGCAAAAAACAGTGGTAATGCAGCCAGCAATTTGCAAGTGCTAGGTTTAAGGCAGCGGACAGGGTAGGTCTGATAAGTGCAGGAATAAAAAGGGGGGGCTGTATGGGTACAGATACAGACCCCAGTGCAAGGGGTGGCCCGGAGGCAGTGCAGGAGGGTGGCAGGATGAGCAGGTACCTGGGCCCAAAAGACAGAGGGTGGCCAGGTGCACGGTGCCAAGAGAGAACAGATCAGCAGGGTAGAGGGGGAGCGAAGGCAGAAGAAAAGAGGAAGGTCTTGAGGTGCTTCCGGAACCAGAGATGGTTCTCCTCAAGTTTTAGAGTGGCAGGGAGGCTGTTCCAGAGGGAGGCCCCAGCGGAAGACAGAGATCTACCCCCAGCTCATTTCTTAGGTAGAGGAGCAAAGAGCTTGAGAGGGGAGGTATTTGCGGAGGGATAGCTGAAGGTATTTTGGACCCAGGCCCCAGAAAGCCTTGTGGACAATGCAGAGGGTTTTGAATGTAATCCTTGCATGAACTGGGAGCCAGTGGAGAGATTTCAGAGCTGGAGAGATACGATCCCAGGGCTTGAGGCCAAGGACAAGTCTTGCAGTCCTGTTCTGGATTAGTTGCAGAGGGCGGAGAGTAGAGGCAGGTAGATTTAGATAGAGGCTGTTACAATAGTCCAATCTAGAGAGAACCATGAGATACCATGAGCTTCTGGGGGAAGGAGAAGAAAGGCAGAGTACCTCTGAGGAGGTGCAGTCGGAAATTTGACTTTTTGGAGACCTCAGAGATGTGGGCGGAGAAGGAAAGGGTGGAGTCAAAGATGACCCTGAGGTTCTTAGCCTCGCAGGTGGGGGTAGGAGGAGGGCCAAGGGAGGCCGGCCAGAGAGTGAGGGGAAAGGATGGTGAAGGTGTGCAGATGAGGGCGATCTCTGTCTTGCTGGCATTCAGACAAAGATCATTGGCGGCACACCAATCTTGAATGGCAGTTAGGCAATCAGAGATGAGAGAGGGAGAGGAGGTGGCAGAGGGCAGCCTGAAAATGAGTTGAGTGTCGTCAGAGTAGCACTGGAAATTTGGCCAGAAAATGACAATGCAGTGGGCGAGAGTTGCCAGGTATTGGTTGAAAAGCCAGGGTGAGAGGTTAGACCCCTGGGGAACACCACAGGTAGAGAGGAAGATAGATGAAAGGAAGGACCCAAGTTGGACCTGGGAGGGTCGATCTGAGAGGAAAGAGGTCAGCCAAGCCAGAGCCTGATCAGTGATACCCAGGTTTTCACGGAGACGGCTGAGCAGGATGGTATGGTTGGCAGTGTCGAAGGCAGAAGAGAGATAGAGGAGGATGATGACAGAGGGAATGTTAGAGTAAAGGTTGGTGAGCAGATCTTCACGGATGTTTAGGAAAGCAGTTTCCATGCTTCTGGCAGCTCTGATGCCAGACTGGTGCATACCCCGCATACAGTCTAGCATCGTTCAACCGTCACTGGCAGGTGCCCTCCATTTGTCATCACGTGCCGATCGTGCCTTGTAAATCTCCACTTCAACCCGTTTTCTGATGTTGCCAACATTTTTTCCCCTTTACCCCTACATGTTTCCCACCCCCAGGAGCTGACTTTACTGTGTGTTCCCCTGGAACCAATGCCTATATTACCCCACCAGACTCCCTGTGACCCCCTCCAGCTCCCTGCTCCCTGCTCCCAGCTCCCTGCTGCCATGATCCGAGAGACACCCTTGGATCCCTTGCCACACCAGTTCCTCCTCTCCTTCCACTTCCCCCACCCCTGCATGTCTTCAGTCCATTGGTCACCCTCCCCATCCACCCACTTACCGCTCCTCCCTCGACATTGTCCTGTGTTCCCTTTAAGTTTCTGTGAAATGGGCATGTCACACTATTTACATGCATACTGTCTAGTGCACAATACAGTAGGAACATTTCATTTTTGCCACACGTGTGCACCACTTTTGCTTTATTGCATCACAGGTCTTTTATGAGGAAAACAAGTTAAGATACTCATCTTTGAGGTGAGGGAATCTTGGAGCATGAGTGTTCCCAGTGGCAGAAGGGTGGTCACTAGGGTCTAGTGTCCAGCAGGCAGTGTCAGGATAGGTTCTTAAGTAGCAAAAGTCAGAGTTCCTAAGGAAGACGGTTAGAGCAAGTACGTTAGTTGAGGGTCCAGGGGCTTCAGAGAAGACACCCTAGGAGGTTTCCAGCAAGGGCCTGGGTGCACAGGACAAGAGGACTCCCAATCACAGAAAACACCCCAAAACTACAGAGGAATAATAAGAGACATAAGGTAAGTAAATACCTGAGCCAGCACAGTCCCTCAGCATAGAAGAAGATTTTGCAGCAGGAGGTCTTCAGGATCTGCAGCCAAAACCTGGTCTTTGAATTCCTTCATCAAGAATAGAGAAGACAGGACACTGGAAGTACTTTTGTAGCAAGGATCACGGGGAAAGCTCTAGGCAAGGTTTTCCTTGCAGCTGGATGTGGCTCTGTGAATTTGGCACCTTTTACACGGTCTGAGGTGTATTCAGTAAAGACTGTAAGGTGATATTTTCCTCTTGTAAAGAAATGCATTCCTGTCTTAACTCCTGAAGCTTATCTTTAAGCATAGCATGCATTAACTGTACATCGATATCAGTAGGCACAGTGGAATGTATGGTAGCATTGAATCGGGGTCCTGCACTAGCGATGTATCATTTACTGCTTGTAGGTTCTGTGATTTCTTCTTTCTTTTACCAACTTTGCCTGTGTTTCCCTAAATCAAACTATTAAAATTGGATTGTACAGTATGTTCTTGTACAGAGGGGTATACTACACACTGAGCGTAGAAAACAGTAGTTATGCATGGACCCCCCTTCATTCTTTATGTTGGTGTCATTATACCATTCAATCTGCAAAGTGTAACTGGAAACTTGTGGTTCAACAACAGAGGTATTCTTGAGAAGTAAGCCTAACAGTGTGTTGTTTTGTGCTGCTAAAGCTTGTGTACACAGTGTCAGGATCACTAAAATAGACTGAAATATGGTCTGACAATGTAGGATATGCCATTCTGTGGGAAGAATACTGTGCATGAAAATGCCCATTCGTGACAAGAAGCTCATGTGTGTCAGAAATGTCAATTTGATTGTCACATGTAAATGTAGGGGAACCCTTGTGTACAAACCTGTTCGAGGGTTTGCTGCCTTGTTGTCTTAAATGCGCCATATTCAAACAAACAGATCAAATGACACAAGTGAATGCTAGGTATCTGAATGCTAAGAATACTTAGTTGGAGTGTGAGAATAGTGGCTGGTCATTCTGTCATGAGAGTACAAAGGTAATGGATATGGCAGGGGACATGTGCACATGAACACACAGTGAATAGCTTTTTGTCAAACAACAGGCCAACAGGCACTCAGGAGCCAATATACAGGTAACTCAAAGACAGGATGAATAATGAAATAAAACCAACATGGCCTTCAGCAGTGTAGGAGTGAAATAAGCTAATATCAAAACTATATACAATATAATCCATCAATGAAGATTGGGAGTGTGTGTTCAAATGGAGTGTTCAAGACTGAGGCAAGCCAATGGAAAGAGTTTACTTATTTTGATTTCTTACTAGGGTGTTTAATGCACATTTGGACCAAGTATTTATTCATTGTCAATGGGATAGAGATTGGCACCAATTCCTGAAATTTGCACTCCAAACTATTGCCAATTAGTAATACAATAAGGGTTTTCTTGCAGGGGTATGCATTCCTAACCAATAAATATATCTGTGTTCTATCATTTAATTAATGACAGTATATTAATTAGATTGATCAGAATATGTTAATTCTGTTTTCAAGCTATACAAAAAATGTTTTAGTTGATGTGTAATGTACTGGTTTAAACATCATTCAATTTGTACATGTGCCAACATGTGTTTCACCGCTATACATGCTTTTTCAAAGCAGAAACAGTCCTATGCTTTTCCAAAAAATCACATTCTTTGAATTAAAAGCGACCTTTCCCAATCATATGACATTAATTAATTATATTTTAAGAGAAGGTCATTGAAAAAGTAATGAACCAAAACAGAGGTTTCCAGAGCAGAAGGAAAAACATAGAACTACAGAGAAACACATTGTTAAATTAGTATTGTTAAAGTTGTTCACATCATGCATTATTGATTTCCTGATTGTGTCAAGACATCACAAGTCCCCCCAACAATAGATTTAGCTAAGATGTTTTTGCTGAAGATGTTAACAAAAGTTGTTCAATATTCATATTATATCTAAGATTATGGCCCTCATTCCAAGGTTGGTGGTAGTCATGGCGCTATCGCCATGACTACCACCAATAACGGGACCGTGTCTGGTCCCGTTCAATGGGGACTTACCGGTCCAGTCCGACCTTGGCGGGACCGGGAAATCCTAATTGAAAAAGCCATTCCCCATTCCCATTTGAGCCCCCATAGGGCTCAATGGGAAGGCGCTAATAACGGTACCGCAAATTGCGGTAACGTTATTAGCTCTGAAGTTCCTTAACGGGCCCCATCCATAACGCCTGGTAAAACCAAGCGTTAAGGAAGGGACCCACTAAGGGACCTCGGAATAGGGCGCAAAGGGATTACCGGCACCGATGTCCTTAACGGTGCCCGGTATCCCTTTGCGCCCACCTTGTAATGAGGCCCTATACCTTCTTATGTAACTCAGCTTAACACACTTAGTTATGGTTAGACTTGCTTCTTGGGTTAAAATAAGTATCATTGGATGGAGGCCAGTGCATCAATAATTTTGATAGACAATTTTTAAATGATCCATATCTCAGATTGACCTGAAGTAGGATCATTATAACGTTGAAGCATCTATTATACAAGCATAATAAAATCATCAAAATAGAGAGTCACCATATTGTGTAATTATTCACCACAATAATCTAAGCATTGCAAGGTATACCTTTAAGGTACACATTCCCATTTATTTCTCTTGTGGGTCGAATTAAGAGTCCTCGTTTCTGAAGGCACACAGCTTCTGTTTTTTTTTTCAATTCTACAACAATGAAAGGATAGTAATATTAGTATTAATAGCTTGGATCAGATTAATAAACTGTCCAAAAAATAAAGTTTGTGTGATAGTCTACTGAACTAAGTTTTATATTAAGGTTATATTATCATTAGCATCAAGGTTAAAATGAATTCATATTATGTTGACTCATTTGTCGATACATGTTTTGCTTTTGAAAAAAGAAAAGATGAAAATGAAAAACAAGAAAGAAGAATACTAACATATGTTTTAGCAACGCTGATAGTTCCCTGTCTATTTTTCACTATTCTAGTTTAAAGGTGTACATTTACCTTAAGTTTGGGGAGCATTTTCTCCTGTGTCACTCCGCTTCATCGATGCAAGAGCCACATGGTTAATGGCTGCATTTTGTATTTATAATAGCATCACAGCATAGTGATGTCACAGCAATTGATGTCATAATGTGACGGTAGAAATGCCTATGACGTCATCATGCTTTCTTGCATGGCACCCTTTTGTATGGTAATAATTATAGTTCTATATATGAGTCATAGTAATCTTAGCATAATGATGATGCATTATTCATAACTTGGATTGTTAAGGTTGGTAAGGTTAATGGAATGGAAACAAATACTAAGTTATATTTTTGTTTATATTTCAAAAGACAATGGGCCTCATTACACGGACGGCGGTAAGGGTTAACGGTCACTGTTAATGATACCGGTGACCGTTAACCCTTACTGCCTTACTACGAGGTCCCTTTGCTGGTTGGAGACTTTAACGCCTGCTTTTTGCAGGCGTTAAAAACCAACCCGCAAAGGGACCAGGGAGCTAATTACGGTACCGCAATTTGCAGTGCTGTAATTAGCACCTTCCCCATTCCCATTATGCACTATGGGGCAAAAATGGGAATGGGGAAGGACAATGGAGGAAGGGGGAATTACCGCCCCACCAACCTCGGAATAGGGCGGTAATTCCACTTTCCTCCAAGGCGGTGCCGGTATTTTACCGGCATGGACCAAGGTGCTAATAGCACCTTGGTCCACCGCCGTCCGTGTGATGAGGCCCAATGACATCTTCAAATTCCCCATTTAAATGTGTACATTATGTTATGTTGTCAAAATCATTATAACATTGTTAAAATGCATGTTGTCTTGAAAATGTTTTTTCACCATGTTATCTTTTAATGTGCTGAGACATAACAACATAACATTCCAAATTTCTATGAGGCACGTTGACATGCCCATACACTTTGTGTCATACTTTTAACTAACTTGATTCAATTACTCTAAAGGTGAGATCATTGAAATATATGGTTATGATATTATTAAATAATGGATGAACAAAATACATTAGACTACTTATGTTACCACAATATGTATAGATGCACTGTTAGAAACAATCATAGGAGTCATCATTCATATTGAGTCCGTTAACATGTGTGGGAAGTTAACATATGAAGCGCTTTTCCAACAGTCTTAGTTTAAGTTCTCGATCACTACCTCTTGATACCACTTGTTCAATTGCAAAAAATGGAAGTACTGCTTTATCTTCATTCTGTAAACATTTCTGCCACTGCTATGCCAATGGAAACTTAACATCCTTGCTGCCAAATGTACTTATGTGCTCTCTAACTCTAATGAATTTGCTTTGGCAATTCATACATTGTTTGGCTCTCATTACATATTTGTTTACAGTTACAAAAGTGTGTGTATTATTCTTGGCATAACTGCACATATTATTGTTACCACAACTATACAATCCTGTGTGATGCTTTGTTTTACTAAACCAATTTGTAAGGCTTTCATTTTTATATTTCATAAAAATTGGACTGTTCTTCAGAGTTGGTGCTTTGGTATAAATTAACCAGGATTTGCCTTTAATATAATTACACAATTCCTGATCTAGTAATAATACAATTCCAATGGTTTGATAGATAATGATATACATGTTTGTTGTCTACATAATATTGTGTGATGAAGTTAACCTCCTCATTGATTGTTTGTTTGTTCTCGCTTATCTTTGTGAATAAAAGTTGTTCCTTGGATTGATTTAGTGCTTTCTTTACTGATCTCATGAGTACACCATCTGAATATCCATTATCTTTGAATCTGTGTTTAATTAGCTCAGATTATTTCTTTCTCTCTTCAAAGTCAATACAGTTCCTGAAATCTGACTTGTTTGCTTACTGCCTGGCTTCTTCCTCTCTTGCAATACATTTTATTTTAAGAAACAATTAATGAATACCATATGATTTGGAAAGCACCATTTTCATTATAAGAATATGGTTTTATTGTAACATTAAGGACAGTTGCAGCCTAGAAAAAGCAGGGATGGTGGTGAAATGTGTGTTGTCACATGCAACAAATGAATGATATAGAAAACCAGTACATTAGTGATAAACTGAAAACATGTTTTTGTTTAGCTTGAACACAGAGGTAGAAATATTCTGATCAATACAATGTATATATTGTTGTAATTAAGTGATTGACAGAGATTATTTTTATGTGATGTCTCAAAAGATACATTTATTGGGCAAGAGTGCATACTGGAAGAATGGCCCAATGGAATGACCAGTTCATGTAAAAAAGAATAAATATACACATACCTTTTAGAAAACCTTGTAGGAACCTTACATCTAGTTGATTTACACAATTAATTTGAAGACAACATATCATATGTATATGTAAATGCAGTTACAGACAAGGACATACAAATATGTAAATGCAGTTATAGACAAGGACATAAAACAAGCGAAAAGACATATTTATAGAAAAGGATTCTAATCAAACAGAATCTACTCAATAAACTCAAAAGAACATATGTGAAAAATATATAAGCAATGACTCTGGCCTTTTCTGGCCAATGATTTAACTCCAAAAATATAACTACCTTTGAATATTTATTCATTTTTCACATGAACTGTATGAACTGATCAAAATGACAAATGGATGGTAATTACATTTCTGGATTCATTAGAATTAAGTAGATCTATTAACTTTCTTGTTATAGAACGGGCTGCTTTTCTGGATGAGTGACTTTAATTGTATTGTGAATTGTATTTAAGTCATATAAACAATGTAATGTCTAAAAGAGACACTTTTGCCCAATTTGTGAAATAGTAGGCCACGTTCTCACCTGAGATAGGGGATCCATTCCCTTTAGCTTTTCCTGAATGGAACGATTGGGTCAATCACATAATGTGACATAATTATGACAAAAGCATGGGCATTTTGGACATGTGAGCACAGAGGTGAACATTCTGACATTGGAAAAGGTGACTGGAAAGGACCACATGTTGTCTGTCCAATCACAAGGGTGCTGAGCTGGGAACATCTTGAAACATCTTCTTTTGTGCATGTGCTTGTTAGGAGGTTGGTGTTTGTGAGGCTTTCGCTAATGTTTGCAGAGATTACTGAATTTTCTAAGTAAACTTCACTTCCAAAATATTAACTGTGGATGGGCTCTATTTCACAAAGGAGGTCTTTGGCTGTTCCATGTACGACAATGTTATTTCAATTCTGCAGATGGACGTAGGTGGCAACAGTTTTCACCTGTACCCGAGGGGACCAGAAACCAGGGGAAACTAGACACCAATCTGATGCTGGTTCCATGAACTAAAATAATCACCTTGAAGTAAGTATACAAATCGCCTGAAGCAAATTGGATTTGCCCTTCAGCCTCTTCCATAATAAGTCCCAGGAGTGAGTGCTAGGGGGGCGCTGATTTCCAATGGAATATAGGAGTATTGTTGTGGGGAATGTATTTTGATTCTCACTATAGTTAAGTAGGATTTCTGTTCAAGAAATCCATTTGCATCTAAGATGTAAGCACACTGTCAAACTGGAAGAACTTCTGCACAACAGAAGTGCAGGTTGACTTTGAAAATCTAGTCCAGTAAAATTGGACCCCTGTGTTTCCACAGGTATAGTTGACAGTTCAGACTGTGAACTGAGGGCCTGTGCTTCATAGCCTGTTAGAGAATTCATGAATAACCTGTGGAGGCCGTAGATACTTAAGGATATATTTTGGGATGTAAAGAAGCTTAAAGGAGTAATTTCTACTCTCATTAAAATAGCTTGAATTTAAATCCTGTTCAACTCATCATTCTGAAATTGCACAGTGAGATTTATATGTGAATTTAAATGAGAGGGGTGTTCATATTTCTTCAATATAATCTGAAAAGCATTTGCTAAGGTGGGGTGGCTGAGCTGAATTTGTGTGCATCCTAAATTTAAAACATTCCTTCCCTAACTCAAAACCTGAAGAATTTTTTTGCAAGTTTTGTAAGCACAACGCAAACTGCCCACACATGTAAGTAGTCCGCAAGACCAGATTTGCATGAGAAGAATGAATCCTGAAAGCGTTTTAAGATTTCAGCATGTACTGGTGTCACTGGGGAAGCATAGTTTTTGCATAATTTCCAAGCGTAACTTTATGTATAATTTGTAAATGTTTAATTCAAATGAATTGTTAAAATTGTGTTTGAGAAGCAGCAGAAGTGAAATTAGCAGACCTATTGTAATTTAGAACTTCATATAGATAATCAATTATGCAAATCAATGTTTGTGTATGAGAAATTGTGAGTTTCAAGCGGGTCGATTATTTTCATTTCTTTGCGCCTGCTGCCTGTGATTGAGTAACATTGTGGTGGCTTACCCTGCATAAAGCTGGAGACCACCTTTGTCAGGATTTCACCTCTGATTTCTTTAATTAAATACATTTGAGTTTGCTAAAACAGACTGTTACTTGCACAAAACTGTGGCGAGGGACTGTATAAGAAGCGATCATTAGATTGGGGTTGCCTGCATAGCGAATATAGAGTTACTTTAACCAATATATATCTTACAAATGAGCATGATTACAGAAAGTTTTACTATGGCAGTCACCTGACTTTGTAGAGGTTGCAAGTATTTTACTTGGGTGAGTGCGTTGTGTTTTATATTGCTCGTATGTAGTGCTCACAGGATTCAAGATACACCTGTTCCCCCATCAGTGCCTTGGTGATCAGGATTGTGCAACAGGAGCAATCAACTTAGTCATGTTGGTTATGTGTCTCAGACTGATAATAACGATCATTAACATTCCAGATGTTCATACTTGTATTGGCATTTTGGGGACTTTTGTTTACTAATGTAATTATAACATGTGCCTGGTTACAATAGTAAGACATGATTTGGGTATTTTGACCTGCAGAATTTAGTATCTGCCATTCTTACTGGATGAGGTGGAGAATATTTGGAGTGAAAGGCATGTGCTAGGAGGCATGCTGGCTCTCAACATTGCATGGGGTGACATGTTCATTTTAGCATGCCCCATTGTCTTCTCAAAATTGCCTCTTAGTGTTCATATGTTTTAGGGGCTAGTAACAGAAGCTGTATCGCCAATGATATATGCATGCAGTATTCTTGGCAGTTGAAGAGGTTGACTCACCTGGGGCAGCTTGTTTGCACCTCCCACCTTTCTGGCTCTGATTGCTTCAATGCATGCCCTGTGCATGTGCAGTATACATTTTCCTCATAAGGTGTGAGGTGCAATGGATCCACATATATATGTATTGAGGATGGATAGCACATTTCATGAAGTGTACTGACAGCCGCAACGAATGGCAAATATGTTGCAAAAAGTGACCAATCAGCTCAAATTTGACAAATAGCATCATGTTGTGCTAGCCATAAAGATGGTTAGACTGCTCACAGCTGGTGTAAATATTTGCAGATTTTGTGGCGGTCACATGCGAGTCTTGCAGAGACAGGGGGCATGCAAGCGGGTCCACGGAGATACCACCAACCTCCTGGCAGGCACATTTTCACTCAGCGGCTGGTGTGAGATTATATGTTTCACCATTCAAGCCAGTCTGTATTGCCCAGTGGTACAAATACCGCTCACCAAGGTATGTTTTGCAAGGGGCCCTCAATTGTCAGCAAATATCGTATTATAAAAAAAATTGCATACATATAACTAATAAAATGGTCGCCTTAGTTTTGCAACACATATTAAAGGCACCTATGATTCATAAAATGTTCTTTGATATCTCTTATTCGGCACGTGTCCACCTTAAGAATGCGTTCATGTCTTTGTACATTCTGAACACATCCCTAGGAAAAGGAGTTTCTTTGATAGATTAATTAATACACTTTCTTAGCCCACTTTTTGCTCACTGGATGCTTTCCACTCTCTATCAAAGAACGCTGCACATGTAATGTAATTAACTTTAAAATTGTTGTCCTGAATGGGTCCAGTTTACATCAAAGATGGCACGCTTCCTGCTGACTTTCAGTGCTTTCTAAAGAAAGAAAATTCAACAGAAACTGACAAAGTAACAGCTAAAGCCATCGTTCACAATTTAGACATATAAATGGACAGATTTACTATGTATTTGCTTTTTTTTCGCTTTGGATCTCTTCTGTAGCCTGCAGCAAACATTTATCTTCTTATTCATTTAATAGGATATGACTGGTGACATTATGCTTTGAAAGGCTACAGTTTAATGAGTGTGAGGCTTTTTCACACAGACATGCACACACATTATGTCAAAATCGTAACCATTTGAATCACAGTTTTTTTTGCCAGTATACTATCAGGGCCTGTTTAACAAAAATATTTTACAATGCCGCAATCCCATTGGAAAACGTTTTGAAAATCAGGCCCATAATGTGTGCTCTGAATTAAATGTAATAACATTATAAAAACGCATTTGTGGTTGTGTTTTGTAATAAACAACCTGCACTTTTCCACCAAAGGCGGTTAGCAATTCAATATTCAATAGGTATAAATCATTCCCAGACAGAAATAGTGCACCATGTTAACATGTATAAATGCTGATATTAAAGGGCCTACGGCAGTGGGCCTCTAGTTATGGTTAAGTTGCTCAACCCATAGGAAGAGCACTTTTTGGGCGGCTTATAACTTTGTCCCCCCTTGACAAATCGTCACAAAACTTTGCAAGACAAGTAAAGAGTTTTTTTTAAGGGGGCAGGGGGTGTTTAACGTTATGGGGGGTCCCAAAATGTGTGGTTTTTCACATAGATGCAATGGAAAAATAATTTTGCGCAGGCATACAGCCCAAACCGCTGGATGGATTTTCACCAAATTTGCAGGAGCAGCAACTTGGTCCCAAAAGCGGGCTTTTGTAAATTTGGTGTATTTGGTGTAAATCTGTCCAGTAGTTTTTTTTTAAAAAATGACCAAAATGTAGGTAAAATAAAATGAGTGATATCTGGGTTCTGTCTGCAGACCCACTTCATTTTTGGTCCGCGGTCAGGCCTCCAATTGTTCCAGGGGGTGACGTGGGGTCAACGGATATTGGGCGCACCTGCTGATTAGACAATACAAAGCGTGAGGTGCGTCATATTTTTGGAAACGCCCGCCATGTTGGATCCGTGGACAGCCGCAGCTGACCACGACCAGTGCTGTGGGGGGAAAGTGTGCAAAACACATTTTGGGTCATTTGCTTGTGGAAAGTGGGGCGGGGAAAGGTGGGGAAGTGGAAAAAAGATGATATGGGGCTGTTTTTGTAGGTTGAAAAAAGTTCAGTGGCTGTCTGCGGACACTGTGGTAGTTTGCAGACAGCACCATGAACTGACAGCTTGAAAAATACATTTGGGGTTATTTGATGGCCTGAAGAGGACCATTGAAATGGTAGAGAAAGTGGAATGAAGGTAATGTAGAGCTGTTTTTATAGGTAAAAAAAGGAGTCGGAAATGCCACTGAGTCTGAGGACATTATTTCGATTGCAGGGGCGTGGGGGTGAGTTTTTAGTTGACCGTTTACGACACGTACTTGTTATACAGGTAATTGTGTTGTGGTCAATGACCCCCCAGAATATGTGCACTGGGCACAATCACCACAATAGTAATATGTGTATTGTAATTATAGGTACAATTATTATGAGTATGGCTAGGAAAAAAAAACTGTAGCTGTAGTGCTATACAGTTTTCAAAATACATTTTCTTTTGTAGATCCTCATAAGCAGTACATTTTAAGTACAATGTTTGGTACAACATTAGTGTATGACACACTGCAGTTGTTTTGCCATTACATAATCATTGGGTCATTGGATAAAAAAATCTGTACTGGATACAAAATAAACAATGACAGTTATGTGAGTGTAAAGGTGATAATATGTTTGTTTGAACTATGTTGTTATTAAGGGAATGTTTGACATATTTAGATATCTGTTGCCGTATTGTATCTACATTAGAGGTTAGAAGATGTTTTGTTAAATAGCAATACAGATAGCGTTTTTCAAGTGCTTTGCAATGAAGGGTGTTTTTGAAGTAGTTAGATACCTGTTAGCATATTCTAACTATATTGAGTTTCAAAAGTGTTCTTCGAGTATTATGAGGTAGTTAGATACCTGCTGGCGTATTCTAACTTATAATTGTGCTATAGTTTAGTAAGTAATGTTTGGTTGAAGGAATTTTAAGAAGGCATTTGTTAAATGGGCTTGTAACCTGTATTTTTGGGAAAGTTAGGTATAGTTACATTCAAACCAAATACTTTTTTCACATATGCAGTGTAGGGCCCTGAAGTAATTGCAGCACCTTTGCGGTATATTATACCTACTGTTGTGAAGGTTTTATTTCCAAGAGATACTTGGCCGTGTGTGAAGCCTGTAAGTTAACATCTATTTTTGGTACCATTTGCATTGGACCTTAGAAGCATTAGTATGACATATTGGGGTCGATTCATGGAGCAAACGTGCGCCGAAAATCCCAGCGCAAGCAGGCGCAAGGTGGCGCAAACGTGAGAAACCCAGCGCACGCGCACGCGTGCGATTCAAGGAAGACGCTGCGCGTGTTTCCCACTGTCCGTGCGCCAAATCCTGACATGGCGCACGCGGACACAAACGGCGTGCGATACGCGAACAGCAAAAGCGCACATAGCGCGGCGCACACAACCAAAGTGTGCAGAACAGTGGGCGTAACACGCGGAATGGGGAATAACGCGTGAAAAAGAAGCCGTAACTGGGGAAGTACTGCAGGAACTACACGGAACGCCCACACGCACGCGAACAACCCGTATTCATGGATTCGAATACGGGAAACCCGCGCACGGCAAAAGACGCACACAGGCGTCAACGCGTCTGCCACACGAAGGCAGGCGGAAGAGTCCCCACGCACAGTATAAAAGTGCGCGCAAACAACAAACACGTATATACAGCTACGATGAATGCCCCATTTGTCGCAGCACTGATCGTGGGACACCGCAGGAGGAGGAGAATAGCCAGGGCATGCATTTTCGCACCACGGACAAGCCTTTTTGGGATACCTGACGACCAGGTCTACGGCAGGTATAGGTTTCCACCCCATATCATCCTAGACTTGGTCAGGGAGTGGGAAGATGACCTTACATCCCCCACCCTTTGCTCCCAAGCATTGAGCCCCTTGGAGAAGGTGCTCAATGTCCTGCTTTTTTGGCCACTGGGTCATTTCAGCGGACTACTGCCATAGTGGGGGGGGGTCTCACAGGCCACTCAGTCACGCTGCCTACACCAGGTACTGGCAATCATGACAGCGCGCCCCTTAGTCCGCAGGCACATATACATGCCCAGAACACCCGCAGAAAGGCAGGCCGTTGTCCTGGATTTTTTCAGTGTGGCACACTTCCCCAAAGTGCTTGGTGCCATAGATTGCACCCATGTGGCCCTACATCCACCTAGGGCCACTGAGCACATCTACCGAAACCACAAGCACTGGCATTCCATCAATGTACAGGTGGTATGCGATGCAAAGGGAATCATCACCTCTGTCTATGCAAACTACCCTGGCTCCACCCATGACAGTTTCATATACAGAATGTCCGCCCTGAGCCGGGCCCTGGAAGCTGGGCAGCATGGCGCCACATGGCTCCTAGGTGAGTACAAATGCCCTTGCACATGCATGCATGTCACACACAAACACACAAATACACAAACCCCAATAATCACAACCATTTACACCTCCCCAGGGGACAGTGCCTACCCTCTGAGCAACCACATGATGACGCCAATCCGGAACCCCACCACACCACCCCAGGTAAGATACAACGCCGCCCATATTGCAACCAGGGCCATAGTGGAGCGCACATTCGGAGTGCTCAAGTCACGTTTCTGCTCCCTTGACCACTCTGGCGGGCAGCTACTCTATGCACCCCCAGTAGTGTGCAGAATCATTGTGGCAGCATGTGTCCTGCACAATGTTGCAACACGGCAGGGTATCCCGGTGGACATGGTGGTGCCCCCACATCCCCAACCACAGGCACAGGCGCTGCCCATGGGAGGGGACAGGGCATGTGGCGAGAAAGTCCGGACCCAGCTTGTGGCCACATTTTTCACCTAAACTCCCACCCCTGCGGAGTGCACACAGGCCTGGCACACACCAGGTGACAATCGATGATGACAAAGAGACAGTCAACTGTCACAACCCTACCACCCTGAGATAGTTGCCATGGAAGTGCCACATTGTCTGCATCCCTAGCTACTTAAACACAAGCTATCCTGTGTGACCAAAAGGCACACATATGACATGACATGATATGGCATTTGTAACGTGCCTACACACAAGTATTTCAAGGTGCGATGAGGCAGGGAGGGGGAACAAGGGAAGACAGACAACAATACTACTAGGCCAGGTGTCATTTAGATTGTGCAAGTGCAGGGGTAGGGGGAAGGGAAAAGTGCAAGGGGAAGGGGGGGAGTGCAGTACAGGGTAAGTAGACTAAAAAACAAATAAATAGGCCAGCTGGTGGCAACTGCAAAGGTAAGTGCAGACAAGTGCTGGGAAGGGGGGCTGTAGGGATAGAGAGGCAGTCCCGCAGTGCAGGGGTTGCCAGGGAGGCAGTGCAAGTGGAGAGTGGCTGGGCCAGGGACCGAGGTCGGTGAGAGTGGCCCAGTTGCAGATCCAGTGCAGTTCCAGTGAAGAATTTTGCAAGGGAGAGGCAGAGAGAAAGCAGAAGCAAAGAGGAAGGTCTTGAGGTGCTTCCGGAACCGGAGATGGTTCTCCTTAAGTTCCAGTGAAGCAGGAAGGCTGTTCCAGAGGGAGGCCCCTGCTGCGGAGAGAGATCACACACACCTGCAAAACAGGCCATGGCCATCACTGTTATGTCACTCAAACCCTCCCAAACCACAACATGACATGGCAGGCAATACCCATACACCAACACAGTACCAATAAGGTACACATTGCCATGTCAAAAATGTACAGTGGCATCAGACATGGAATCAGATGAAATGACTGACCAACAACCTCCCACCCAAAATAAGTCATTTCCAAATGCATTACAAGAGTTGTAGACGTAACATAACAATGCATGCCTGTCTACATGCACATTGTGCATTGCAAAATCAACACTGCAGCTTCTGTGTGCTGTGTCCAACTCCTGCAACACACTGCTCAGCGCACAGCACAGTGAACAGCCATTGTGTGTGATGCACACCCTGAGCATCACATCTAAGCGACAGACCACATCAAAAAGCAAATTAGGCATGTACAGGATCCATAATTGGTCACAGAACATGTGCTGCAGGGACACAGTGGGCAGCAGAAGGCAAACATTGTACACGTGGATATGCAAGGGTGGTTGTACATGTAGTGCATCATAGTGCAAGTGTGTGGGTCAGTAAGGACATGCACTCAACATATGCATGTGCAATCAAGTGACCATCATTGTCCTCTACACATCACATGTGAACATTCACCATGTGTACACCCCAGCATGTCAAACCACAACTATCCCCTCACACCTGAAAGGAAAACACAACACATGAACAGGCATTGATCAGCAGAACACAACATGTACATATGATACCACCATTACAATGTCAGGGTTCCCATCACACTGCAGGGCAAGGCAACTATCAACAACAACCCCCCCCCCCACAAATGACATGACCCACTGAACAACTGCACCTGGTTCATGGAGCTTTCAACCCTCAATTTCACCTGGCCACAGGATCACCCTTCCCCTTCGTCACCATCTCCCACCTTGTGTGTAAAAAGGTGCCTGCACCCTCAGAGTCCACCCTCATTCGCAAAATCACAAAATCCAAGCCAGAAAAACAAACCAGTAGATGACTTGACGTAGCAGTACCTCACAAAGGTCAAGTACTACCACAATGATGTAACAACCAAGGTAGCACAGTAAAACAATGTCACAACAGGATGTGAACCATGTGTGGTACATAACATAGAATGATGCATCATGAATGGATGTGTACTGTCACAGGTGCCGTGTACAGGCGTGGGAGTGTCACGAAACAACCACCCCCACCGTGTCCCGGGTGCCTGCAAGGTCAAACTCACACAGGCCTCTGAGACCCTGGTGGGGATTGAGGGTCAGGGATATGCAGTCGGGACAGGTGTTGGCACACTGGATAACTGGAATGAGTGGCATGAGAGGGTAGGAGGAATGACACATGAAAGTAGGGAATGCACGAAAATGTACTACCTGCATGAACACATACACAATCCGAACAAACTTGGACATCATTGTCATGGCCTTCTGTAGTCCAGGCTTAGGCGTGGCACGAACCAACCACCCCCTCTAGGGTTTTGGCGCCTGCAAGTTTGGGGCTTACACAGGCATCTGCAACCCCAGCGGGGAAAGAGGGTTAGGGAACGTTGCTTGGATAGGTACAGGAAGCAGGAACACCGGGTAGAGGGTACAGGGTTTAAAATTGGATAGGACTCCGGTTGATAAGGGGAAAAAAAAATACCAAATTGAATTACACATTCATCCATGCAAAAGTGCACCAACCCCAGCAAGCCTATGCAGAGCAGTTTGAAAGAAAAACAACAAGACACTTAGCTCTGGTTTTGAGTGATGGCCTCCTGCCTGCGCACACTCAGGTCCGGTTACAGGAGCACTGCAATGCTGCAAAGAGAGCCACAGTCAATAATCTGTACGTGCCCATTACACAAAAACACACCACCAAACATGCCCCATAGCAACAAACTACTCTACAAACAGACAATCTGGTGTAGATGCTTCGAACCCATATATATCATTACCCCTGTGATGGGTCATACACAGTCAATGCAGTAAGTCAGCCGCCGGTGGGTACGTGGCAAATGGAACACCAATGTGTCACAATTCACACAACATGCAATGTTCCCTGGGTAAGCAGACAGACCCATATAACAAGGCATGACTTCAGAACAAGTCGTGTTCCACCATGACCGAAACAAAGTTGGCAGTGCATGTACATGGAAATGAAATGCACTGCACCCGAGTATGTCCCTAGCTGTATGTCCCTGTGAGCTGCCCCTTTCCATGTTTCGGAAGGCTACATGGTTGATGCAAGTGCCTCAATGGACCTTGGTGTACCGGAGGGTATGTGCCACTGCCCCTGCAGGTGTCCCAGTCAACCTTACAATCAACAGCCATCAGTCCACCAACACATCTGAGCTGCAGTGTGTGCTTCAACACCAATATTCGTCCAAGCTCACCCTCAGTGCTGTGACTAAGCCTGCATGTGCAACTCGCCTGGTGCAAGCTTTGCTGTGTTGTGGCCCCCCTGTGCTGCTCACCTTGCCTGGAGTTCCTTGGAACACGTCAGCAGTTCTAGGATGTAGGTCTGCAATCCCTGTGCCTCTGCATGTGCACACATGTGCATGTGGGCACCAACAAACGTGTCCAGAATTCAAGCGTCCAATGGGCCATGTCTGCTGGCAAAGGTGCTCTGGAGGCTCATCCCCCTGCAGAAAGGGCATGAAACACATGATTAATGCATTAAAGTCATCTGTGTGTGTCTCTTCAGGCATCTCATTACTGGACCATGTCAGAGACTTACATCAGAAATCACACCATCAGTCCGTCTTTCACATCAAAAGTGTGGAACACACTATCTACGGCATGAATTGCAACAAGCACGTGTACAGTAAAGATAAAAAACATACTACACAATGCATTGCAATGAATGTACACATTAATCATGAAACACCCCATCTAGCAAAAGCTGAACAGTGGACAATAACACCGCAATCATCCCCACCAGGGGTGTCAACACAAGTCACACAGCACCAGACATGCCACAGATATGACAGTCCAAAGCCCTTGTGTAATAGGTTGTCACACCGAACCATCCTTGCGAGCCCATGGATAAGGGAGGCAGAAGTGGCATATGTGAGTCAAGGACCCCAAGCAGCAAACACATACACAAGACAAGCCTGAAGGGCCCAGCTGGAACAGACAGTGGATGCCTTCAAAAGCCACAAAGCACCGCACCGTCACATGAAAGCACAATAGACAAGCAATTTTAAACTATATTAACTAATTACACTAACTATGAAAAAACTTCATTACCTAATGAAAGTAACTATCAAACAGAAACTTAACTAACTAAACTGAAAGAAAAATCAAAAACGGGCACATACGACCCGGGGGGGGAGGGGAGGCACCCAGGAGGGGGAGGTACAGGGTGCTGCTCAACACCCACATGCGATGATGCTGAGCCAAAAAAAAAACCTCCATGGGCTCAACGCCTGCACAGCCGACCTATGTGGGAGATAGATGGTCGTCCGAGTCTGGCTCATCCTGGAAAGGAGGACGTGGCACAGTAGCCTGGCCATGCCTAGCCGCAGCTTGCCCCTCGTCGGCAGCAAGTCTGCCGGATGGGTGAGCCTGGTTCTGTGTGGCGATGTGACGTAGGTCTGCATGCAGAACCTCACGTGATACACGTGCTTCCTCTTGCAAGGTAGCACGTTTAACACAGAGTTCATCCTGCAAGGCCTGGCTGGACAACTGCTGCACCTCCCGGCAAGCCTGTAGCTCAGCCGAGATGGTACGCTCAAGCTGTGCAAACCTCTCCTCTGCCTCTGGGACATCATAAGGACACCCAGAGTGGATTTGAGGGAAGCATACTCCTCCCTCAGGGCATCCACGTGCGCCTCTGCGTGAGCAGCAATTGCTTGACGCAGAGACGACATTTCAGCCTGGCGTGCCCTGTCTGAGGCCGCCATGCCCAGCCTGAGCTAGCGGGCCGTGGACCGTGCCGCCTGCTGCTTGCGAAGCACCTGCCTAGCAGGGTGGAGCACAGATCGGGCCACACGCTCCATGCTCTCAGCGATGTTCTCCATTGCTGCCCCCTGCCGTTCTGAATTGGCAGTCATGTCTTGCTCCCACTCAGTATACTGTGGTTGCGCGTGTCGACCGCGTTGCCGGGCTTGACCCCTGCGGGACCCAAGGACCGGGGGTCCTCGCTGTGTTGGCACCGCCCGTGGCTACATGACTACATACCCCCGTCGATGTGATGTTCCAGGCACATCAGTGACTGGTGTGGAGGGTGACCCTGTGTCCCGATCCACCACGGGCGGAGGAACCAAGACTGTCTGATCCCTCAGTGCAGGTGTCACAGACAGAGGAGTGTCCACATCAGAATCACTCACCCCTGACACATGGACTTGATGCTCATCCAACTCAACATGGACGTCAGAGTCGTCATCAAGGCTGGACTCATAGGCAGCCAGAGACAAGATGGACTGTAGCACTTGGGGGTTTTCGTGGCCTACGACCCCACGACCCCAACTTGTGCCGGGTTGATGTAGTGGTAACAACCCTGTGTCCGGCATGACAACACCATCCTCCGCCTCCATTGCGTCATCACCTGAAAAATAGAGAGAAAAAAGGTCACTACACATGTCAGAAGCACACAACACACACACACACACGGACAACAAACGCATTAGGCAGACATGTGACACACAACATATAACCTGGCATGCATGCTGGGTCAACTTTGAATTGCTTCTGTGATCAGACCTGTTGAAAGGTGGCAGTTTCCATGGAAGTGGGTCTATGCAGTGCAGAAAATATGTACGCCACTCACTACCTACATGTACAAGGACTCCATGGTGTGTGCCAGGAAATGTGAAGGCAGTGCAAGGTCAAATTCAGGCATCATGTGCATTGTGCATTCAATGTGTACCATATCTAGAAGCCAAGCACCCCTCCACCCCAGTACAAAAGCAGGGATGCCTAGCATGGTATCAAAAGGCTGACCATACACCTGTGTATTGACAGGCAGTGTTGACTGCCTGTCAATACACAGTGATCAACAGCTTAATGTGATTCAAGTGACAACACTGCAAATGATGATGGGACAGTAAGCAGGACACATGATGAAAACTCTGGAGGCCGCCCACGTGTGAAGAAGACACAACAACAGTCGGACAGAGTCATTGGCCATTGAACAGGCTGAGGCCTGTGAGCCACACAGATTGTCAGACACTAAACATGTGTGCAACGCAGTACTGAGCCACAGTTGACATGGGAAGGCTGATGAGATGCCATGCAATGTATGTCACCCAGGACTTGTATTACAGTGATCATCCAGTCAAGGACACATAGGGGCATGCGTGCAATGCACATGGAGCATGAATGGGCACTCATGTCCCTGCGGGACATCTGTCCTATGCACAGTACAAGTGAGATACCCTGCATCAAGTACTAAGGCTGTACCACACGGCATATGTCTGGCAGATTCTACGCTGGAAGTTAGCATCTACACAGGACGCATGAACAGGAAAGTACACATTGACAAGATTGAAGCAGACCAGTGCAAAGGTGGAACTGGGGTGCAGAGTGGCAGAGGAGGGGCAATGGAGCATGCCTACATGGAGTCCCCGCATGCAGGCAGAGGAGACATGCATCACGGAAGCATTGCATTACTTACACATCAGAACCATGTACACGTCACATGTAGTGGCAATCATGCACAACACATCCCACAAGTGAAACACACACGTCCTCAACAAACACGCATCAACACTCACTGGACTGGGCATCAAATTCCAGCATCTCTCCCACTCCTTCGACCAATTCAGGTGGTATGAACTCCGCAACGAGTGCCTCATGCGGAGTGAGCTCTTCCTCCTCTGGTGCAGGCCCACCGCCAGTCACCAGAGTCAAGTTGTAATTAGAGGCACGCTTAGCCTTAGTGCTGCGTTTGATGTCATTCCAACGCTTTTTGCACTCTTGCGCCGTGCACACCTCATGGCCGAATGAACTGACATGTTCGGGGCAGCAGATGACATAACTGCCCCAGGGACACGTGTCTTGGTCTGAGCAGCCCGGCCTGCCCCTATGGTTTCCGTCCTGGCCTGTTGGAAATCTACCAAGGGCTCCTCAAGTGCCAACGCAGCCTGAGCTGGCAGACCCTAAGCCTGGGTGGCGGTGTCCACAGCTGCACCTGCAGCTACCACTACCCTTGGGCCCATGGCAGTCGATGGAACGGATTGCCGGGTCACACGGGTGCCAGTGCCAGATGCAGAAGCTGCATCACCGGAACCACAGGGGGTGGTGGCATGACTGCACTGACACATGGCACAACATTGCGCTCAAGTGGCGCACCCCTGCCTCTTCCCCCTCTGTGGCCGCCCTGGACACCCTGGAGTCCCCCTACTCCCTGGTCACCACGGCCATGTCCCCGACCACGCTCGCCACGAGGAGTACGCCCAGCTGAGGCGCCCCTCACCTTTGGTGTCCTCCCAACCATGGCACAGATGTAGTAGTGCCGGCACAGATGGAGTGGTGCCAATGGGAGGTGTACACCACAATTGACCTGGGCAATTGGGGTGAAGGGGGTGGGAAGCACGATGTTAACAGCCCCCTTGCACCAGCAAGGCTGTATGTGACCCCGGTGATGTAGTGACGGGTCACACAATGCTCAGGCACCCCAAAACTGCAGTAAAACCGTGCACGCAACCCTGCAGCCTATGTGCGTGGATTCAACCTCCCGCAGTACGCGGTGGCACCCAGTAACACAAATAACGTGTACGCGTGGGACACGCAGGCTACTATGACATCGAAAATGGGTGTGATACACAGGGGCACCGACAGTGGGAAAAATAGCGTGTGCGACTCACCGTCTGATTAGCGCGATGCAGAAAAACATGCATAGCCAATACCCCAGCCAAAAGGAGATATACGTCCTTGATAGCTGTGAAGTTGTGATGGCCCGTGAAACAACAGGAAGCAGCAACACACTTCGGTCTCCACGAAGGGCACGTACAGCGAACTGCTGGCCCTGCTCACCTTTAACCCGTGCTGAGGGAAACGCCCGCGCGCGTCACGTCACTTACGTGCATGGGCCCTTTCCTCGGATTACACGCGGACGTGCAGAATTTTCACATGCCAAATCACTCTGTATCAAGCTGGCCACGCATAAGCACATGGAAGACCACGCTCCTGCCTAGAAGGCCGAATTACTGCCCCCAGAGCCCGAGCATGCTCCCACCTGCCATCTGCTGCTGCCTGACTGCCTGCTGCCCACGTGCCCTGCCATTTGCTGCCTGCACATCAGCCAGGGCTGCTGTTGCTGTGACCACCCCTGCAGGAACCGAAGACTCCCGACTGGGATTCCATCGCTCCACAGCCCAGCCCTAGGACCCAGTTGCCCACCCACTCCTGCCTCTGGGGTTGTCATGTCGGGCACTGCAACATCTGGCACCACTGACAACCCCCGGCCAGAGAGGCAGAGGGGCACCAGCTTCAGTGCCAGGAAAGTTGGTGTCCTGGTGGAGCAAGTCCTGGGGCAGTATGATGCCCTCTTCGGAAGGACGGACTAGGATCTGGACGGACATTGTGACTGCCATCAACGCGGAGGGGGTGGCAGTCCGCGACTTCCAACATGTCAAGAAGCGCTGGGAGGACTTCAGGTCCAGGACCCTCAACAAGACCCGGCTCCTCTTGAAGGCAGCGGATGCTAAGGGGCGCCGGGGCCACTTGTCGGAAGATCAGATGAGGGTCCTGGAACGCATATCCCCAGCGCTCCACATCCAGGTCCTTGAGTGGCAGACCCGTCTGGAGTCGAGCGGTAAGTGTACATGCATCCTGATTGTAAGCTGTGCGTGTGGTGATGTTTCAGTAGTGTGCAGGTTGCACATCTGTTTGTATGGGGCCGAGTATGGGTGGGGGTGTACAGGGCAGTGAGGCTAACACATGCGAGGGCTGTCATGTGTGAGATTGTGGGGGGTTTGGTGTAGGAGGAGGCCGTGCAAGCAACAGAGACGGGGGTCTGCAGGTGGGGATTCCACTGGTGCTAGTGGTGCAGTGCAGGACCAGGGACTGGAGCAGCGCAGGCCGCCGCGGAGGTGCCTGTGTGCAATCCTGTCCCTGATCCTGTCACTGCATCATCTTGCACCAGCAGGGAAGCCTACGTCCAGACCCGTTTTCAGGCAGGGGATGATCTCACGACAACTGGCCTTCCTCTGCCTGCGGACGTGGCTATCCGGGTCCAGGTTGAGCCTGTCCTGACTGGTGTGGCGTTGCGTCAACGGGCCATGCGAGGTGACCTGCAGTCTTTTCATGAGGAGACTGCACATCACCTCGAATAACTCGTTGACCACGTCGGCCTACTGGGACAGGTCACCCAGGCCGGATTCCTGCGTTTGATGGGGCTTGATGGGGCTTGCTACGAACCCCTCCTCATCAGTCACCTGGGTGCCCTGTGGAGCTGCCTCTGATGGTGCGGCCAGGCTGGTGGAGGAGGCATCCCTGCCACAGTCGGGAGTCGGACGTCCAGCAGGGGTGGCCACATCAACGACTGCACCCCAGCCAGCGGAGGATGTGCAGGCAGCAGGAGGCAGTGCACGGGCAGAGGCACAGCAGCAGCAGCAACGTGGTGGGAGCCATGATGGCTCGGGGCCTTCGACATCGGCAGGCATCGGCCGGAGGGCAGGAGGACCCAGGACGGGAAGTGTCTTCCGTGTGGCAGCGGTTGGGCCACGCCATAGATGAGGAGCGGCAGCGGGCGGAAGAGGCATGGCTCACGATGGTCAGGGCGGAGAACTCCATGCGGAGGGCCCTGAGATGGGCCGAGTGCCTCGAGGCAATCCGCAGGGGGTTGGAGGTGGACATGTCGACGGCCCTGCGGACCCTCGGACCATGGAGGAGGACCGCCTCCGGGACATTGAGCAGGAGTTTGATGATGCCCTGGCCCGGGACATCCAAAAGTGAGCCGTCGGACTAGCCCGCTGCCTTTGTAAATAGTTCTGTAGCTAGTGTTAGGTTTCCTTTGGTTTTGCATTTTTTTTTGACCTTTTGGAGAATGGGCCACATTTTTGTATATAGTTTTTTTTTATTAGGTAGTGTTATTAGATAGGTTTCATTTCTTCTGTTGGGATCATGGACCCTGGATTGTTTATCTGTATATAGTTGACTGTTGGATTTTCATTTTTTTTTTACGATTTACCCATGGAGCAATGGTTTTCAATTTTAATTTTCCATTGGCTTTACTTTTGTGGACTGTGACTTTGGACACCTTTCCTTTGGATTATGATTTGTGGTTTTGCATTATTTCACGGACATGCTGGTTTTTATTTTTTTAAATTCCCATTTTTGTTTGTTTATTTTTTATTCAATTTATGTTTCTTTTAATACATATTTTTTGTTCAAACTTCAATGTGTAGTATCATCTCATTGGTTTCATGCATATCATGATATGGGTTTTGAGATTCACTGACACCCATTGGGTGTATGTGAGGTACATGTGTTCATTTCCAAACTTGCAATTGGGGTTCTATCATGTTATTGCCATTTCTAAGTGGGTGGATGCAATACTCGGGTGGGTGTTTGGCATTTGGAGGCTGACCATAAGGGCCAGGGATCTAGATTGTGATGACATGTTGGCTGGGGGACATGTGTGGGGGCCTGGTGGAGGGTGCCCCACAGTGCTGGGGGGTGGAGGTGCAGGGGGACATGAGTTGGACATGAGTGGGGGCCTGCTGGCAGGTACCCCACAGTGCTGGGGGTGGGGGTGCAGAGGGACATGAGTTGGGGGCCTGGTGGAGTGTGCCCCGCACTGCTGGGGTGTGGGGGTGCAGGGGGACATGAATTGGGGGCCTGGTGGAGGGTGCCCCACAGTGCTGGGGGGTGGGGGTGCAGGGGGACATGAGTTGGACATGAGTGGGGGCCTGCTGGCAGGTGCCCCACAGTGCTGGGGGGTGGGGGTGCAGGGGGACATGAGTTGGACATGAGTGGGGGCCTGCTGGCAGGTACCCCACAGTGCTGGGGGGTGGGGGTACAGGGGGACATGAGTTGGGGGCCTGGTGGAGGGTGCCCCACAGTGCTTGGGGTGGGGGTGCAGGGGGACATGAGTTGGACATGATTGGGGGCCTGCTGGCAGGTGCCCCACAGTGCTGGGGGGTGGGGGTGCAGGGGGACATGAGTTGGGGGCCTGGTGGAGGGTGCCCTGCACTGCTGGGGTGATGGGGTGTGGGGGTGCAGGGGGACATGAGTTGGGGTCCTGGTGGAGGGTGCCCCACAGTGCTGGGAGGGTGGGGGTGCAGGGGGACATGAGTTGGGGGCCTGGTGGAGGGTGCCCCACAGTGCTGGGGGGTGGGGGTGCAGGGGGACATGAGTTGGACATGAGTGAGGGCCTGCTGGCAGGTGCCCCACAGTGTTGGGGGGTGGGGGTGCAGGGGGACATGAGTTGGGGGTTTGGTGGAGGGTGCCCTGCACTGCTGGGGGGTGGGGGTGCAGGGGGACATGAGTTGGGGGCCTGGTGGAGGGTGCCCCACAGTGCTGGGGGGTGGGGGTGCATGGGGACATGAGTTGGACATGAGTGGGGGCCTGCTGGCAGGTGCCCCACAGTGCTGGGGGTGGGGGTGCAGGGGGACATGAGTTGGACATGAGTGGGGGCCTGCTGGCAGGTGCCCCACAGTGCTGGGGGGTGGGGGTGCAGGGGGACATGAGTTGGGGGCCTGGTGGAGGGTGCCCTGCACTGCTGGGGGGTGGGGGTACAGGGGGGCATGAGTTGGGGGCATAGTGGAGGGTGCCCCACATTGCTGGGGGGTGGGGGTGCAGGGGGACATGAGTTGGGGGCCTGGCGGAGGGTGCCCTGCACTGCTGGGGGGTGGGGGTGCTGCGGGACATGAGTGGGGGTGCATGGTAGTCCCCTGTGGTGTGGGCTGCCTGCAGGGGCCGTGGAGGTTGTGGAGCGAACACCTGGGAGGACCCACACGGCCAATTCACGTGTAGTACTCCACGGAACCCCTGAAATACACGTACCCTGCTGATATCATGTGTGAAATTTCCCGCGCACCCCAAAATACACCTACCCAGGACATTCGCGTGTGAAACTTCCCGCACACCCCTGAAATACACGTACCCTGCTGAATTTGCGTGTGAAAATTCCCGCGCACCCCAGTAATACACGTACCACGCTCGCACAGGGCCAATCGTGTGTGAAACTTCCCGCGCACCCCAGTAATACACGTACCCTGCTGAATTCACGTGTGTAACTTTCCGCGCACCCCGAAATACATGTACCCAGGACATTCGCGTGTGGAACTTCCAGCGCACCCGTGATATACACGTACCCTGATGGAATCGCGTGTAGAACTTTCCACGCACCCCTGAAATACACGTACCCTGCTGAATTCACGTGTGTAACTTCCCGCACACCCCGAAATACACGTACCCAGGACATTCGCGTGTGGAACTTCCAGCGCACCCCTGATATTCACGTACCCAGCTGAAATCGCGTGTGAAACTTCCCGCGCACCCCTGAAATACACGTACCCTGCTGAATTCACGTGTGTAACTTCCCGCGCACCCCGAAATACACGTACCCAGGACATTTGCGTGTGGAACTTCCCGCGCACCCCTGAAATACACGTACCCTGCTGAATTCACGTGTGAAACTTCCCGCGCACCCCTGATGTACACGTACCCAGCTGAAATAACGTGTGGAACTTCCCGCGCACCCCTGAAATACACGTACCATGATGGAATCGCGTGTGGAACTTCCCATGCACCCCTGAAATACATGTACCCAGCTGAAATAACGTGAGGAACTTCCCGCGCACCCCAGTGATACACGTACCCCACTTGCCGTGCTGGTACAGGGTTAGCGCAGCCCTATGCACTGGATTGGGGATTTTGATGGCTTTTCCCTGCGCAAGGGGCGTTCCTGGGGGCGTAACTGGCCCTGCTGTAGGGTCGCTGCGCCACTGTGTGCCACGGCTGGTTTTGGTGGCTGGAATCCATGAATACGCTGTGCGTGGAAATGTATTTTGGCGCACGTGGCTGGCGCAGGGATTTGCACGCGCACACTGTGTGCCAGCCGCGTGCGCCACTTGTGCGCTGAATTCTATGAATTACCCCCATTGGCTATGTGAGTTTATTTGTATGCTGGAACAATTGTCTCAATTGCAAAAAGGGCATAATATGCCATGATTTACATTCTGCAGAAGCTAGTGAAATGGTATGGATACATATAGAAATATAGTATGGATACATATAGAAATAATTCATTAGGGTTGTGGTCTTGTGAAACATGGTTGCAGAGAGTGCATGTATGCTTCCACGTTTATGAAATCTTGAAGATTTCATGCATAGGGATGCTTTTGGTTTCCAGTAATTGTAGTAAGTACATACAGAATTATTGTGGATCTTCTAGTGTGTTAGGGTAAATTTTACCATTTCTGCACAGGAGTCTAATTCCTGCCTTATACCTGAGACACTATAAGTGTTGTAAGGATTATGTGTGGCATTTCTTTGAAGGGGTGAGCATTTGGAAACACAACTGGTCTGAGCCATTTAAGTACATGTTGAGCAGATTCATTGTCACATTAGAATAACAAATTACTCCAGTTGGGTTTCTGAATGTAAATGGACCAGAGAGTTCTGTTTGGGGATTGTTAGATGGGCCTGCAGATCTTTCTGGAGAAGAGACATTTGTGTCTTTCTTTTCTTATGGATGTGAAGTTGACTTTGTACTAGACAGTTTTTTGTTTGTACTGTTTGGTGCAGGAGTTTGTTGTTGTTCATTTAGTGTTACTGTTGGGAAATCTGGTATAGCTTCTGTTTCTATTATTTATCTTTTAAAAGGTTTCCTTTTTTGAGGTAAAGTGTAAATTTATAGATGGGGGGCATATGGTGCCTGTAACCTGTATTCAAGGATGCAAGGAATGTCAGCATTGACTTTGTTTGCCTCAAAGTTAAATAGGAATTGACGATTGGGTGTACGCAGACGTGAAAATGCTACATAACTCATACCTTTTTTAAAAAACTGTGCTGCCAATATCAATCAATGCTTGATCTAGGATTAGACCTTGTGATTTGTGAATAGTGACAGCATATGCAAGTGACAAAAAGAATTGCTCTCTGCTACATACATGTCTTTAAAAAGAAGGAAACTTCCTATTGTTCAGACAATTTCTTTAACTTCTGTAAGTTCGCCAAAGTGGATATTGTCAAACAGATGTGGATATGTTTGAAATCCAACAACTGTACCAATTGCCCCATGGACTAAGGTGTGTTCTATGTCAAGGTTACATGGTAGAATTAGTCTGCAGTTCAGACACAAAGTTAATCTTTTCTCCAATCCCCCTGTGTTGGAGATACATTTTTCTTTTATTTGTTTGAGAATTCTGCATACCCCAGTAGCAGTTTCTGCTGACAATTTGTAGTATTCTTATTTGTTTTGGTGTTCCATGGGGAGGAGCAGTAGTCGGTGTAAAGTCGGCGTAAAGTGACACAACCTATGTTGTAAGCAGCTAACCCTGTGGGGGCTGTTACTAAAGCTAAAAGGTTGTTGTTTGTTAAGTTGTGTAGAAATGTGCTGATTATTTTAATTAAAAAGGTTTTTCCTGAACCAGCTTCACCACTTACATACAGGAGCATAGGTTGATCATTTTTACAGGTACAGGTTTTAGTTTCATGTTTTAATCCATGCTCAATTTCTTGAGTGACTTCTAGATAAATGGTGAGTTGTTCATCATTTAGCTGAGATTCAAGAACTGACAAGTCTTCCTCAGATTGCTATATTGATACATGGTATTTTCCACCACAGTCATGGTTATTTCTGCTTCATTTAGGGAAGTGGTTCACCAAGTGGGTCTTGGATTCCTGTAAGGGAAGGTAGACCGCCCTCAGGATTGTCTTTGTCTAGTTGAGCTTCAATTTCTTCCTCCTGTGGGCGTTCATTGTCTAACATTTGTTTGTATTGTTAGATATTGTCATTTCTTATACTGCTTTCATTTGCAGGTTTAAAAAGTTGGAGTAGGGCCATGTAGAGTGGGGATAGCTCAGCGGCAATGTGTTCGCCTTGGAAACAAGATGACACAAAGCAACACGGGTTCGATCCCAGGGTCTGCGCTTAATAACCTCTTACTAGGCTTGCTTCACAAGTTGAAACTGAATATTTTCCTGTTGTCTCATTTGATGTGACATTGGTTTTATAGTTGTAGTTTTGGGCAATGTCGTGCAGGCACATTTTTTCCAAAGTAGTACTTCTTTTTGGGTAGTATGTGTCAAGTACATTGTTTCCTAAAATGTCCTGACTGTTGGGATCCATTGTGGCTATGTTTTCTATCTCTTGGTTGGATTGTAGTACCCTTTTTTGGGATGCGGCTGGTCCAGAGAATTTGCTCAGATTTGCCATTTAAGGCTGTACCTGTTAAATGGTCTGCAGCTTCGTAGGCCCCGCATTCCCTATGGGAAATCATTGTTATACCAACACTGTTCAATTACTGTGAAAGTGTTTTGTCACATTATATATTATCCCACTGGTCATTTAACTCTGTTTTCTCAGCTTTGGTGAGATAGGCTGTGACATATCTTGCAACTGCAGTGGAATTTTCTGCAATGTATTGTATGTCTATGTTTGCATTCCACAAAAGGGCAATGATTGCATTGTACTCATTGATGTACTGGGATGCTTCGTCTCTTTTAATGTTATGTGTATTTTTAGGGGATTCACCTTTTATGCTGTGTTTAACAGAAGATATCAAGCTATTTACTTGTCCTTTTTGCACACTGCTCTAGGGAGCCAAAGCAACATTTGATATAGTATGTCCCTTTAATCCTATATCTATGGGCCTCATTACACGGAAGGCGGTGAGCCATGGCGCTATTAGCGCCATGGCTCATGCCGGTAAAATACCGGCACCGCCTTGGCGGAAAGGGGATTTACCGCCCCATTCCAAGGTTGGTGGGGCGGTAAATCCCCCTTCTGCCATTGCCCTTCCCCATTCCCATTTCTGCCCCATAGGGCTCTATGGGAATGGGGAAGGCGCTAATTACGGCACCGCAATTTTGCGGTGCCGTAATTAGCTCCGAGGTCCCTTAGCGGGTTGGTTTTTAACGCCTGCAAAAAGCAGGCGTTAAAGCACCAACCCGCTAAGGGACCTCGTAGTAAGGCGGTAATGGTTAACGGTCACCGTTACCATTAATGGTGGCCGTTAACCATTTCCGCCTTCCGTGTAATGAGGCCTTATGTCAGCAGTATTTTATGTTTTTGGAAGCATAACACTTGCGTATGTAGGTGACTGTGGTTTCTGATAGCAACTTAAAGCAACAACCCATGTGAGTGGACTTAGGTTCCTAAGTGTACAATGTACATCAGTGAGGCATCAGAACCAGTATTCATTTGTACCATGCATGTTTGCTAAAAGATTTGTGATACTTGATTGCAAAACTTCCTCTTTGGGTCTCTTTACGAGTGCGGCGCTAAGGGTTTAACGGCACCGGTAAGGATGCCGGTGCCATTAACCCCCTACCACCGCATTCCGAGGTCCCTTAGTGGGTCCCACTAAGGCCGGCTGGTTTTACCAGCATCCCTTAGCGGGAGCCGCTAATGGACCAGGAAGCTAATAACGGGCCCTCTATTTGCCAGCCCGTCATTAGCTCCTTCCCCATTCCCATTGAGCCCTATGGGGGCTCGGATGGGAATGTGGAATGGTGTTCAGAATGGGGACTTACCGGGTCCTCCAAGGTTGGAATGACCCAATAAGTCCCCATTCCGACGACCCAGAAACGGGTTTGGAGGCAGCCATGGCGCTCCAAATTTGTAATGACACCCTTTGTCTTTTATCTTTTGAAGCAGTTGGATAGAGGACATGTTTAAAAAAGTAGACCCAGTTTGTAATGTGTGTGCAACTACATAACAAAGAGTTGCTAGTTCACTTTCGAACAGAAGGTGGAAAATGTATTCTACATTTTGTCTGAATCTGGGGTCTTCAGAATAGATTCGTAAAGAACAATATTCTGATGGACTAATTTGTGTGGCTCTTTCATCATATCTTCCTCCTTTTCTTGTAGGAAAGAGTATAGGAAAAGAACACGCTTCTACTCTTTTTTCCCATATGCTCATTGGGGATCATTTGGATTGACACATTTGATATGTTTCTAATGCATCTTCAATGCAATGATGTCTTTAGAGTGTAGTGGGTGAATTGTATGCAGGTGTAAAAGTTGGCTTCAGTAACAGGATCTACAAGTATAAAAATTGAACAGTTGCTGGTGAATCTTGATTATTTGGGTGGTTTCTTTTAATTGTTCCTCTATGTTTACATCTTTGTAGTATACATTGTTTTCTTTCAGATAGTGTAGGTTTTGTCTATCTTTGTTTAAGTCTAATAGTTGTTTCCCACTTTTTTGTCTTTTGTAGGTTAACTATTAACTAGTACAATCAAAGATTGATCTATTGGCCGTTGTACTCCTAGAGTGTGTACATTTTCTTTAAGTACTAATGGCAAATATACTACTTTGACGTGGATGCCTTTTAGTAACTCAGATGGAGGCAAGTTGGCTGTTTTCTGTTGAAGGTGTTTTATAGCTAGAAATGGGTGTATTATTTGGATTGCCATGTTCTCATAAATTCTTGAAGAGTTTTAGGAAGTTATTGGTGATAGCCCATAGTGGCATTTTGATATTTCCAAGCTTTGTATTGCAGTAGGCCATATCTACTATTTGTTTGCTCTCTTTATAAAAAGTTCTGTGGCAACAGATTCATACCTGGTCTGGTATTTCAGCAGATGTCTTGTGAAAATGAGCTATTTCTTTTTGTGTATGTGTTTGTTAGGAGGTTGGTGTTTGTGAGGTTTCCGGTAATGTTTTCTGAAATTACTGAATTTTCTAAGTCAACTTCAGTTCCAAAGTATGTACTCTATTTGTCGAAGGAGTTATTTGGCTGTTGCATATAGGAGAATGTTATTTGAATAATTTAGCAGTTCTAGAGCAAGACTTTTTGCATAGTATGGTCTATGGACAAAATTCCGTATAGTGGAATGGTGTGTTGCTAACATTTTGATGTGGTGGAAGGTGCATTTTTTGCAAGCAGTTCCTGAAATGCAGGCTAATGATGGTCCATGAAGTCTATTGTGGCTGAGCACTGGACAAGAGTTAATGGTTTCTAAAGTTTTAATTTTAGTTTTGTCTTTTAGTTTCACATAGTGATTGAGGAAATTGTCATAAAGATGTAAAGGATTGTTGGCATATATTACACATTAAGCTGTATTTCAATTTATACACTGGACGGTTTGTTTGGGTGAAAGGAATATTTTAGTTGAAAGATTGTTGGGTCATTTTTTCTATCAGGGTTTATTTTGCCACAATGCTGTCTCCTATCATTCCATATACTTGGTCATTACTGTCTACGGCAATTGGATTATTGTGTTCTTTTTTATAAGCCTCTTCATTGAAATATGGTTCTGTCCTAGTAGTGTGAACCCATTTACCTTCACAGAAGTTTGAAAAGGTATCTATATTAACATGGTGAATGTTTAGAAGTGCTTTTTTGTAATGTATTGATTAATTTTGTTAGTGATTTCATTCATTTTAAAATCAATATGAACAATTTTCTCTTTAGTAGAAATGCACAGTCAATTAGAGCTTCGAGGATTAGTCTCCTGCAGTAGTTTTTAATGGTAGATCCTGACTTCTTCGGCTGTTTTTATAACATTTTGAATAACTCTACGGTGTAACATATTTTGGAGAATATATTTTTTGGATTGCCTTACAGTGGCTATGTTAACATTGACAGATTTAGTGTTGGGGTCATTAGTAGGTTTGCTTTTGTTTCTACATCTTTGTTTACTTTTAGTTTTTGGAAGAAAAGCCTTACCATTTTTTTAGTGGTGGCTGGTTTAGTTTTGTTCAGTGACATTACTAGCTCTTTTGTTTTAATGTTTTCTATAACTTGTTTTAGAGGTCAGTGACTATATGACTTGCTTTTATTCTTATCTGCTTTAGTTTTTGTTTCTTTCCTACAGAGTTGCTATTTGTTAGGCATTCTGTTCTGTCTGTTGGGAAAAAAAGTTTGGGTTTCAAAGTTGTGGAATGTTGTGCATGTTTTGTGGATGGGTGTGTGGGTGTGATTGTACAGGTCAATAAAGGACTGTGGGATTGTTTAGTGGGATGATAGGTGTAGTTGGGAATGTTGTAACAGTAACAATATGCACAGGTGTGATGGGCTTTTGTTAGTGAGCAAAGGTGTGGTGGTGTGAGTGAATAAATAGCAGCAATATGATCTTTTGAGGAAAACTGTGGTTGTTGTGATGGTGATGTTTATATGGGAATAGAAAGAGTGTGAGTGTTGCAATATATGAGTCAGAGTGAAATAAATGTTGATTTGAAAAGAATACGCTCAGCTAATATATACATATTTTATTATTAAAATGTTTTAATGGTTAAAACGATAACCTTTAGGAAAATGAAACAAATACATAATTTCATACTAATAGAAGCAAAGCTAAATGAAAATTTAGAACAGACAACGCAACTAGAGTTGTTAGCAAATTAATTTCTCTTGGACATAATATTTCTCATAAGTTCAGAAAATTTACAAAATTCACCACCGCCACCACAATACAAGTAGTGCGGGCAGCCAAACAGAGTTCCAACAAATGCGCAATATCTTTTCTCCTGAAACAGACAGAGTGATTCCTAAAGTCCTTGGCCCGTTTTTCTGACAGTGCAACACATTCTATTAGCACATGTTTTGGTATTGCTATCTCCGATCTTATTTGGAAAAATCTACAGAAAAGATGCTCAATATTTTCAATGCCATACAGTAACAGGATTTCCTTGGTGTGCAGAATGTTCCAGCACAAATCATAACAACTGATGCCGCGCTCCCCTGTCAGGCTAAATCCCCAAAAACGGGGCCAAAATGCCCCTGTTCTTATGTTCATCATGGAGGTGCACGACAGAAGGAAACCTGTGAAAGGCCTCAATTGCTTGGATCCAATCCCAGTCGAGCAAAGCTTTCTTAACTCAGCCATAATTATCCACCAAGTCTTGAAGGGAGAGCCCCATGTCTAGAAGGAGCTAGTTGCAGTAATCCCATTCAGACAGAATCGTTGAGCCTCTGTCTTGGATAGCCACATTTAGTTCAACGTAGAGTGATGCACCTTTCGCAACCAAAATCACTCAATATGGTGTCAAGTGCTTCCATTGGGCTCTGGCAATCAAGGAAGTCAGGCACAGATCATATCGGATCAGAGCCTGCAGAAAAGAAGGCAGCACATGAAAGAAACACCTCCACATCTGTCCCTCCAGGGCAGACAAATTGCCCATAGTTGCTAGATCTTATACTTCAATCCCATACAGGATTTTAAGGACAGCTTTTAAGTTATAAAAGTGAATACAAGGTGTAAGAGAAAACTTCCCGAATTTTGAGTCTATTCTTTGTAATTGATTAACCAGTGCTGTGGCTTTTGAATGTAACCAATACTTGATGGTTGTGCCTGATTTTTTAGAGTTTATCAGGAAGTCCGGAAAAAGAAGGTCATCCACACTCTGCACCCTTTCCCCTCGAATTTGCCAAAAAAAGGGAGATCTTTTCCTGGTATTGGACAATTGGATCAATTTGGTCTTGGCAGGATTAATGGTGAGCACATGTATCTCTACAAAATCAAAAAAACCCTCCAGTAGATGTTGCAAACCTAGAGGTGTGCTGTGAAATCTAAAAAAAGAATCGGCATATGACAGTCACAAAGGGCGAAGATGATGCAGTTTCGTGGAGAGACACTCCAGGGACCACCCTTGTTTGTACATATTAAGTTGTTTTGGGTTTTCACCCTAAGTTACTAGGGTAATGCAGACATGGAATCATTGTGTAGTAAAGACGCATCATAGTCAGGTAAGTTTATAGCGTAGGTCTTTATTGTCTCTTATGTATCATCTTAGGTATCATGGAAGAGACACTGGCAGTATCCCACCCGGCAGGAATCTCTCCAACCATCAACTCTTGAGCACAACAGATGTCATCCCTCACACCAACATTCCGATCCTAGGAACGTGCGTGCACTCCCACCAGATAAACATCCCTCTAGTTACAACACTTCTCCCCCCGATAATTTCTTTGAGACATACATTTCAAAATGCACAGCATGTGGTCACCATGCCATACACCCAACCTCTAATGAGAAACACTGACACCCCTACACTCATTATGACCCACAGGATAGAAAGCTGCAATAAAAAACACTTTTGAAGAAAAACAGAGCGCCTAACCGCCCTTGCCATATACTCGTACCCAGGCGATCCACCCATAACTACAAACAACCACCCACAATGTAAAACCCCAACGAGATAGAAACCCAAAACAAAGTAACAATTAAATTCAACTAATTCCCTTACCGACATCTACAGGACCTAAAACCTTTGAGAACAAAAACAACAAAGGAAGCTCTACTGCCAAACCCCGAGCTGCCCCTCGGGGCTCAGGCCTGCCACACCTGACACACACAATATCTCCTTGCTAACTAACCAACCCTTCCGTGCACACTACACCTTCCACCCCTGGCTGCCCCCCGGGGCCTCCAGCCTTCCATACTGGAGCACTAACCAACCAGCCAATGGACCCAACCGCATGAACGGATCCAAAAGTCCATAAATCTACATTATAATGAGAACCTCTGCACTCCCCTGAAAATATAGGAAAAGATCAAGAGACCCTTCCCCCCCCCTGCAAAGAAAACATTTCAGTTAAATAGCAAAACAATAGCACACATGACGAGGCCACAACACATACAAAACAAAATCACTCACGCCATAGAGGCCCAAACAAGTAAAACTAATAACAGAGGCCACAACACAACTACCCTCATCCACTCATACAGGCCTCAAACACGACACAGTCCATTAATCCTCAAGCAATGTGAGACGATTTATTCCCACATAAAATTCATGTAAGTCAGGATTGAATTCTCCCAAAATGGATAGAAATGAAGTACATCTGTCACAGTACTCCCCAATGTGACAATCCTCCGATCCACATGACACACAGGTACGGTCACACTTATTTTTAGGAAGCACACAGTACTTGTCACGGCCGTCCACTTCTGGAGACCTCTTACGTGAGGCCTGATGAAACCCTACGACTTCCTCCACGACGTGACCAGACTGACGGTCTCCATGTCCAGTCCGATGCATTGGGTGCCCAATATTGTTGTCTCCGCGGCACCCACATGACAACATCATCGGAGGCAAAAGCTTCTTGCCGCAGATGGAAACCCCAGAAGACACTGGAGCACTGATGTGACAGGGCCCCTGCAACGAACACTCGTAGGCCACACTTTTCATGAGCTGCTTCACCATGAGGACCGAAGCGCCGAAAACTATTCCAGAAATAAAATGTATCCGCAACCCGGAACTCCAAACTCGACGTCCAAACCAACAGGACGATCAGTGCAGACATCCACTGTAACACGGCAGACTCTAACAACGCCTGATGGCCACGCACCACAGCGCAACCCACTGGACACTTGAGGCCACCAGCCGAGTGGTGAAACACTGCGCAGCACTTCAGTCACATCACTGGTGCCCCGATCAGCACCACCCTCTGGAGACCGACGGCGACATGGACGGTTGGACCAACAGTGGACCCTGGCTACAGCAACCTGATGGACCCCGGCTACACCGCAGCAAATCCACCACCAACTGGACTCAGGCTTGGCTGAACCCTTCCCACAATATGCAGCCACCGGCATTCCAAGACTTCCGGCAACGCCACTCCACTCCAACGGCGCCCGCCAAATGAACTCCGACACTGGACTCCAGACCAGGTTTCCAGCGTCAACACAGCACTGGTCCGGCCAACAATCGCACCCAGGCACAGGACTTTTGCCGCAGAACCCAGGCACTCACCAGACAGCGTGGATCCCGCTGCACTCTCTGGCCCTTGACCAGCCGGCCTAGGACTCTCTGGCTACGGCCCCAGGGGCGCAGGACTCAACACTGCTGCTACAGACCACCAGAGTCCGCCAGCTGTCCACTCTGGCCCAGACTGCCCCCTCCAGTCCGACAACTGGGAATCAGCACTGGAGGATGCACGGACCACACCAACAGTCCGTTTCACTGGCCCAGCACCCCACCGGGTGGGATGTCAACATCGGAGGGAAGTGTCACCTTCTTCTCTGCTGCTCCATCTGCAGCAGCCCGAAACCCCGTCGCCAGTGTAGTAAAGACGTATCGTAGTCAGGTGCGTTTATAGCGTAGGTCTTTATTATCTCTTATGTATCATGTTAGGTATCATGGAAGAGACACTGGCAGTATCCCACCCGGCAGGAATCTCTCCAACTCTCAACTCTCGAGCACAACACACGTCATCCCTCACATCAACATTCCGAGCCTAGGAACGCACGTGCACTCCCACCAGATAAACATCACGCTAGTTACAACACATTGCTCATTGTTATTAGAGAGGCACTGCTCCACCCCACTGATGAGGCCCAACCAGGCCATAACACGTGTCTGGGGTTGCTGTTGGTACTCTTGTTCAGAAGTTAACTGCCTGGCATTTCGGTGCTGGCCTGCCCTTGGGCAGGACAAAGACTGATATGTTGTGGAAATGTCTCTTCTGTGAAAGGATGGTGAGCTAAAGACCCTGGTTGAGAGTCCAACCCGGGATATAAGCTGGTAGAGGGACACTCCCAGGACCCCCAATGTTTGCACAGTTTTCGAGTTACCAAGGTCTTAGCTTGCCGACTGCCCCAAGAAGTTTTACTGGGCCTCGACAATTTGCCTTGCCGATCTAAGCACACCTGAATTGCGGAGTTTTAATGCAGGCCCACCAACAGTCTCAGCAGACCCTCAGGAATGCCCCACCAAATGCAGTTCTTGCAAAGCAAAGGGCGATCAACTGCATCAAAGGCAGCCATCAGGTCAACTGAGGCTACATAAACCGGGTTCCCAGTCTTGGTCCACGCTGAGTGTTGAATGCATTTTAGGATGGTACCAATGAGGGAAGTTCCCATCCCTCGACAGAAGCCTGTTTGCCACTTACGAAGGATCCCTGTAGATGTAGCCCAGTGCTCCAAATGCTCCAATGGTACTGAAGCAAATACTTTGGAATCTGCATCCATCAACAATATTGGCCAATCATTACCTGGGAGATGACCTAGTACCATTTTTATATATGGGAATTATATGAGCCTGACTCGAGGTCACTGGACATCTTTCTGTCATTAGTATTTCCATGAAACCAGGCTGTGACATATATACATGCTATATTGATGTCTTTACATTGTAGGATGTGAAGAGTGTTCTTTTTATGGTAGCTGTCTTTGTGAATCTTTTTCTTTCCTGTAATTGCAAAAGAAATGTAGTGGGTATATGTGGTAATGGTGAAGTACTTTTAGTAAGCAAGGTTGTTATTTATGAAGGTAGGAGGACTTGTTGGGAAAAATATTTAATAAAGTTGTGTTATGGGTGGTGTATGAAAGTGTGTAAACTATGTTGTTAAAACAATTTGAGTTTGAGTAGTGCTGTTTGGCACATTAGAAGGAACAGGGCAAAAATGTGTGTGAATAAAAGATACATATCTAGGTTATTTTTGTGCTGCTGATTTTAATGGAAGTGCTGTGTTTGCGGTGTAATGTATTTTGCAATATGTTGCAGTGTTTTTAAAGAATATAAAACTGAGGCCTAGTGTTAATGCTATCGTGAATTGGTGTTGCAGCAGTTTTTGGTGTGTTATAGTAGAGGTTCGGAAAGAAGAATTCTTTGTACTAAAGGTGAAATGTTGTATATATATATGGATGTATACTAATTGACCTTTTCACAATTGATGTCGGGAGAAATGACCTTGGGAGAATTGGCCTAATTTAAAAGGTCAATTAGGACATATATGTGGGGGGAAAACTCCCGCAACCCCCTCCCAATAAAAAAAAAAACCCCACCCAATCCCCTTATATTATTTATAATCCAAAACCAATCCAATACATATATAAAATAACTACAATAATATAAATGTCAATTAGGACCACTATAATTAGGTCAATTAGGTCAAAAGGTCAATTATAAAAGGTCAATTTGGTTAAAACGATATAGATACTGTGGGGTATCCACATATGTGTGAGTGGATGAAGAATAGTGGTAGTGTAAGGGATGTAATCAGTGAGGTTGGAAAGTGTGAGATTTATATGGAATGAAACATTGAAAATGCTGACTGTTTAACATTTTTACTTTTTAGGATCATTTTCAGGAAAGTAAAACAATACAGATGTGCATTTGTAACCTGTTTTGGAAAAGAAAAGAAAAACAGATTGAAAAGATTTGAAGCACATTTCTAAGTGGCAGTTGGTGTGTGGAGGTTTTATCTGCTGACAGTAAATGCATACTTGCCAAAATGATCCATTGCAATATATAGGTGCTTATGATGTTCCTTTGTATTCTAGGAGTTGTAGTTGCACTTTTTCCATTAGAACACATGGACTACAAGTCCCAAAATGCATAGAGGAAAGTAGGACTGCATAAGCATCTACAGATTGGAATGAGTTATGTTAGCAAGTGTGCATGTACTGTGAAGATATTCAACTTCACACACTAATTGGCACTTAAAAATGTTGCACACATGTTTTGCATCCACTTTTCTTTATTTTACAAAGAGGTTACAAAGAGGTTGCACACAGTGCTGCTGAGCATGTATATATGCATTCATTTTTATTTATTTTTTTATTGAATACAGCTGATTAAACTCAACTTTTTCAAAACATGTTTACTTTACATCATTAAAAATGAACAAATACACTTAGACAATAATACTTTCATTTGAAGTAGTAATAACATGAATTATAATAAAACAATAAAACAATGAGAGAAGGGCACCAGAGGGAAAACACTACAAAACACTACAAAAGCATTAATTGGCATAAACTAAAAACAACTGCCTAAAGTAACATTACCATATATGTGGAAACCTGCAGGTCTAAACTCAAATAATGCATTAATTAAATTAAGGATTAGCAATGCCCTCTTATCGTGTCGCGTTTATCTGTGATATTACAACATAAACAAAATTTAGCTTTGCAGTCTCTACTCAAGCTCCATATCGTTAACTATACCCAAATTCAGTGCATTCAAAAAATTTAACGTGGCTATCCTTATGCTCATGATTTTAGTCTCTAGTATGGCTGGCCATCGATTTTCAGAAGACATTAGGCCAAAGTACAATAAATGACGACTCGGAGGGCAAGAGGGTAATTCATAGAATTAGTGCACAAGTGCCGCACGCGGCTGGCGCACAGTGTGCGCGTGCGGCAGTCTGCGCCAGCCGCGTGCACCAACACCAATTTCAGCGCACAGCATATTCATGGATTTCAACATCCAGAACCAGCCGTGGTGCAGAGTGGCGTTATGCCCCCAACCCTGCCCCGTGCGCCATGAACAGCACACAAATCCCGTACATGGTGCACAGGCCAGTGGAGCAGCATACAGCCCCCCAACCACGAAAACGCGTGTTAAACTCCCCGCGCACCCCTCAGAATACACCTACCCCTCTTGCGCTAGCGAATTTGCGTGTAAAACTCCCTGCGCACCCCAGGAATACACGTACCCCGCTCGCCAAGCAAAATCACGTGTTAAACTCCCCGCGCACCCCTCTGAATGCATGTAGCCCTCTGGCACTAGCAAATTCACTGCACACCCCCAGAATACACGTACCCCTCTCGCGCTAGCAAATTTGCGTGTAAATCTCCCCGCGCACCCCTCAGAATACATGTACCCCTCTCGCGCTAGCGAAATCACGTGTACAACTCCCAGCGCACCCCTCCAAATACACGTACCCCTATCACCCTAAAACTCCACCCTGTGGTGTGAGCAGCCTGTGGGCCATGCACTGGGGTGATGGGCTGCCAGTGGGGAAAGTTGAGGGTGGATGGGCTGCATGCGTGTATTCCAAGGTGTGCGCATGGATTTTTACACGCGATATCGCTGTCCGGGCGAGGTACGTGTATTCAGAGGGTGTGCAGGGAGTTTTACATGCGAATTTGTTGGCACAAGAGGGGTACGTGTATTCTGAGGGGTGCGCGGGGAGTACCACATGCGAATTGGCAGTGTGGGTCCTCCCAGGTGTGCCCGCTCCTCCCTCCCCAGGCCCTGCAGGCAGCCCACACCACAGGGGACTACCCTGTACCCATGCCCCTCAGGCAGCCCATACACCCTGGCCATGCCCCTCATCCAACAGACATGGCACCATGCACCAGTGAGCCCCGACTCAGCATTGATGGACACCTGACAGTAGGCCCTGACTCATGTCCCCCTGCACCCCCACTCCCCAGCATTGACGGGCACCTGCCAGCAGACCCTGACTCATGTCCCCCTGCACCCCACCCCCCAGCATTGACGGGCACCTGCCAGCAGACCCTGACTCATGTCCCCCTGCACCCCCACCCCCCTGGCATTGACGAGCACCTGCTAGCAGGCCCTGACTCATGTCCCCCTGCACCCTCACCCCCAGCATTGATGGGCACCTGCCAGCAGGCACCGACTCATGTCCCCCTGCACCCCCAACCCCCAGCATTGACGGAAACCTGCCAGCAGGCCACGACTCATGTTCCCGTGCACCCCCACCCCCAGCATTGACGGCTACCTGCCAGAAGACCCAGAATCATGTTCCCCTGCACCCCCACACCCCCAGCATTGATGGGCACCTGCCAGCAGGCCCAGACTCATGTCCCCCTGCACCCCCACCCCCCTAGCATTGACGGGCACCTGCCAGCAGACCCTGACTCATGTCCCCCTGCACCCCACGCCCCAGCATTGACGAGCACCTGCCAGCAGGCCCAGACTCATGTCCCCCCAAACATGTCATTACGATCCACAATCATGGGCCTTTTGGCCACCCAAATCACAACCCACACCACCCCTGTCCAAACACCCAACCAAGTATTCCATCTACCCCACATAGAAATGCCAATTACATGATACAACCCAAATGGCAAGTATGCACATCAACACATGTCCATCTCACACACACACAATGGGTGCAAGTGAATGAGAAAACCCACATTGTGGCATGCATGAAACCAATGACAGAAAACCACGCATTGAAGTAAGAAAAAAAATGTATTGAACACAAAAGCAAGGGGATTAAATGAAATCACACAGCAATGGAAATAATAAAGAAAAAGCAGCATGTCCCAAAAAACCCCCCCAAATAATCAGGAAAGCAGAATCCAAATAAATACTAATGAAAATGAGTCCAAAGTGTCCGTCCAGCAAACCAAATCCAAACAAAAAAAAATAAGAATAATCCATTGCTCCATGGTGAGCCAAAAAAATAAAGATGAGAAATGGAGTCTCCAACTATATACAAAGATCAAATCCAGGGTCCATAAGCCCAACTATAGAAAGGAAACCTACAAAAAACCCTATCTAATAAACAACTATCTACAAAAAGGTGGGGCATAGTCCAAGCGCCCCAAATGAAAGAAAAACATAAATGAAACCTAACACTAACTAAATATATACAAGGGTGGCAGGCAAGTCCTACGACTCACTAGTTGATTTCCCGGGCCAGGGCATCATCGAACTCCTGTTCAACGTCCTGGAGGCGGGCCTGTTCCCTAGCCCGGAGGTCTCGCAGGGATAAAGCCATGTCCACCTCCAACTCCCTGCGAATTCCCTCGAGGCACTCAGCCTGCCTCAGTGCCATGCGCATGGAGTTCTCTGCTCTGACCATTGTGAGCCGTGCCTCCTGCGCCTACCGCCGCTCCGCATCTATCTGCTGGCCCAACTGCTGCCACATGGAAGACACTCCCATTCCAGGGTCCTCCTGCCCTCCGGCCGATGCCTGCCCCTCTGATGTTGATGGCCCCGAGCCATGATGCCTCCCACGTTGAGCCTGCCGCTGCCTCCGACACAACTGCCTCTGCCAGCATGACGGCATCCAGGCTGATGGAATCCACTGGCGCCGTCGTGCATGTGCCCTGCCCGATGATGCCGGCACATCCTCCATCTGCTGGGGTCCAGTAGCTGGGGTGTCCACCCCTGCTGGACCTCCGACTCCCAACTGTGGTAGGGATGGGATCTCCACCGAGCTGGCTGCATTGGTCGGGGCAGGTTCACAGGGGCCCTGGTGGCATCTGGGCCGGAAGACGACATGGAGAATGACTGGCGCATAGTCTCCACAGAGGAAGAGAGGGTGGCCAGAGTGCCCGACACATGTACGAAACCCCCTACCAACTGGGCCACGTTGGCACGCAGCTCTTTGTCATGACGTGCGTGCTCCCCCCAGGAAGCACGCACGTCATCACGAATGTCACGCATGCACCACGCGACACCAATCAAGACTGCTCGTCCACAGGTAGAGGAGTGTCAGATGACGTGGACCTCCCCCCTACCTGCGGACAGGCCTGGGATGGGGCATCCTTGCTGGTGCACGGTGGTGCAGTCACAGTGTCAGGGACAGTGACAGGCACAGGCCCCTCCACGGTGACCTGTGCTGCCTCCTGCCCCTTGACTGCACCACTTGCACCAGTGGTACCACCCCCACCAGGACCCATGTGCGGATCAGTAGCGGCCTCCTCTTCCTCTGTGCAAACCACCAACCTGGATGGCTCCACACCGTCTTCCGCCGTTGCAAGCTGCTGTGGGGGCTCACCCACCCCTTCTGCTGCAGCCATAGTGGCAGGCGCATAACCAGTCCCCTCGCTCCCGGATGATGGTAATTCCTGGGAGGGTGACTGGGCCTTGCATCGCCGGCCGGTGGAGGCATCCCCACCGCTTTGCTCCACAGCGCCGTCTCCGCCCTCTTCTTCACTCACCGCTGTGTAGAGGGAGACATAGAACACAAGCATCAGGGTACTGTACAATAGTCCCCAAACAGGAAGCAATAGCACATGAGTGGCACTGTCAAACGTCACTTCCATCATGTACCTCCACAACACATGGGTCAGTGCAGGCAACACACATGCATAAACAGGCATGGTGCCTGCAAAGAACATTTGCATACATGTCCAAGGAACTGTTGAAACATACGATGGTGGTTCGAAACTCACATGCATCATGGCTCATACTGATCACATGCACACACATCACTGTAGTTTCATCCATCTGGCCTCGTACACCCCAGACACAGGGAGACAAGGATGAGCAGGCTGCATCAGTGAATCAGAACATTGTCACAGACATGTGTCATGCAACCATGGTGTTTACAAGTCACGCACACGCTACTCAGACGCAAAGACATGTACACCATACAGGTCCTTGACAGCAGCACCCATCTCTCACACCCCATCCATGTCCAACAACAGAGACAGGCATGCATTCATGTGTGCATTCCGCATGTTTCCCTGCATGTTGCATTGGAACACATGCACCAATCATGTGGTTCACGCATGACAAGCACCATGATGTCCCTGTACACACACATCCATACAAGGCCAATGTCACACATACAGGCAAGTAGCTGACTACCAGCACACTGCAACATGCCCTGTTTCACACAGCAATGCATGGCCACTTAGCGCTCGACTCCAGACGGGCCTGCATCCTGAGGATCTGGTGGCAAAGCACTGGGCGAATGCGCTCCAGGACCCTCATCTGCTGATTAGTAAGCTGGCCCCGGCGCCCCACTGCATCCTTTGCCTCTAAGAGGCGCTGGGCCTTCTTGAGAGTCCTGGACTTGCAGTCCTCCCAGCACTCCTGGACGTGTTTCATGTTGCGGGGTGCCACCCCCTCCGCATTGATGGCACCCACTATGTCTGTCCAGATCCTCCTCCGTGCTTCCTTGTCAGCGCACAATGGTGTGAAGAGGGCATCATACTGCCCCAGGGCTTGCTCCACCAGGATGCCAACTTCTTTGGAAGTGAAGCTGGCAGCCCTCTGCCTCTCTGGCTGGGGGTGCCACTGGTGCAGGAAGGTGATGTGTCAGACATGGCAACCCCCGAGGCAGGTGTGGGTGGGCAACTGGGTCCTGGGGCTGGGCTGTGGAGTGATGGGACACCAGTCGGGAGTCTTCTGTTCCAGCAGGGGTGGTCACTGCAACTGGACCCCTGTAGATGGCAGATGTGCAGGCACCAAATGGCAGAGCACGGTGAGAGCAGGCAGGCAGGCAGCAGCAGATGGCTCGTGGGAGGCTGCTCGGGGCTCTGGGTGGCAGGAAAATGGCCTTCTGGGCAGAAGCGTGGTCTTCCGTGTGTTGTTGCATGGCCAACTTGATACGGAGTGATTTGGCACATGAAAAAACTGCACGTCAGTGTGTAATTTGAGGAAAGGCCCTTAGCGCGTAAGCACATCTGTGACATTACGCGCACGGGCATTCCCCTCATGACGGGTGCGTAGTGAAAAAAATACACGTCTGCGTGTGAATGCGTGGGATCTGAGGAAAGAGCCTAAGCGCGTAAGAGAAGTGACGCGTGCGCGTGTCCCTCAGCATGGGTTAAAGGTGAGCGGGTCCCGGCAGTTCGCTGTACGTGCCTTTCGTGGAGACCAACGTGTGTGTTACTACTTTGTGTTGTTTCGTGCACCATCACAACTTCACAAGTACGTATCTCTTCTTTTGGCAGGGATATTGGCTATGTGTGTTTTTCATTATCACGCTAGTCTGACGGTGAGTCGCACACACTATTATTCCCACTGCGGGTGCCCCTGTGTATCGCGTACCCATTTTCGAGGTCACAGTAGCCTGCGTGTCTCACGCGTACGTGTTTTTCGTATCCCTGGGTGCCACTGCATACTGCGGGAGGTTAATTCCACACATGTGGGCTACCGAGGGTTGCGTGCTCAGTTTGCCTGAGCGTTGTGTGACCCATCACTTTATCACCAGGGTCACATATAGCCTTGCAGGTGCAGGGGTGCTGTTAGCATCTTGTATCCCAACCCCTTCACCCGTATTACCCAGGACAGTTGTCGTGTACACCTCCCATTGTTACTACTCCATCTGTGCCAGCACTACTCCATCTGTGCCATTGCTGGGAGGCCACGTAAGGTGAGGGGCGCCTCAGCTGGGCGTACTCCATGTGGCGGGCATGGTAGGGACGAGGCCAGGGTGACCAGGTAGTAGGAGGACTCCAGGATGTCCAGGATGGCTGCAGAGGGGGAAGAGGCAGGGGTGCGCCAGCTCGGCACTATGTTGTGCCACATGTTGGTGCAGTCATGCCACCACCCCCTGTGGCACCAGGAGATGCAGTTCTTGCATCTGGCACTGGCGCTCATGTGACCTGGCAGTCCGTTTCATTGACTGCCACAGGCCCAAGGGTAGTGGTAGCTGCAGGTGCAGCTGTGGACACCACCACCCAGGCTCAGGGTCTGCCAGCGCAGGCTGCGTTGGCACTTGAAGAGTCCATGGAAGATTTCCAGGTGGTCAGGAGGCACACCGTAGGTGCATGCAGGGCTGCCCTTACTGAGGCACGTGTCCCGGGGGCAGTAATGTCATCTGCTGCCCCGACCAGCCGGGTGTTGGCAAGTGCAGGGGCAGATGCAGCCGACACCACCCCGGTTGTGAGTCTACCAACCATACAGTCCCGTCAATGACCCCGGCACAGCAGATGTTGCTGCGCAGGGTCCATTCCAGAGCACCCAGCAGCCATGGACACAAGTCAGGGCTTCACTCCATGTTCCACCTGCCACTCCCTCGGCTCATTCCACCAGCGCCACTGCCCATACTAATCAGGGCGGCATTTGCCAGCCAGCATTCAAGAGGAGGAAGGTTGCACCAGCAGTCGAGGCTGGACCCCAGACACAGCTACGGCCTCCGGCACATCGAGGAAGGAGCCTTTCTGCAAGCAGTAACTGGACTTCCTCGTGGACTATGTGCGGGAACACAACCGTGGCATGCTAGTGGGGCCGAATTGTCAAACTACGGCTGCCCATCGTAATACCCACTGGAAGCAAGTTGCGGCTGATGTGAGTGCATTCGGCCATGAGGTGCGCACAGGGCAAAAGTGCAACAAGCGTTGGAATTACCTCAAACGCAGCACTGAGGCAAAGCATGCCTCTAATTACAACATGACTCGTGGTGACTGGTCGTGGCCCACCACCTGAGGAGGAAGATGCGCCACCTCTCCGTATCTCGGGTGCAAGTGGATTTACCACCCCCCAGACAATCCAAATTGAGGTCACCTGCCATAATGATAACCAGAATATTTGGGGCCTGCGACGCTAATTCTATAACAGCAGATAGGTTTTTAAAGAAGTTGTTATCTAATATGCATTCATTAACTTTCTTTAATGATCCTAAAAATAAATATTTATAAACATGCAGCATGTTCTATTTTTCATTAAAAATAAATGTGACCATTTTGAATCTTGCAGTGCAGGCCTGGTCATTTTTATTTTGCCATTCTGGGACTTGTAGTCCGAGTTAGTTAATGGGAAAAGTGATATTAGAAGTCACAGAATGCAAGGAAAGTACAAATAATTGATATGCAGCAATAGTTTGAAAAAAGGGCATGTTGGCAAGTATGAATGCACTGCCAACATAAACTGTCACACAGCAAGTGCCACATAAAAATGGGTGACAAATCTGTTCTATCTGCTTTTTCTTTCTTTTATAAAAAAAAGTTACACACAGTGCTGCTATAAATGCACATATTTATGTTTTACATTTCATGAAAATGCTGCTAAAAATAAACAAAATTAAACGTAGAACATTGTAAGTAAATGTCATTTGATGTGAGCAGGTGCGGAATGCTGCAATTCATGGCATTTGCTAGAGTGGTTAAAAGGGGAATATGCTTATTGAGAAGCTTATTACCGGGTAAGTGGCAGAAACCCTGTATCCATTCATTTGTAAAGGAGTTGATGAAAATACTTAAAACAATATAAGCATACCTGTACTCTAGGCCTCATTATGAGGTATGTGGTAGAGGTATAACAGGGCCGCTAGAGATGCCTGCCCCGTTATCCCTCTACCGCCCCATTACGAGGTCTTGTCGCGGGACCCGCATCCTTAGTGGGTCCCGCGAGCAGACCAGGATGCAAACAACGGGCCGTCATTAACGGCCCATTGTTTGCATCCTCCCCATTCCCATTGTCCCATTGAGCCCTATGGGGGCTCGAATGGGAATGGGGATGTACCGGGTCCGGGTTCCCGGGAAGGGGAATTACCGGGCCCTCCAAGGTCAGAATGTCCCGGTACTTCCCCATTCTGGGAACCCAGACCCGGTACCCGGTATGGGGGTAGCTATGCCGCTAATAGCGGCATGGCTACCTCCATACTTGTAATGAGGCCCTATGGCTTGTTAGAAGCAGATGTTGTTCAATCTGCAAATAGAAATCTTGGAGAGTTCTAAAGTAGTTGTTGATGCAGGTGGCTGTGATTAACAGGATATTTGTACTCTCAATTCAAGTGTAGATCTGAAATGTTGAACTGAGATGACAGGGTTAGGATTAGAGTTTTTGGAAGTGATTGGTGGATGGATGTGTAACTGTATGAAAGCAGCCAATGAGGAAGTGTTACAAACATAAAAGTGAAAAGGGTAAAACGGCTGCCCTGTGCTACGGCGTCCAAGGACACTGCGGTAGTTCGTGGATAGCACATGCAACATCTGGTTGTTTTACGGATGCGTGGCATGGACAGGGGACTGTGGGGATTAGCCAATGAGGTGTTTTGGTTGTAATGTACGGGAAGGCAGGCTAGCAGGTGTTTCATTTGTGGTGTGCATGGAAGATGTCTGTTGTCATTGCTAGGAAGAAGATGAATGTGTGGATGGTGGGAGATGGTTGGATGAATTGTTTGAAAGGTTATACAGAATCTTATCGAATCCCTGCTAATATTGGATTGCAGGGAGTGGAAGTTTGGTGGTATATAGTTTCTGGGCTAAACTGGGTGAGTTTATTATCTTTTTGTCAGAGTACGGATATCAACTCCAATGTCCAGATATTATTATTGTGGATTGCAGAGGGAATACATTAGGCGATGTTACTCCAGTATCGTTACAGGTTGCTCCGATATGTCCGATATGTAGGATATGTTCCGAAGCTTAATGGAACTATTTACATATGCAAAGATAACGTTTTCTAAGATAAATCCAATGGAAATATATGATGTCCAAATTTGTTTTGTGTACAAATGGAAGAAGCTAGGCACTATGTGAATGAAGATGTATGTTCTTTCTTGAATGTCTGAGGCATAGACATTTTCCAAATTAAAATATCATGAAGGATGGTGTAAATACTTTTCAGAGCAATGGAGTGGATTTAAATAATGTTGGGAATGACTTTTTTCTTTTGAAAGTTAAAAATGCTTTGAAAAAAGTTCATGTGAACAACTTAAATCTCAACATGTGGAGTGCACGGGAAAGCATTTTTTAGAAGGCATGGGATATAAAAATGAGATTTAAAAAAATGTAAAACCAAAAACAAACAGCAGAAAGGTTCTTTGAAGCCCTGCCACCATTGTAGAGTAAATTGTTTAATTGAGTGCAAACCTCCCCACCCCTTCAACTGGATATGATGTCCACGGACACAACTGTAGTGCCATTTGGCACTTTTAAGTATGCCTGGCATAGAAAGGGGACTGCAGAGATGCAAAGACAGTTGTGGATGTCCGCAGACATCGGGGAACAGCCAGTCAGGTATCCTGGGTGTGGTGCACAGGAAGAAAGGTAGAAAGAGTTTTGTTTTGTGAGTGTTCTGAAGATGACTATGACTATGTCTTTGAGGAAGCAGAGTGTATGGATTCTGGGAGATTTTGAAGTTTGAATTCAGGGGTAAAGTTGGCGCTGCTATTGCTGGGGTGAGTAGCAAATTGCTGTTAGTACTGGATGGTCGCCTGTTATAAATGAAGCGAACAGTAAGTCTGCGTGTGTTGGAGTAATAATGTAGGAATTGGAAACGGGATTGCGTGGAAGATTAGAGGATACCTTCGGGCACTGCGTGCCCCCTCTTATGATCAGACCTCACATCCTTTGGATGCCTTTATGTATACATGGGCCAGGAAGTAGAGTGTTTCGTGGACTGTTTATGTTGTCTCATCCAATTAAAGTCAGTATAAGGTATACGATTGTGGAAATTTGTAAACCCATTGAAGTTTATGGATCGTGGTTTTGTTAACTAGTGGTGAAACTTAGGCCTTTTCCCACTATAAAGGACTCCCAGACTTATGTGTGTTTCTCCAGTATTTAAAAATGGCATTGTGAAAGTATTTAAAATTGCACTGTGAAACCTAGGCATTTTCCCACTATACAGGACTCTCAGACTTAGGTGTGTTTCTCTGGTATTTCAAAATGGCATTGTGAAAGTATTTAAAATTGCACTGTGAAAGTATTTAAAATTGCACTGTGAAACCTATGCCTTTTTTCCAAATATACAGGACTCTCAGATTTAGGTGTGTTTTCTCCAGTATTTAAATATGGCATTGTGAAAGTATTTATAATGGCAATTTGAAAGTATTTAAAATTGCATTGTGAAAGTATTTAAAATTGCATTGTGAAACCTAGGCCTTTATCCCAACTATACAGGACTTTCAAACGTAGGTGTGTTTCTCCAGTATTTAAATTACATTGTGAAAATAGTGCCTTTTTGTGGTTTTTGCCTTCTAGCAAAGCATTCAATTAGCAAATTTTTCTACCATTGTCTAAGATCCTGTCGTCTTGTCCAATTGGCTACTTGTTTTGTTTCTCTCTGTCTCATCTGCTTCGCTCCTCCCTGTGCCCTTCCCGTTTCCTCCTTCCCTTCCCACTCCCTTCCTCGTCTCTCCTCTCCCTACCTACTCTATGGTACTCTCTGTCTCTCCTATCTTTTCTAACTGCTTCTCTATCAAATACCCTGCTCTCCTCACTAAATCTGGTAGGAAAAAGTTTAAAAAGGACATCCTGGTCTCCAACCCAGGACTCCCTATCGCTGATACCTATACCAGTGCCTCCTACAGGCAAACTCTCACCGACATCCTCTTTGTCGTTCCCTCGCCAGACCTATGGACCCTATATATGGTCTCTGTGCTCTCTCCTTTCTCTTCTTCTCCCATTTATGGTGGCACATGTTGGGAGGCCCTCCTGTCCTCCTTCCACTCCTCCAAGGACATCATTAATGTTTACTTGAATGGTATCGTCTTGATCCAAGGCCCTCAAGCCAACCTTCTCCTCTTTGATAGATGCTTCACACGCCTCATCAATTTCCTTCCTTCTCCTGCTGTCACCTCTCTCCCCTCCACAGCTTCCTTGCCTCCCCCTTCCGACTCCTCCTGGACTACCTTGCCCTTTGCTCCTTCCTCTTGTGCCCCCCCTCCAGGTTTCTTCTACACCTCCACAGGGCATACCTCTGATTTGTACCGCTCAATGGAAGTTTTTAAAGGATGGCAACCTTCTCCATATTGCCACTCTAAACTCTCGCTCAGCTGTCAAACACTCATCTGACATCTGCCGCCTCCTGGAGGAACTTGACCTCAATGTCCTTAGTCTCACAGAGACATGGTTCATGGCCAGCGTTGTCACAAGCTTTGACACTCTCCTCCCTGATGGCTACAAGGTCCTCTGCGCACCCAGATACAACCATTCTGGAAGGGGTGTAGCCCTGATCTTTCATGAGTGGATTCCTGCCTTTATCATTCCTACCAAGGCCTAATCATCTTTCAAATGCCTCATCTGCAGGCTCTCTCTCTCTCTTACCTGGCCATTTCCTTACTGTGGCTACCATCTATCGGCCACCTGGTCAGATCTCCTCCTTCCTCTCTGAGTGGGCAGACCTCTTCTCTTCCTAATAGCAAGAACAACATAATGGAACAGTAGAATAGGGAATAGTGCACATTTCACATTTACTTTTTTACAAATATCAATAAATGTCACTTGTTAAATTCATATTAATTTTATTATCATAAACATTGTGTGAGAGCAAGGGGCCATCAGGCCCCTTGCATCCTCTACTTCTCAGTACAAAACTCGGACCAAGTGCCTCCAGTAGTGGGTTTGCCCCTTGCCCTTATGCAATGTTAACTTTGGTTGACTTTCGCGTAGATGGTACCACTGAGCAGGACACGGGGCACCCATTTTTGTACTCCCTTTCAACTCCATCTTGGTGACTAGGCCTCACTGCAATAGTACAAAAATGCTTCTCCTCCCTTTCTCGCAGCGGCCAGGCGTGCAGGGCACATGGCCCACTCCTTCGTTCTCACTCTGACTGGAAAACTCTGCGGTTCCATTCTCACGCTGAAGATGAAGGTGCTTGCAACAAATAATAAATGTAACACATCACTCTTCCTCTGAGATCACTGTCCTGCATGTGAACCAGCATGAACTAAGCACATAGCTTGTTCATCTCCACAAACATGTCATTGCCCCCACACCCTCGCCAGTGGAAACTGCCATTGTGACCCTGTGTCCCTGCAAGATATTCCTTTCATGTGCTAGACCACTGACCATGCCATGATGCCCACCCAGCAGAACCCCAACTAACATTAGACCCCTGCTGCAGTACATCGTTGCCTACCACTGACAAATGCCACATAACAGAGATTCTTGCGAGTACAGACCCACACTTCAACCAGTGTATTATAGTGGTCAAGACCCTTAACCGAAGGCCTGTATAATCCAATGTTATTGATAGTATAGATATATGTGTGACTTTTACAGAGACATGATAAACTACTGAAAGACTTTGAACAATTGTTATTTAGTGCATGCATTTTTGAGAATATATTATGTTAGCTTAGATAGTGACCACTCTGCTTCACAGCGACCTGACCTTCACCCATTCCGAGCACAGATGTCTGACGTCCATCCTCCCGCCAAACAAACAACCAATCTGGAGGAAGAGATGCCACCCACACCTAAGGCACCACACGAACTGACCAATCCAGGACCAACGTAGTATCCTATGTTAGTTGCGTCACTTCACTTATAAAAATGTATTGTAAAGTTAATTTTGTCAGAGCGCTCTCAGAGATCTTTTGAATGCCATTCATTAGATAAACCTTGCCTTGAACTCTCACAGCCTGCTCTCTTTGCCTTATTCCCCATCCGGGGTGGGTCTGTTTTATTCTTTTGCATGTGTAAGACGGGGAGGGCACAAAAAACATATATAAAATATCAAGTTTAAAATCACATATCACAAAATATTTATCACAAAATTCAATTCACACTCAATCATTCCTACCATTCATTCACTGTTTTTAAAATGTATACATCACACCTATATCGTTAACCCCTTGGTCAACAATGTTTCTATTTCTACGTGAAAATGTCCTCCACTTCAATGGCAGATGGTGCCATCTGTGTTTAAACAATTACACTGTAAAAAAATAGTCTACATATGTTTTGGTTGACTAGTTGAACATCACAAATCCTCTTGATAACGCAACCTACTTCAGGACTGAAAAAGGGAATTTTAATCATTCCCCCGTAACCAAGTAGGGTGAGTTTTACCACCTACAAAACAATACAACATATTAGTGATCTGCACAATTTCACCATTCCCTCATTACTTTCTTTTTTACTACTAATGTAAACTAAATGACTCCAAAAAGTAGTCATTAGATCTCCAACTCTGCAGTAATCTCTACTGTATCGCAGGGAGGAAGATATTTGGATTTAATCCTAATCACATCTTTACGTGGAAAATCATGAATCTCATTCCCTCATCAGGAAGCAAAAAAAATCTCTTTTTTCGCCACTTAGAATGTACAATTCTTTGAGTAAAATACTTACTCGAAACCAGGCAAAAAACTGTGTATCTGCTATCTCTGTCTTGTTAAATTGAGGATATATCATTTGTCAGGATGGAGAGGGTTTCTTTTTGGCCCAATTAACACCCAACACGAAAACATCAGGTCATAGCACACCTGTTTGATGTTTGAATACTATCTTCATGCAGGTTTTTCTGCATCCACGGATACCCTGTAATGTAATGCCAAAATTGTATCTTTTTTGATTCATAACAGTGACAAATGATTTAATAATTGTCATATTACATATTTATTTCCTTAAAGGCAAGCCATTCACACACCTTCTCTATCTACTGTCTCGACTTTTTTGGAATACCGTACTTCTGAGACAACTTCTTCAACAATTGGCTATGCTCTAGTAATCTCATAACACTCACCATGTTTAAAAAAAGGGAAACATTACACCCACTCGATAGTGTCTCCGAGTACTGCGGATGTTGCAGACATAACACATATATCTATTCGCTAGTATTAGAAAACCTAGAGATTCTCCTAAGGAGACTAATTACCTCTGATATGGCTTGCCTCTTCCCTCCTGGTCTCGACCACTCAACTCCTCCTTCTTGGAGACTTCAACATCCACCTGGATGCTTCCTGTCCATCCTCTGGACTCTTTTGTGACCTCTGTGACTCTCGCTCTCTCTTTCTATTCTCCCCTCTGGTCCGACTGACTCTGCAGGGCATACTCTGGATGTTCTGATCTCTTCAGACCTTCTCCTTTCAATCCCTCTCATGACTCCTCTCTCCTGTAGTGATCACTTACTCTCTTCCTCCAAGCTCACCCTCTCTACCCCTCAGGCCAAGTCAACTCCAGCACTGCCACCTACCTTCTTGGTTATCTAACCCATGAAGCGTTTGTCAGTTGAGGCTTTTGCCGGCACCTTCTCACCCCTGCCTCCCCCTTGGCTGACTCACACCCTGACAAAGATCTTTCCATGCTCTACTCCACTATATCTTATATTCTCGATGTTCTTCCTCCTGTCATGAGGATCCGCTTGAAGGCCAAAGCCAAGTGCAACTTGATAGGACTCGTCACCCTCAAACGCAAGTGCAGGTTGGCTGAGAGGAAATGGCGTGCTTCCGGTACAACCTCTGACAAACTGGCCTGCCGCCTGATCCAAAGGCAATACCGGATCTCTGTCCACACCAAGAAGATACCCTACTTACCAGCCCGCATCTCTGTGGCATCTAACAATTCTGCCAAACTCTATTAAGTTCTATAAAATGTGTAAAGACCTGGCCAATCCTGCTGCAGTCTTTACATCTACTGTCCCTTCCCAGGCCCTCAGCACAGCCCTCACTTCTCATTTCATCTCTAAAACTCAGGACATTCTGTCCTCTCTCTCTTCTCCCTTTCCTCCCTCTACTCCCTGCTCTTCCCCTGCCCTTCTTTGGCCACCTCTCCTCCCTCCTTCTCTGCCTTTCCCCTATTCTCCCTAGATGAGGTTTCTAGACAAGTCCAGTCTATGAAAGTCTCGTCAAAACAGGTTCACCCCTATTCCTCCAAAACCATCAAGAACCACATTGACACACTGGCTCCTGCTCTGGCGGACTTCTGCAACAACTCCTTCACCACTGGAGTCTTCCCTTCCCCTGAAGCACTGCCTTGTGCACCCTCTTCTTAAGAAACCCTCTGCCGACCCTTCCTGCCCAGCTAACTATCGCCCAATCTCCATTGCTCCTTTCCTGGGCAAATTCCTGGAAAAGCTAGTCATCTCCCAGCTTAATCTTCACACTAAATCTGTTGGTTGTCTCCATGACCACCTGTCAGGCTTCAGAGATGACAGAAGCACGAAAACTGCTCTCCTGAACATCATTGAAGACCTGCTCTCCAACCTTGATTCCAACACCCCCTGTATCCTCATCTTACTTTTCTGCCTTTGACATGGTCAACCATGCCATCCTGCTCAACCGTCTCTGTGATAACCTGGGTATCACCGATCAGGCCTTGGCTTGGGCTGTCTTCTTTCCCTCTCAGGTCCAACTTGGGTCGTTCCTCTCCTCTATCGCTATCTCTGCCGGTGGTGTTCCCCAGTGGCCTAACCTCTCTCCCTGGCTATTCAACCAATACCTGGCACTTCTTGCCCACCACATTGCCTCTCTCTGCCCCCACTTTCAGGTCTATGCAGATTACATTCAAATCATTTTCAGGCTCCCTTCTGCCACCTCCTCTCGTTCTCACATCTCTGACTGTCTGTCTGCTATCCAGGAGTGGTGTGCTGCCAATGATCTCTGCCTTTATGCCAGTAATACTGAGATTCTCCTCATCAGCACACCTGCTCCCTCCTTTCCTGTCACTCTCTGGTCCTCTCCCTGCTCCAACCTGTGAGGCTAAAAACCTCAGGGTCATATTTGACTCCACACTTTCCTTCTGTCCTCACATCTCTGACGTCTCTAAGAAGTCACACTACCAGCTGCACCTCCTCAGAGGTATTCTTGCTTTCCTCTCCTTCCCCCAGAATCTCACTGTCTCTAGAAATCTGGTTCTCTTTAGACTGGACTACTGCAACAGCCTGCCTGCCTCTACTCTCCGTCCTCTGCATATCATCCAAAACTGGACTGCAAAACTTGTCCTTGGCCTCAAGCCCAGGGATTGCATCCCTCCCAGACTGAAATCTCTGCACTGGCTCCCAGTGGCAGTGAGGATTAAGTTCAAAACTTTCTGCATTGTCCACGAGGCCTTCTGGGGCCTGGGGGCTCAATACCTTCAACTCTATCTTCCTAAATATCTTCCTTCTTGAGCTCTTCGTTCATCCACGTTCAACTCCTTCACAATCAGTCGCTTTTCTAAGCAACAAGTTGGTGGTAGATCTCTCACTGGAACAGCCTCCCTGTCTCACTGAAACTTGAGGAGAACCATCACCAGTTCCGGATGCACCTCAAGACCTTCCTCTTTGGTTCTGCTTTCTTTCCTTCTCTCCCCGGCTGATCTCCTGGCTGAAACTGCACTGGCTACCTGGCTACACCCTGACCTCAGGCACAGGTCCTCTTCCTGCCATTTGCTCACCTGCACTGCCCCCCTGGCAACCCTTGCACTCGGGAAGTGTTTCTATATGCCTACAGCACCCTACCAGCACATGACACCTGATGTCTGCACTTACCCATGCACTTGCCACCAGCTGGCCACACTTTTATTCATGGTATTTATTTATTTTACTGTTATCCTATGTACTACACTGCCCCTTCGCGTCTTCCCTGCACTTGTATGATTTCAATGTCACCTTGCCTAGTAAAATCGTTGTCTCTGTCTTTCCTTTGTTTCCCCTTCCTTGCCTCGTCGCACCTTGAAACACTTGTGTATATTGGCACGTTATGAATGCCATGGTTACCAGTTAATTGGTCGAAAACATTTGGTCGACAGGACAATTGGTCGACACCATTTGGTCGAATGCCAAATGGTCGAATTTTTTTTTTTTTTTTACCCCTTTTTTTTTTTTTTTGGGGGGGTCCCCCCCAACCCCCTTTTTTCTTTTTTTTTTCTTTCCCCACACGAAAACCCACAAAAAATATATATAAATTAAAAAAAAAAATTCGACCATTTGGCATTCGACCAAATGGTGTCGACCAAATTGCAGTCGACCAAATTGCAGTCGACCAATTGACAGGACACCGAATGCCATATCATGCCATATTATATCATTGGCTGAAGGAGTATTATGAGTACTGTGGATTGTCTGACAATCTTGGATTTGATGAATTTCAAGTTTCATGGTACTGAGTTTGAGGAATGAAGTGGCCGTAATTCCACTCGTTTTGTGAGAATATGGTTAACTTGAAGCCTCCGAAGATCATTGTAGTCAACTGTGGAGGAAACAGTTTGGGCTATGTTACCAGAATTGTTTTACAATTTGCAATGAAGAATACATTTGGAAAGTTGATGGAACTGTTTCCACATTCAAAAATGATTTGTTCACGGATAGCCTGGATTAAAGTTGTATGTGATTTTTTGCTGGCTGTCAGGATGACATCTTTCGATAATGAAAATATTAAATTTGATATTGTCAACATTTTTCAAAGAGATGTTGTCCATTGAATCAGTTTCTGTGAACATAAAAATGAATTCAAGTATTTTTAGAAGTTGCATAAAAGAAAAATAAAAAGAGAACACATTAGAAGCACTTTTATGAAAGTAAAAAAAATAAGTTCTGTAGAATATTTGTTAGTTTAGCACATAAAACGAAATAATACATAAAATGTATAAAAGTCAAAAAGAAAAAAACAGTTCTTTTAAGAGCTACCATTTTGAATGAAAAACAACTAAAGTTATTGTAATTCCCCACGCCTGGAATTATCCATATGTCTGTGGACTAGCACATTGTCTGCATACTATGTAAGTTGCAAAGGGTCCTGTGATTTATTTTCAATTCTATTTTTAAACTGTGAAAGGTGGCTCCTAAAGGAACCTTTTTTGTGGGTGTTTTGTGATTTAGTATTTGTTTGGTCTTTTTTCTGTTTTTTTCATAATAGGAAAGGTAATGAAATGGAGGGAAGGAAAACCACAGAGACCGAGTGGCTGGTAGACAGAGGAAGATGTTGGGTGGGCCTTCAATTGAAGGTGGGGGACAGTTTTTCTCATGCCCCTTGACCCTGTGGTCTTGAAAGCACTAGGAAAATGCACTCCCCTGCATATAGGTGCATCACAGTAAGGTAAGGGTTCACAGCATTCTGTAGGGCTTGTAAGGTAGCTGCTGGGATCCCCTGCCCCACTGGAGTAGTCTGTGTGGTGACAGGAGCGGTTGAGGAAGATGGGGTAGTGGCTGTCAACCTGTTTCTCCCTGAAAAGGTACTGCCTTTTTCAGAGCACCCAGGTGGTTGGATCTGGTGTTGTGGCTCATGGAGGTCATCCTAGAGTAGTATAGAGTAGTACAGGCCAGGTGTTGCACGACTGAGTACAACTCCGCAATCAGTGCATCTAACCATGGCTTTTCGAGCCTTTCGTACATCCCCAACAGTGGTGAAAACCACCACACCAAGGACTCACTCCAGGCACTTCCTCTACCTCATCTTCATCTTCTTCCTCATCCTCTTCTGCATACTCATGCCTGTTCCTCTTTGCAGGCCCTCTAAATGTTGATGGTGGTGGTGGACCCTGGAGAGGAGGGATGACCACGAGAGATGCCTTTAGATGTAGTTCTGAAAGATCTGTAAAGCAGGTGCTGTGAGCTGCTCTCTCCTTGATAGGTAGATTGAGAATGACTGGAAGTAATAGATGGTTCCCTTCAGAGGAACTGTACAAAGACTGCGAATATAGACCTTGGAAATCTGTCCACAATTGCCAGATCAACTAAGAATTGGTCTAGGAGCTCTAGAAGTGTACATTATCAACTTGAAACATCCTGAGCAGACAATGCAGTTTTATACTGTCAACGGAGCATGGACACTGTTCGCGCTGCCCGGGTGTGGTCACATAATGACGTCCTGATGTGTCCACGGCACTGCCGGTCATCCACGTTCATCCATTGGGCGGGAGGCGCAGGGCACATGCCGGTGAGTATCCATAGAACAGGCGTGGTGTAAGCCGACTAATTAAAATTGCGTCATGCTAGAAGAGACATGTCCAGACACGGTGCACTGCCCGCAGATACCGTCATTTTGTAATCGGACATCCAGGACAGTCATATGGTCTGCAAACTATTAATTGGGTTAAAAGTAACAATATGGAAGATATTTATAGTATAAAAAATCAATGTATTTATGAAAGGTTTGGGGTATCGGAAATGGAAACAAAAATTGGAGAATTTGGAAATTCTGTGCAATGATGATCAGGGGAGGGTGTGAAGTTTCATCAAAGCGTCTTTTATATATATGTTGGGAATCTGATGGCGATGGTTGCTGGGTGAAAGGATGGCAGGTTCAAGAAGGACAGTGATGATTTAAAAGTTCCTTAAAGTCATTACTATCCAATTTTGCAGACGAGATCATCATTTCATTATGTACAGTTTAGGATAAAGATTGTATGTGTGATTCTTGTGATTGTCCAAAATTTAATTTGGGGTGTGTCGGGGGAAATTCTGCCGGGGTCGGCCGGGCCGTCCGCAGACCTCCGGGCAGGGAGGCCCCAACTCCTCCCGTATATCCCAAAAGAGATAGAGTATGAGACACACGCAAGAAGCAAGGTGACTCTGCTGCTATTAGACAAAACGGCAGGGATGGGTCAAGGAGCGTACGCGTCCGTCCTGACACACACACAATCGCGGGGCTCGCAGGCCCTTTTTACCTTAGTATGACGCGCTACTTGCGTCACTTGGAAAGTTTTAGCAAAAACCTATCTCCACTCTGGATTGGTTACTCGAGTGGTAGGGTTAGTATAGCGCACATATAGAGAACGGTGTTATTTGCTGAGAGTTAGTCAGGTGGTATACCTGGGCTGTCCCTTCAATTTGATACATGAAAATTGTTACATGAAGACCTCTGAGGATTGGTCAATGTGAATGGTGTCAGTGATAAGAACCCCAAGTTCTAATTGGTCCGCTCGCGAGCCTCCCAGTCTGGGACTATCGCTGTTCCCAGCTCGCGGTGCACCTGTCATTTGCAACAATGTTTTAATATGGGTAGGTGTAAACAATGTCAGGATTTATTCATATGTTGGGAGGTCGAATACTCCCACTGCTGCAGATGTCCAAATGAGTCTTTTAATTGTATCGGCCTGTGTCTCGAAACGTGGGATTCAGGCGTCTCCTTCCTCCTCGGCTTGGCATCTTGTCAGGTTTGACTTTGTCACGTGAGGTGGGACTGTGTTTGAGGCAAAATTCAACACAATTAATATTGTTTTTCCTACTGTGTGCCTGGTTTATCTTGCAGGTGCGACCTTGGCGTTGGCTTGCAGCGTGTGAGATTGCAACATCATGCCCTTGGCGGTGTGCTTTCGCCGGGCTCATTTTGCAGGGTCAGCAACCCAGTTCTTGCTCATTCAATGTTCATGGAAGCTTTTGCCTGCGGCCTACTTGGGCCTGGTGCATAGGTGGGACCGTTTGATGCAGAGCGCTTTAGGTTACGGTATCATATTGCTTTGTCCTCAGTATCGCGTCCCCGTTATATTCTTCATTATGGTACATGGCTCTTTAGAAGAAGCGTGAGCAAGCCTTTTTTATATAAGTTCATGATGCGTCTTGCGTTTCAGCATTTTGAAAGCCTATGTGGAAAATAATAAAGATGTACGTCCGTGAGTATGTCTGTCGCCTATGTCATAGCACTGAGTATATTCTTCGTGTAGATTGGTGCGGGAGTGTCCGGTGTGTATATTTGCACAGGTGTGCTGACCGTTGGCTAAGTCGTCATGGCATCTCTAACGACGTGTAGGTTTAGTCGAGTTGGTCCGTGCCGCAGGTGTCGGCATGGACAGGGCGGGCTGTTGGGCAGGTAGATGGGCACATCCGTATGTTCCTGTACCAGGGTATTTGGTCGTCCGGTAGATAGGCAAACTCCTCTCGTGGTGGGTGTCTGGGCCGTGATCCTCTAGGCCAAGCCCGAGAGGGGAAGGGCGGGAGCCTGTTCTTCCATTCTCCCACTTCAGTCCCCCCTCTGGTCGACTTGTCGACCACAAACATATCCTTTTCTTTATCTCCTCTTACTCTCCATATTTTAGTTATTCCTCCCAAATGTCCATAGTGGTTAACATGGTCTTCGAATGACCAATACATATATTCACATGTTCCTCCAGGAGTGCAGTATACCCATTTCCCTATGTAGCTCCTTGGGTTTCTTGGGTTTTCGAGTTTTACAGATGGTGGGTCCAGGTGGTTGGTGATGATCTGGTTGCGCAACTTCTCCCTCTCTTTTATTATTGCACCTGTGTGTTGGCCATCATCTGTTGGCATCAAGAGGTGTATACCAACCATTTCGATCATCTCGTCTGTGGTGCGTGCCTTCCGGGCCTTCCAAAATCTTATTATGATCAGTGCAGCTCCAGCCAAGATAGTGCATCCAACTATAATCTTCAGTCCATCTGACAGCCAGGATGGCATCCATGACCATAATATTTAAAACCAGCTCTCATCCTTTTTCACACCTTTACTTTCATCCATCATTTTTGAGTGCATCTGGGCCAATTGTGACACAGCTTCCGTGAGGGTACCATTGTCAGCATTGTTAGCAGGAATGAATGTGCAGCATGATTGTCCTATCTTTGCGCAAACTCCTCCTTCTATTGCTGTGAGGAGGTCCAGTACATATCTGTTCTGTAGTGCAACCATTCTTACTGCTCGCAATTCCTCTTTTATTGCATTGAATCCATTTACTGTAGAGTTGATTGTCATCATTAGTTCCCACCTAGTTATCTGGAGCCATTTTGCGTTTGCGTAAGCCTGCAGTCCAGGATGTATTATTGAGGAGAAGAACATAGCTGCTCTGCTGAATAGTCTGTGTTCCGGCGGTATTGAGGTCAGTGCTGTTTCCGACCTTCCCCACAGGTAATTTCCTGTCAGAGGTTCTCGTTGTCTTTTCCTTCTGTTGAGGACAGTGTCGTTGCCGTTGCGTCGGTTCTCTGATCCTTTTCGAGGCTGTGCAGATCTCTTCTTCCTTTTGTTTCCTTCATCCATCTTGGGGAAATTCGCCATGTTCACATGCTTCTGGGGTACCACTAGTGATGGTACATTAACGTGTACTATCGTGCATACACCATTCCACAAAGAAGGCAGTGTGTGATACGCCTTGTCTCCACAGGCCCAGTAATGGTCCATTACCACTGCTGTTCCTGCTCCCCCCTCAGGTAACTCCATCACGCTTTCACAGTTGGTGTTGTATCCTACATCCACCTCTCCTTTATGTTGGTAGCATACCTTAGGCGCAGTTAACGGCAATATTGTTATTGGGTCTTCATCCTTCTCCACCCACGTAAGCATGGGTACGTACTTGACCCAAGTCATCCAACATCTGTGGTTATGTCCATCAAAAGTTGAAATATTTTCTCTTGTTATCATGTTGCTGCCAACCACTCCTATGTCCCATTTGTTGTCCATGTACACCTTCCCTGTTATTATCATCAGTGGTCTTTCCCAACATCCGTTTTTACCAGGGACTTCAGCGGCATACCAATCACATGGTAGGTACTGCAGTGTTACCTTCTTTGTTTCTCCTTTTTCAGGACCACTTGTTATGTATCTGAATCCTTCAGCATGTAGACTGCTCTTGTGGTAACTCAAATAAGTCTTAAGGAAGTTGTTTTCATATGGATATGTATCTCGTGTTTTCCACACCAGATGCACAACTGTCCCTTGAAATCTTCCTTTCGTCTGGAACAGTGCCAGGTATATTATACATCGTGCTATTTTTCCATCTATCTCCGTAGCAACAAATGTTCGAGAAGCGCTCATGGCATATGGGATCAATGAGCAAACGTAGCAGCTGTCTTCTGTTGTCTGCTTGCCTATTTCGGTCATGTGTTGGTACCACATGTTGTTAGAGACGTGTGCTGAATCTTGTACATAGTTGTCAATGCCTTTATTATCTGAGTATGTGCTGCGTTTGACTCTATTTTCCTGGTGTGGGGTTTTACTAGTACCACCTGACGTAACACCTGTTGCAGCTGGGGGTGGGGGTATGTTAGGTTTGGGTACAGCAATAATATCAATAGCATAGCTGTACCGCCATACAGAGGCAGCCAAGAACCTGGTGATCATTAAAATCCCTATCAATTTTATTACAAATGCTAATTTCACCGGCATTTTGCTCTTACCTTGCTGCAGTCCGGCAGCTTATTTTTGCGACGTTACAGTTGCCCGCATGAAAATTCTTAATATGCTAGTTATTAAGGTTAGTTATTGTTATTAAGCTCTCCCTATCAAGTAGTCATTCAGTGCCCAGGCGAAGAGCTGTTCCCACGCCAATCTAAGCGACCTATCTCTTAGGGCAGGCAAGTATGGTTGGAGGTGGGGCATTGAATGTTCTATGGCCAAGAGGAATGCTGTGTAGTAGACACGTACCCTCCTTCCTTTCAGGTACGTTGGCCGTTTTATTTCATATACAAATTGGTGTGACAATTCTTCCAGGTAATTATCGTCTGAGGGTACCATCTACTCCTGGGCAGTGAATTAGTTAGTTATCTACTTTCTTAACAGTACAATAATACGCTTTACCTGCATGTGCGAGAGAAAAGAAAGAGAACATTCAGGTGTTTACATGTGTATATGTGCAAAAACAATGTCCTTCAGTTCAGTTATTACTACAGTGGGTAGGGTTCAATGGGCAGAGGGTTTGGGGCTCAAGCTGGCGGGAGTCTCTTTACCCTTTGATCGTGTAACCATGGGGTGGGCGGTATGGGGATCACTCCTTTCTTTTCTAATATTTGTCTCTGGGGAATCTGGGGGGTGGCAGGGTATGGGGACACTTAGGCTGTTAGTTGTGGGAGAAGTCTCTTCCTCCGTTGATGACGCTGTTGTTGTTCTTCCTGTGGCCCTGTCGGTGGCGCTGGGGCGGGTCTGGAGTTTGAAGATCTTTACGTCGTGTAGGTGGTTCCAAGCACGTTTGTCCTGTAACTTTACTGCTCTCGTTGATACCTCTTCTACCAGATGGGGGCCAGTGAATCGTGGACTGTTCCACTTTCTGTTGAAATTGCGAAGTAGTACGTGGTCACCTTTAGCAACTTTGCCCAGTCTTTCCTTTTCCAATTCTTTATCCACGTCTTCTTGTTGGTCGCTGTTAGACCCGCCCCGCGTGCGCTCGAGCTGTTGAGACACAAACACTACACTAGTAATCAAAGAAGACACATATTGATACATTTCATCACCAAGAACACTCGCAGTGCTCTCGTGGTCAGTAAATGCTCTTGATGTTGGCGTTAGGGGAAGGCGCATTTGACGTCCGGTAACCACCTCGTGAGGGGTGAGGTGGTGGTCGGACCCTGGTCTATTCCTTAGCTCAAATAGGGCTAATGGAAGGCAATATAACCAACTCTTCTTTGTTGTTTGCTGTATCTTTGCAATTGCTTCCTTTAATAGGCCGTTCAGGCGTTCACATACATCGTTGGCCTGTGGGTGGTATGCACATGCAAATTTATGCTTGATTTTCAGCAAGGATGTAATGTGCTGGAACATTTCGTTTGCGAAATGTGGGCCATTGTCTGACCTTAATACCTCACACACTCCCCACCTAGGGAAGACCTCCCTCACTAGGAATTTAGCTGCTCTAAATGCATCTGGGTGTGAACAGGGCCCTGCTTCAATCCACCTCGAGAATGGGCATACTACTACAATCATATACCTATTTCCTTGACATACGTTGATCATATCAACATAGTCAATATGGAGATGTCGGAACGGTCCCTCTGGCCGGGGTATAGTACCTCTTATCACCTTCAGAGTGTGGCCGGCCGTAAACTGTTGGCATGTGAGACAGTTGCTGATAAAATTTGACACATGAGAATTTAACTCGGGGCAGAACCAGTCTTCCTTAATTCGTGCTGCAATTACTTCCTTACCTGTGTGGGTTGGGTAATGTAGTTGGCTCAGGGCGGTGTTCAAAAGTTCCAATGGTATTACAACCTTTCCAGTGTCACCCTGGCGCCATAGTGAGTCGGTTGGTGACATTGTGCATCCTCTTTTTACCCATATTTCTTTTTCGGCCATTGGTGCAGCCGCTTGTAGTTCCATAATCTGTGTGGCTGGGAGATGGGTGTACCCTTCTCTTATCAACATCTCTTTAGCCATTCCCCTCCCTCTCCCTCTCTGTGACTCTGGGGGGTTCCATATCTCACCAAAGTAGGCAGCATACTTCGCATGTGCGTCTGCTGCTGCATTCCCATTTGAGATGTGATCTTCGCCATTGGTGTGTGCGGTGCATTTCACTAAAGCTAATTCTTGGGGGTCATTTATTGCTTCAATTAGTTCAGCCAATAGGAGGGCATGTTGCACTGGAGTGCCATCAGCTCTCCTAAACCCTCTTCTTCTCCATTTCGACAGCCCTGAGTGGACAGTGGATGTAACATACGCGCTGTCGGAGTATATGGTCACTCGTTTGTCAAAGCTTTCCTTCAACGCCAAGATCAGTGCAACTAATTCCGCTGCTTGAGCGGAGTAATGCTGTGGTAATTGTACACATTTCATGGCCACACACACCGGTACTTCCATCATTTTTACCACTGCTGCCCCAGTCCTCCTTACACCATCCCTTTGGTCGATAGTTGATGACCCATCAATGAACAAGAGCTCACCTCCCTCTAGCGCGTTTTCTTCAACCTTTCTAGTACATGAGTACATGTCAGTTATTTGCGTACAGTCGTGGGCATAATCTCCCTCCTCAATTACTTCTGCTAGGAACCTTGCAGGGTTGACCGTGCTACATCTAACAATTGATAGTTCAGCTCTGGATAAGATGATCTCATAACCTGATGCCCTTTGCGTGGTTAGGGTGGACTTAGGTTTATTCAATATGGCAAATAGTGCATGTTCCACAAACAGTGTAGTTGGGCACCCCATGGTTATTGCTGATGCTTTCTCTACCGCAAAAGCAGCTGAGGCGAGACCTTGTTCGCAAGGGAAATGACCTAGCATCACAGGATCTAAGTGGCCGCTGTAGAATGCTACTGGCTTGTAGCCCATGCTTGTTTTTTGGGCCAACACTGCTTTCATTACTGCTGAGTCGCAATGTGAAAATATAAAAAATTGTCGCTCATAGTCTGGGGATGCCAGTACCGGAGCAGTTGATATCGCATCTTTCAACTCATCAAAAGCCGCTTTCATTTCCATTGTCCACCTCAGCTTTTTCTCCCCTTTATTAGCTTCCTTTAACGCCTCAAGCACTGGTGTGTTTGAAATGGCCTGTGCTCTTTGTGGTGCAATCTTTCTTCCATGTTGGGATATGAGCTGACCAATGTAAAGTACCTGTTCTTGACAGTACTGTAACTTTTCCATGTCTACCTTGTAACCTTTCTCAGCCAATATTGTCAACATCTTTAATGAGTCCTCTCTGCATGTTCTTTCGTTTGTACTGCAAATTATTATATCATCGAGATACTGCAACACTGTGCTTTCCACTTCAATGTTACCCAAATCCATCTGTATTACTCTGTTGAAAATTGAGGGTGATTCGCAATACCCTTGTGGCAATCTGGTGTGTTTCCACTTTGTGTTTCTGTAAGTGAAGCTTGTCAGATCTTGTGAGTCTGGGTGCAATGGTATTGAGAAGAATGCATTTTTAAGGACGATCACTGTAAATCGTGATGCTTCTGCTGGAATGCCACACAATATTGTGGCCGGGTTTGCTGCTATGGGATACTCTGCTTCTACTATGTTGTTCAAGGGCCTGAGATCCTGTATGAAGCGCCAAGAACCCCCTTTAGCCTTGCGCACTGGGTATACAGCCGTGTTACATGGTGATTCTGAGGGGACCAATATGCCATTATTTATAAGGGCCGTTATGGTTTCATATATGCCCTCATCTGCCTCTTTTGATAGTGGGTACTGTTTCAATCTGGGGAGTATTGCACCTTTTTTCAATTTTATCCTTACTCCCCCTATACTTTTTATGCACCCCACGTCATAGGGGCAAGTAGTCCACAGTGATGTGGGCACCTTTGTCATATCCTCCTTAAAGAAGGGGACTGGGGTGCATGCGGGTGCCTCAAGCGCCATTGCAATTTTCTGTGCTACTTGTTTGTACGCCACTCTTAGCCATATTTCCACACTCATCATAAACACCATTTCACCTTCCTCCTTTTCATCTGAGAACAGCTCCTCATCTGACACCTGGGTGAGTTAACATCCTTCCGCTAGTGCTATCACTGCCCTCCATGCCCTTCCTTCTCTGTCTTGGGCATGTACAGCAATTTAATCAGATGTTGCTATAATGCTCTCAATGTCCACTGGAACCACCTTTCCTTCTGGCTCATTGACTGGTGTTTCTGGTCTGAACAGATAGGCTGCTGGCCTCCTCCACATTTTTCCCTCTATCCCTGGCATCCATGCAAATGCCATGTCTGTCCCCTACTGGAAGAGCTTGCGATCTACTGGCTCCGCCCTAATCGCTGTTTGTCCGCAGTATGCTTGCATAATCTGTCGTGCCGTGAGCATGTTAATCCCTGGAGTGGAGCAAATTATGCCGTCCTCAGTAAATGAGATCGTCATATTCAACCTGTTCATTATGTCTCTCCCCAGTATATTTACTGGTGAGGCACTATAATATAGAAGTGGGACTGACAGGTCATAATCTCCTATAGATAAGGGAATGTTATCAGTAAAAGGAACCAACCCTTTAGCCCCAGAGAATCCTTGGGTGTTCATGGCTTCGCCTGACATCTTAAATTTACCCTCCCTTATGCAAGACCGGGTCGCCCCGGTGTCAACAAGGAATGATAACTTTTTGTCACCTATCGTTACCTCTATGCGTGGTTCCGCCGCACTATTAGGTGTTACTGACAGGATGGGACACACCAAGGCCGTCTGTGGGCTGTCCTATTGAGGGTACAACGATTGACCATTTCCTGTGTAAGGGTTGTGTCCCAGCACCGTCACCCTACCCAGTTGTGTTTGTTGTACTTGGGGTTGTTGTGTTATCGCTACCTGTTGTTGTGGCAGTGAATGTGTCTGTGGCTGTTGTTGTGTTATTAGTTGTTGCTGTTCATTTCCCTGTTGCAATGTCTGCTGTTGCTGTATGCCCTGCTGTTCCTGTGTGAGCCTTGGTTGTCCCTGTTCACTCCATGATGGTGTCCCTGGTCTTACTCTACACGTGCGTGACATGTGCCCTAATAGTCCACAACTCCAACACACCGGTGGTTCCCTACTCTGCCATGGAAAGCTCCCTGTGTTGTCCTGGTATACTGGTTGCCCTGTGGGATAGGAACTTCTAAGTCCTCCTACCTGCTGTTGGGTATTATATCCGTATCCTCTCCCTCTCATAATTCCTCCTCTCCCCCTCTTGTAATTATAATACCCAGCTCCTGGCATTGGGTATCCTCCTCCCATGTTGGTCGTGTATGGTTGTAGTGGCGGCACCTGTTGTGTTATAGTCTGTGAAGGTGGTATTTGGGAGGGATCTTGTGCAGCCACTACTTGTGTGGGGCTTTGGGTCATTGTTGTAGGCGTAGTTATTAGTGCCCCTTCCATTGTGTATTTAGTAAGCTTTTTCTGTACTAGTTTAGCCTCTTCCGTTTTCCTGTCCTCTTCCTTTTGTTTCATTTTTCCTTGCCATGTCCTGCAATGATGCACTATAGTCAGTTGTATTTCTGGCCATGCTTTTGCTTCCATTCCCACTACTTTCTTCAGTTGTTTCTGAACTCCTTCCGGGAGCCCTTGTACTAGTATATGATAAAATATTGCGGGTGTTTTGACCCATTGTTCTCTAGTTTCCATGCGCCACTTCTCTTGGATTTCCTGGATATAATCAACAGGATCTTCGTTCTCACGCATCTTGCGGGAGGTAATTGCTCCTATGTCTGATGTGTCTGGGTACTGTACCCTCAGTGCCTGCCATAGTGCATGTCTGCAGTTTGCGAATGGTGCCCCATCATGCGATGTGTTTGTTATTGTTACCCCAGGGAATCCCGCTCTCTTCCAAATGTCATCCGCTGCATCCCCTAATATCGATATTAGAAGGCCCTTCACATCTCCTACTGCTAGTTTCTGTCCTGCTGTGTGTTTTTCCATTTCATATATCCACTTACCCGCACCTCCACTTAATGATGGGAGCCTGCATTTTATATTTTCTTTGTCTGTATGCTTCCAAGGGACATACTGTGGCCTAACCCCTCCCCTCTCCAAAAGTGGCATTAAGTTATGTCTCGTTTTACCCTTTGTGTTCCATAAAATCGAGTCCTCACACCCTTCTTCTTCTTCCCTTTCTTCTACATCCTCAATTTCATCCTTATTTCCCCTGCTCGTAACTCTTTCTTCTCCATCTTTTTCCCTTCTTCCATCATTTCCTGTATTTAATGTGGGCATGTGTATTCACCTTTCCTGCCTGCGTCTAGGGAGGTCCCTAAGCCGACATGCATAGGATGTTAGTTCGTCTGTGAAGGGCGCAAGTTTTATTGTGCGTAACGAGCGTGAGGTGGTTGAGCATGTAGGGTGCGATGGGAGAGGGCGTGATGTGGACGGTGCGGCCTCATGTGTCTGTCTTTCCGCTATTCCTTGCTCATCCTCCTCACTTCTCTCCAGCTCATCCTTTCTCCTACGGATCCATGGTGAGTCTGTGTTGGTCCGGGTGATGTATAGTTTATCTAGGCTTTCCCTTTCACTGTTTCTTCCTTCCTTCTCCACTCCTTCTTCTTCCTCACTACAAAAGTCAGTCATAAACGGCACCCCCCACTCGGTCTTTTTCCCCTTTATTGTTACTGTTTGTAAGTCTATTAGGTCCAGTTCTCCTTTTTCTCCTTTATCAACCGCTCCCCTTTGCGCTGATGTTGTTGCTACTTCTGTGTTTTTATATACATCCCCCCATACTTCACTCTCTCTTCTCCTATCTTCTCTTTCTCCTTCATTTCTCTCCTCCGTCTCCCTACCATTTTCCTCCCTTTTCCTTTTTAATTCCTCCATTACTTCACTACTCATCTGTTCCAATATTCTTTCATCCTCTTTCTTCCTTTCCCATTTCACCCTTTCCCTTTCCAATATGCTCTCTATCACCCTCCCTTCTTAGTATTCCTTAGTCGTTTCTGATAGTAATCTCCTCTTCCACATTGCCATTTCTTTTTCTTTCTCTTCTTCTTCCCTTTTCTTTTCTAGCAGCACTGCTCTTGATACCCTTTCTGCTGCTGCTTTTACCCTTTCAGCTTCTCTCCTTTGCTCCTCAGTTCGTTCCCTTATTTTTTCCAATTCGTTCTTACCTTCTTTCCTTTTCCTCGCTCTCTCTCTTTCCTCCCTCTCGAGCTGTTTGATCAATTGATTCTGCTCATCCCTTAATTCTGCTAATCGTTCCTCCAAAATCTCTTCCTTTTGCCGTAACAGCTCTTCCCCTCTCATTCCACTCTCCCTGGTATTATCCTCGTCTGTTTTCCTTACTACCTCCTTCTCTTCCCCTGTTAAGGAACCTCGTCATTTTAATAGTATCTGTGAAGCTACCCACTCATCATTTCCTATCTCCACAGTTTGTTCTTCTCCAGTCCTCCCCTCCCCTGCTGGCATCTTCCTATGAGCCACATATGGTGGAGGGCTGTATGCCGGGTTCGAGTACCCCTCAGCCGCCCTTAACTGACCTCTTTTTATTTCTCCTAACTCCCTTAAAGGGTACAACCCCCCTCCCTCTGTTTTCACTCCCTTTGCTAGGGGTATATCGTTGCTCGGATCCTTTTTTATTTCATTTGATGTATTATTCTTTTCTCCTCCCTCTTGTCCGTTCCCCGTGTTCTTTGGGTCTTCACTCCCCTTTTTCCCATCCTCTCCTTCCTCCTTAATCTCTTTTTCTTCCGGTATTTCCCCCACAGTGAACATTTCATTTGGTCCTGGTCGGGACCCTTGGAACATCTTCCATAAGTTAAACACCTCCACGTGGTTTGCCAACTTCTTCCCTTTGTATGTATTATGCAGATGGTTTAGTAGTGAATGTTGGGCATATGGGTCGAAGCTACCATTAGGCGGCCACGGTGTTATCATTTTGTTGTCCGTCCCCTGGGTCCATTCTATGCTATACTTAATCAGTTTCTCCCTATGGGGTGACAGTGTTGTACATATGTGTTGTAGTGGGGTAGTGAGGGTGTTCCCCCACCCTCCCGATCCTGTCCCGTATGACATAGTAGCGCTCCACTTGTTACCCTTCCCCTATTTGGTAGCGGTTATCTCACTAGCAGTTTACAATATGCAGCCTTATATCGTTACCTGGCCCCGTAAGTTTGGGGACTTGCGATAGTCCGCTAAGGAAAATTATAAAAATATAGTATTTAAATTTGTATATTTTCTTCTGTCTTTCTTCCTTTACATGACACCCTTACGGCCCCCTGCGGCCGAGGCGCACGTAGCCCCCTGCAGCTGCGTACCCCTTATGACGTTCTTATACAGTCGTCCTATTTTCACTTGCTCCTCCTCCTTCTTCTACACTTGCCGTGGCCGGCGTTCTCCGTGCGCAGCCACGTCCCCCGTTTCACCTTTCCCCGATCAACTCATTACCGTTTATCTCCGTTTCCACTCCCTTACCACAGTTCTCTTCCCCACCACTCTCAGAAAGAAAGATGCCTTGTGCTCGGGATATCCTATGGAAGCCCTACTGGTGACGTCACCGATCTCTTCGAGCTACTGGTAAGTTCTTCATATATTCTTTAAGTTCAAAATACACTTGCAATCTACCCCCGTTAACCTCACAGCTGTCTTCCTGTCACTCCTGGAACAAGGTAATCAATAATATAATCGGACTGCGCACGCTGCGTCGCCTCGCGTGTGATGCGCCCCTCGACAGGAGGGCTTAACCAGCCAATTATCTTCCGTATTAGGCAACTAACTAGCTACCACCTACAGGGAAACGTCATCTACCTATCGAGTTTCTTGCTCGAACAATAGGGATCCTCATCTACTCATTGATCAATAAATGCCAAATCGTAGGAAACCACACACACACACACACCCTTACACGTAGTCGCGACATAGGCCAATCAGTGTCTACGAGCGGCTGCACGTGATGTTTTCGTGCTCCGCCCCCCCCTTCGCGTAACGTAGCCGACTGCTCTCACACTCGTTCGGCTACCATTCATTCCATTGCCGACACTAAATTGTCAAACCTTCGCCGCGCACCTGTGCAACACCTCCCACCTCCCGTATTTAATTCCTCCCCCCTCCCACACAATTTCACATTGCTTGTTGTGCGTGGCATGCTCACCAAGTTCTCTTGATGCGGGGCCGCTCGACTGCGTGCACCCCTCCAAGCGGCTCGCCACCTCCCCTCGTCTGGACCACGTCTGGACACTCGCCAACCGCGGGCGGGATACTTCTCAACCGGCTCCCGAGGGCCAATATCCGGATTGCGCTGTCCGGTCTTCTCGCAGCTCCGCGATGGTCCTGTAGTCCTCAGAAGGGGGCAACGGCAGAGGGGGCCGCGCCGCCGGGTCTCCTCGCAACGCGATTACCTGGAAAAAGTAAAAATAAAAAAGCAGATCTTAAACAGATCTCAGCAGTGCCTCCAACTTGTCGGGGGGAAATTCTGCCGGGGTCGGCCGGGCCGTCCGCAGACCTCCAGGCAGGGAGGCCCCAACTCCTCCCGTATATCCCAAAAGAGATAGAGTATGAGACACACGCAAGAAGCAAGGTGACTCTGCTGTTTATTAGACAAAACGGCAGGGATGGGTCAAGGAGCGTACGTGTCCGTCCTGACACACACACAATCGCGGGGCTCGCAGGCCCTTTTTACCTTAGTATGACGCGCTACTTGCGCCCGTAGAACACATTGACATTCAAAGGAATTAACCACATTCATATCCAAGAGTGGGAGAAGAAGCGTCTCACTCTTGGCAGGATGAAAAAAACAAACTACAGGAATCCAGCAAAGCTGCTGGGGGACTCACTAGGTTAGGAAATTCAGCCTAAACAGAGAATTCTCCCTAACATGCTGTACTTCTGGTCTTTGTGAATGCTACCTTCTGCCGCAGACTACCACACTAATATAAACCTATGGAATTATGTGAATAAACTTTGTTTAAGTAATAGTTAAGTTGCACTAATAAAAACCTATGAAATTCAGTGAAAACAACTTTGTTAAAGGGACATTATAGTAACAAGCAAAACCGAAAAACCCTTGAAATTCACCACTTATGGTAAGCTAAGCAACCATAACTTGCACCACCACTGTGCACTGCTAAGACCAACACCCATAACAACAAAGATGACATCACAAATTCCATTGCGGACATCACTGATGACATCATACATGAAATTCACTTTGATGAAAAGTCCCTCCAAGGGGTTGTGTTTATAATGTGGGTAACAAGATGTCAGGGGTGATCAGGAGACCTCTCATGAACTACTTAATGTATTAAAGAATGCACTCATCTAATCAAAACATTATATTGGAGTATTCTTGTTAATACAGGAACCTAATCATGCATACACTTATGCAACGGCTGCAGCATGCACCATAGTAGTACCATATTTTTAATCTGGTAATTTTGGATAGTAAGATAATGAATGCTACCTTGTCACAGTTTTGAGTAATGTTAAACATGTAATAAATAGCTAACAGTTGAAGACGTAATACACCCTTGTGTTAGTACAGACAATACAAATGAAGACCCACAATGCATACAAATCAGAGGCACACAGATGGCAAATAAAGTAAGGAAGAAAGAAAGAACATCACCAGAAAATGTCAATAACATTAAAGTTCATCTGCATGTATACAAATTAAATATGTGGTTGAGGCACTGATTGCCTCTTGTATGTGCACCATGAGATGAGACCAAACCCTAAGGAAAGTACTTTAAGGACGTCTAGACATATGGCACCTTTTGAATTTTAATATGATGACTGTGAACAAAAACACCTGGCCTTGATAAGTCAGTGAACAAAAACAAGTGGCCTAGATATGTGATGTCTTCAGTGATGTCATCAATAGCACTTGTGATGTCATCGTTGATGTCCTGGGTCTTAACATTGCACGGTGGTGGCACGAGTTACGGTGTTTCAAGGGTTTTTCAGTTTTACTTGTATCCATAACATACCTTTAACAGAGGTTTTTTCACTGAATTTCAGAGGTTTTTAATAGTGCAACATAACCATCACACCCCTTTAACAAAGTTTATTTACTGAATAGATATATATATATATTGAAGGAAAAAACTTTAGTTGCAGGGACGTTAATGTGAGAACTTAACGCAACAAAACCCGTGAAATTGAGCTAAAGGCACCTTACTTTCGTGCCCCATGTTGTGCAGCCTATGACCACAATGATAACATCACCGATCACATCACTGATGACATCACTAATTACATTACAAGAGTGACAGGCATTAAGCATGGCCTTCAGCCATGGTCAGTGTGCATGGCCAAATATATTTGAACACATGAATGGGTTCTAGTCATGTCTTTCAGTTATAGACAGTGGTCACAACCTTCACACATGTGCACTGAATACTTTAAAACACTAACAGGCTACCAACCATACATTGTGGCCTTTACCAGTGGATACAGCTTTCAACCATGTCCATTGCATATTATATATACTTGTCAGGCACTATCCAAAGACTTAAGCACAACACTGGCCAGTGGCCCCAATCTTTGACAGTGCCCACTATATATTCTAACATAAATGGGCTACTAATCATGGCCTTTGACCTTGAGCAGTTTGTACATCTTTTGGCAATTTCCACTCTATATTTCAAAATAATAAAATGCAATAAGTGGTGGCCTTAGGCTTTGCACACTGTGTATTATAGAACACTAAACAGTCACTAGCTATGACCTCTGGCCGTGCCCACTGTACATTATATACACTAACCAGCCACTAGCCATGGTCTTCAACACAATACTAGCCAGTGGCCACTGCATTTGGCTGTGCTGACTATATGTTCTAACATATTAAAGGGTGCGAGCTATGGCCTTTAGCATTGGCCACTGCCTACAGCTTCCAACGTTGCCCACTGTATATTTTAAAACAGTGATGGGCTACTAGGCATAGCTTTTAACCATGCACATTGGTATTTTTGAACACTAAGCAACCTCTAGCTGTGGCCTTTGGTTCTGGTAGTGACCCTAGCCTGTGTCATGCCAAGTCCACGGCCTAAATTGTTATTAAGGTAATCAAAGTTTTCATGAGCTAACGTATAAATGATGTTATGTCTAATTTCATTATTGTAATCAGTTATATACAGTGTAATTAGTGTTGTCACCAGTGATGGCATCAGTGATGTGATTTTAAATGTCATCAGTGTTCTCATACATCATGTAATTAGTGATATCTTCAGTGATGTCATCATTGTGATCAAAGGCTGAGCAACAGGGGGCATGAAGTGAAGGTGGCTGTAGCTGAATTTCAGGGGTTTCGCTGCATTAAGCTCTCACCTTAACGTCCCTGTAAATACATTTTTTTGTTGAATTTCAAGGTTTTTTATTTTATTTATTTACTTGAATTTATAAAGCATGCAGCAGCCCTGGGACATTGTGGGGCTGTTACAGAATACTTGCTTATTCGAACAACAGTTTACATAGTGTGGTACAGTGGTACGGCACTCATACATGGTGAGATACTTTAGTAATGGCAACAGTAGGTAAACATTAACATGGTGACGGGTGCATTAGGGTGGTGTGGCATATAGGAAGTAGGGGGTCAAGCTGTTACAGGTGGAGCATACTGAGGTGGTGGTGAGACTAGTGGAAATGTTGTTAATCCATAGATTTTTAGAACGCTTGCAGACCAGTATCATGGTCTTCGGCCATGGTCAGTGGGCATGGCCACTCTATATTTTAAAACGCTTGCAGCCCATCGCTCAAAGATTTTCATCAATCACAAACTGATTTTGTCCTATTTTGACAGTGGTATTGTTATGTGTAAAAGAGTGCAGGCTTTGAGAACTCACAATGTTTTTAGGCAATGCGCAGTGAGACTGAATTATTTGTCATGGACCGCACAGGTTGGTTAAGCAGCATGCTCCAAGCCCCTTGTTTTATGGCCAGCCTCTTGATGATTGTTGTGATACATCGCACAACCACAACTAAACACATTTATGCAGCACCGAAACATTAAAAAAATTACCGGCTGCACGGATAACATATGCCGAGGTACTTTCTGCACCCATAGCGAAAATCAAAAGCTGGCACCCACAAATATATATGCCTCCAAACCCCTAGATTCTGACTAAAAAAAACAGGAGGCAACAGCTTCCCTGTGCAAGCAGCTCAGTATTGGAACGCCCTACCAGTTGAACTAAGAAGGGACCATCCCTACAACAGTTTCAGGAACCATACCCGCACCTGGCTTTGACACAATGGGCCTCATTACACGGTAGGCGGTGAGCCATGGCGCTATTAGCGCCATAGCTCATGCTGGTAAAATACCGGCACCGCCTTGGCTGAAAGGGGATTTACTGCCCCATTCCAAGGTTGGAGGGGCGGTAAATCCCCTTTCCGCCATTGCCCTTCCCCATTCCCATTTCTGCCCCATAGGGCTCTATGGAAATGGGGAAGGCGCTAATTACGCCACCGCAATTTTGCGGTGCCGTAATTAGCTCTGAGGTCCCTTAGCGGGTTGGATTTTAACGCCTGCAAGAAGCAGGCGTTAAATCCTCCAACCCGCAAAGGGACCTCGTAGTACGGCGGTAAGGGTTAACGGTCACCGTTGCCATTAACGGTGACCGTTAACCCTTACCGCCGTCTGTGTAATGAGGCCCAATGACCTTTGAAACCTGCGACCACATACATTGTGATCTGATGCCATACGTACCCTTCCACTCTCACATGTAAAATGTACATAATTTATTTACTGTTTATAATATGTTACCCTCTAGCCTTACATGTAAAGAATGTAAATAATGTAAATGTAAATAATGTAATGTAAGAATGCAAATAATGTAACGACTGTATATAATTTATGATACCAAAAACCTGTAATCTGCAACCTGTTACCAAGCTCTAAGTATTCTTGTTATTTTGTGCGCCCAGCTACCCAAGGGTTTTCTGGCCCCCTATAAATAAACAAACAAACAAACAAACATATATCTTACAGTAAAATATACAAATGTAGTTAATTTGACCTTTCTGTTAGAAGAAAGTGCGCAAAACAAAAAATCATTGGACTTTTAAAAAAAGTAAAGAGAGCCAGAAAAATAACATGAGAGAGGAAATGTTCCAATAAATATACTGGCAACGTATAAAAGGTGTTCACCTTTCAAACCCAGCAATCCTTCGTGAAATATTCGATGGTAAACAAAATCCCAAAATGAAACAAGTGCTTGTGGTCTTGCGGGTAAGCGTCTGCACTAAGAACATAAGAACATGTGTAAAATCCTGGTCACTAAATACTTGCCCAAGCTTGCCAACCTCATAAAAAGCCCATGTGTTGTGTCAGCCCTCATGTGTCCTTTACTTGTGCCTTGAAAAGCAGCTATAATAAGGGGAGAATAACTGCACCAGTGTCCATGATTACAAACCCTCTTGCCACACTGTGGCAAATACTCATGATTTACTTGCCCTCTCATAATTTCCCCTCCTCATCCTCATGTCTGGATTTCAGCAATACTCTGCTTTATAAAGATAACTTGAAAATGACACATTCCATAGTGTCACTCAAATATATAAATCCTTGTTGAACTATGTTTAGCAAAAAGTGTACAATTAGGCCATTACCCCTCCTCCCCCTCTTGACTAACAGAATACAAATACCAGAATGCAATTCAGCAAAAGGCAAAACAATGGTCTCTGAGTGCAATACTTTCAAGGACTGATAGTAGCAGGGTTTAGAAAATAGCAGATGCCATGTGTTTTCTTAGTGTGTTATGAGATATTTAAAACAAAGAGCACCAGACTGTGGACTGTCTCCCATCCATTAATTATCCTGGGACCAACCCTGCTTAGCTTCAAAGTGAGGAAGGGTACGGCCCTCTCAAGCCTTGTTGCTCTAAGTGGGCTTGTAACTTTTCCACACTTACTGAGCACCATGTCCTAAGGGCGCTAGCCTTTTCTAACTTTGAAGCTAAGCAGGGCCTGTCCTCGTTACTGCATGGATGAGAGACCCAGATCACCATTGATTTTTCACCCCCAATGTCACTGTAGTTGTAAACATATCAATTTCTTTTAAATTATGTATACAAGATTGCATGCTTTGAGAACTCACAATGGTTTTAGTCAATGCCTGTGTGATTACATTATTTGCAGAGGATCTCATTACCCCAACTAAACGCATCTAAGCAGCATGTAAAAGGGAAAACAATGACCAGTTGCAAGAATAGCATATGTCCAGATACTATTGGCGCCATAGCAAAAATCCAAAGCTGGCACCCATGAATATATCCACAGCAAGTGAACATATATATTAAAGTGAAATATACAAATGTAGTTCAATAGAGCTACTACTTAGACGAAAGTTCACAAGACAAAATAGCATTGGACTTTTCAAAAAGGTAATGAACACCAGAAACATAATCTGAGAGAGGAACTATTCCAATGAATATGCTGGCAAAATATAAAAGGTTCTCACCTTTTAAACCCAACAATCTGTCTGGAAATGTTCCCTGGAAAACTAAATCACAATAGGAAACAAGTGCTTGTGGTCTTATGAGTAAGCAGCCAAATACTTGAGCAAGCTTGCCAACCGCAAAAAAACAAACAAACAAGGGCTTACATCTGCCCTCTGAAGAAAGGTTACACCCACGTGTCCTATACTTGTGCCCTGAAAAGCAGTCACACTTAGGGGAAAACAATATTCTGCGTTATAAAGATATCTTGAAAATTACACATACCATAGTGTCACTCAAATATATAAATCATTATAGAACTATGTCATGCAAAAAGTGTAAAGTTGTGGCATTATTCCCCCCATCCTGACGGGGAGACTACACATACCAGAATGCAAGTCAGCAAATGACAAAATAACTGTCTCTGAGTGCAAAACATTCAAGGACTGACAGTAGCACGGTTTAGAAGAAATAATGTGGATGCTGTGTGTTATTAGATATTTAAAACTAGGAAAACATGCAGCATTCAGGACTGTGGACTGCCTCCCAGCCATGCCGTCACTGGGACCAACATTGCTTAGTTTTAAGGTGAGCAAGGATCCAACCCCCTTAGGCCCTTTTTCTCTAAGTGGTATTGTAATGTGGGCTCATTTATTAGTCAACATGGCCTTAAGGGACTTACCCCTTCCTCGCTTTGAAGGTGAGCAGGGTTTGTCCTAGTATGGGAAACCCACTGTTGCTGTAAAAATTCTATTATTATTGACTGGGAAATTACAAATACCAGAATGCAATTCCGCAAAAGACACAAAATGGTTTCAAGAACTGACAATAGCATGGTTAAAAAAAAAAATAGTAATTTGGATGCCCATTCGGTCACCCATACATGCTGTAACGAGGACTGACCCTGCTTAGCTTCAATGCAAGGAAAGGGCCATCCCGTTTCTTTAAGGGGTCTTGTAAAGTTGACTCATGTATTGGGCGATGTGGCCTGAGGATGTTGGCACTTTCATCACATTGAAGCTATGTGGGGTCTGTCCTGGTTACTGCATGCATGGGAGACCTAGATGGCTATTCCACCCTATAATATAAATCACAGGTCCTGCGGTAGCGGCCATGAAGTTATGGTTAAGTTGCTCAACTGATAGAAAGAACACTTTCTGGGTGGCTTATAACTTTGCCCCCGCCCCAGACAAATCCTCACGTAACATTGCAGGAAAGGAGCTATGGAGATGGGGCGCTAGTTTGCCGGGATGGAGGGGTCACCCAAAGGCTTTTTTGTAGGGGTTGCACAAGAGAGTGCTTGAGAGGAGTGGTAAAACTTCAGTGGCGAAAGAGTGATTGCACAAGTTGATCAGGGCTGGAGCGAGAGAACCATATGTTGTCCTTAATGGTTCTGGATGAGCAGACTTGTCTGGAAACTTCATCAGATGTGACAGGTACGTATTGCTTCTACTAACACAAGTGTGTAGTAAGTCTTGCTTTGTTAGCTATTATTTCCAAGTTTAACATTTGTCAAGATTCTGATAGGTTTGTATTTATTATTTTACTGTCTGATCATAGCTAGTGGCCTTTGTTTCTGGTGTGGCTGGTTTTCTGATAGCTATAGCCAGTAAAATAGCTCAGTGGGTTGAGTGCTGGCTGCTGCAATGAGTTTGTAACATGCAAGTTGCAGGTTCGACTCCCAGCAAGGTTAACTCAGCCTTTCATCCTGCTGAGGTTGATACATGAGTACCAACACAGGTTGGTTGATATTGTATGTATATTTGTTCTATATGAAGCGCTTAACCGTAAGTGCTCTATAATAATACATCATTATCTTTTGGCCTTGGATGTCTGCGTGCATTCACAGTTATTTGGTAATATGGACGATATGCACTGATATTAACAATACATATGGTGATCCATTATTGTATGAAATGTATATCACGTTACAGTGATATCGTAACCATATTTTTTGTAGTGTACTCAGAAACAATGCTATGTGATGCCACGTCCTGTTTTGTCGAGGGATGAAAGGTAGTGTTCCATCACATCCTGTGATGTCACTTTGGGGTTGGGTCAAATGGCATCACTTCCTGTGATGTCATCCGAGGTCAAGGGTCATGTGATGTCACTTCTGCTACACCAGGCATTTTGGTGAAATGACCTCCCTGATATTTAAACATTTAACAAACAAACCCTTTCAGTAAGGTATTTTATTTTTTTATTTCAAATACAATACTTTTTAAAACATTGTGTGCATACTTATTTTCACCAATTATACACAACTAGTAAACACAGTACATCTAAATGCTTCCATGAAACTCTTATTAGTAGTTACATCTAATTTATTTTTCAAACATTGTACTATTTGGTTTCAGATTCAACAACATCCAGTTCACTTGTTTTATATGTAAACAGTCAGGACTTTCTACACTCCCTCACACTCAAAATAATGTAGATGGAACCATGTATGTAACCTAGCAATTGAAGGGAACACTTGTACATATTCAAATATACAATGTTTTACAAATAAAACAGAAGCAGAAGATTGCAGAATGTTGTTTTCTCTTCAAATTTATATAATCTTCAGAATATTACCTCTACATTTATTTTGTACTGTTTTAACATACATCCTAGTAACAATCCATCTCATATTTTACATAAAACACGTGCTAACCTATTCATTAATTTCAAATTTTTATTTTGCATGTTTATGTTCACAAAGAATATTACACATGCATTTTAAAACTTTGGTTCTAACAACATCTAATAAGAATGTTTTAAACCATCTAGAATGGTTTGTGACTATAGTGTCATTGCAAACAAGCCAATCTACTTTTGTATGCAACCATGTCATGAAATTTCCACATTCAATGGATGCTCCCTCAAGAAAGAAAATTGCACACGTCTTCATAGTTTTCTTACTAATAGAAACTTGACTACATTAAAAATGCATTATTGATGTGTTAATTTTCCTCTCACCTATACTGTATCTTTGAAACATAATCAATACATACGTATTAAAAACTAGAATTTGCAGTGTTGATTGTAAATTAGTAAATTAGTCACTGCATTGCATGCATTGGAATGCTTTAGTTAAAAGATGAAAAAAAAATGATCCTTTTCTGATCAGGGATATGCACATACACACATCTTTCACAAACAGACCAAGTAGAATAACCTTTCTTACATTGTGGACAAATATGATTCCACTCGTAACTAATTCCTACATATCTATCTACACAAACATTTTCCTTCACTAATAAATCAAATACAGTCATTAAACATCCTTAACTATCTTTGTGTGTTTTGAGAAAACTGTTTGATTTACACTTGCAACAGCTACTACATTTCAGATTGACATTGCTGAATGTATACTGTGTGGTTTTTCATCTACAGCTATTTAAGAAATGAAACATCCACATATAGCTATGCCTCTGCTTTGGAAGCTATTTCTACGATCAATGGAGTCATTTGAAACAACATACACAAAGCTGCATTATGATAGCATTCATCACAATTACAATAGCATTCAACTCCTGTTTCATTACTAAATCTGCAACAAATCTCAAACTCCATTAAATTCCATTGTTTTTTACTCCTATAACGGCTGATTTCATTTGCATGTACTTTCACTGAGTCCTTATGTTTCCTGGATAAGTGCTCCGCAGGTACAGGTATAAGGTTCAGGCAAGGAACATACATTACACGCAACATATTATATTCTTTAATGCAAGTAATGTCAGCTGTCACTTTTCTTTCATCAAAGTTTATCAAGAATAAACGTCCTATATTTTTTACATGTGACAACGCTACATATGACAATACTTCTTTAAACACTTTATGACCACTGTCAATAAGTGTTGCTTCTAAAGTCAACCCTTGTGATTTATGAATAGTTATTGCATAAGCAGAGCACAATGGAAACTGTGTTCTTTTCATAACGGTATCCATAAAAAGCATGAAACATGCAGAGGTCTAAGACATGTGATGAGTTCCTTCTACACAATGAAACTCAACTTCATTATGTTCAATATTTGAACTGTGAGGAAACATGTGAAATGCAATCACTGTTCCCATCGCTCCACTGACTAGACCAATTTCTACATTCAAGTTCCTCTTTAACATTACTCATGCATTAATGCACAGTTCTAAAATTCCTTCTAGACCTGCTGTTTTAGAAATTGAATTCTCTAGTTCACCTAATCAAGCTTTTGCTCTATTATCCAACTCTAAAGGCATAACATGACCATCTAAAACAGCACCCAATTTTACATCCACAATATGCTGCTTCTCTAACAATAACATTGTCGAGTTAAACGTGCTACACTCTGCAAGTGTGTACATCAAAGCAACACAAGAAATGTTTATTTCCTTAATAGTCAGCATGATATCAGATGGACTGCAATCTACATGAAACATGTTAGAAATCAGTCTTCCCTTTGAGACAGCTTTCACATTTTCCTCAATAACACCTATAGATACCATACTTACTTCATCTGCAATCATGGTATTTCATGTTCTAAGAACTTGTCCTACTTCTTGCGCTGCACTTGATACAAGTTTTCAATACTCTAGTTTGTTGTCATGGTCCACCGGTAGCACCAGCAGGTGATGTAAAGTAACAACTCCTACATTAAATGCTACTAAACCTGTTGCAGCAGTTACAATACATGACACAGAGGAATCTGTTACATTTTGGATTATAGCTCTTATTTCATGAATTAAACATTATTTATCTGTTCCTGATGTCCACTAATATACAACACTACAGGTGTGTGCTGCACACAAGAACAGTGATGCTTGTCATGCTATAAACCATGCAAGAACATATCTTTAAATGTATAATACACTTCTTTTTACTCTACATTAAGTTTACTAACAATTTTATCAAAATGTACAACTTTACTTTGTTGCATTGCACTTTCTACTTCCTCCATGGCAAGCCCAACACCAGTTTGAATTATTGGCTAACCAAATTCAATCTGCCATCCTGCTGCACAATCTTGATTTCCCTCAGGAGTCCCTTTTGTAAATTCAGCTGCCAAATGTTCTTGGTGTAGTTCTTTCTCCTGTACTCCAAGTACTCCTCGCATTTTGGATATGTAAAGAAGCTTTTTCCTTTTTCTCTGCGGTTTGGCAAGAAAGTTTCATCTGGTTAATGAGACTTACCTTTTCATGTCTCACTAGACAATCAGTGCATCCCTGTACTTTAAAATGTTCTTTGTCACTGTTTACTTCAATATTTTGATAAGAGTAGCATTGTGCTACTTCATATAAACAAAGATCCTCCAACACTTCAGATCAATTTGGATAATATGTATCAATCAAGTTGGTTTTCAGAATCTCTGTACTGTTAGGTACTGCTTCAGCTAATTGCTCAATTTCACTCAAAGGATAGTAGTAGTCTCAGCACCCGATTTCTAGTCTTAGCTGGTCCAAGAATTATCCAATGTACATTAATGCTATGTCAATGCAGAGTCACACTAGTTAGCTGATATGTGGGTTTATAGCTACCACACTCCCTATGTGACAGCATCTTCAGACCAAAGTGTGCAAGTTTCAGACTAAGACGTTAACCAGCTGATAAATCTGCCCATACATCAGCTGTATTGCTCTTATCAGCTTTTGTCATGTATACTGTAATATAACGAGCAATAGCTGCGGTATCATCAGCAATAAACTGGATATCAGTATTTACATTCAAAAGCTGAGCAATCATAGGATTGTCAACATTTATGAATTGGCATTCCTTAGCTCTTTTTAAATTATAGGTATTTCTTAGTGACTTACCCGTAACACGGCGTTGAACTATTCACTCAACTAATTGGTGTCACAGGCCTTGGAAAGCCAACGTGTAGTACTGTCTTTACTTTAACATTTTCTCTGACAGTACTTTTCACATGAGCGCCTTTGAAATCTTTCCACCTTGTTATGTATATCAACATTCACCTGCTTATACAGGAATGGAACAAGTAATATATTTTCTGATGAACTCTATCACACAGCCATCATCTTACTTACCAAAATGAGGAGCATCTTTAATCCACAACAGCATATGTATATGTGGAGCCCAACATGACTGATACTCCTTCCTCCAAAAGAAATGTTCCATAGTGCCTAAATGACCATTTTCTTTATTACATATAAAGTGTAACATGGTTAAAAATCTGTGATAAAATAATTGTGATATACTTACAAGGTCTATGGAACAATTTCTCCGGCTGGTATGTGTTCTGTGTTTTCTTTGTATGGACAACGTTCACGAATCCACTCTCCTAGATCATCCCAACCATACTCAGTGCAACATAAAGTCACAAATCAAATTGGAAGGCCCAAGGTTCTGACCATGCATCGAAACTAGGAGCATCTACTACACCAATATTCCTTGGTTCCTCTCATTGTAGCAAGGACATTGATAAGTTAACGCTCTAAAACTTCATTATTTTCTTTCACCTTTTGCAGCTTCAAACATGCAGATAGATTTTGAAATCAACTTCCGGTCTGAAGTGTATGAGCAACAGCATCAAATAATATTGAAAATGTACTTTCATGAAATAAGTGACAAATATGTTCAACATTGATGCGGAATCAAGAATCTTCCGAAAACATTCTTCTACAGCAATATTCTGAAGCAGAGATTTGCACTTTCCGGTCATACAATCTCCCTACTGTAACAGTAGAAAAAAACATAGGGAAACAAAAACCTTCAAATGTCTTTCCTCGACACTGATTGGTGCCCCTTTTGTTGCTTTCATTTGACACCATTCTAAACTGTCGCCCATGACTTCACATGAGTGTAGAGGATGAATAGTGCAATGTTCACACAAAATATTTCCTTCTGAAAATGATAGGCTTTGGAACTGACCTTCACTGCTTTTGTCTGTTGACTCAACGTCAAGCATAGACAAGCCTGGTACAGTTATACTGCCTTTGTATAAATAATTGTAATAATTGTGCTCCAATAGAAACGCCAATGTGTTTTTTCCCTTTTGCAATATCTGTAGTGGCAACACCATTTACTAAAACCAACAAAGAATGTGCAATGTCACGCTTCACTTCTAGAGAGTTCACATTTTCTTCCAAATTGAGAGGTAAATCCACAACTTTGCCTCTCACACCTTTCACTAAAGAATTCTTAGGCATGTTGGATATCTTTGTTTGCAATCTAACAATAACTTCGGAAAGATGAACATTTTGCAATCCAATCACTTCAAACATGTTCAATTCTTGAAGCAAAGAAGGGATATCAGGAACTGCCATGTCATTCAAAACACTTCATGGAGAAATACTTCTTTGATTATAAAACCCAACAAGGTGTCTACAAACATAAAGTGCCCCTCTTATATCAAATAGTTCCTCTACAAACACATACAGATAAAACTCTTTCCAAACATCTGCACTGTGGTTAATATTCTCCTCAATGTACACTAGTTGCACTTGAGACTTATAAAACATGCTTTGACAAGATACACAAACAATGTCAGACCTTTCAGTAGAAGAAAACTGCTGAAAAATCTGACCCTTTGAAAACATAGGATCAACATTTTTACTTCCTGTAAGTGTTTTATCGGCATGCTCATACTCTTGTAAAGGCATGATATTTATAATTTCCACTGTAGAAACTAAACTTTATACAGATTTAAAACTGCACCACTTGGTGTTTTGCTCTCATACAGTTTCACTACAAGGTATCTAATTTCAGTATGATGTGCAGCCAGCATCCGCATATGATGAAAATGATTCCTACATCTGCTTTTATCAATACAAGCTAGAGAGTGACCCAGAAGTCCAGTTTATTCATGTACTTCACATTGATCTATTCTTTGTAGCATCTTGATCTGTTTTTGAACATTATCGTTTGTGTACAAAACTCCCCACAATTTCTTTAACACTTTACAAGAAAACATACCAATATTGCACAAAACATTGCACGTACATACATCACAATGATTCTTTGGTTTTATTCTAGAATGACCTAAACTTTCTATTTCTGTATTATCATACCTTATAATTTCTTCTTTTTTAGAAATTACACCATTTCGGAGTTCATAGCTATGTCCACTATCATCAGTAACTAGAGGAACATTCTTTCCTTGAATGCAACTCTCCTCATTAAAAAAAAATTCTGTATGAGAAGTGTGTTTCCACTCTCGACCAAACACATTACAAACGTTGTCAATTGTAAGTACATGAATTCTTTCAATATTTGCATAGAATGGTCTAGTCACCATCAGTAATTTCTTAGGTTTATTAAATAAGAAAATGAAGAATTTTATTTTCATATCAAACACTTTTTAAATTATTACTTCTACTTTTTTCTTTTGCAAAAAACACTTTACCACATATCAAGATTTTTTTTACACACTTCTACAAAAATGTATAAAAAATCAAGAGTTATACATTTTGCTTTATACATCTTTATTCCTCTGTTTCAAATTGAAAGCACATTTCTACCCTTTCTTATAAAAATCTTTCCTTTTCTACTAGCTACTAACACATTTGATGCACGTTTTCTTTTCTTTCTTTCAATAAAAACATTCTCGGTTCCATGAATGTATTCAGTTAGCACATCTCCTATTTGAAATTGCAGATTTTCAAAAGTATCATCCATAACAGGTATTTTTCTATTATTTACAGTATTTGTATCTGCAGATTAAACTACTCTACTTTTTAAATATTACATTCTAAAACTATACTTCCCTGCAGACGATTCTTGTTCATGGCACATTGTTGTTGCTTTCTTGATGACATCTTACAAACAAGCTATATAAAAATAAATTGGGATGGTGAAGTTCACTCATTTTGTTCCTTTATATTTTTTATATATATTAGAACTTCCATGCCCAGGCTGATAGGTGGAGACAAGGTTTAATGACCCACCAGCATGGTCTTTGGAGGGCCAAAAGAAGCAAGGGCCTCAGTCAAGGCTGCAAGACGTACAACTTGTGTCTGCCCGGAAGATCAGGCGTGAAAGTTATTTACACCCCAGAGTTTGCCCGGAGTGCAGATCATTTGTTTTTATATTCATGGCAGGACATGTGCTCACACAAGCACATCACCCGTTGAAAAAATAATAATAAAAATGCCCACTGCGATTGAAATCAAAAAGGGACTATGGTTGACAGCAGCCAATTTGGAACAGCTTTTACACGGCCGCTGCCATCCAAAAAGGGACTCCACTTTAAGATGACGGCAACCATGTAAAACTTGTTCCAAAATGGCCACCATGATTCGAAATGAGACCTAGTCCCTTTTCAATTTGGATGGCAGCGACCAAGCGAGAGGAGTATCAGAGACCAGGGCTTTGCACTCCAGTGCACAGCACTCCTCCTGCAGGTATGTTGGGGGTGGGTGGAAGGTCAATTACATTTCTAAACATAGGGAGGCAAGAGGGAGAGGATTTTCTATATTAAATTTCATTGCTTTTAAAAGAGCATTCAAGAAGTAGTACATATTATGCTAGTCTTAAATATAAAACATATGCATTTGCCATATTTAATGTCCGTCCTTATTTTTCTTTGCATATAACCTGGCAATTCCCTAAGTTGGTGCATATCTTTAATTTCATATGCACATTCTTTATCAAATATTCTGAGGTTGTAAATCAAATCCTCGCTATAATTTATACAATTATCGCTGGCTTCATGCAATCTTACCATCTTAAAAATGTACTGTTCCAATCACAAATGCATAACAAACTGAAAAACTCAGTTTCTATCCATTCAAACTCTAGTTTGCTCATTTTATTTACACTAGGTGCAATCCCTCACACACTTTCTCCAATCATGTAACACTAATCTATAAAACATGTATCAGCAATTAGGCCAACAGCCATTCCTTCACCAGAAATGTGAAGGATAGAGACATGGTCTTCTCCCTTTACATTTAATGATCACTTAAAACTAAACATTCAAAGTGGCCATCTTGCCCATCTTACTCATGAACTCAATAAACATAGTATCAATTACCATAACATTTATTTACATACATAAAGGTGTTGCAAGATAATCTATTGCATATCTTGACTTTGAAGTAGCAACCTGCCATTCATTAATCTCTGGTGTGTCCACAATTCATAAGGTGATGAGATAGCATACCTCGAAGGTAAAGCACTGCTACTCAGTTGCTCCACCCAGCTCCAGTTTTCACACCTTACAAATCTCTGATTAAAGACTGTATGTCAACTCCACACAACCAGCACTGAGTATGCTGCTGCTCACATGACTGGTGCCTGCCACTCATGTACACCTCCCACCACCTACTTAATCAGTCCTCTTTAAGCATCTTCATCAAATGACATGCAAAACAAGGGCCTCACCTATGTCTACCTGTTGAGGCCTAATAAGGCCAATGGCCTCACCCACTATTCTCCAGTTGCTAATTGCTACCATTGCTACTCAACAAAACACATTATCATATGCATCGTCTCTCCACTGCCCATCCCCACGCCCACTACCATTTGAAAGGCCAAGTGCCCTGAGCAGTCCCACAATGCTACATTAGCAAACCTCATCAATATTGACCTTGCCCCCGTTCCAATAAACATTTTATTAGTAATACATGGCATACTGTTCCTATACGTTCACAGTACAATTCCCATACCACTTCTCAAAATAACAAATGTTTACTGGAAACGTACCAGTACAAATTTACCAGAAATGAAAAAAGAACATTTCACAATATGATAACCGAAAAAAGTATTCATCAGCAGCATTCCGATATAACATTTGCCAGATTTAAAACTACATTCAGACACTTCCACAAATGTGACATAAAAGCAGTTACTAAAATGTCCTTCCTTCTTTTTCTATCGATATGCCTTGGCAAGTCTCATACTTGGTGCATATCTTTCACTTCATATATTCATCCTTCACCATGAATTCCTACCCTGCTAAACAAATGGTTGCTATAATCTACACAATTACCTCAAGTTTCATTCATGCCTAGCATCTTGAAAATGTACTATATAAAACACAAATACATCACAAACTGAGAAACTCAATTACAACCCATTCTAACTATAATGTGCTCATCTTTATTTACACTACATGCAAACCTTCACACACTTTCTTCAATCATATGAGACTAATCTACAAAAGGTATGTCAGCCTGCTAAACAAAAGACATTCCTTCACCAAAAATTTGAAAGAAGGGTACATGCTCTTCTCTCTCTAAATTCATTGATCACTACAAACTAAAGCTACAAAGTGGGCATCTCAGTCCTAACACGGCAAGTTCTGTTGCAAACCTACCTTAGTATTATTATTCCACTGCTCCCAGAGCTCACGTCTGCTACATAATTTCATTAATGACGCACGCCTTATTTTAATCTTGATGCTCCCTCGCAAATCACCCAGCTGCACAATATCAACCTTTGTGTGCTACAGCCTATTCCCAACTCTATAAGCGTATTGTGACGACTCCAGCTACTGTGTTGATTGTAGCCTACTACCTCACATTCTTTTGTGCTACGTCTCATAGTATGTATATTGTATTGACCCTACAAGGCTGCACCCATATCTTGCTGCACTCACAGATCTGCGCATCTTAATGGGGACACATATTTTGCATTTAATGAATTCTGCATCCAGCTGCTCCCCATATTGTGTGGTGTTTACTGAATTTTGCACCCTAATCACTGCATTAACTGAATCTGCAACATAAGACCCTACACCTACCGAAGCCACTACCGATCTCTGTAAAATGATCCGCTATTGCTGCAGCGGTACTATACTCTGATCAGGTGACCTTATTGTAACTTCTGTTAACAATTTGGTATTTCCTTGTTGATTGGTACGTTGACTAACTTGTAACCTATGTCAACAAACCTGTATTTTTGATGGTGGTATGCTGGCTTGTGTTTAACCCTTGTCTACAAACTCGGGTCAAACTGTCTCTTTATGTATGTACTTGCAACAATTTCCTAAACTCAAGCACCCAGATACCCCAGGGTTAGATGCACTCTACAAATAATAAACTAAACTAAACTAAACTAAACTAAACTAAACTAAACTAAACTAAACTAAACTAAACTAAACTAAACTAAACTAAGCAATAAACATGGCATTCATTACCATAATTTCTTATTACACATTCATAAAGGTGTTGCAAGATAATCTGTTACACATCTTTGCTTTCATGTACCATCCTACCATCCATGCATCTCTGGTATGTCCATAGTTAATAAGTAAGGTAATAATAGAAATGATGCAAGAAAACACACAGCCACTTAGTTGCTCCACCCAGCTGCAGTTTTCACGCCTTGCAAGCCTCAACTTAACAACTGTAGGCCATCTCTGTGCATACACCATTGGGGATACTGCTGCTGACATAACTGGGACATGCCACAATCTTGCTTCTCCCACCACCCATTTAATCAGTCTTCCTTAGCTGTCCTCATCAAACAACATGTAAAATGAATCACTTCACCTGTTCCCACCTATTTAAGCTTCATAATCCAACAGCTTCACCCGCTATCCTGCCGTTTACCTGCAAACTAATCACTACTTCTGCTACCTAACAACACATATCATCATGTATGTCCTCCCTCCACTGCCCATCCCCACTCTCAATAGAGTTTCAATGGCCAAGGGCCCTGGGTAGCACCAGAAAGCCACCCTACCAAACCTAATCAATGATACAATTACCCCAAACCACTATATATGTCTACAATAATACCTCACATACCCTACACATAGCTTCACAGTACAATTCCCAAGCAACTTCCAAAGAGAAGAAATGTTAACTGGAAACAACATGACAATAATTACCATGATTTCTTCATTCACATTCAAAAAGGTGTTACAAAATAATCTGTAACACACCTTTGCTTTCATGTAGCAACCAACTATTCATTCATCTCTTGTGTGTCCTCAATGCATAAGTAACACAATTAGAGAAAATAGCTCCAGGAAAACACACTGCCACTTAGTTGCTTCACCAAGCTCAATTTTTCACACCTTAGAAGTCTCTACTTAACAACTGTAGGCTGACTCCAGGCACACACCATTGAGTATACTGCAGGTCACATAACTGGAGCTGCCACACCATTGCTTCTCCCACCACCCATTTAATCAGTCCTCCTTAGCCATCCTTATAAATAAAAACATGCACAATGAACCACCTCAACTGTTTCCACCTACTTAAGCATCATAAACCAATGGCCTGACCCACTATCCTGCCTTTCACCTACAAACAAATCATTACTATTTCTACTCAATAAAACGTATCAGCATGTATGTCCTACCTCCACTGCCCATCCCCACTCCCACTAGGATTGTAATGGCCAAATGCCCTGGGCAGCCCCACAAAGCTACCCTAGTGAACCTCATCAATAATACTGTTGCCCCATCCCACTATACATTTCTTCAATAACACCTAACATACTCTCACCATATCTTCAGGGTACAATTGCCAAACCTCTTTTTAAGAAAATAAATGTTCACTTGAAACATTATGACATACATTTGCATCATTTTTTCATTCAAATTCATGAAGGTGTTACAAGATAATATGTAACACATCTTTTCTTTGATGTATCAACCAACCATTCATGCATCTCTTGTGTGTCCTCAATTCATGAGAAATGTAATAAGAGAAAAGTGCTGCAAGATAATGCACTGCCACTTAGTTGCTCAGCCCAGCTCCAGTTTTCACACCGTACAAGCCTCTCCTTAAGAACTGTAGGTCAACACCAGACAGACAGCATTCATACTAGTGCTACTCACATAACCTGGCCCTGTCACACACTTTCTCCTGCCACCACACATTTAATCAGTCACTCTTAGTCATCCTCAACAAATAGCATGTAAAGTTAAGCACCTTACCTCTTCAACCATCATAGGGCCAATTATCTGACCCACTACCCTTCATTTCACCTACAAACTAATCCCTACTACTACAACTCAAGAAAATACATCAGCATGTATGTCCTCCCTTCACTGCCCATCCCCACTCCATTATAGCCATGTAACCTGGGCAGTCCCAGAAAGTTACCTTAGCAAACGACATCAAAAATACAGTTTCACCCATCACACTGTCAACCCCTATTCATTCTAAATCTCCCTATGTCAGTGCATTGCATAACAACATATTACATTACATAGCATGCACCTCAGATATATTTCTGCCCTTCCAAAGCACACCATTTCAAAGCAAATTGTAAAGCTGCCAAGTATAGTTTCTGATTAGTATTTCTTAATTACTACCCGGAATTACATCAGATTGAACATACTGTAGTTAAAAAAATGCCCCATCTGCACCTCTCCTATAAGTGCGTAAGTAATGTGGAATAATATTGAACAGCTCATACCATTCATACGATAAGTAGAGATTCAGTTGTTGGGCATTACGTGTACCGAGTTGTGATATATCTGTTGTTGAAACAGTACATTTTTTTTAATGAAAGGCCTAAATAAAAAGCATGTTAATCAAATACACACGGTACCCATTTCTTACATAAGCTAACAATTAATGATAAAGCATACACATATTAAAAGAAATATATGCATGAACATTTAATTTAATTTAATTGCAAGCTCATACCTATATACAAAGTGTGAAACAAATTTTATATATTACTGCACAAAAGGTGACATTCATACTCTCAGACCCTACCCACTTAGCCACTATGAATTTAGCTTCTTCGCTTTGCTTCATAATTCTCACAAACCATTTACCTGGTATATTTTCCCAAAAATACCAAAGACTTTCATAATACCTGGTATACTCTAGCCTTAACTTCATAGTACGATTGCCAAACCACTTCTCAAGAGAAAAAAGTTCACTCCAAATTTACCAGTTCAAATTAACTTTCCCAGTAAGCTAGCAGAAGACAAAAATATCCACAAATAAGCAAAATAACATTGTTAAACATCATGACCAGTTTTGCATTTGCCAGGTGCACTGCCTCATAACACTCCATTTTAAACCCACATTGAAACACTTCCACATTTCGAACAGAGTACAAAATCACCAATATACGGTCACAGGAAAACAGCTTACTATCCAACCACAAAGCACACACAGCTGCAATATGTGTCAAGGCTAGATTTATACTGCTTGGTTCACAATAGGGTTTCTTAGGCACCCACATTCATTTCACAACTTCCAATGTCAGTGTGAAACAACCTTTATTCAGAAATATATTTTTTGTCACACATAACCATAGCATATGATGTCATACTGCTTCATCACTCTCCTAAAAACACTGAAGTACAATATGGAAAGCCCTACTTTCCACATAATATAAATCACACACCGAAACACACTTAATTTATCTTACAGATACAACAATTCATAATGTACTTGAAATATAGAAAAACACGCAATCACTCAACTTCAGGTGCTCCAATTAATGAATAGATCTTCACAGTAGCCAAACACAGAACGAACAATGTTCCCAAAAGGATCACTTTAATTGCTTTCAGAAATTAATAGCACAAAAAGAGGACTATATAAAGGAAACAAAAAGTAAAATGCCCAACACAATTTTATTACAACCTATAGCAATCCATAAACCCCAACATAATCCTGCCAAATAATACTTTGTAGAACGTTTACACGCTATATACAAAAAACATGTTTTTCTTAATTTGCCAAATTACATAACCTCAGCTATAACCTCAGTTACATGACAAAAACCCACCTATATACACGGATAAACATACATTTTTTGAAATCAATGAAAAACACATATTACAAAGGTTTCAAATTTAATTCACACATGCCTTCAGGTGAGAACATTCAAAGAGAAACACATGAAGAAAAAGGCGCTAAAACATCCATGATATAATATGATCAATGCACCAAAATACAAACAACTGTACCTGCGTGTGTCAAAGCCAGCTACAAAGTTCAACGTATGATTGGAGCATTCATAGCCTCAGATTGGTCAACTGTCAGTAGCCACGGCTATCCATAAATTACAGATTCCAAAAGACATATTGACAAGCTGTAAAAATTCAAACAACATAAAGGTACAGACAGAGACATAGACGCAGAAGCACATGTGAAATTGTGTAGTCTAAAATCAATGGAACAACATGATCAATGCACAGAAATTGGAATTGCTATACCCACGGCTAAGGTGCTAATCATAGACACGGCTACACTCACCCAAAAATATATGACGCCGTATTGGCTTGGTGGTACCCATGGCGAGAATCCATCAGATATGTTGTACCCACAGATATAATTCATCTGACAGAGCACAATGTTTCATTGGCTGCTGTCATAACCACAGCTATTGAAAAAAGGCATCAAACGTACTTTCCTTTTCCAATATACCTCAAAAGTTCTCTGGGTGGCCCGTAAAAGAACTTTTCGGTTCTTCTACAAATATATAACCAAAACATATATTTTCAATCAGAGAAATACCCTTCAGCTCTATTACAATTTAAGAAATCTTGGAACTGTGCGCTTTCTTTAGATGATTAATTGTGTTTCCCCAAAGAGAAGAAATCTGGTACTCCCTGTCAAAAATATTCCTCCACAATTGCAGCATAAACCTCTCATTCCAAACACTCTATCAAAAATAATATTATAAAACCAAAACAACTTTGTAAGCGTATGCTTTGACAACACATCACCAATCTCGTAAACATCACTATGGACCCCATTCACAAAAATCTGTAATTCTCCACAGCCCTCTGAACAATCAAAATCTTCTCATTCTGAAATTGACTGCATGTTTGAAGTATCCAAACAAATAATAAATATGACACCAACAATAGCACAATTTCTTAAAACTACACCTCAACTTCAAGCAATACAATTATTCTTTGTAGCAAAAGCTCTTAATACAGTGATAACATATAACATACAGTTATATTGACATATATGAACATCACTCAAAAATGCATTCTCATATAGGTGCTACAATTCAATAGGATCTAAGGTGCTTTAAATCCTATTGGCAGCCACCCACCACACAAACAATGAACAACCAATCACAAAGCAAATACAAACATTCCACATTCTCTCCTCATTACTCGTTCTCCATTCCTAATTCTAACTCTAATCTCACAAGCACTCTTTCTTTTTACCACTACTACAATGGAAAACTACATGCAATGGCTGGAGGACAATTATTCTACAGAGGAAGACATGAAAAAAGGAGATAATACACCAGAAGAAAATTCAGCACAACCAGGATTGTGTAAGTACATTTTATAGTCTTATTTAAAATGAGATTAACAATTATGTTTAATGGAACAAATATCAGTCACCAAAGATATGGAATTTAGCTACTTACTACCAAACTATCAAATGTTTATACAACCAACAGAAATACTTTTAGCATGTATTATATCTCCAATTGTTAAAACATTATTAATAATATTTTCAAACAGAAGAAATAGTGATTCAAGTCTCAAGAAGATTCAAACAGGAAGCACCACAAACAGTACCCACAGTTACACATTCCTTAACAAAAGTAAAATAACTATTAATTGATATTCAACAAGAAGTACAATCAATGAAACATGTAATAAAAATCATGGACAGTAGAAAATTCAGATAATTGGGCAACAGAAGATGTATCATGTGTTCCACCTAACATTAAAAGAAAACCCAAAACCACATTGCCACCCAAGTAAACCTGTTTTGAACACACTTTGCTTCCATATATATTTACCTTTTTCAAATGTGTACACTTATATGTATGATTAATGTATAAAAATTATTTAAAATGTTACAATAACTGTTTATAAACACTGTGCTCAATGCATCTTAAAATAAAATTCTGCATTTAAATAGATTTTTCAAACATTTTGTATAGCCGCGGCTATAGGATTTTGTGTGTTTCTTTTGATAAACCTAGTGTAAAATATCAATAATAAAAGAGACATAAAAAAGTCTACTTTTCTGTGCATTACTGCTGTAGCCACGAGTACAGTTCATCGAACATGTGGCTAGGACACACCATTGGACTACACCGGAACTGTGGTTTTTAATCTACATTTAAAACAAATAATATTAATGTCCTTCTATCTGGAAAAAAATAACATAATAAGTCAAAACACACACACACTTTAATAAACACAATTTAATGCACACGTGTTAATCACCCTCACTTTTCTAAATGCAAAGTATCGCATGCACTATATAAGGTACAACGTGTGCATACACTGTGGTTCTCTTTTTACATACTAATCTTTGGGTCATTGGGAAAGAAAATCCAACATGGATAAAAAAAATATAATAGAACAATATTAAAAAGTATATGAAAATAACACTACAAGAAACAAACAGGGATATATGAAATGGGGAAAAACGATAAAGGACCTTATAATTGGTGGTTGCAGGACAGAGAACGAAGGTTAAGTAAACTTGGAGAACAAGAGATAGTAGGGTGAGATATTAAAGCTTGAAGAATAAATGGATAGAAACAAATCACACAGGTAGACACACTAGTATTGTCATTTTAAAAAAAAACAAACAAACTAAGACCATTACAAATAGTTGCCAATTTTTCAAGGAAAAAGAATACTGTTTTAAAAAAAAAATAAAGAAAATTCTATCCACCTTGTGCAAATAAATATTAAATTGTGGACCTTCAAATGTTTCATTTCAAACCTTGGAACCATCCGGTTTCATTGTAAGTCCACCAACAGGGATCGAACCCTGAACTTCTTTAACATTGTCAATTCCACCTGTTCCAATTGCACTGCTCCCAATGTTTCAGTTATGAGAGTAATGTGTTGCCCCTTTGCCACAACCGCTTCTCCCAAGACATGGCATGTCCCCTCTTTATTGCAGCTGTGAATGGTGGTTTTACAAAAACAAACCACCACCCATTAAAGGTGCTGCCACCAACAGCCAGAGTCTTAAAACACCTGCAGATCTGTAACACTCCATGTAAATAATCATCAGAAATGCTGGAAAGGTCACAGAGAAAGCGTTCCATACATGTGCTGCTTCCATCTACTGCTTTACCACTATCTTTTGTATACAGGTTGACCTTTCACGGGAATTAACTGTACCACATTTAGTGAGAATCCACTGGGATGATGATAACGATGCAGCTGCAAAAATACCAAAATAAGCACATTGCAAAAATGAACTTGCAGAACACCATCAATTGAACTACCTCACAAAACACTCCACACACCTACAGATGCTACACACCTCAACGTGCATTAAACGTTCACTCAAATAAACCTTCAACCTTACTAACAAATATAAAAGCTACACGTCCACATTTTTGAAAATACATCAAAAATACTTGCCACTCAAACACAGCAAATGAAGAAAATAATAATGAACACCATCTGATAGCAGTGGTTAATATAACTAACACAACAATACTGCAAATAAACATTCATTTGTGTAAAGATGTATTAACACTTACTTTCACATCAGCCACACTCCTGCCATGTGCACAGTGAGAGTTCAGGAATCAAAAGGATAATGATGCAGAAAATGGTGGCTTTTATACTTTCCAAAACAAAACCAAAAAAAAGAGGACTGTATACCAATACATCGACTAAAATGGCAAACACATGTTTAGCACAACCTATTACTATGCCCTACACAAACACAAAAGTAACAACAACCAATGGCAATTAATCTGACAGAAATCTATTTTTTTCCAACTTGCATCTTTCATAGTCACAGCCATTCAATATGGCTACAGATCCTGGCTTGTATCCGTAGCTACACGCTAATTTTTCTGCAAGCCCAAAATAATACTAAATTGGCCTTCGAAACTTCAAATGTAATAAGTGAACAACTAAGTACATAAAAGAACTCACACAAATAACATTTTGTAATGTATCATCCACATAAAAATATGATCATTGCACAGAAAATGTATGTTTATAGAAATAGTTTGAATTATACCTGTGGTTCCTGCCACAAGTAATAAAATGCTGAATAGTATTGACGCACTTACACACATGCTTTTTAATAGATGTGACTACGAATACACAATGCCATGCAGAGAGTGGCTACTCTCTGCGTGCTGGATAGCCACGGTTATTCACAACAGTACCATCTCCCAATCCAAAACTTCAAAACACACACACATCATACACACCCTGCTCATACAAACTACTAGACAATTCAAACTACAAATGATTTTCCTGGACTGCAGATATCATGGCTGGTTTGAAATCTGTGTGGCCGATCAGAGACAGTTTGATGTGTTGGTTACTAGCTTTTTGTCAGAGAAACTAATTAACATGGACCTAGTTTTAATTGATTTTACAATTGCATGATGTGGATTGGGGGCAATGTGTTGGTTCCAAGTGTTCCAAGTCTTTCCAAAATTGGTCAGTCTGAGAAGTACAGGGCAGACAGATGTCATACAAATGTATTGTGGAGGCAATGATTTGGGGATTGTACAAGGTTTGTCCCTTACTTTAATGATGGAACAATACTTGGAAAAACAAATGGAACTATTTCCTCACTTTAGGGCTGATTCATGGAACAAATGGGTGCCGAAATTTAGGCGCCAGCTGGCGCAAGCTGGCACAAGCACACTCGTGCGATTCATGGATGGCCCTGCGCGTGTTTTCCATGGGATGTGCGCCAAATCCATGGGTGGCGCACACAGGCTCACACGTCACTTCAACATCCCGAACGCTGAGCACAACGCGCACAGCAAAAGCGCACAACGTGTAGCGCACACACCAAAAAGGGGGCGGAAACGTGGAATGGGGAACAACGCGTGAAAATGAAGGAGTAACTGAGGAAGTACTGCTGGGAAACACGCGCGTAACAACACGTATTCATGGAATCGAATACGGGAAACCCACGCACGCCAAAAGACACGCACAGGCATACACACGTCCACCACAAGAAGGCAGGCGGAAGCATCCCCGCACAGTATAAAAGTGCGCGCAAACAACAAACACGTATCTACAGCAACGATGAATGTCCCATTTATCGCAGCACTGATCGTGGGACACCGCAGGAGGAGGAGAATAGCCAGGCCACTCATTGTTTTGCCCAGGGCCATCCTTTTTGGGATGCCTGATGACCAGGTGTATGGCAGGTATAGGTTTTCACCTCGTATCATCCTAGACCTGGTCACTGAATGGGAGGATGAACTCACATCACCCACCTTGTGCTCCCAAGCACTGAGCCCCTTGGAAACGGTGCTCAATGTCCTGCATTTTTTGGCCACTGAGTCATTTCAGTGGACAACTGCCATAGTTGGGGGCGTCTCACAGTCCACGCAGTCACGCTGCCTATACCAGGTGTTGGCAATCATGACTGTACGCCCCTCAGTCCGCAGGCACATATAAATGCCCAGAACACCCTTAGAAAGGCAGGCGGTGGTCCAGGATTTTTAAAGGGTGGCACACCTCCCTCTGCTCGGTGCCATAGATTGCACCCATGTGGCCCTAAATCCACCTAGGGCCACTGAGCACATCTATCGAAACTGCAAGCACTGGCATTCCATCAATTTACAGGTTGTATGCGATGCCCATGGAATCATCACCTATGTCTATGCAAACTATCCTGGGTCTACCCATGACAGTTTCATATACAGAATGTCTGCACTGAGCTGGGACCTGGAAGCTGGGAAGCATGGCGACACATGGCTCATTGGTGAGTACAAATGCCTATGCACATGCATACATGTCACAAACAGACAAATACACAAACCCAACTAATGACAACCATCCTCACCTCCCCAGGGGACAGTGCCTAGCCTCTGAGCAACCACATGATGATGCCAATACGTAACCCCACCACAACACCCCAGGTAAGATACAACGCTGCCCATATTGCACCAGGGGCATAGTGGAGCACACATTCAGAGTGCTCAAGTCACGCTTCTGCTCCCTTGACCGCTCTGGTGGGCAGCTACTATATGAACCCCCAGTAGTGTGCAGGATCATTGTGGCAGCATGTGTCCTGGACAAGGTTGCAATACAACAGCAAAAGAGCAAACCCAAAGCCCAACACATGACCAATTAGATACAAAGTGACAGGTGATAAATGGAAAGAGGCCTGAGACAATCACACCTGACATGGAATCAGATGAAATGACTGACCAACAACCTCCCGCACATACAAAGTCATACACAAATGCATGCCACAAGTGGTACCATCAACACAAGACAGAATGCCTGTTGGCATGCACATTGGCCAAGCCAAATCCACAAATCCCTAACCCGTGTGCTGTGTCTGTCTCCTGCAACACACTGCTCAGCACACAGCACAGTTAGCAGCCATTGTGTTGGGGATACACCTTGAGCATCAAATAAAAAGGACAAGCAACAACAATTACCTATTGACGCATGTACACGATCCGCAAATGGTAAGTGATCATGCACTGCAGGGAAAAAGCATGCCAGAGAAGGCAATCTGTGTGCACGTGTGGGCATGGCAGGGTGGTTGTATGTGTGGTGGAGCATTGTGTAAGTGTGTGTGTCAGTAGGGACATGCACTCAATAGATGCATGTGAAATCAAGTGACCATCAGTGTCCTGTACACATCACATGTGAACATTGCGCATGTGTACACCCCCAAGCGTACTGTCCGACAACAAAAGGCCCTCCCTCATTTACTCATCACCATGACCTTCAGAAGAACTGTGTCTGGGGTCTGTTGCCTTCTTCCTTCTAGTCTACCTGGCTTCAGGATTCCCCTACCCCTTGGTTTCCTTGTTCTACCTTGCGTGTAAATAGGGTCCAGCCCCCTCAGAGGCTACCTTGACTTGTAAAAATACCAAATCGCAGAGAACTCCAAGGAGCCAACCCCCAAACCAGGGTAAAAGCCTGTAGCCACCAAAAAACCCTGGAAGAGTCTCCAGTAGATGACTTGAAGTCGCTGAATATGGCCAAGCACATGTCCAAGCAGAATGATAGAATAACTACCAAGGGAGCACAGTTGAACAATGGTTCAACAGGATGAGTCGCATTTCCAGTACACAATAATCAATGAGGATGCAACAACTGATGGGTAGTGTCAAAGCTCCAGTCTCCAGGTGCAGGAGTGGCACGAACCAACCACCCCCTCCGCGGTCTGGGCGCCTGCAAGGTAAAACTTACACAGGCCTCAGCCCCAGCGGGGAAAGAGGGTTAGGGATCCATTGTTTGGATAGGTATCGGTATTCAGGATAACCGGAAAGAGAGTCAGGAGAGGGGAGGTGGATGGGCAAGGGAAAGTAGGCAAAAGACAAAATACAACTATTGACAATTACACATACTCAATCAGAGAAACCATGTTCTTCATGCACATTGTACAAAATAGCTCAAAGGCGAGCCAAAGAGAGACTTATCTCTGGGATGAGTGCTGGCCTCCTTCCTGCGCACTCTCAGGTCCGGTAACAGGAGCAGTACAATGCTGCAAAGAGAGCATGAGTTACTATTTTGTGTGTGTTTTCCCCACACACACAAAACACCATTCATGCCTCAAACTTAGTGACTCCTCCCCAAACAAGAACTCTTGTCTGCTGCTTCGTTCGTATACTTTTGGTTTCCCTGTGATGGTTCATACACTGTTAATGCAGTAAGGCAGCCGCACGTTGCCCCGCGGTAAATGGGAGACCATGTGTTAAGAATCACACATGATAGAATGGTCCTTGGGTGAGCTGCCAGAGGCGTGTGGCGAGATGCGACTTCAGTACAAGTCGTGTCTGCCAGCTGCAGATTTCTATAGCTAGCGCTCGTTGCAATTTGCATATGCTAATGATATGCACTGCAGTCGAGTTTGTGCGTCGATGGGTGCCCCCCCTTGCGCTGTATTAGTTTGTGGCTAGGAACACTACTGCGCTAATAACTTAGCTTCTATGGAGCAAGGTGGACTCGAGGACATGGGCGACGCCCCCTGCGTGTACCCCTGACAACTTGGAAACCTTCTTGGCATTTGGTCCTCAGCGCGGCTTAGCTGTACTGTGCGCATCTTCCCCAATGCCTTGCCAATCTTCCCAGCACTGGCGCTGCTTAGCTTGGAAGTATGATGGGCCTGGAGGAAGGTCGGTTGGGGCATGGCCCCTCGTGCTGCTCACCTTGCTTGGAGCTCCTGGAAACACGTCTGCTTCTATCGGACGTCTGAGCACAAGCCCCGTGCTTCTGCTTGCGCACGCATGCGCACGTGTGCCCCACCCAACGTGGCAAGGGTTTAGTAGTTCTTGGCCCGGTGTCTGCTGGGAAAGGTAGTCTGGAGGCTCCTTATCCTGCAGAAAGGCCATAAAAGGCTTTAATAAGGCTGGAAAGTTTTCTGTGTGTGTCTTCATGCTGCTAGTTACTGGGCCATATCTGAGTCCTACATCTGACCTCCTCCCACATAACCCCAGGTTCTGTACCCTGACAGGTAGAGCTGGAACTTGAGTAGAAAATAACCAAGAAGACTGGCACAACTGGATGTTTGAGCTGAAACCCAATCAATCCTTGATATCGTGAACTAAGAAAGGCAGAGACAGCACACGTCTGGAAAGTTGAATACCATTGGCAAAAGGCAACACTCAACATAAAAGCATGTATGTAATATATGAAAGACAGGAGGAGCGACAGAGAGATGCATTTGAACAGAAGTGTACTGAGGCAAACCGAGGCAGTGTAAGAGTACGTGGAAATAACTGCCCGAGAGACGGGCAGACAGATATGCAACAAGGACAGTACCAGGAAGAAGGACAGGGACTAAAGGCACCAGAGTGTGAAAACCAAGTAAAAGAGCCGTAGTCCAGTAGGAAAACTGCGCCGTCGGGCAGCAACAAAGTCGTAGAGGGAAGACAGACACAACGTGCCGTCCAAACAGAACAGAGCGTAGTAGTAGTATAGGCGGACATCTCAGGTGAGGACTGGACTTTGAGTTGTGCCTCTTGGGTCACATTCCTAATGCATCCTCCTTTGCCACAATCCCCAGAGACTGTACTCAACATGTGCCAACTTGACATTGTCACCAACTGGCCCCCTCACACCATCAGTGTGAGTTTGACAGCTAAAGGGTGCAGGCTACGTCTACAGCATAAAGTATATCAAGCACATATACATGCAAGAAATTAACATACATCCCAATCAACATCAATAAATGGACATTTCAATAATGTACTCACCAATATTGATTGCAGACATGCCGTGGAGAAAACACCCATAATCCCCACTAGGGGTGTTAACACAAGTAGTACAGTAGCAGACAGGCCACATATATGACAAAAGTCCAATGTCTTTGTATAAATGGTTGTAACACCGAACCATCCTTGTGAGCCCATGGATAGGGGAAGCAGGAGTGGCATATGTGAGTCAGAACCCCAAACTGCAAACACATACATGAGACAAGCTTGAATGGGTCCAGCTGAAACAGAGAGTGGATGCTTTCAAAAGCCACAAAGCACCACACCGTCACATGAATGCACAATAGACAAACAATGTTAAACTATATTAACTACTTAAACTAACTATAAAAATAAAAAATGGCCACATACGACTCGGGGGTGGGGTACCCAGGAGGGGGGAGGTACAGGGTGCACCTCAACTCCCACATGCGATGATGTTGAGATCAAAAAAATAAACCTCCATGGGCTCAACGCCTGGATGGCCCGACCTGTGTGGGAGATAAGTTGTCGTCCTGCTCACCCTCTGACTTAAAAGGTGGACGTGGCACAGTACATTTACCACGCCTATGCGCAGCTTGCCCCTCGTCAGCAGCAAGTCTGCAGGACTGGTAAGCCTGTTCCTGTGTGGTGATGACTCGTAGGTCAGCATGCAGCACCTCAAGTGATACGCGTTCTTCCTCTTGCTAGGTAGCACGTGTAACACAGAGTTCTTCCTGCAATGCCTGGCATGACATCTGGAGCACCTCCTGACAAGCACATAGCTCAGACAAGATGGTATTCTCAAGCTGCACCAACCTCTCCTCTGTTCGCTGCCTCTGGGTCATGTTGAGCACACCCAGAGTAGATCTGAGGGATCAATGGTCATCCCTCTGGGCCTCCCTGTGTGCCTTTGCGTGAGCAGCAAGTACTTGACGCAGAGACACCATTTCAGCCCGGGGTGCCCTGTGTGAGGCCACCATGCCCAGCCTGAGCGAGCGGGCTGTGGACTGTGCTGCCCGCTTCTGAAGATCCACCTGACTAGCAGGGGGGAGAATGGATTGTGCCACACGTTCCATGCTCTGAGCGATCTTATCAATTGCTGCCCCCTGTTGTTCGGAATTGCCAACCATAGCTTGCTCCCACTCAGTATACCCCGGTGGCGCACGGCCACCACGTTGCTTGGCTTGACACCTGCAGGGCCAAGGAGCCGCCATCCTCGTTGGGTTGGCACCACCCACGGCTGCAAGACTACTTCCCTCCGTTGTCGTGATGCCCCAGGCACATCAGCAACTGGTGTGGAGTGTAACTGGGCGTCCCATCCACCACAGGCGGACGTTCCAACACTGTCTGGCCCCAAAGTGCAGGTGTCGCGGACAGAGGATCGTCCACATCAGAATCACTCACCATCGACGAATGGACATGACACGCATCCAACTCAACATTGTTGTCAGAGTGATCATCCGAGCTAGACCCATTGCCAGCCCTGGACACGATGGTCTGCAGCACAAGTGGGTTCTCGTGGCCTACCACCCCACGACCCCCACTTGTGTCGGGTGCTGATGTGATAGCAACCCTGTGTCAGGATTGACATCACCATCCTCTGGCTCCATTGCGTCAACATCTGTAATGTGGAAAAAACAAACATGAGTACAGATGTCAGAAGCACATAACCCACACACAGATAGACATTTCATCAACAGCCAACGCATGAAGCAGACATGTCACACACAAATGAAATTCCAGCATGCATGCAGTGGCATTGATATGCAAACACACCCTAAAAGCAGAAATGGATGTGTGTAATTAGCAAAGCCTACACATATACATAATGTAGTATATCACCTCCATCACACACCACCTCTGTCAGGCTCATGTCACAGGCAGAAATGACAGATGGCAAAAAAGAGATGGCACATACGAAAAGCATGGCTGAACTGCAAAATGGCCACAGCTGCAAGTGAATCCAGACACACCATGACACATGTAATATGCATATACACATGCATCACTAAACCATCATCACCAATATAGCTTCATCCATCTGCAGCTCGTCCCGTACTGGGCGTCATTGGCCATGTTGACATAGTGAATGTCCCGAGCAATGCGAGGACCTGCAACCAGGCATGAGGGACCATAACGTCCAGTACGGTCCGAGCTGCCAGCCATGAAGCCTCCAGAATAACCCTCAGGGCCTGATTGAGCACATTGTGCATTGATTGTGCCCTAAAACATTATTCAGTGTGTCAAATCATCACGTCCAGGCCCCACTAGATTAGCTAAGTGGGACTGGGCGTACACATACTGCATCACACACCTTCAGGATTGCGCCAGTTGAACATAACAGGCGCAATGCTGAAATCGCAGTAGCATTAATGTTAATCAACTACATTTTAGTCATACAACAAAAAAGCTGCAGACGACATATGTGTAAATGAACACCCGTTTCCCTATACACCTGTATTGTGAACATGAACAGCAAACAATACAGCAAAGCAAGCAGCGACAACACTGCTTGCTTTGATGTATGTGAAAGTGTACACATACAAACGTGCAGGCAGCTCCACAGTCATTATAAGCCGATTGGCAGGCTACAGTCAATCTGCGGCCTATACCGGTTAGTACAGGCTGTAGATTGACCTATCAACTTTGCTAAACCACCACTAGGGTGTTTCAATACTGAGTACATGTGTCACAGGATGCACCTGTGCCTGTGCCTTTCATGACAGTGAAGGGATGACAATCTGACCATATTATATCAAGGATATAGGATGTACCCCACAGTAGGTGTCTGGCAGGTTGGCAGGGGGAAGTGTGCATGTACACAGGAGCGTTGAACAGGCTTTTGCAGTAGTCCAACATGTTACCCACAAGTGCAATGGTGTAATAGTGGTGAAGGGGGGTGAAGGGGCAAGGGAGCATGCCTACGTGGAGTACCAGCATGCAGGCAGAAGACACATGCATGTCAGTCATGCAATGAAATAGTCCAAATGATGAGTGGAAAGACACCACAGGCTACATGCAGAAGGGCCAGTGACCGAGAACATGGACCGGAGGGGCAGCTGGGTGACTAGCATGTGAGTAGGGTGCAAGTGTGATGATGAGGACAGTCCCTGTCTGCACTACATGTCCAGCATGCTGCACAGCAGGCACGCATTAGTGAAGCATTGCATGACTCTCACATGAGAACCATGTACACATAGCATGTATTGGCAGTCAAGCACAACACATCGCACAGGGCGTCAACATCCAGCATCTCTCCCACTCCTTTGAACAATTCTGCTGGTATGAACTCTGCAGCGATCAACTCATGCATAGTGAGTTCTTCCTCCTGAGGTGGTGGCCCACCGCCAGTGACCCCAGCCATGGCATAATTGAAGGCATGCTTTAGCTTAGCACAGCGTCGGAGGTCATCCCAACGCTTTTTGCACTCCTGAGCTGTGCGCACGTCATGTCCGAATGCACTAACACTCTCTGCAACACGCTTCCAGTGGACCCAACACTGGCCATCCGTAGTGTGACAATTTGGGCCCACTAGCATATCACGTTTTTGTTCCGACACGTAGCCCACAAGGAAGTCCAGTTCCTGCTTGCCAAAAGGCTTTTCCCTCGACGTGCCGAAGGCCGGAGCCGTGTGTGGGGTCCTAGCCCCTTGTGCAGGTGCACCCTTCCTCCTCTTGGGCAGTGATCCGGACCTTGACTGTCAAATGCTTCCCTGATCAGTAGGGGCAGTGGCACTGGTGGATTGAACCAAGGGAGTGGCAGGTGGAACAAGGACGGAAGCCCTGACTTGAGTCAGTGGCTGCTGGGTGCCCTTGACTGGACCCTGCACAGCAACATCATTGACCGGGACTGTCCTGGATGGTAGACTCACAGCCGGGGTGGTGTCGGCTGCATCTGCCCATGCACTTATCAACACCCGGCTGCTCGGGCAGCAGATGACAATACTGCCCCAGGGACATGTGCCTCGGTCAGGGCAGCCATGCGTGCAGTTACCGTGTGCCTCCCGACTTTCTGGAAATCATCCTGGAACTCTGAAGGTGCCAACGCAGCATGCACTGGCTGACCCTGAGCCTGGGTGGTGGTGTCTACAGCTGCACCTGCAGCTACCACTACCCTTGGGCCCATGGAAGTCGATGAAACGGACTGCCAGGTCACATGGCGCCAGTGCCAGATGCAAGAGCTGCATCTCCCGGAACCACAGGGGTTGGTGGCATGACTGCACCAACACATGGCAGAATATCCTGCTGAAGTGGGCACCCCTGCCTCTTCCCCCTCTGCAGCCACCCTGGACACCCTGGAGTCCCCCTACTCCCTGATCACCCCGGCCACGTCCCTGACCATGCCCGCCACATGGAGTGCACCCAGCTGAGGCGCCCCTCACCTTTCGTGGCCTCCCAACCATGGCACAGATGTAGTAGTGTCGGCACAGATGTAGTAGTGCCAATAGGAGGTGTGCACAACAATTGTCCTGGGCAATTGGGGGAAGAGAGTGGGATACTAGATGTTAACAGCACCCCTGTGCGCCTGCAAGGCTGTATGTGACCCCGGTGATGAAGTGACGGGTCACACAATGCTAAGGCACCCCAAAACTGCAGTAAAACCGTGCATGCAACCCCCGGTAGCCCACGTGTGTGCAATTGACCAGTATGCGGTGGCACCCATGGACACGAAAAACACATATGCGTGGGACATGCAGGCTACTATGACCTTGAAAACAGGTAAGCAATACACAGGGGGCCCCGCAGTGGGAAAAATAGCATGCACGACTCACAGTCTGACTAGCGTGGTAATGAAAAACACACGTAGCCAATTCCCCTGCCAAAAGAAGAGATATGTCCTTGATCTGCTGTGAAGTAGTGATGGCTCGTGAAACAACCAGAAGTAGCAACACACACGTCGGTTTCCACGAAAGGCACGTACATGGAACTGCTGGCCCCGCTCATCTTTAACCCGTGCCGAGGGAAACGCCCGCGCACATCACGTCACTTACGCGCTTAGGCCGTTTCCTCGAATTACACGCATTAACACGAGGACATGCTGTTTTTTTTGCATGCTGAATCACTATGCACCCGTGCCGAGGGAAACACCTGCGCACGTTATGTCACATACGCGCTTACGCACTAAGGGCCTTTCCTCGAATTACACGCTGATGTGCTGTTTTTTCACATGCCAAATCACTCCGTATCGAGCTGGCCACGTGACAACACACGGAAGACCATGCTCCTGCCCTGAAGGCCATTTTCCTGCCCCCCAGAACCCCAAGCCAAATCCCACCAGCCATCTGCTGCTGCCTGCCTGCCTGCTGGCCATGTGCCCTGCTATTTGATGCCTGCATGTCAGCCATCTGCAGGGGTTCAGTTGTTGTGACCACCCCTGCTGGAACAGAAGACTCCCGACTGAAGTTCCATCGCTCCACACCACCAGGACCCAGTTGCCCACCCACACCTGCCTCAGGGGTTGCCAGGTCAGGGGAAACACCATCAGAGACCACTGGCAACACCCAACCAGAGAGGCAGAGACTGTTAGCTTCTCAGCAGGAGAGGTTGGCATCCTGGTGGAGCAAATCCTGGTGCATCATGATGCCCTCTTCGGAAGAACATGCGCCAACAAGGATGGACGGAGAAGGATCTGGACAGACATCATGGTTGTCATCAACACAGAGGGGGAGGCAACCCGCGACATACCACACGTCCGTAAGTGCTGGGAGGACTGCAGATCCAGGACCCTCAGGAAGGCAAGGCGCCTCTTGGATGCATCGGATGCAAAGGAGTGCCAGTCCGCCTTACCGATGAACAGATGAGGGTCCTGGAACACATACGCCCAGCGCTTCGCATTCAGGTCCTTCAGAGGCAGACCCGTCTGGAGTCGAGCTGTAAGTGTCCATCTGTACTGATTGGACGCAGTGCATGTTGAGGTGTGCCAGGAGTGTGCAGCATGGACATTTGTCTGGAAAGGCCCATGTATGGATATGTCACATGCAGTCATGTGTGATGCACAACAATGGTGTATGTGTTCCAAAGCATAATGCACAATTGCATGTGGAGATGCACACATGTTGGCATTTCTGTGTATGTACTATTCCATGGTTGGGGTGTGACACATGGATGCTGGTTTCACCTTCATGCACGTGTACAGTGTACGTGTGCGTGTGTGTGTGTTTGACATGTGTGCGACTGTGATAAGCCATGGATGCATGTAACACAGACATGTAGTGAGGCAATTGGCAGATGTGACATAGTTGCCTGTGATTGCACTGTGACAGGTGGTGGAGATGTATAGATGCATGTCTGTTTGGTGGCGTCTGTGCATGTGTTTGGCACTCCCTGTGTTGCTTGTGATGTCTGGCTGACCTTTGGATGTTCATGCTGTTGTGTGTTTATTGATGCTGCTGCGTGATGCACCATTCCTTTTAATTTGTGCATGTGTGTGGGTTCAAATGATAAGTGTGTTGGGGAGTGTGATGCCATCAGTGAAGTTTGACAATGCCACTCATGTGCAACTGTCATGTGTGTATACAAACATTGTACAGTGCCCTGATGCCTGTGTTCTGTCTCTCCCTTTCTGCAGCGTCAACTGATGAAGAGGGTGGAGACGATGCTGTGGAGCTCAGTGGCAGGGACCCCACAGCCAGACTGAGACGCAGGGCCCAGCTCCACTCCCAGGTTGTCATCTCTTCAGGGAGTGAGGAGTCTGGGCGGCAGCTGCCGAGGGTACATCCAAGAGGCGGCATTTGGAGGTGGACTCTTCGGCAGCAGTAGGGGCAGGTGAGCCCCCACAGGACCCTATGGAGGAAGATGGCACGGAGTCATCCAGGTTGGTGGGGGGTTTGGGTGAGGAGGAGGCAGCGGAAGGGCCACGCACGGGGCCTGGAGGGGGGATTCCATTGGTGCTAGTGGTGCAGTCCAGGGACAGGAGGCAGCACAGGTCGCCGCAGAGGTGACTGTGTGTAATCCTGTCCCCGATCCTGTGACTGCATCACCCGGCACCAGCAGGGATGCCTCCGTCCAGACCCATTTTCAGGGAGGGGATAGGACAGGTCGTCAGCACTGGGTTCATCCGTGTGCTGGAACTCCTTGCGACCCCCTCCTCAACTGAACCCCCTATGTGCCAGTCGTCCTCCGTGCCATCTTCCTGCCCAAGTATCACCTGAGCCCCCTGTTGAGCTCCCCCTGATCCTGCGGCCAGGCTGGTGGAGGACAAATCCCTGCACCAGTCGGGAGTCGGAGGTCCAGCATGGGTGGCCACCCCACCAACTGGACCCCAGCAGATGGAGGACGTACAGGCATCATCAAGCAGTGCATGTGCACGGTAGCCCCAGAGGATTCCATCAGCCTGGAGGCCATCGTGGTGCCAGAGGCATTTGCATTGGAGGCAGCAGCAGGCTCAGGGTGCGAGCCATGATCACTCGGGGACATCAACATCACAGGGACAGGCATCGGCCGGAGGGCAGGAGGACCCAGGATTGGGAGTGTCTTCTTTGTGGCAGTGGTTGGGCCAGCAGATAGATATGAAGCAGCAGCGGGTGAAGGAGGCACGGCTCACTATGGTCAGGGCGGAGAACTCCATGCGCAGGGCATTGAGGCAGGCTGAGTGCCTTGAGGTAACATGCAGGGAGTTGGAAGAGGCTATGGCTACATCCCTGCGAGACCTCGAGGCCAGGGGAGAGGCCAGCCTCTGGAACATCGACGTGGAGTTTGATGATGCCCTGGCCCAGAACATCAAAAAGTGAGCCGTAGGACTTGCCCGCCCCCTTTGTACATAGTTCTTTAGTCCGGCAGCCCATCACCCATTGGCTTGCCCCCTAGGCATCCCTTCACCCTGGGCATGCCCCGCAGGCAGCCTATTCCACAGGGGGGACTTTTCCCACACGATTTCACTGGCGCGAGCTGGATACGCATATTCAGAGGGGTGCACAGGGAGTTTTACACATAATTTCACTGGCACATGCGAGGTACGCATATTCCGAGGGGTGCTGGGAGATTTACACGCAATTTTTCTGGCGTGAACGGGGTACGCGTATTCAGAGGCGTGTGCAGGGAGTTTTTCATGCAATTTTGCTGGCACGAGTGGGGTACGCATATTCCGAGGGGTGTGCGGGGTGTTTTCCACGCGATTTGGCTGGCGCGATCGGGGTACACGTATTCAGAGGGGTGCATGGGGGGTTTTCCACGCGATTTTGCTGGCGCGAATGGGTACGCGTATTCCGAGGGGTGCGCAGGGAGTTTTCCATGTGATTTTGCTGGCACAAGTGGGGTACGTGTATTCCAAGGGGTGCGCAGGGAGTTTTACATGCAGTTTTGCTGGCACGCGAGGGCTGTGTGACGTTTCTAGCATGTTTTCCTGGTTGGGGGGCTGTATACTGGTTTGCGCCATGTAGGGGATTTGTGCAATGTTTTTGGAGCACAGTACGGGTTGGGGGCGTAACTGGCGGTGCTGCATGGTCGCTGCTCCACTCTTCACCACGGCTGGTTATGGATATGAAAATCCATGAATACGCTGTGCGCTGGCTATGTGCGCCACTTCTGCTCTTGATTCCATGAATTACCCCCTTTATATTTTCCAATCTGACTTTGAGGCAAAAAAGGAGATGTACCACCAGATTTAATGGTAACATTGAGAAATACCAGAGCAACGTTAATAAAGCAGTTTCAGCATTCATGAGAGACCACAAACAATGATGGATTTCGGACAACAACATACAGTTCTAAATTGCCAATTTCTGTAGAGATGACGGAGTACACCTAACTGATGAAGGAAATGCAGTGTTCCTCCATAACATTTAAACAGTACTCGAGATATGTTAAAATACCACATTCAGTGTACCTCAAATCAGTCCGTTTAATCACTACTTATGACATATAAATACACAAATACAACAAAATCAACAAAAACCTTTTTTTTACTATACCCGCGGTTACAGTTCATTGACCTTTTTCATAACCATGGTTATAAAAAATGGGTTAAACAGAGAGCTCACTTCAGGTATTATAATACAATATAATTTAAAGATCAAAACATTGCAACACTACTCCTGTACGTATGTAAAATAGCTGAAGATAAAGAAAGCAAAGAATAATACATAACATTAAACTGGGTAGGCAAATATTTGAAAGCCACACAATACATCACCGTAAGTGAGAATACATATTATAGGGCATCTAAAACTAGAGTATGATTGTTCATTTTTATATTCATTTTGTCAAACTATTTTCTTCTCTTTTTCTCCAAAGTCTCACATATACAAAAGTCTGAAAACACACAGCCAAAATAAAAAAAAGACTCCCAAATACCTACAAGGTCAGTGAATTTTCAACCTTGGCGTCACTATACCTATAACAAGAACTGTAAAAAATAAACAAAAGCACTGACACCCCAAAATATATATCTGCGGTCACGGAACTACTCCTACCTGTCGATATCTGTAGTCCTTTGTAGCCTTGGATTTAGCTATGAATATCGGAAAACAGCTGAAAGAAAATGCTGTCCTGTTCCCCAGTCCCTCACCAAATACCCCCCATCATCTGTGCCAGCTTCCCCCTCTCCCCAGATGGCCTCCTAACCTCTCCTGCCCTCTCCCCTTTCCCCACAACACATGCTGTTTCTGTGATGCAGTCTGCTTTCATTTGTTGGCTATTCGCGACAATAGCCAAGGCTACAGAAAACTTCAAAATGTCACTTGCTGTCCTGAACCAACCTCCTCACCTCTAGCCTGATGGTATTTGCATGTTTTTATTTTACCTGCAAATAGCTTTTTCCTGCGTTTCATTTGCCCATATTAGTGATTAGAGCTGGGGATATCCATTGTTTCGAGAGAAAAACAAGTTTTAGGTACCTCCTCGTAATTACTGCACGGAATAACCACAAACCATGCATGCATTGAAAGTCAACACTTCATACAAGAGTTGTTTAGGTCCTGATCCAAATCCGTCCAGCGGTTTGTGCTGTGTGCTTGATGAAAAGTGTATCTTGTTTGTTCATAGGAAAATGAATGGGAAGTAGGCTGCACTTTTTCACTAATCTTTATGAAACTATGCAGTCTGGGGGGCGAAGTGTGTTTTGAATGACTTTTGAAATTTTAGCCAACACCATTGCTCGAATCAAAAGTTATTAACGATAGAATTTTGAGGGGTTCCTATGGGAGTCCCACTCCCCTTAACTATAAGGTGGCAACCGTAACCCTATAATATATTACACGGCCTGCGGTAGCGGTCACATATTTATGGTTAAGTTGCTCAACCAATTGGAACAGCAGTTTTTGGGCGGCTTATAACTTTGCTCCCTCTGGATGGATCTTCACCAAGGTACATGATATCAGATTGATTTTTCAAAGTTTGGTGAGGTTTCGTCCAGGGGGTCAAAGTAATAGGAGGTCCCAAAATGTGTGGTTTTCCTCATAGATGCAATGGAAATAAATGTTTGCTTGTGCATACTGCCCAAACTGATGGATGGATTTTAACCAAATTTGCAGCAGGAGCAGGGACTTGGTCCCGAAACCGTGCTTTTGTAAATTTGATGTAAATCCATAGAGTAGTTTTTTTTATAAAATGGCCAAAAATGTGGTACACAAAATTAGTGATATTTGGGTCCGGTCCACAGTCGGACTTCTCTATTCACATAAACGTACACTGCCGGTAGACCACGGACATCGCAGTGAAAACATATTAAAAAACACAACACTGCACTTGTCAAACTATTGAAACAATCTCTGGGGAGGGGAACTGAAGGGTGATAAGGATGGGATGGGATAAGGCCATAAAAATGCCAAAAAACAGGTGGTTTTGCACCTTCAAAGTTCGCAAACAGTTCAGGACAGGCCTGTAATGTTCGCAAACATCTCATATGTTCAGGCATCCATATATATTTTTGCTTTACAGGGTTTGTGAAAAGCAGTTTTTGGATGGCCTATAACTTTTGTGCCACTGAATGAAACTGCATGACATTTTTTGATATCATACTGGATCTGACCTTGAATGATTCTACAAAGTTATGTGCTGTTTTGCCAAGAGGGAACACAATTAGATGGGGGTCCCAAAATATTGTAAAGGCTTATAAATGTGGTGCTGTTTTATGAATATATACAAATGTTTGAGACAAGATGTAAGCCCCTAATTTGAATGTTCTTTCAAAGACCAGTGGGATTTTGTGAAGATGGGGCAAAACTAGAGGGGGGGTTGACCATTTTTAGATGTCTTATAACCTTTTTACCATTTGACAAATGTGTACAAAAGATTTTAGAAAGATTATAGACCCTACCTTGAATGTTTATGAAAAGTATGAATGGATTCTGTCAGGTGGGAGCTAAGTTATATGACTATTTTATGTACGTACTTTCTGACACTTTTAAAAGAATAAAACACGGATGGATTTGCAGCAAAGTTGTGCAAGTAGCATTAGCAGGGACCTGAAAGTATGGTTTTGCAAATATGTTTTATTTTTTGAAAAGTGTTATGATGTAGGTACAAGAAAATAGTGATATACCTTTGGTGACTGAGGTATAGCCTTTGGTCATGGGCAGTGGCGAGATTGTATGAGTCATGGACTATGGGCATGGACAATCTGACCATGAGGGACTGGCAATGTGGTTAAAGTGTGAATCACCAACAGGGAATGGCTATATGGTAACATTTTTGAAAAGCGGTGTAGGTTTGAATTCAACATTTGTTGTTTGCCTGTGGCTAAGATTCTGCCCGTCACTACAGCTCGAAGTGCTGCACAGGATTGCATCAACAGATCGCTGTGACTACCGCAGCATACGCGCTGAGACAATGCTAATCAGCAGATAATTACTCAGGAAGCTGATCTAGGTGCCCACACCCCTTAAAACAATTAGCCACCTTTATTTGCGACCATACTGGGACAAGTTTATTGGATTGCATGCTGGTCTTACTTCCACAACCTCGCCGCAATGACTGGCCCACAATCCACATGCATTTGAGAAAGACCGTAGAGAGTCAAAACATGTGTCGGCTCCTTTCTAACTATACATTTAGCACCAACAATGGATTTCAAAACTGCTTTATTATGACATTAGTGACTTATTGAACAACCCAGTGCTATGTTAAACAGGGCTCACTCTCTTATTCGAAACCTAACACTCTAAGAAAGAAGGGCACTTTCACAAAAGAGCCCCACAATTAGCAGCAGGGTAATCCGTTTAAATAACTAGATGTAGCACAGTAATCTACACATTCTACAGCCCTGCAATTACTTGAAAATCGTGTACTCTGATTTTAATATTGGGGCATGCAGTAAGGTCGAAGCCCTAGGTTTGAATGGGAACACATATTTTGCTTGCGGCTAGAACCTGTAGTGCTGCACTGAATTACAACAAACTTTCACAAGCAGAATCAGTAAGGACCTGAAAGCATGCTTTTGCAATTCGGTTTTGTGTTTTATTTTTCCAAAGTGTCAAAATTTAAGCAAGAAAAATAGTGGAATAAGTTAAGTGCATGGACAATGGACCCAGCCCTTGGGCATGGATGAATGCTTACTCTGATTTACTTATTGGGGCATGGGGTATGGCTGAAGCTCTAGGTTTAAATTGGAAAACAAATTCTGCTTGCGGTTGTAGCCCGCAGTGCTGGACAGGATTGCAGTAAACTTAAGTGAGGAACATCCGCAAGGGTCTGAAAGGATGCTTTTGCAAATCTGTCCTGTGTTTTACTTTTCTGAAAGTAACTTAAGCAAACAAAATAGTGATTAAACTTTTCTGCTGTGGGCAGTGGGCCTGGCCCTCGGAAAGGGCAAATATGTACTCTGATTTGGCTACTGGGGTATGCAGAATGGGCCAGGCCATTGCCCTATGGATTGTGGGGACTGGCCATGCAAGCCATCAGCACTGGCCATTGGTTATGTTATGAGGATTTAGTGTACACTGAACTAGGATGCTGGGTAGGTGCAGTAGATAACAGGGGTGTTTTAGTAAGGCTAGGGTCATGGTCAAGCCTCATGCCCTAGGCAATTGAACAATGACTTACAAACCCAGCATGCACTGCTGATAACGATACACATAAGTATGCATTGCAAAAAATGTGTTTGTTAAAGGAGTTTTAAAGTTGTTTAATATATGTTAAAAGAGGAATTATTAGTAACTTATATATAGCGATGTAACATTATGAAACATTTTAACTTATGCAATCCTATTTATTGGACAGAAAACACTTTGTTAAAGGGATGTTACGGTTAAGATGGGACTCCTCTGCCCCAGCAGTTAGCTAGTGGTCTCCTACCCTGGCATCCCTTGGCACTTTCCTCCTGGGCTCCCATGAGCACTTGTCCATCCGTACTGCCCTTTTTATTTATGGAGTACTCTCACTGAACAATGCATATGTGCATTTATAGGAGCACTATGCATTATTTGTCAGTATAAATGTTATAAATTCAGATGCAAAAGACTTGTAGAACATTGTTAAGTGGTAGATGGTGAATGGAAGTTTAATATGTTATGTTGATAGGGTATCAATATATATTATCCCCACCAAAAATATTGCTGTATATGTGGTCGTCTGGAACGGCCATAGGCTATAATTTTGGGGGGGTTTGCGAGGGCGGTTCCGGGGGTCCCCCCGCTCCTTTAAAAATAAGGCGGGCATTGCAGGGATGTCCCCTGCAGGTTCCATGCCTTAATATCGCCGCAAAAATATGGCAATATTTTTGTATGGCAATATTCTTGCGGGGATATTAACACATGGAACCATTGATAGGCTATATGTAGAGCATTTTAAGCGATTGGTGGATATATGTGGGAATAGTGTAAAGCAGGCAATGAGGCCGTGTTACAAACATAACAGTAAGAAGAGTAGAAAGGCTTTCTTGTGTGAGGGTGTGCATGTGCAATCTGTGTTTTCTAATAAAGCATGGGCTAGACAGGGCAATGCAGAGATGGTGAATAGTCATGAAGGGCAATGGATTATTGTGTTTATTGTATTCTATAGATATGAATTTCGGACAGAAAATTGTTGTTGTGCTTTATTTTCTTTTTCTCTAGCATAGTAGAAAATGCTAATAGGAATGTGGGAGAATCTTATTGAATCTATTTACTACAATGAAAAATGTAAATTAGACAGAGTGTATAAGCATCTTTTTTTTAGTTATTTTTTTTAACTTTGAAAGGTGGTTCGTAAAGGAAATCTTTATAATGTTTTTTTTTTATTTTCATGTATTTTTAGCAGGGGAGGTCAGAAAGTACGGTGGGGAGGGAAATGAGGGAATGGGCACCAACTACACATATGGTGGGGCAGGTGGAGAGGGAAAGATGTTGCACGTGTTTTACATATAAGGTGGGGGGCAGAGTTTCTCATGCTCCTTGATTACAGCTTCAAAAGCACTTTGAAATTGCTCCCCCTTGCAGAGTGGTGCTTTGCCATATATACAGAGTACTGTTGTCTTAGAAAGATATGGATGAAAAACCTGTTTTTTCCCTTGAAAGGTAGTTGGTGGGATTTTGTGTCCCACAGAAGTAGGCTTTGTGGTTACAGTACTGGTTGAGTAAGATGAGGTAGGGGAAGACAGCCTACTACTTCGTAAGAAAGGAATAGTCTTTCTGAGAGTATTGCAGTGATTGGATTTGGTGTGGCAGAGCATGCAGGTGGTCCCTTATAAGTACTTACCAGGTAGTCTGCGACTAGTTGCACTCAGTGCTTTTCACTTTGGTAGCTTTAGCCTTTGGTACATTTCCAACAGTGGTAAAGACCTGCAACACCCATGATTCTCTCTGGGTGCTAGAGGTAGGCAATTACTCTACCTCATCTTCCTAGTCCTCTTCATTGTTGTTTGAAGTATTGCACTTCTTTCATTGTATCGGTGCTCCAGCTGGTGGTGGTGGCTCTTGGGGAGGAGGGATGGCAATAGCTGATGCCATTTTTAAGATAAATAGCAGTTTTGCTAATATTCTTCCAAGTATATGCTGTGTACTAGAGTGTTAATGGATTAAAGTTCCTAGATGGGCTGAAAATGCAGTTCTGAACTGTTCGGAAAACATGAACCCAGGTGCAAAGTGTAGACACGTTTGCTAACACGTCATCATAACAAGCATGTGCGTATGTTCACGTGGTACTCTCTGGAAAGTCTGCGATTACCTTGATGAACACAAGAACAGCGGAAGAAGTTGCAAAAAGTGTATAGAAGTGGTAAAAATGATGCTAGAAGGTGGTGAATGGCAGAGTTTTAAGGTGTAACTTTCTAAATTGGACAAACATTTTCCTGTATTGGGGGAGCCTAAAGGGACTGGCCTTTTCCTCAGTTTGAAGCTAAGCAGGATCAGTCCTGGTTACTGCATGGATGGGAGACCTGGGGCCCCAGTGATCTTTCACCCCTGATGTCACTGTAGCTGTCAAAATGTATATTTTTTATTATGTATGAAACATTGAGCCTTTGAGAACTCCCAATGTTTTAGTTAATGCCTGTGCGATTAAATTATTTGATGAGGATCACACACTTTGGTTAAGCTGCCGGTCTCTTGGTGACTGTTGAGATACATCGCACAGCCCCAACTACCTGCATTTAAGAAGCACAGAAAAGGGTAAAAAATGATTGGCTGCAAGAATAACATATGCTCACATACGTTTGCTCTCATAGTAAAAATCCAAGACTGCCACTCATGAATACACGCACAGTAAGTGGCCACGCATTTTAAAGTGAAATATACAAATGTAGTTCCTGTTGCCCTGAAAAGCAACCACAATCAGGGGAAAATAATTGCACCAGTGTCCAGGACTGCAAACTCTATTGCCGCATCCTGGGAAAATACTCATGACTTACTTTCCCTCTCATCATTTGTCCTCCTCACCCCCATGTCTTGCTTTCAACAATACTCTGCTTTATAAAGCTAACTTAAAAAGTACACATACCAATGTGTCACTCAAAAATATAAATACTTATAGAACTATGTAAGGCAAAAAGTGTACAATTGTGGTATTATTCCCCCATCTTGACTGTGACTCCAAATACCAAAATGCAATTCAGCGAAAGGCAAACACATTGGGCCTCATTACGAGTCTGGCGTTAGCCATGCAGGAAAAAACAGCAGGCTGCCGCCGGACTGGTAATCCCATTCTGCCTCTGTGATTGTCAGAATCACCGGAGCATTACAATCCCAGTGACATAGTAATTCTGGAGGCGGAATTCTGTAAAGCCCCATTCTGTGCCTTTATTTTGACTCAAGGGATGTTTTGATGTGGCTGACATTGCAGCAACGTCTAAATGTCCTCATGCTAAATAAAATCACAGGACTGCACTGCAACAAACCTTGCCAGCTCCTACTTGCGTTGCTTTTCTTTTAATTAAATGAAATTAGTTAAATCAACAAAAAAAACATACAGCCTTGAACGCTGGTCTGCCAGAGGTTAAGGCCCAGCACTTAAGCACTAGGCTACACCTGCTTGGTGTTTCATGGGGCATACATTTCATACTTAGCCTATCATTTAATATGTTCAATTTTAAAAGGCTTGGTACGAAACCTGAAAAAAATCCAAACAATAACATCATTGTAGCATAATGGTTAAGTGCTGCCTCATCAAGGCCAGGGTTCGTTTTTTCTAAAAATGCTAATGCTGTGTCTTATGAGATATTTAAAACTAAGAAAACAAATGGCATTCAGGACCGTTAACTGTCTGCCATCAATGCAGTTACTGGGACTGACTCTGCTTAGTTTTGAAGCGAGGAAAGAGCCAGTACATGTTTCTCTAAGTTTTCTTCTAAGGGGGAGGCCCATATATTAGGCAACATGGCCTTAGTGAGCTGACCCCTTCCTCACTTTAAAGCTAAGCAGGGTTCATCCCAGTTACTGCAGGGATAAGATTTTTGACTGGTAGACTACAAATACCAGAATGCAATTCAGCAAAAGTCAAACACTTGTCTCTAAGTGCAAAATCTTCAAGGACTGACAGTAGCATGGTTTAAAAAAGCAAATAATTCAGATGACCATTCGGTCACCCATCCATGCAGTAACTGGAACTGACACCTGCTTAGCTTCAAAGCAAGAAAAGGGCCCACCCATTCCTCTAAGTGGTCTTGTAAATTTGGCTCACTTATCAGACAATGCCTGAGGAGAAAGGTCCCATCCTCACTTTGAAGCTAAGCAGAGTCTGTACTGGTTAGTACATGAATGGGGGACCTGGATAGCAATTGAGTCACTGGCCATGGCCTTCTGCCAGGACCATTGATGTTTCCCCCCTGACATCACTATAGTTATAAAAATATCTTTAAAAAAGTAAAATAAAATAATGTATACCAGCAGTTTTCTGCAGTCTTTTGTAACCTCGGATATAGCCGCGAATATTGAAAAATAGATGGAAAAAAAATGCTTCCCTGCTCCCTCTCCAAGTGTCCCCCTCATCTGTGCCAGCTCCCCCCACTTCCCAAACAGCCCCCTAACCTCCCCTACCCTCTCCCTTTCACCCCAAAGCACAGCTTCTGTGACACAGTTTGCTTTCAGATGTTGGCTATTCGAGGCTATAGCCGATGCTACAGCAAGCTTCGGGTTGCATTCCCGGTTCTTGTACCCTGTCCATCTCTGAAATTTCACTCGTCCCCCACCTTCGCCCTGATGGCATTTGTATGTTTTTTTTTTACCTGCAAATAGATTTCTACTCTGTTTCATTTTCCCATAACCTTGGCTACTGCTTCGAATATCTCTTGCATCGAGAGAAAAACAAGATAGTGGTCGTTTCATTTTGCAATACACCATGGGAGATATAACTATAATTTTTGCGGAAGGGGGCACCCCCTTCTCCATCAAATTTTAAAATAACTATGGCACAGAATAACCCCAAACAGCATGGATTGTGAGTCAACGCTTCTTGAGCAAGTTGTTTCGCACCTGGTCAAAAATCCGTCCAGCGGTTTAGGATGTTCACTTTGGCAAAAATTGACCTTTTTTGTCTGTGGGAAAATTAATGGGAAGTAGGCTGCACTTTTGGAGAAAAAAAATGTTTTGATGCTTAATTTTAATGGGCCTCATTAGGACCCAGGCGGTAAGGGGTTTACGGCGGCGTAAACAGCGCCGACCCTTACCGCCTGATTCCGAGGTCCCTTAGCGCCATGGAGGATTTTACACCTGCTTTTAGCAGGTGTTAAAATCCATGGCGCTAAGGGACCTTGTTGTTAATTACGCCACCGTAATTTTCGGTGGCGTAATTAACGCCTTCCCCACTCCCATTATGCCCTATGGGGCAAAAATGGGAATGGGGAAGGGTAAATGGGTTAATGGGGACTTACCGCCCCGCCAACCTCGGAATGGGGCGGTAAATCCGCCAACCACCATGGCGTAAACGTAGTTTACGCCATGGTGGTAAAGGTACGACCCAGGCGGTAACTTACCGCCTGGGTCGTAATGAGGCCCAATATGTCTTAATTAATCATTTTGAGATTAACGAGGTACCTAAACATACAAGTCATTCATTGACAACCCCTACCCGACCATGTACCTATAAACTTTAATATATATTTGGGTATGGGCCAGTCCTTGTATATCAGGATACCTCTTGAACCCCTATCCCTCCCCCCAACCCCCAGGATCAGACGGGTCTCGACAAAGCTCTGTTTCTTTTCGCATTTTGTATCACTCCTTCAATTCCCTTGACCCACCCCAGGACCTCCTTCCAGTATGCTTGTATTTCCGGGCATGCCCACCACATATGCCAAAAGTCAGCCTCTTCCCTGCAACCTGTCCATCAAAGAGGGCTTGTTTCTCTGAACATTTAAAAGAGACAATTGGGGTTGTACTGCCATCTATGAAGCAGTTTTAGTCTGTGTAGCTTATATTTGCATGCGATGGAGGTTTTAGAGCGTTTCTGCAGAGCTTTGTCCACATGTCGGTGTGGATTGGGCCACCCAGATCCTCTTCCCATCTTTTCTTGATCGCGTGTTTGTTCTCAGGTGTCTTGACCATGAGCGTTCAGTATAACTGTGAGATGAGGCCCTTGGTTAATGTGTACTCACTGAGTACTTTTTCCAACGGTAAGAGGTCCCTTTGCAATTTCTCTTTCGCGTGCGGGGACATCAGCACCCCTTTTATCTGAAAGAACTGTAAGATCGGGATGGGCTTAAGGGTTGGACCTTCCTCAAGCTGTTGAGAGGAGATGCACGTTTCACCTTTTTACGATTTGCCCCACCATTTCTAAGCCTGACTCAAGCCATTGTTGGAAGCGCTGGGGTTTGAGGATTCTGTTTCTGATTGGGGGGCCCATATGTGGCTCATTGGGGATGGCCATGTTGTGTGTCCTTCCATTTCTCTTCTGTTCCACCATAGTTTCAGTAGGGTGCCTAGTATTTTGGGGTTTGTCGATTTGTTTGGGAAGGCTGACTTTGCCGCCCAGAGCCACTTCCTAATGTCACCGGCCTCAGTATGTAGTTCTCCAAGTCCACCCACTGTTTATCTTAATCCCCTGTAAGTTATGGTATCAGGGCCCTGAGATGGGCTGCTCGATAGCAAGTGTAGATGTCCGGGAGCCCCAAACCCCCCTTTTCCTGGCTCCGGTTCAGGGTGTTGTAGGCAATCCTCTGTTTTTTCCCCTGCCATTGGACATTTTTAAGTTTGATTCTGAGAACGGTGAATTGAGCTTTGGGGATTTCAATTGGGAGCATTTGGTAGTAGTAGAGAATCCTTGGTAGAATTGGCATTTTGATCGCATTCAGACGCGGGTTTAGGATGGCCTTGTAAATGTCTTTCATTTGTTTCATAATATTGATTCCTAGGTATTTTAATGTTTTTGGGGCTATTGGGGTTTACAGGCCGGCCAGACCCCTTTCAACTACTTCCCCGTCAAAGATGATGGATTTTTCTATATTGATCTTTAGACCTGCCCATTGCCCATATTCTCGTATTGTCTGGAGGACTTTGGGTATTAATGTATTTGGGTTGGAGATGTAGAGCAACATATCATCTGCAAACATTCCCATTTTATATTCCTTATTCCCGAACTTTATCCCCTATATACACAGTTCGCTATTTATTTTATTTCCCAGAGGTTCTATGGATAGCGTGTATAGGAAGGGGAGAGCAGGCAGCCCTGTCTGGTTCCTCTCGTGAGGTCAAATTCACTGGATAGTTTTCCGTTGACTCATATATCACTTGAACCCCCTTTATGAATGAACCCCCTTTATAAACCATTTCCAAATGCCCCATTCTGTAGTGTGGCTGAAAGGAACTCCCATTCAACCCTGTCGAACGCCTGTTCTGAGTCCAAATTAAGCAAGATGTGTTCTCCCTCTTCCTCCCTCGATTGCTCCATTATGTCCATGGTTTTTCGCATTACATCTTCCCGTGCCTACCGTTTATGAAACCTACTTGGTCAAGGTGCATTTAGCAGGGCATGATTCCCTCCATGTGAGTGGCTAGTGTGCTTGTATACCTTTGCATACTTGTTCACAAGGGATATTGGCCAGTACAATTTAGAACTGGTGCAATCCTTACCTCCTTTCGGTATAACTACTAAGTGAGCCCTGGGAATTTATAAAATCCCATCGTGTATCCATCCTCACCTGGGGCTCCTCCCGGGGGCAATCTTTTGATTGCTGTTTTTATCTCCTCTGGAGTGAATGGGTCATCTAGGATGTCCCTTTCCTCTGGGGTGATGCGCGTTAACCCAGCGCCTTCAATATATTCACGCATCGCTGGCCCCAGAGAGGGTTGTTCGCTTTGGCACAGTTTCTTAAAGTATTGGGCAAAGCGATTTGCTATTTCATCTGGGGTGGAGGCAGTAGGGCCTGCTTCCCCATGGAGTTGGTCAACCCATTTCTCTGTTCTTTGCACCCTTAACCTGTTGGCTAGCACCCTATCTGCTTTGTCTCCCTTTTCATAAAATATTAGCTTGAGGAATTTCAGTTTTTGTACAGTGTCCCCTATTCCCAATGTGTGTAGTTCCTCCCTTTTCTGTTTTAGTGCCCTCAGCTCTGTGTCTAGGCATGCCCCCTTGGTGTGTCATTTATTTTCCAGATGTGTTATTTCTTTTCCCAGCTATTCCTCCTGGAGTCAGCGTTCTCGCTTCTTTCGAGCACCCTCTCTCATTAAGGCCCCTCCCCATGTTGCTTTTCCCAGCTTCCCAAAGCATGGTTTCAACTGCCTCCCTGTTATCATTATCCTGAAAATATTCTACTATCTCTGTAGTTAGCTCTTGGGCAAACATCTTGTCTCCCCTTAGACGCTCATTGTATCTCCACCTAGAATCACCCCCAGGGCCAGTCTTACAACAGATTGCACCCCAGGTGGGAAGCATCGTTGGCACCCCCTCCCCTGACCTGTGATCTCATGCATGTGTCATGGGCTGAGCAGCGGGAGTGGGGACTATGAGTTAACAAAACTGGCAATGCTGGCATCTGCTGAATTTCATGAACCTCAGAAAACAGCAATAAGAGGGTCAAACCCCAAAAGGCCTGGTTATGTTAGTCTGCTTTTCCTCTTCATTTTTAGTAACAATGACCAGTTTGCTGCTGTGACTCAGGTCAGAGAATCGACAATTTCAGATCTACACTAATGTCATTCGTATGACCACAAACTTTTAGCCACTCTTAAAAGGTGATGAACTGGTCTTGAACAGTGTTACTCAAACCTTCAAGAACAAGCACCAGCAACATACCCACCGATAGCTGTACAAGCCCGTCTATCTCAGCATTAAAATACATGCATTTATGCAATATGTATTGCATCAAATATTTCACGGGAAGTTAAATATATTTAGGAGGGACACACGTAAACAATATTACTACTCCATGTGAGTGGTAAAGTCTACTTTAAACATATGCAGAGAGTTAACATGCATGTACAATTCAACATAGCTCCCAATGTTAATGTTGTAGAGGTGCCGTTCTAAAATTATGACATTACAATGTGGACTTTACATTGAATCACACTGTAGTGCATTACCGTAGAAGAGAAATGGCAGTACGAGTATTGGGGTTTGTTTCGCTCATGCTTGTGAACTCTCCAAATTCTTAAATGTTTCCTTCGTGATCACTAATTTTAGCTCCCTACAGCACTATGAAACAGTAAGATCGCAAAGAAAAACAATGTCTACCATCCCAACATAAAAACAAAAACAATCAAATTCTTAAAGGGGGGAAGATGACCTTTCCTTGGGACTCGTTAAGTTTACTTTTTGCAAATTACTAGTCGCATGCTGCTTGAATAACAGCGGCCCTTGCACATTGTGCAGTGTATAGACGAATTTCATTTCAAGGGACTTGGAGTACTGCAGGTATCAGGGGAAGCAATCCAGTGTACCCCATGTGTTGTGCGCTTTGCCCTCCACCCTCACCCCCCAGCCTTGCAGCCCTGCGCTTTTCCACATTCTCTATTATGGTAAAGAACAATGTCCCGAGCTTGGGAGAGAAATGGACTATGCAGAAGGAGCTGCCTCCCCAGGGTGTGTTTAGCTGCTGGTGTATCAAATTCAGGAATGGGTGGCATCAAGAGCCCCACGCTCTGAAACATCTTTTGCGCACTGGTTGGTCACACGACAGAAAGTGTGAACTTGTGATTCCCCAACACTTGAACCATTCTTTAGAGACCTGATTAATGTGGTGTTAGCTAGTCATGGCCATATCCCAGCGTTTATGTTAAAGGAGATCGGAAGCTGCACCGTGCAGGGTATTTTAAAGGCCATGAATTGATGCTAGGGCATTTCACCCCCAATGGAACAAAGGAAGTGAAGCATGCATCCCACAAGTCTGGGTATTTGCATTATACGGAAGACGGGCCAACCGTCCACGGAGACGGTTTCTACTGTAGTTGCTGAGTCGCATTCCCAAGCCAGCTGCTGTGCAGACTTCGTGCAGCTTTTGGTCCAGCGCCTGCATCCATCCTTCACACCAACATTCACAAGGCGCGTTCGTGTAGGTGTTTGTTTATCTCGTTAGACTAGCGTGATTGCTATTCCAAACAAAAGAAGCGCAACGACAAAGAAGACTATAAGACAAGTCTGAGCGAACAGTGAAATGTATGAAACTCTTGCACTAAAATAAAGTCAGCAGTGCATGCCCAGGAAAGAGGGATCGATGAACAATATGCTCGGGAGCGGGAACTAGGGGGGCGTAGTAACACCCAAACCAGCCCAAGCGTGGTACCGGCCCCCAGGGCCTCGCCCTCGAAGTGATTTTGGCCCGGCCAACAGACCGACCAATCCAACCCCACTGGAACGTGCAACTGTCTAAGATCTGCTGACGGTGACACTCTGCCCAGGTCTTCCGAGAACCGGACTTTTGATCTCCTGAGGAGAGTCCACCACCAGTGCTCGCTTCCTTTTTCATGACTACTTGAGCCTTGACAAAAGTGTATAACTTTGTGGCCTCCAGAGGCTGTTCTTGGATGGCCCAGTCATCTCTGCAATACCATTTTAAAATAAATAAAATGTCTATAAATCAAAAGGCCTCACCTGCGAGGATGGGAGCAGGAGGAAAGAAGTGTCCTTTCCTCGGCAGGCTGTAGTTACTGCTGGGTTTCCTGAAACAAGGCCAATCAGTGAGGGCAGGATGCAGAAACTGTTTGTATTTGCTGATTCTGCTGCTGCTTGGCAGTGTGTGCTTGTGATGGGAACAACTTCAGGATTTAGTGACCCACTCGCTCCTCTTTTCTGTAATGGCCGGGGCCGACAACACCAGCCAGCCCCAATCGATCCACACTTCAGTGTCAGTGCGCGCCCATTGCCTAGAGGAGGGCACACCGCACGTGCGCCCATGGGCCTGGTTGGCGCCAGCAGCGCCGGGACCACCCGTGGCCGGGGGAAGCTAATAAAGCAACAAATGTTGCTAATTTATTTGCCAATCGCCCCATCCTGCCTGAGGGTTAAGGGCAGGCCTGTTTCTTGGGCCAGACGAGGCGGGGTACTGCCCGGGGCGCAATAGCCTTGGGCGACGCAATTGCCACAGCCCCTGGAGCCTCTGGAGGGATGGAATTCCCCAGTTTGTGGGGCGGTGCATTGACGTGGGGAAAGTTCTGCAGGTCAGGTGCTGGCGCTGCCCCTTTCGACTGTAATGTCACATGACATTACTGCATGACATTACAGAAGTCAGAGGCTCCCTCTGACCACTTTTGCGCCACTTGGGGTGGTGGCATAAGCACACCAATAAAAACACTTTAAGTCCCCCTGCAGCTAAGACCAGCCCCTTCCATCACAATGCCGGCAGGAAACTGCTAATGGTGGCCCATTAATCACTAAATGGTTTCGTGCTGGCATTGAGATGGGAGGGGAGGTGCAGTGGGCTGTGGGGAGTGTGCGTGCCTTGCAGGGACGCACCATGGGCACCAACCCGTTTGGGCCCATGGTGCATCCCTGCAAGCCCAGAAAATGGCCAAAATAATAGTTAAAGCAGCGATATTTCTTTCATGCTGCTTCTTTTCCAAACTATATATCAATTACACTTTAACCCACTTCCATGGTACTGGTGATGAGTTACTTCACTATGCGGATAATAGTTTTGACCAGTGTTGCTGAGTAAATATTCTTTAAGCTATGAACCAGTTTATTTATTTATTTATGCAATGTTTGTCGGGTACATGGAGACGGATAATTTATTTATTTATGCAATGTTTTTCGGATACCTGAATCCGACACACATTGCATAAATAAATAAATCTGCAGGTACCCGACAAACATTGCATGAATAAATAAATAATCCTGGTCCATGTAGCCTTACAACAGTCAATACTTTACTGTATCAAAGCATAACCCTTGATTCCTATTCAAAGAATGTTAAAGTGATTGTTTATTGGGTTCAGGTGTCTCCTTGTCATTGCCCTTTTGGCTTAGGTTGCCTCCAAACCCACTTCAGCATCTTGTGTTCTTTGGTGGTTGTATATACTGCATCCTGTGCCATATTCATGGTCTCTTGGTTCGCGTGCCCAGTCCTCATTATCTGCAGCCTATGTTGGACTGGGGCATAAAATTGTCTTGGGCACCAGTGAAAAAGTGGCCCACCATTGCAAATGGCAATTCATTCCTTGTGTGACGGACTGTTTCACTTTGTGTAGGAGTTCCTTAAAGGTGTAGTTTGGGAATGGCGCACAGGGTGCAGTGGGAGTGGTGCGCGGGGTGCGGTGGGAGTGGTGTGCGGGGTGCAGTGGGGGTGGAGCGCGGGGTGAGGTGGGAGAGGCGCATGGGATGGGGCGCGGGGGGGCGCATTCCTAGTGTTTCGCCCTGGGCACCAAATGGACTGCTGCAGGCTGTGGCCTCGGCCAGGGCATTTTCTACTAGAAACTGCCCTGGCCGAGGCCACAGCCTGCAGCAGTTTCAGTGGTAGAATCCAAGTGTAACACGTTTGTTTCCTAACCTTATAAAAATGAACATGCACATTCACTTTTATAATGTTATGAAATTAACATGTTACACGTGTGTTCTAGCACTGCCCTGCCTGAGGGCCGGGGCCACAGCCTGCAGCAGTGCCAGTGGTAGAATACACGTGTAATACGTTTGTTTCCTAACATTATAAAAATGAACAGGCACATTCATTTTTATAATGTTAGGAAACTAACATGTTACACGTGTATTCTAGCACTGCCCTGTCTGAGGGCCGAGGCTAAATCTTGCAGCAGTGCCAGTGGTAGAATACATGTGTAACACGTTAGTTTCCTAACATTATAAAAATGAACAGGCACATTCATTTTTATAATGTTAGGAAACTAACGTGTTAAACGTATATTCTAGCACTGTGGACTGCTGGTGCAGCACCCTCTAGAGGCTGACTGACGTAAAGAGCGACCCTGATCACCCCTATTCATGCCTTCCAACTCTAGGCCCATGGTGACCATATCATGGTCTGACCAGCCCACTACGCTGATTGCACTATGTCTGATTCTTGACCTATGTTCCCTGTTTAATAATAAGTCGTTTATTCTGGTGAAGGTGGCATGGATGCTTGAAAAAAAGTGTTTCCCTTTGCGGCCTGGTGGGTGGTCCTTCATACGTCCAGCAGGGCTCCCTTTTCTAGGCTCTTTTGGAATGTACTTCCCATCCCTTGTGGCACTCCTCTATTATAACATTTTGTCCCCTGTCGGTCTGCTTGGGGATCCGCCCATGTGTTGAAATCCCCCCCCACTATGAGTAGCCCCTTTTTCCTTGTTAATATGGTGGTGATGGCCTCTTCGTTAAAGGCTTCAATGCCTTGGTTGGGAGAGTAAACTCCTGCTAGGGTGACTTCAATCCCTTCCCATTTTCCCTGGAACATCAGAAGTCTACCTTCCAACAGTGAGGGTACTCTGGAGTTTGTCAATCAGACCCGTTTGTGTAGTATCATGCCCATACCTTCTTTCTTTTGCGTGGCTAAAGCCCAGTAGGTCTGTCCCACCCCTTTCCCTCTCAGAGGCCTCTCCTCTCCTGATTTCAGTCATGTCTCTTTGACAAAGAGGACATCTAATGCCGCTCTCTCAAACACCGACGCTGTTAGGGATCTTTTGGTGGGCGAGTTCAAACCTTTGACATTTAGTGGTACCACCCACAGGAGGTTGTCTCTCTTCCTTTCCCCTAATTTGCCTTTCATTCTCAGTTCACTTTGGTTTGTTTATCCTTCTGTCTATCAAGTCCTGTGAGCTCCATCCTGTGTCTCTCCCTCATGTTTTTTCATGTATGTCTCAAGTCCATTCGTGTCCCTGAATCCCTTCTATTCATAAATGATTAAAAAAAAAACGAAACTTTTATCAAACATGTGTACCTATAACTCGTAACCCCTTACCGCCACACTCGTAATGAGGCCCAATGTCTTGAACATTTCTATCGACCTGCGCTGGAGCCTCCCTGTCCATTTCTTCAAGGCCCACTATTCGTAGATTTGTTCACAGCTCTCTTTTTTCTAAACTGTCCACTTTCAAGGTGAGTTACTCTTCTCTCAATTCCATATCTGTAATCCTGGCATTTATCTTCATCTCAACCAGGTTGGCATTAATTTGGTTGTGCTCCAGATTTTTGACCTTTCCCTCCATTCTCTCCACTTTCCCTCTCAACTCCACTATTGATGTCTGAATGTCTGTGCCTAGTGCTCTTATTTCTGCCATCACCCCAGTTATGTCCTCCTTTGTACATGCTTCTCCCATGTTGCTCTTCAGGTTGGTGGTGCCCTCTGTATGCTGAATCTCTCCCCTTCTGTATTGCTGGAGAGTTTCCAGACCTCTCAGTAGGGGGGGGTTGCATCCGTTGGCCTAGTCTATCTCTGCTTCTCTGGTATAGCCCAGCCCACAGCTTTCTTGATGCTCTATGATGAGCTTTTTGCTAGTCTCTGTGGCTGTGCGGCACTATGCGAGCCCTTGCTTACTTCTTGGTCATGTGACTGCTGTTTTTTTCAGTTGGAGCGACTCAGTCCTTACATGGCACACATTTCTACTGTTCCTGCCCAGGACCCTTTGGTTGCTGTTCTACCCTCTGTGTTTTGGGGCCCCCTCTGCACCTGGGTCCGTGCTTGGGTGAGTTTTCACTTTCTGGCAACTGACTGTGTCTTCTGGGGGCTAAATCTGGGCAGCGCCCCCTCTTCTTGAGTGATCCACCTCTCCTTCTTTTCTCTTCTCCTCCCCATTGCTCCTGTTGAGGCCTTTGGACTCCCCCTGGGTGCTTTTCCTTGACTATTATTTCTTTAGGAGTACTGAGGGTGATGTTTTCAGCATCCCCTCTTATCGCCTTCCCTCTGTGCTGGCTTGTTGGTGGTGTTCTTTTGCCGTGACCTCTGTAGCCGGCTCTTCTTACTGTGACTGGTATTGGGGACGGGGGGGTGTTTCTGTGTATTGAGGCAGCTTCTGGAGCTGGGCCTCTCCTCTTCCTAGTGCTCCACTCCCTCCTTTCTAAAGGAGGGAGTGGGGCTGCTTTTTATGTGTCTCTTTCCACCCAGTTACCCAGGTGTGGGGGGCCATCCATGCACAGTCTACCCCCCCCCCGTTGCCCCTAATATGTGTCCTGTTGTTTGGGGCTCTGGGGCAGCCCCACCTTCCTCCTGTGTGTGTGGCACTGCGGCAATGTTCCTTCTGAGCCTTTACCTGTCTGTCTGTCTGCTTCCGACTGAGCTCGAGGACGTGCGTGTGCTATGCATCTCTTTGCGGGGGCTGTGCTATCCGCTTTCCGGTCTGATGAAGTCCAAGGTTCTTTTGTTCTCGGACTGGTGTTGAGGGGGGGCGCTTCCCACCAGGCCCTGTTTCTCAAGGTTACGTTCCGTGGGTAGCTTTCTTCTCTGCTTGGTCGGAGATGCCTTTGGGTCACTGCCCCTTTCTTTTCCCTTCCTTGCCACGTCTTCTTAGGCAGACACACTCCGGTCTGTCCGAACCGTGCATGCTGTGCGCAGCTGGGATGTGTTTTTGCTGCACTCTCCCACCTTGTCACAACGGGGTTACTTTTATGGCTATGACTCGGCCCGGGCCGCGGCGCTCTCTGAGCCTGAGCCCCTCCCCCACACGTTTCTGGTTCCCGCTCGTGGTCGGCTTCCACTGCTGGCAAGGTTGCTGCCCGGGGACTTCTCACAAAGTTGTTTTCTGGGTTATGCCACTGGCACTGGCACCCTGGATAGATCCTCCCACTTCTCGGGGTTGTCAAAGAACTTTTACAGTTTTGCTGCCGTGATTCCTGATGTGGAACAGCTCTTTTCTATCTCTTCTTTTCTCCCAGCTGGAGCAGCAACACGTTAGGCAGCCATTGCCTTCCGCGCCGCTTAGTGGTCTCCACTTTTTAGTTTTTTAACAAAACTTTGCATTGTGGGGGGCCTGCAGACTTTTAATCACTTTCAAAATGTCTGCCAAATCTGTTACTCGAATCAAAGTTATTAACGATAGAATTTTGAGGGGTTCCTATGTGTCTCTGACTCACCTCAACTATAACACAGCTATCACCACCCTATAATGTATTCACTGGAAAAAACTTTGTTAAAGGGATATTATGGCTAAGTTTCACTAATAAAAACCTATGAAATGTAATGAAAAAACATTGTTTAAGGGATGTTATGGTTACAAGTAAAACTGAAAAACCTGAGAAATTCACCAATTATGGTAAGTGAGTTATGGTTGCTTAGCTTACCATAATAGGTGGATTTGTGAGGTTTTTTTGTTTTACTTATAAACATAACGTTTTTCAGTGAATTTCATAGGTTTTTAACAGTACACCCTTAATTTCCTATAACTTAATAATATCATACTTACCCCAATACAGCAACATGTTTGTCAAATGTACAAATTTCCCCTTACAGCTTTGCCATTCCCCACCTTCTAGCATCATTTTTAACACTACTATACTTTTTTTGCAACTTTTTCCACTGCTTTTGTATTCATCGACGTTTGCGAATCTCTGACATTAATGTGGACTTTTTGGACAGCGTCACGTGACCACGCATGTGCATGCAGCATGATGACGTGTTCGTAAATGCGTCCACACTTTGCGAACAGGCCGTGCATCGCAAACATTTTGGAAATGCATTTTCTGCTGATCTAGGACCAAAAGTTACCCTTGCACAGCTTCTACACCTATTCATACTTAGGAGAATATTAGCACAACTGCTATTTATCTTACAAATGGCATCAGCTATTGCCATTCCTCCTCCCCAAGAGGCAACACCACCACCAGTTGGAGGACCTACACAACAAAAAAAAACACAGTACTTCAAAAGACTATGAAGAGGACCAAGACAATGAGGTAGAGGAAGGGCCTACCTCTAGCACCCAGATAGAATCATGGATGTGGCTTTTCTTTACCACTGTTGGGAATGTACCAAAGGCTATAGCTACCAAAGTGAAATGCACTCAGTACAACGTTGTGCTCAGTCGCAGACTACCTGGACAGTAATCCTACAGGACCACCTCCATGCACCACCACACACAATCCAACCACTGCAATGCTCTCAGAAAGGTTGTTCCTTTCTTAGGAAGTAGTAGGCTGTCTTCCTCCACCTCATCTTCCTCAACCAATACTGTAACCCCACAGCCTACTTTAATGGGACACAAAATCCCACCAGCTACCTTGCAAGCGATAAAAGAGGCTGTTTATCCATATCTTTCAAAGACAACAGTACACTATATATACTGCAATTCACCACCCTGCAGAGGGGAGCAATTTAAAAGTGCTTTTGTAGCTGTAATCAAAGAGCATGAGGAACACTGCCCCCTACCTTAGATGTAACACATATGCAAAATCTTCTCCTGTCCACGTGCCCCTCCATATTTGTGGTTGGTGCGTCTTCCCACATTTCCCTCCCCACCTTACTTTCTGGACATTTTATTTTGAAGAAAACAGCAATAGTCGGGCAGTTTTATTTTGACACAATGATAAAAACATGTAATTAAGTCCACGAAAACTTGAGTACATTTTTTTAGAAACAGTTAATAGCTACCAAACTTTAATTTTTAGTGTAACTGTCAACGGTGATCTTCTAATGCGAAATCCGATCATCGATCGGTTAATGAAAGTCTTTGTGTTCTTCACCAAAAATGATCTTCATTGACCGACGAGTAATGTACGCACATGACACTCCATTACAGAGTAGAAATTAGTGCTTTCACATCCACATGTTTCTAGAACCTACACGCTCCCATGTTGATCCTTGTTACTGCAACCGTGAAAGGACAGATTGTTGCCTGCCGATCGTCCCAGATGATCGCTATCACAGATCCGTTGTTGATAATTATTGTCCGAAATATTGTTGAAGAAGCTGTCGGCCGGTAGACTGTACCCATGACACATGCACATCGGGATTATATAACTATAGAAAATCAAGAATTCAAAAACATTTTTCAGTAATCACTTTATAGTTAAATATACCCAGTACTTTCTTATTTTGGCTATACATTTCAGTTACAAATAACACCTGCAAAGTCTATTCTTTGCGTCAAATTGAACGTTCATCCTTCAGACTGTTCATCATATGGCACACAGCACACTTTCAATCCACACTTCAATAAATATTATTTAACATCTTGCTTATATTGTGTTTTGCAAATCCATTCTTCCGATGAAGTGGAGGACCAACTGCTTCAAAAAACACTTTTCTGAAATAGAAAATTTACATTCTGACATAAGCTTTCAATATAGTGAATCATATCATTACTTTGTGGATTTTTGACATATTTAGTCCTTTAGTCCTTCAAATTCTTAGTGCTGTTTATTCAAGGACACATAACATTGAGACCCTTCATCTAGCGTTCACAGAGTGCTCGAGTCAGTTCTTTTTTGGAACAACAAAATATTTCAGGTAAACCACATATCACAGCATTTACTTCCATTTTACCGGTATCATCATGCCTGTTCCCAATAACCTCAGGCACGGTCCACTCAGGCACATATTTCTCTATACATCATTAGTGATCTGCCACCTGCTGTCTGCTATGAGAAGGTTCCCCAGCAGAGAGTTGGAGCGACAGGATCAAATCTATCATGAAGAAGAGCTGTTTGTCAGAAAGAGCTGCAGCTAGTGTGTTCCCACTCCCCAGACAGCCATGTGGATAATGCAAGGGTCTTGAATGTCATCCTTAAAGCAATCACAAAGGCATCAGAGTTTTTCACACATAATTGCTGGAACCTGAAGGGATAATAGTGACGGAAAGAGATGCACAGTGATCATGTAAAAGTGTAGAGAAATGAACACCTTCTGTTTACATCTATTCCCGCAATCATATACATTTCTGCATTCATGTGCGCGCCCCTTGTTGCCCACAATAAGATGTAAATGTGCACAGGCCTCAGGCGCATGTTCATAATGCACATTGGCAATACAAATTCCTTCACCCCTTATTTCAATGTTGGCTAACACTGTGGCACATACAATTTTGGTCCATTGCAATCTGCAGCCACATATCATGGTACCTACTTTCCAGCATGTCCAGACTTCAAGTACTTTATTCATTTATTTCTTGGTTATTTGTGAAGAGCCTACACCCAAAAATAAATCTTCAAAAAAGGGTGGGTGGGCCAGGGATCAAAGCAGCAATGATTTGATGTGATCAGTCATTTATAACGCACCTGTAGACAGGTGTTCCTAGGCACGACGAGACAAGGAAGGGGAACAAAAAGGGAAACAGAACAAATGATCTTACTAGGCATTGTGTCATTCATATCATGCAAGTGCAAGGGGAAACGAGAGGAGAGGTGCCAGGCGGATGGAAGGATAGCGTGCAATAAGTAACCTCCAGTAAGTGACGCCGAGGTGGCCTTCTCTAACTAAGTGCAATTTGGCATGGCACCATAGGATTGCAGATACAGTGCATAGAGCGTGGTGGGCCCGGAGGCAGTGCATGGGGCTACTGGTCATGAGGGAACCTGTTCCCCATAAGGTTTAGAGTCTGGCCAGGTAAACAGTTAGTGCAGCAGAATGAGAACGTCAGCAGGGGAGAGAGAGAGAGAGAGAGAGAGAGAGAGAAAGAGAGAGGGAGAGAAAGCAGAAGCATAACATAAAATCTTCAATTGCTTCCAGAACCTGTGGTGTTCCTGCTCAAATTTGCGAGAGGCAGGGAAGCTGTTCCAGAGGGTGTCACCAGCCGAGGAGAGAAATCTACCTCTCCCACACTCTCTACATAAAGAACTGTCTAACCCTCATAGGGATGGGGGGTATCAGATAATATTATCCCCACCAAAAATATTGCCATATTTATGGTCGTCGGGAACGGCCATAAGCAATTTTTTAGTGGGGATAATATTTGGGGGTTTTGGGAGCTGGAGTTGCTACCTTTAAAATAATAAGGGGTTGCGGGGGTGTCCCCCACAGGTTCCATGCCTTAATATCACTGCATAAATATGGCGATATTTTTGTATGGCGATATTTTTGCGGGGATATGAACGCATGGAACCAGATGGAGGTGGATGAGTAAAGGGCTCAAGAAGAAAAATGCTTAGGAAGATAAAGTTGCATGTAGTGTGGTCTCTGGCCCCAGAATGCCTTGTGAACGATGCAGATGGTATTGAACTTTATCCTTGAAGCTACCATTTGGAGCCAGTGTAGATATTTTGGTGCTTGAGAGATACGATCCCTGGGCTTGAGGCCAAGGACAAGTCTTGCAGTCCTGTTCTGGATGAGTTGCAGGGGGCAGAGAGTAGAAGCAGGCAGATTTAGAAAGAAGCTGTTGCAGTAGTCCAGCCTAGAGAGAACCAGGGCTCTAGCGACAGTGAGCTTCTGGGGGAAGGAGAGAAAAGGAAGAATACCTCTGAGGAGGTGCAGTTGGTAGCGCGATATCTTCGAGACATCAGAGATGTGAGGGGAGAAGGAGAGTGTGGAGTCGAAGATGACCCCAAGGTTTTAAGGCTCAAAGTTGGGAGCAGGAAGAGGGCCAAGGGAGGCAGGCCAGAGAGTGACAGGAAAGGAGGGAGGAGGTGTGCCAATGAGGAGAATCTCTGTCTTACTGGCACTAAGGCAGAGATCACTGGTGGAACACCACTCCTGGATAGCGGATAGACAGTCAGAAATGAGAGAAGGAGAAGAGGTGGCAGAAGGGAGCCTGAAGATGAGCTGAGTGTCATCCGCATGGCACATGAACTTGGGGCAGAGAGCGGTAATGAGGTGTGCATGGAGTGCCAGGTATTGGTTGAACAGCCAGGGAGAGAGGTTAGATCCTTGGGGAACACCACAGGCAGAGATATAGATAGAGGAGAGGAAGGACCCTAGTTCGACCTCGGGGGGGTTGATTGGAGAGGAAAGAGGTCAGCCATGCCAGGGCCTGATCGGTGATACCCAGGTTATCATGAAGGATGGTGTGGTTGACCATTTCAAAAACAGAAGAGAGATCAGGAGAGGTTGTTGCAGATTTTAAAGAGTTTGGTCAAGTTGTTGGATGCTGCAGAGACGCGGGCTTGGGTGTGGGCTCTCTTCTTGGTGCAGACAGAGAGCCGGTATTGCCTTAGGAGCAGGTGGCAGGCCAGTTTGTCGGAAGATGCACCGGAAGTACGCCATTTCCTCTCAGCCACCCTGCACTTGCTTTTAAGGGTGATGAGGTCTGAGTCAAACCAGGAGTTGCACTTGGCTTTGGGCTTCAAGCGGAACCTCATGAACGGGGCAAGAACATCAAGAGTATCAGACATAGCAGAGTGGAGCTTGGAAAGGGCTGCATCAGGATGTGGTGGCGAGAGCCTCAACTGACACACGCTTCAAAGGTCGGATAACTGAGAAGGTAGGTGGCAGTGGTGGAGTTGGGTTGGCCTGAGGGGTAGAGAGGGTGAGATGGGAGGAAAGGAGAAAGTGATCACTCCAGCAGAGAGGAGTGGTGAGATGGATAGAGAGAGGAAGGTCTGAAGAGATCGGAACATCCAGAGTGTGACCTGCAGAGTGGGCTGGGCCAGAGGGGAGGATAGAGAGTAAGAGAGAGTTGCAGAGGTTACAGTAGAGTCCAGAGGAAGGACAGGAAGCATCCAGATTGATCTTAAAGTCTCCAAGAAGGAGGCGTTGAGTGATCAAGGCCAGAAGGCAGGAGGAGAGGTCTTCCCACTCAGAGAGGAAGGAGGTGATCTGCCCAGGTGGCCGATAGCTAGTAACCATTGTAAGAGAGTGGCCAAGAGAGAAAGAGAGCCTGCAGACGAGGCATTCTAAAGAGGAGGTGGCCTGCGTAGGAATGACAGAGGCAGGAATCCACTCCAGGAAGATCAGGGCTACACCCCCTCCAGAACGGTTGGTTCTGGGTGTGGAGAGGATCATGTAACATCATTGTATGTTTTTTTACCTGCAAATAGATTTTTACTGTGTTTCATTTTCCCATAACCTTGGTTACTGTCTCGAATATCTCTTGCATCAAGAGAAAAACAAGATGGTGGTCGTTTAATTTCTGCAATACACCATGGGAGATATAACTATAATTTTTGCGGAAGGGGGCACCCCCTTCTCCATCAAATTTTAAAATAAATATGGCACAGAATAACCCCAAACAGCATGGATCGTGAGTCAACGCTTCTTGAGCAAGTTGTTTCGGACCTGGTCAAAATCCGTCCAGCGGTTTAGGATGTTCACTTTGGCAAAAATTGATCTTTTTTGTCTGTGGGAAACTTAATGGGAAGTAGGCTGCACTTTTGGAAAAAAACATCTTTTTGATGCTTAATTTTAATGTGTCTTTATTAATCATTTTGAGATTAACGAGGTACCTAAACATATAAGTCATTCATTGACAGCCCCTACCCGACCATGTACATATAAACATTAATATATTCCAACATTTGGAGCCCTTTGGGTGTGGGCCAGTCCTTGAATATCAGGATACCTCTTGAACCCCTATCCCTCCCCTATCCCCCGGGATCAGACGGGTCTCAACAAAGCTCTGTTTCTGCAGGAGCATATTATGTCATTCAGGTGGGTTTTAGATTTTCTTTGAAATGGTTTCACTTTAAGCATTGAGGAAGGGAGGCCATTCCATTTCTCTGCAGGGGTTTAGGTCGTGGAGTGTCCCTGTAATGTTCTCCATTTCATAGACCTCATTGGCCTTTTGAGACCACATTCTTTCTTGTGGGAGCTCCCCTGCTTTCCATTCTATTGTGAGGCACACTCTTGCCGCTAGGAACATGATGTAGGGCATGTGTGGGAGCCTCAACCATCTGTCCTCTATCTTTTCCAGGCCAAACAGGACCAGTCAGGGGTCGAGATTTTGCATCACTCCTTCAATTCCCTTGATCCACCCCAGGACCTCCTTCCAGTATGCTTGTGTTTTTGGGCATGCCCACCACATATACCAAAAGTCATCCTCTTCCCTGCAACCTCTCCAGCAAAGAGGGCTTGTTTTTCTAAACATTTAAGAGAGACACTTGGGGTTGTACTGCCATCTATGAAGCAGTTTCAGTCCGTGTAGCTTATTTTGGCATGTGCTAGAGGTTGTAGAGCGTTTCTGCAGAACTTTGTCCACAAGTCGGTGTGGATTGGGCCACCCAGATCCTCTTCCCATCTTTTTTTGAGCGCGTGTTTGTTCTCAGGTGTCTTGACCATGAGCGTTCAGTATAACTGTGAGATGAAGCCCTTGGTTAAGGTGGACTTACTGAGTACTTTTTCTAACGGCAAGAGGTCGCTTTGCAATCTCTCTTTCGCGTGCAGGGACATCAGCACCATTTTTATCTGTAAGAACTGCAAGATCGGGATGGGCTTAAGGGTTGGACCTTCCTCAAGGTGTTGAGAGGAGATGCACTTTTCACCTTTTTACGATTTGACCCACCCTTTCTAAGCCTGACTCAAACCATTGTTGAAAGCGCTGGGGTTTGAGGATTCTGTTTCTGATTGGGGGGGCCCAGATGTGGCTCATTGAAGATGGCCATGTTGTGTGTCCTTCCATTTCTCATCTGTTCCACCATAGTTTCAGTAGGGTGCCTAGTATTTTGGGGTTTGTCGATTTGTTTGGGAAGGCTGACTTTGGTGCCCAGAGCCACTCGCCTAATGTACCCGGCCTCAGTATGTAGTTCTCCAAGTCCACCCACTGTTTCTCTTAATCCCCCGTAAGTTATGGTATCAGGGCCATGAGATGGGCTGCTCGATAGCAAGTGTAGATGTCCGGGAGCCCCAAACCCCCCTCTTCCTTGCTCTGGTCAGGGTGTTGTAGGTGATCCTCTGTTTTTTCCCCTGCCATAAACTTATTAAGTTTGATTCTGAGTACGGTAAATTGAGCTTTGGGGATTTCAATTGGGAGCATTTGGTAGTAGTAGAAAATCCTTGGTAGAATCGGCATTTTGATCGTATTCCGACGCAGGTTTAGGTTGGCCTTGTAAATGTCTTTCATTTCTTTCATAATATTGATTACTAGGTATTTTAATGTTTTTGGGGCTATTGGGATTTACAAGCCGGCCAGACCCCTTTCAAGTACTTCACTGTAAAAGATGATGGATTTTTCTACATTGATCTTTAGACCTGCCCATTGCCCATATTCTAGTATTGTCTGGAGGACTTTGGGTATTAATTATTTGGTTTGGAGATGTAGAGCAACATATCATCTGCAAACATTCCCAGTTTGTATTCCTTATTCCCGACCTTTATCCTCTATATACACAGTTCCCTATTTATTTTATTTCCCAGAGGTTCTATGGATAGCGTGTATAGGAATGGGGAGAGCGGGCAGCCCTGTCTGGTTTCTGTCATGAGGTCAAATTCACTGGATAGTTTTCCGTTGACTCATATATCACTTGAACCCCCTTTATGAATGATCCCCCTTTATGAACCATTTCCAAATGCCCCATTCTGCAGTGTGGCTGAAAAGAACTCCCATTCAATCCTGTTGAACACATGTTCTGAGTCCAAACTAAGCAAGATGTGTTCTCCCTCTTCCTCCCTCAATTGCTCCATTATGTCCATGGTTTTTCGCATTAGATCCGCCCGTGCCTAACCTTTATGACCTACTTGGTCAAGGTGCATTTAGCAGGGCATGAGTCCCTCCATGTGAGTGGCTAGTGTGCTTGTATATACCTTCGCAAACGTGTTCACAAGGGATATTGGCCGGTACAATTTAGAACTGGTGCAATCCTTACCTCCTTTCGGTATAACTACTAAGTGAGCCCTGGTGAAGTTATAAAATCCCATTGTGTATCCATCCTCACGTGGGGCTCCTGCCGGGGGCAATATTTTGATTGCTGTTTTGATCTCCTCTGGGGTGAATGGGTCATCTAGGATGTCCCTTTCCTCTGGGGTGATGCGTGTTAACCCAGCGCCTTCAATATATTCACGCATCACTGGCCCCAGAGAGGGTTGTTCGCTTTGGCACAGTTTCTTAAAGTATTGGGCAAAGCGATTTGCTATTCCATCTGGGGTGGAGGCAGTAGGGCCTGCTTCCCCATGGAGTTGGTCAACCCATTTCTCTGTTCTTTGTGCCCTAACCTGTTGGGTAGCATCCTATTTGCTTTGTCTCCCTTTTCATAAAACTTTAGCTTGAGGAATTTCAGTTATTGTGCAATGTCCTCTATTCCCAATTTGTGTAGTTCCTCCCTTTTCTGTTTTAATGCCCACAGCTCTGTGCCCTCTTAGTGTGTCATTTATTTTCCAGATTTGTTATTTCTTTTCCCAGCTTCTCCTCCTTGAGTCAGCGTTCTCGCTTCTTTCGAGCACCCTCTCTCATTAAGGCCCCTCTCCATGTTGCTTTTCCCGACCTCCCAAAGTGTGATTTCATCCACCTCCCCTTTATCATTATCCTGAAAATATTCTACTATCTCTGTAGTTAGCTCTTGGGCAAACATCTTGTCTCCCAATAGGCGCTCATTGTATCTCCACCTAGAATCACCCCTATTCATGCCTTCCAACTCTAGGCCCATGGTGACCATATCATGGTCTGACCAGCCCACTACGCTGATTGCACTATGTCTGATTCTTGACCTATGTTCCCTGTTTACTAATAAGTCGTTTATTCTGGTGAAGGTGGCGTGGATGCTTGAAAAAAGTGTTTCCCTTTTCCGCCTGGTGGGTGGTCCTTCATACGTCCAGCAAGACCTCCTTTTCTAGGCTCTTTTGGAACTTACTTCCCATCTCTTGTGGCACTCCTCTATTAAAATATTGTGTCCCCTGTTGGTCTGCTTGGGGATCCGCCCATGTGTTGAAATCCCCCCCCCACTATGAGTAGCCCCTTTCTACTTGTTAATATGGTGGTGATGGGCTCTTCGTTAAAGGCTTCAATGCCTTGGTTGGGAGAGTAAACTCCTGCTAGGGTGACTTCAATCCCTTCCCATTTTCCCTGGAACATCAGAAGTCTACCTTCCAACAGTGAGGGTACTCTGGGGTTTGTCAATCAGACCCGTTTGTGTAGTATCATGCCCATACCTTCTTTCTTTTGCGTGGCTAAAGCCCAGTAGGTCTGTCCCACCCCTTTCCCTCTCAGAGGCCTCTCCTCTCCTGATTTCAGTCATGTCTCTTTGACAAAGAGGACATCTAATGCCGCTCTCTGAAACACTCACGCTGTTAGGGATCTTTTGGTGGGCGAGTTCAAACCTTTGACATTTAGTGGTACCACCCACAGGAGGTTGTCTCTCTTCCTTTCCCCTAATTTGCCTTTCATTCTCGGTTCACTTTTGTTTGTTTATCCTTCTGTCTATCAAGTCCTGTGATCTCCATCCTGTGTCTCTCCCTCATGTTTTTTCCTGTATGTCTCAAGTCCATTTGTGTCCCTGAATCCCTTCTATTCATAAATGATAAAAAACCTAAACATTTATCAAACATGTGTACCTGTAACTCGTAACCCCTTACCGCCATACTCGTAATGAGGCCCAATGTCTTGAACCTTTCTATCGACCTGCGCTGGAGCCTCCCTGTCCATTTCTTCGAGGCCCACTATTTGAAGATTTGTTCTCAGCTCTCTATTTTCTAAATTGTCCACTTTCAAGGTGAGTTACTCTTCTCTCAATTCCATATCCCTCATCCTGGTATTTATCTTCATCTCAACCAGGTTGGCATTAATTTGGTTGTGCTCCAGATTTTTGAGCTTTCCCTCCATTCTCTCCACTTTCCCTCTCAGCTCCACTATTGATGTCTGAATGTCTGTGTCTAGTGCTCTTATTTCTGCCATTACCCCAGCTATGTCCTCTTTTGTAGATGCTTCTCCCATGCTACTCTTCAGGTTGGTGGTTCCCTCTGTATGCTGAATCTCTCCCCTTCTGTATTGCTGGAGAGTTTCCAGACCTCTCAGTAGGGGGGTTTGCATCGTTGGCCTAGTCTATCTCTGCTTCTCTGGTGTAGCCCAGCCCCCAGCTTTCTTGATGCTCTATGATGAGTGTTTTGCTAGTCTCTGTGGCTGTGCGGCACTTTGCGAGCCCTTGCTTACTTCTTGGTCATGTGACTGCCTTTTTTCGGTTGGAGCGACTCAGTCCTTACATGGCACACATTTCTGCTGTTCCTGCCCAGGACCCTTTGCTTGCTGTTCTTCCCTCTGTGTTTTGGGGCCCCCTCTGCGACTGGGTCTGTGCTTGGGTGAGTTTTCACTTTCTGGGAAATGAGTGTGTCTTCTGGGGGCTAAATCTGGGCAGCTTCCCCTCTTCTTGAGTGATCCACTTCTCCTTCTTTTCTCTTCTCCTCCCCATTGCTCCTGTTGAGGCCTTTGGACTCCCCCTGGGTGCTTTTCCTTGACTATTATTTCTTTAGGAGTACTGAGAGTGATGTTTTCAGCATCCCCCCTTATCGCCTTCCCTCTGTGCTGGCTTGTGGGTGGTGTTCTTTTGCCGTGACCTCTGTAGCCGGCTCTTCTTACTGTGACTGGTATTGGGGAGGGGAGGTGTTTCTGTGTATTGAGGCAGCTTCTGGAGCTGGGACTCTCCTCTTCCCAGTGCCCCACTCCCTCCTTTGCCAAAAGGGAGTGGGGCTGCTTTCTATGTGTTTCTTCTCTGCCGCTCTTTCCACCCAGTTACCAAGGTGTGGGGGGCCATCCATGCACAGTCTACCCCCCCCCCCATGGCCCCTAATATGTGTCCTGTTGTTTGAGGCTCTGGGGCAGCCCCACCTTCCTCCTGTGTGTGTGGCACTGCGGCAATGTTCCTTCTGAGCCTTTATCTGTCTGCCTGTCTGCTTCCGACTGAGCTCCAGGTCGGGCATGTGCTATGCATCTCTTTACGGGGGCTGTGCTATCCGCTTTCCGTTCTGATGAAGTCCAAGGTTCTTTTGCTCTCGGACTGGTGTTGAGGGGGGCGTTTCCAACCAGGCCCTGCTTCTCAGGGTTACGTTCCGTGGGTAGCTTTCTTCTCTGCTTGGTCAGAGATGCCTTTGGTTCACCGCCCCTTTCTTTTCCCTTCCTTGCCACGTCTTCTTAGGCGGACACACTCCAGTCTGTCCGAGCCGTGCATGCTGTGCGCGGCTGGGATGTGTTTTTTGCTGCACTCTCCCACCTTGTCACACTGGGGTTACTCTTATGGCTGTGAATCGGCCTGGGCTGCGGCGCTCTCTGAGTCTGAGCCCCTTCCCCACATGTTCCTGGTTCCCGCTCGTGGTCGGCTTCCACTGCTGGCAAGGTTGTTCCCCGGGGACTTCTCACAAAGCTGTTTTCTAAGTTATGCCACTGGCACCGGCACCCTGGATAGATCCTCCCGCTTCTCTGGGCTGTCACAGATCTTTTATAGTTTTGCTGCCGTGATTCCTGATGTGGAACAGCTCTTTTCTATCTCTTCTTTTCTCCCGGCTGGAGCAGCAACAAGTTAGGCAGCCATTGCCTTCCGCGCCGCTTAGTGGTCTCCACCTTTTTGTTTTTTAACAAAACTTTGCATTGTGGGGGGCCTGCAGACTTTTAATCACTTTAAACATTTCTGCCAAATCTGTTACTTGAATCAAAGTTATTAACAATAGAATTTTGAGGGGTTACTATGTGTCTCTGACTCACCTGAACTATAACACAGCTATCACCACCCTATAATATATTCACTAGAAAAAACTTTGTTAAAGTGATATTATGGCTAAGTTGCACTAATAAAAACCTATGAAATGTAATGAAAAAACATTGTTTAAGGGATGTTATGGTTACAAGTAAAACTGAAAAACCTGAGAAATTCACCAATTATGCTAAGTGAGTTATGGTTGCTTAGCTTACCATAATAGGTGAATGTGTGAGGTTTTTCTGTTTTACTTATAACCATAATGTTTTTCAGTGAATTTCATAGGTTTTTACCAGTACACCCTTAATTTCCTATAACTTACTAATATCATACTTACCCCAATATAACAACATGTTTGTCAAATGTACACATTTCCCCTCACAGCTTTGCCATTCCCCACCTTCTAGCATAATTTTTTACATTACTATATAATCTTCTCCTGTCCACCTGCCCCTCCATATTTGTAGTTGGTGCGTCTTCCCACATTTTCTCCCCACCTTCATTTCTGGACATTTTATTTTGAAGAAAACAGCAATAGTCGGGCAGTTTCATTTTGACACAATGATAAAAACATGTAATTAAGTCTACGAAAACTTGAGTAACTTTATCGAATACAGTTCATAGCTACCAAACTTTCATTTTTAGTGTAACTGTCAACGGTGATCTTCTAACGCGAAATACGATCATCGATCGATTAATGAAAGTCTTTGTGTTCTTCACCAAAAATGATCTTCCATGACCGACGAGTAATTTACGCACATGACACTCCATTACAGAGTAGAGTGCTTTAACATTGAAATAAATGCAACACTTTCACATCCACATGTTTCTAGAACCTACACGCTCCCATGTTGATCCTTGTTACTGCAACCGTGAAAGGACAGATTGTTGTCTGCCGATCGTCCCAGATGATCGCTATCACAGATCTTTCAATCCACACTTCAATAAATATTATTTAACATCTTGCTTATATTGTATTTTGCAAATCCATTCTTCTGATGAAGTGGAGGACCAACTGCTTCAAAAGACACTTTTCTGAAATAGAAACTTTAAATTCTGACATACATTTTCAATATAGTGAATCAATCGTATCATTACTTTGTGGATTTTTGACATATTTAGTCCTTTAGTCCTTCAAATTCTTAGTGCTGAGTATTCAAGGACACATAACAATGAGACCCTTCATCTAGCTTTCACAGAGTGCTCATGTCAGTTCTTTTTTGGAACAACAAAATATTTCAAGTAAACCACATATCACAGCATTTACTTCCATTTTACTGGTATCAACATTCCTGTTCCCAATAACCTCAGGCATGGTCCACTCAGGCACAGATTTCTCTATACATCAATAGTGATCTGCCACCTGCTCTCTGCTATGAGAAGGTTCCCCAGCAGAGAATTGGAGCGACAGGATGAAATCTATCATGAAGAAGAGCTGTTTGTCAGAAAGAACTGCAGCTAGTGTGTTCCCACTCCCCAGACAGCCATGTGGATAATGCAAGGGTCTTGAATGTCATCCTTAAAGCAATCACAAAGGCATCAGAGTTTGTCACACATAATTGCTGGAACCTGAAGGGATAATAGTGACGGAAAGAGATTCACAGTGATCATGTAAAAGTGTAGAGAAATGAAAACCTTCTGTTTACATCTATTCCCGTAATCATATACATTTCTGCATTCATGCGTGCACCCCTTGTTGCCCACAATAAGATGTAAATGTGCACAAGCCACAGGCGCATGTTCATAATGCACATTGGCAATACAAATTCCTTCACCCCTCATTTCAATGTTGGCTAACACTGTGGCACATACAATTTTGGTCTATTGCAATCTGCAGCCACTTTTCATGGTACATACTTTCCAGCGTGTCCAGACTTCATGTTCTTTATTCATTTATTTATTGGTTATTTGTGAAGAGCCTACACCCAAAAATAAATGTTCAAAAAAGGGTGGGTGGGCCAGGGTTCAAAGCATCATATTATGATGTGATCAGTCATTTATAACGCACCTATAGACAGGTGTTTCTAGGCATGACAAGACAAGGAAGGGGAACAAAAAGGGAAACAGAACAAATGATCTTACTAGGCATTGTGTCATTCATATCATGCAAGTGCAAGGGGGAACGAGAGGAGAGGTGCCAGGAGGATGGAAGGGTCACATGCAATAAGTAACCTCCAGTAAGTGACGCTGAGGTGGCCTTCTCTAACTAAGTGCAATTAGGCATGGCACCATAGGATTGCAGATACAGTCCATAGTGTGTGGTGGGCACAGAGGCAGTGCATGGGGCTACTGGTCATGAGGGAACCTGTTCGCCATAAGGTTTAGAGCCTGGCCAGGTAAACAGTTAGTGCAGCAGAATAAGAACGTCAGCAGGGGAGAGAGAGAGAGAGAGAGAGAGAGAGAGAGAGAGAGAGAGAAAGAGAGAGAGAGAGAGAGAGAGAGAGAGAGAGAGAGAGAGAGAGAGAGAAAGCAGAAGCATAACATAAAATCTTCAATTGCTTCCAGAACATGTGGTGTTCCTGCTCAGGTTTGCGAGAGGCAGGGAAGCTGTTCCAGAGGGAGTCACCAGCCAAGGAGAGAAGTCTACCCCTCCCACACTCTCTACCTAGAGAACTGTCTAACCCTCATAGGGATGGAGGGTATCAGTTAATATTATCCCCACCAAAAATAATGCCGTATTTATGGTCGTCGGGAACGGCCATAGGCGACATTTTTAGTGGGGATAATATTAGGGGGTTTTGGAAGCGGGATATGCTACCTTTAAAATAATATGGGGATTGCGGGGGTGTCCCCTGCAGATTCCATGCCTTAATATCACTGCATAAATATGGTGATATTTTTGTATGGCGATATTTTTGCGGGGATATGAACACATGGAACCAGATGGAGGTGGATGAGTAAAGGGCTCAAGAAGAAAAATGCTTAGGAAGATAAAGTTGCATGTAGTGTGGTTTCTGGCCCCAGAATGCCTTTTGAACAATGCAGATGGTATTGAACTTGATCCTTGCAGCTACCATTTGGAGCCAGGGTAGAGATTTTGGTGCTGGAGAGATACGATCCCTGGGCTTGAGGCCAAGGACAAGTCTTGCAGTCCTGTTCTGGATGAGTTGCAGAGTGCAGAGAGTAGAAGCAGGCAGATTTAGAAAGAGGCTGTTGCAGTAGCCCAGCCTAGAGAGAACCAGGGCTCTAGCGACAGTGAGCTTCTGGGGGAAGGATAGAAAAGGAAGAATACCTCTGAGGAGGTGCAGTTGGTAGTGCGACATCTTCGAGACATCAGAGATGTGAGGGGAGAAGGAGAGTGTGGAGTCGAAGATGACCCCAAGGTTTTTAGGCTCAAAGGTGTGAGCAGGAAGAGGGCCTAGGGAGGCAGGCCAGAGAGTGACAGGAAAGGAGGGACCAGGTGTGCCAATGAGGAGAATCTCTGTCTTACTGGCACTAAGGCAGAGATCATTGGCAGAACACCACTCCTGGATAGCGGATAGACAGTCAGAAATGAGAGAAGGAGAAGAAGTTGCAGAAGGGAGCCTGAAGATGAGCTGAGTGTCATCCGCATGGCACATGAACTTGGGGCAGAGAGCGGTAATGCGGTGGGCATGGAGTGGCAGGTATTGGTTGAACAACCAGGGAGAGAGGTTACATCCTTTGGGAACACCACAGGTAGAGATATAGATGCAGGTGCATGTAAGAAGGGGGGGAGGTGCAAGTCAGTGCGCGGAAGACACAGTCCGGGAATCACAGAGAGGGTGTGAGAACACACCAGTTGGAAGTTACAGGGAATTATGCAGTCAAGGATTGCGAGGGACCACGTGGGCAAGCACAAGTCAATGCACAGGTCCGCGGTCATAAGGGTGAACTGGTAAAAACCTGTGAAATTCAGTCAAACACATTGTTAAAGGGACGTCATGGTTAAGTTGCACTAATAAAAACCTATGAATGCAGTGAACAACTTTTGTTAAAGGGATGTTATTGTTACAAGTAAAACTGCAAATTCCCGGAAATTCACCACTGTGCACTGTTAAGACTAACACACAGGACATCAAAGATGACATCACACATGTCATGTATGACATCATTGTTGACGTCACATATACAATTAGTTTTGATAAACAGTCCCTAGAAGGTGTGTTTATAATGTTGGTATCAAGATGCCAGGGGTGATCGGGAGACCTATCATGAACTACTTAATGGTTAAAAGAATGTACCTATCCAAGCAAAACATTATATTGGCTTGTTGTTAATTGTTATACTCCAATCCAGTCCAGGTTATGAGGATTCTGAGAGGTGTGTGGAGGGGTTTTGGGAGGTCAGGTATGGGACTTGGCAAGGGTAGTGCAAGTCAAGTGAATGTTAACCGTTTAGAGCTGCCTGCTCCTAGCTGCTGTGGACTCACCTTGGATTGCGGAGCACGATACTGCAGCACTGCAGCAGAGTTGTCAGAGTCTATGAAGGTCTGCTGTGAAATCCTCATCACTAGTGAAAATATGAAGGCACACACTCTGGGCAAGTGTAATTATGTTGTTTAATTAGCCTTCAAGTGGTACAGCAAAAGGCACGCACACATCAGCCTGCATCTCGATCTTCAACTGTCTCTTCTCTAAAACATAACATCCTGACATTCTACCTGAGCTTGAGCCCTCCACATTCCATAAGCCTGTTCCACACTCCAAAAATAACATTAATACAGGAAACTAATCATACATGCACGTAGGCAATGGCTGCAGCATGCACCACAGATGCGCAATATTTTTAATCTGACACGGTCAACGTCTAAATATATAGCAGCTTTTAAATGTTCATATTCTGACTGTAAGTGAACAAAGCCGACTTACCTACATATGTTAGTGAAAATAAACAAGTAGCCTAGACATGTGATGTCATCAGTGATGTCATCAACAACATTTGTGATTCATCTTTGATGTCCTGGGTGTTAGTTTTAGCAGTGCACAGTGATGGCACCAGTTATGGTTGCTTCCCTTACCATAACTGGCAAATGTTTTTTCACTGAATTTCATTGGTTTTGATTAGCGAACTTAACCATCATGTCCCTTTAGCAATGTTTTTTCACTGAATATTTAAATATATATATATATTAATTCGGCTAAAGCCACCTTACCTTCGCACCCCCTGTTAATGATAACATCACAGATCACAACATGATGACATCACTAATTACATTACAGTAACCAGCATTAAGGATGGCCTTCAGCCATGGTCAGTGTGCATAGCCAAATATATGTTAACACATGGATGGGTACTAATCATAGCCTTCAGTCGCGGACACTGGCCACAGTCTTTGCCCATGTACACTTTAAAACATTAACAGGCCCCCAACAATAGAATTTGGTCTTCACCAGTGGCAACAGCTTTCTGTTGTGTCCACTGTATATTATTTACAGGAATCAGCCACTAATCATGGGCTTTAGCAAAATACTGGCCAATGGCCTAAATCTTTGTCAGTGTCCACTAGATATTCTAATATATAAATCAGCCACTAGCCATGGCCTTTAACCATGTGTAGTTTGTACATCTTTTGGAAATGTCCTCTGTATATTTTAAAATATTAACATGCCCTAAGTGATGGACTTTGGATGTGCCCACTGTGAATTATACAACACTAACGAGCCACTAGCCATAGTCTTCAACACACTTGTGTATAGGTGCGTTATAAAAGCCATATCATATCATATCATAATACGAGAGATGCCAGAAAGGTTTTGGATAGAGGCAGGGGGGAAGCAGTTGATACATCTGGATGGTGCACCATGCCTCGGTAGGCTGAGAGCTGTTCCCCTCACATTCCCTGTTTTAGCTTTGTTTCCACATCTCACTCCTTCCCTCTTATTTCCATGTTTTCCATCTCTGGGTGACTTGTTCATATGCTTTCCCTTTCAGTCTCTTCTATTTTCTACCCAGCCCATGTTCTTGTCACTTTTTGTTTACAGCAAAAACGACAATAAACTGGCTGGACAAACGTTCCCATGGTACCACGTACCCATGGTACCATGTAACTTCAATATCAGGTTACGTTGTAAATAGTTGAAGGATAGTTGCTGACCTACAGAGGAAACAAGCACTAGTCAAGATCTGTGAAGCATCTAAAGGAAATATTCAAATGGAAATTGTAATTAAACAGAGGTTACGGTACACAGGAGGCTAGAGTTACACTCTCGTAAACGTAAATACGACACAGTGCAATGAAATCACGTAGTCATCAGGCGTTATGAGTATCATATAGACTGGTATGTAATTCATGGATTAGTACATAGGATGGGTATGCAGAAGAACCATGATGCTCATGAGGCGTCTGGGGTGAACATAAGCACCTACCAATCTTCGTATATATACGAGACTCAGTCGGATACAAAATTCGGTATAAATATACAGTTTTTACCTGTTGGCGTTCAAGTAGGCAGAATGGTGTTCTAGCTACTGGACAGATGTGGTGTAAGCGAACGTTATGATGTGTGTCAAATACAAAAACTAGCGTCTATTTAGTGTTAGACCCAGGTGGCGATTCTGTAAACACATACCATTGCTACCATTGCCACCACACACCTTAGTAGATAGAAAGTGTTATGTGCCTCATGCGTATCAGAAAATGAACAGTCACAATAAAATAATTACCATAATGTCAGGATCGCAAGGCTCGTGAGGTCAAACTGCTAAGCTTGTCTGGCACCACTGCGAGTCTCAGGTTGTCGTGGCAACCTACCAAGCTAAATAGATATGGGTCTATGGTGTGCGGGCGCATCCTGGTGTTGTGTGCACAGAAATAAACAAGGGACTCAGTTACCATAAGCACACTGGACGTGAGTATAGGTATGGTTCCCTTGAATAGAATGGAATAGTCGCTACGAGTAGCACCATGTTAACGAGATAGATCACCTTATATCGACCGTTGTAAAAAGTAGTGATGTACAAGTTATATCGAAGGGTAAGGATCATCTCAGGTCCATTCAAAGTGGTAATGTAGAGTGGCAAACAGGAGAGTTATCCCAGCTTTGAGTCAATTGTAATACAAAGCTAACAGCGCTGAGTTAACCCATAGTCGTGAAAAATCATGCACAGCTCAACAACTATGGTTGGTAAAGTACTAATCTAATTGCCAGTATCTAATCCAATTGAGAATGACAGGTGCAGGGCACTATGAACTAAGAACTATTAGGTGTAAATCATGCATGATAAGTCACAACAGTACTCTTAGTGATCTCTAAGTACCGTGAGGGTCAAATACCATTGGCATTGGAAGTGGATTAAAAGGGATAGACTCTGGCAAGTGAATAAGTCTCAGGTTGTAAAGAGAAACCTAAGGTGTCAAAGAGTAATTGACCTACAATCTCCTGCGTCTCAGGTGATGCATGTATCATCAGAGGAGGGTCATCTCTGGAAAAAATAAAGGGTAACAGGATCTGTAGGTACCCTGCTGACGTGGTTTGTGATAGAGCCAAGGTCAGTACGCTATCAAGTTATAAACACACTCCTGTCAATACTTTTATTTAGACCTATAAAGTGACTTTTGGTCAAAAAGATCATTTTCGGTTGCTGTACACTAAGTGTGTGTTTATCATTGCAAGTGTTGCCGAACTGTCCAATTTTCATCACGACTGTCATCTAAGCTCTTCAGGTTTATGGCCCATTCTGTTAAAATGGCCTGTCAGGGGTGCATTCAGATTGTTATTTCTTATGCAGATTGGTGTCCCGTGAATATAATAAAGGGGCTGATAATGTGTGTGTGCGCCTATGACGATAGGTATATCTTCAATTAAAGGAACCAATTTGACAGCCCCAGAAAACCACTGCGTGTCCATTATTTTGTCTGTCATGGAGACTGTCCCTTCCTTAATACAGGATTTGGTAGCTCCTACATCAACCAAAAAAGAGAGTGTTTGATCCCCTATCTTCACTCCGACATGGTGATACTCTTCCGGGTCTGTAGTAACTGATAGTCGCACCTTGAAACACTTGTGTATAGGTGCATTAAGAATGTCATATCATATCATATAGTACTGGGCATGCCGATGCTCTCTGTTGTGTGTCCTATTGAAGGTCAATGTTTGATCCGGGGAGCAGGAAAAGTTTACCCCCCAGCACGCTCACTTCTCTGTAGTGAATCACTGTGCCTCTGGGAGGGAAATCTTATCTCATGTTTGAGTGTGTTGCTGTGTAGAGTTTAGTGCTTGCATTTTCCATTTTTGGATGAGACCTGGAGCATGTGGGGCAAATTGGGGCTGCAGATTAAAGGCAAGGCGGTAGTATGGGATGTTATTGTTGTATGGCATGGACGGCCTGCTCCTACAATCACGTACAAAATGACTCATCTTCCCGCAAGACAAACATTGCAGCCCTGATCGGGGCCACATGCTCCCCATAGCCCCCCTCTCTGCCTCTATAGAAACATCCTCTTCCTATCTGACATCCTCCTGCTCCTTTCCCAAAATCTCTAGGTACGTCCATGCACCCCTGTGCAGGGTTGGGTTGAGGCTGCCCTTCCATGGTGTTAGATATTACTGCACCTTACATGCTCAGTGCTCCTGTCTTTTGTGTTTGTTCTGTCCGCTCCCTATCCTTTTCCTGTCTCCGCTTGCAATAATGTGTGATGTGTGCTTGTATCTCGGGCCATGATGTTGCTTCCAACCCAATAACCTTGTTTAAATCTGTCTGTACTTCAAAAGGGAGCCCCCTGCATAACACATGATAAAAAACAACTTGGTTTTTGGATCATGCCTCCTCTCCCTCCAATCAACACATTTTCTGAATCTGCTGTATTTAAAGGGTGGGGTCTTCATCTGATTTCATTGTGCCAGCTGTGAAAGAGTTCATATCAGGTCTGCCAGGGTACATGTTTTTCAAACCTTTCCATATTTGCCCTCATCATTAATTAAACAGGGTACCATCATGTGTGGTATTATGCATTCTTACCCCTTGTACCAAGTTAAATTCCATTTCTTGTATGCCTGCTTCCCCAGCACGGCGGCAAACACGCTTGTTATGTCCCCCACAGTTAGGGTGATGCCTGCTATATGCTTCTTAAGGGAGTTAATCCACTTGCCCGCACCTACAGTAAGGGAGGGCAAGGTGTGCATTAAGTTGACCTGAGGTAGTTCCAAGGCACATAATTAGGTTTCCCAGGTCCCTTCTGTAACAATGGGAGCTGTACTAACCATTGGCTATGCATGGAGGATCTTACTTGCTTCTTACTTGCGGGGGCCTTTTTGCTGGGCCACAATCGAAGTCTACGGCTCCAGGTTGTTGCCTCCTCTGAGGCTTCTGACACCCACTCATCACTGTCTTTTGCCTGGCTTCTTTCCACAATTAATACATCTCTGTCTAACCTACCCCTGTGTTTTGTGCAGGAATTATGACTCCTCCCATGTGCCCCATGGCATGGTTTCACCAGGTGTGGTCTGTGCTACCGAGATTTGAGGTTCTTTGACAATTGTACCATCTATCTTAAAGAGGATCTGTCTAACTCTCCATTCATCAATACCTAAAGGCATGCTCTGCCCCTGCTGTTTGTTGTGTGCCTGCAAGACTCATGTCAGTTCCTGTTCTGCTTTTGTAATGCAGCCTTTACATGCTTGCAAGCCTTGTTCTCAATTGCTGAAATTGTCTGATTTTTAGTGCCACGCAAATGCGTCCCTGATGTTCCTTTGTCACGGTTTATTACACCGCACACTCCAGCCAGGGACTCCTTCCCTGACAATGAATGTGGCGCACAATAACTTGTTTTTTATTTTTAATAAACCACAGATTCTTTGTTTAAGTAGGCCTCCAACCCGTCTCGCACCCAACCTCCACCAACACCCTTTGTCCCAATGGACTAGGAAACAGTCCGGTGTGTATCAATACAATATTTATTAATTTATTATTTAATGAAAAAAGGAAAATTGTCAACAAACAGCAGCCACCACAATTGTGGCAACAGAAATGCAATCTCCTGTCTCGAGTGACCAAGTGGAAATGGGCTGTTACACTCACTATTGTTATAATGACAAACAGGAAAATACAATCAGGTTGAAATGGACCATGACACTCACTTTTGTTTTAATGACAAAACAGGAAAATACCATCAGGTTGAAAGTGATAACACCACCGTTTTTGCACTCCCCCCTGCAACACTCATCCCCAAACATCAATGAAACTTGATTCCTTTGAATGGAAGGCAGTGGCAAAGAGTAGGAATAGAGAGAGAAAATCCGATTTGGGTTGAAGCCCACCACCACATGATGGGAAGCTAGCAAAGAAAGTGAAAACCAGTTTTTGGTGCAAAACAGCAGAATGGGATTTTGATTCTTACTCACAACTGCTAGGGAACAGACTAAAAGTACATTCAAATTGCTTGCACCTTAGGAGATAGGGAAAGTTTACAGAATACTAATCAGCACACCATGGCAAAAATAGAAATGAAATGGGAAAATCGGTTTTGGGGGAAAGCAAATGCAAAGGGAAAATACAGTGGCAAATGAAAATTTGTTTACACTGGGTTTACACTGACAGGCAGCTCAGGGAAGGGGTTTAGCTTCAAATAGGAAAATCGGTTTTCAATTGCAAGGGCAAAGGCGCATAACAGGTAGACTTCTAGGCAAAAGGGATTGTTCACAATGGGACAACGGTTTGGCTTTTAATAGGACAGATGCATCTAGGGTAATACACACAATACACGGACAACTTTGGTTTTTAGTTCAGTTGCAAGGAGATAAGGGCCTCACTACACAGCATGCAGTAAGTTACTGCCTTTACCGGCATGGCGCCAATAACATGTCTGTGTAGGAAGCAGCCCGCTAATTGTGTGGCATCACGAATACGCGGGAATGAGCTTAGCGCCATACCGGTAAGGACCCTACCGCCATGCCGCAAAAGGCCCTGAAAAGTCCCTTAGCGGCACCGATGAAAGCGTTGATAGCACTTCCGCCCTCCCACAACACGGCATTAGCGGGTACCGCTAAAGCGGTGACCGTAAATAAGCGGAACCGGAAGTAGCGTCATCACACAAGAACGGGAAATAGCACGGCGGCCATCTCTAAAAACACAATCCATTGCCATCCTCTGCCCCCAGGACCTGCATCCACACCAGAGTCTTCAAAAATCATACACAGACCCACTGACAATGCCCAAAGCCATAAAAAAAGATGCTTAGCGGCAGCGCAAGGAGCGCTTTTCAAATGAAGAGCTCACAATGCTAACTGACACGCTCACTGCCAATGCAGAGGTGGTGTTTTCCAATGACATGCAGCGTCCCACCCTAATCAAGAAGAAGGAGATCTGGGCAGGGCAGAGGTGGCCCGTAAGGTCAGTGCGGTGGGCTCCACCCCCGCACTGTGAAGGATGTCCCGAAGCGGTGGGACGATCTACGCCTCCGTGTACGTAGCATCCTGGCTGCCAACCAGACCTGGCCATGGGCACAGGAGGTGGTGGAGGATCCCCAATAAAACTGCAGGATTGGGAGGACATCTGTGCAAGCAGCATTGGGGTTGAATAAATCGAGGGAGTAGGGGAAATGGAGCGCGGTGTGCTGACATCGTCAGATGGAGGTGAGTGTCCACACAAAACACTGCACTGTGAAACATGAGGTAATCCCCCAAATGTGACCCTGAAATCATCCCATGGATGGGGCCATCAAACATACATGCACGCGACCCTGCCCATATGCTGTGCACATCCCGACACAAACACATGCATGCAACACCACAGACACGTGTCACCCAGACTCATGCATGAATGACCCACCCAACTGTCTAACAACCTATATGGCCAAACATGAAGTCCAAATGCATAGAACAGCAAGAACAACAACATCTGCATGAAGCATGTTGACCAATCACCAATGCCATCCCTCTCTTTGTCCCCAACAAGCTAACAAACTGACAGCGATGAGCAGGACACTGCGACGCAGGCCCCACTGCTAAGAAACAGCCCAGGGGAATGGATTCAGGCAACATGGCCAGCACGTCGAGGGCCACAGGAAAGAGTGCACTCCTGCAGAGGGCCAAACCCACAAAGCCACCCACGTCACCAAGACGTGAAAGTCCGCCTGAACCAATTGCAGCACCCACTCCACCAATCCCCCCACGCATGATCCACCCGCAGAAGGGACACTGTCCGCTGCCAAAAGCTCCAACGGCGAGGCAGCTGCCATAGCACCCATGTCTGATGTGGAGGACACTTGTAACTCGCCCATCCAACAACATACACCCAGCCCCCAGCAGTCAAAACAACCAAGCCCATGCCCCACATCACATTCCAGCAGCCATGAGCAGTCTGGGGATGATATTGTTGCAGGGTGCTGGAGTCCACCGGTGTCATCACCTGATGCTGGACAAATACAACAAGGTGCGGCACCCACCGTATAACGCAGACACAGAGGCCATGACATGGCCATCATCAGACAGCGGCAGGAAGACATCACTACGCTGGTTGGCCAGCATATGGGTGAGGCTGCACTTGCGAGGGAGGAGTGCATGGAGCATGCAAGGGGCATCAGACAAGCCATACAAGACAGCACCAACCGGCTATGTGAGGAAATGTCACTTGTGAGGCAGGTCCTCACACACATAGCTGAAACGATGGACATGCAGAACCCCCCACCGGCACCGGACCAACCGTGCACCTCCTCCTCTACCAGCTCAAGGCAGACCTGCCCCCGGCGCAGGTCCTTGCGGGCTATGCGGCGCACAACCTCTCAACCCCCCAATGGAGGCAGAGGGGATGGGAACTAGGGCCAGCCAGATGTTGCTGACACATGTACAGCTATGCACCACTGATGTACAAGCCATGTTTGGGAGTGTTGTGGGGGGAGGGGGGATAGGGTTTCTGGGAGTGTTGTTGGAGGAGGGGGGATAGGGTTTCTGGGAGTGTTGTGGGGGGAGGGGGATAGGGTTTCTGGGAGTGTTGTGTGGGGAGAGGGGATAGGGTTTCTGGGAGTGTTGTGGGGGAGGGGGATAGGGTTTCTGGGAGTGTTGTGGGGGAGGGGGAATAGGGTTTCTGGGAGAGTTGTGGGGGAGGGGGGATAGGGTTTCTGGGAGTGTTGTGGGGGAGGGGGGATTGGGTGTTTGTGATGTTGGGTCCATGCACTCCTGTTACTTACAATACTTAATACACACTGATGACATGACAAATCACAGGAGTGGACAATTTCATTGTGTATGTGTGCTTTACTGGTGGACAGGGCACAGTGTACATTTCACCACAAAACCCAGTGCCCAAATACCCACATCCATTGAACACTATTCATCCATGTGTATTAGAAATATTGGTCTATCAGATGCTGGCGCACAGCACGTCCCTCCTGGGCATCGCCAACTGCATGACCTGCAGCCCCATCTTCTCCCTCCTTATCCCCATCATCATCCTCACCAGGTGGTTGCAGGTCAATGTCAGGGGGCAGTGGCACATTCTGTCTGTTACACATATTGTGCAGCATGACACATGCCATGGTGATTTTGGCCACCTTTTCATGCCCGTACAGGAGTGCCGCACCCGACCTGCTGAGGCACCGGAACTGTGTCTTCAGAAGGCCAAATGTCTGCTCAATTACCACACGGGTACGGGTATATGCACGATTGTATTCCTCTGCGTACCTGTTCTGTGGGTTCCGTACAGGGGTAAGGAGCCACCTCTTCAGGGGATGCCAGCATCACCTGCATGGGTGCAACAATGGGTATGTGTCAGTGGTTACATCAAGTGGAACCAGTACATATCACACAAATCAACTTTACATTGTCAATGACATCCACAAATCCCTGCATGTATGGAGGTAATCAAGGTAACTGCAATGTGGAAAGGTGAAGTAGTCCTTGCAAGTGGGCATGCACCGTGCATGCCTACGGCAGTTGATGTACTGGGTGAGGTCCAGTCATTTGTGTATTTTGGTCCAGGCACCATTTTGGCCACACTGCTAGTGAACTGCCATTCCGAAGTTGATGTCCCATGCTGTCATGCGGCACTTCTGTAGTGGTGTACCGGTGTGCATCAGTATTATGGATAGAGGTAATCCCTTTTTATGCACTCAAGGTCGCATTTCCGTTGTGATGCTGTTCAGCGTACGTTTCCATTGTCCATATTGGCTGCATGTATCTGTGTTATAGGGGTTATGGTCTGATGTGCAATGTGCATGTTCATGGATATGGCATGATTGGGTTAATGGGTTTATTCCATTGTTGTGCAGCTTACTACTTGAATGTGGTTTCCATGTGTCCGGTCCAGTGTGGGCTGCCTCGGGGGACAGTGGTGTGATTCTGTATGGACATAGTTGACCATGACAACTAATGACACCCGGTTGGAGTATGCTTCTCTCCCCCCCCCAATCACACCCGGATGGAGTTTGCTTCTCCCCCCCCAATCACACCCAGTTGGAGTATGCTTTTCTCCCCCCCCCAATCACACCCAGTTGGAGTATGCTCCCCCCATAATCACACCCGGTTGGAGTATACTTCTCTTCCCCCCAATCACACCCGGTTGGAGTATGCTTCTCTCCCTCCCCGAATGCACTGCCCACATCACAATGCCATGTGCTTGCCATGCTACTCACCAAGTAGCCACGAACGATGTCCAGCATGTCGCTCCATGTAGCGTGGTATCATTGAGTTCTGCAGGACCATTAAATCATGGGTTGATCCAGGATAGCGGGCACAACAATGTGTGATGATCTTGTTGGAGTCACATACCATTTGGACGTTGATGGAGTGGTATTGCTTTCTGTTTTGGTACACTACCTCATTGGCATGTGGGTGTCATGATGCCTGCCCCCGGAAGACCAGACCAGGCCCAGCAGCCCCAGAAGCAGGCATCATGCCACTTGGAGCATGCCCAAAAGCCCCAGTTAGGGGCTGTTTGGGTGCAGTCCTAGCGCCTACGGCGCCAGGCTCATACAGATAAAGTCAGTACTGGCGCCATGGGCGCCAGGCTCATTATTGATAACTTACCTGAAGCAGACCATGCTGCATACTCACCTGAGGCAGACCATGCTGCATGAAGACTCAAGCCAAATGAGGCTTAGGAGGGACTATTTTACTGAAGGGACTATTTTGTTACTTGGGTGGGGCTGTGGAAGAATACTTACCTGGATCTTCTTCCAAGGCTATTTAAACCACGCCCGTACAGCCACACATGCTTCGCGTTATTCTGCTTGCTGCAGCGTAACGCTCACCGTGTTTTCAGCAGCTCCAGTCTTCAGCCACGCCCGCTTCAGTCCAGGGACTCCTGAAACAAGAAGAAAGGAAAGATAAAGGTTAGAACAGGAGTTTTAACTTTAATCCTTACCTGAATCCTGATCCATTTCGCCACGGAACGGAAAGACAGAAGTCTTTGAAGCATCGCTTCGCATTCCTACGGCGCCGCGCTGAACTTACCTGCTTGGCGGTACTTCAGCATTCCATCACGCTCTCTCCATCTCGCGGCCGCCCTCCGACACCTAAGGAGACAAAGACAGCAAGGTGAGCAAGGGGACTCTCTAAGGCTATACAAGCTACCCCCAAGGACTTACCTGATTTACCACGGGAGGTACTCACCTCATCTCGGGTCGGCGCAGTCAACTCTGCTTCATCGCCGTACCCCGGCCCCTAAGGGGAGAAAGCAAAGACAATACCAGCTACCCCCCACAAAACTTACCTGATTTACCACGGGGGTCTCACCTCATCTCGGGTCGGCACAGTCAACTCTGCTTCATCGCCGTACCCCGGCCCCTAAGGGGAAAACCACAATAGACTTACCTGAATCTTACCAATTGCCATTTGGAAATCTTCGAGTCGATTAATCGGCAACCTGCAAGCAATCGGTCAGAGTGAAGATCAGACATTTGAACTCTTATGAACAATTGGACTTTAGAGTCAATACTGGAACTCACCAATTCCTCTACGCCAGTGAAGTAACTGGTCATCAACGCGCCCCTGCGGTCGACGCAGGATGGAGAGCTCATCCTTCCAAACCATCAGGTGAGACTAAGGAGGGGACATCAAGAGTGATCTGTGGAAAGACAACGGGAGTGGGGAAGGTGGGTTGACACTCAATTCCACGGGTGGTTAATTCCTCTTCCCCTTTGCAGAAGAATATTCTTGCGAGCCAGACAAACTAGGCTGAGCAGCCAATCCAGTCAGTCATCTCGGCGCTACACGTCACGCTGGTGGAAACAACAGCGGCCCAGTTCCGGTCGACGCCCCCGTGGGAACCAGGTGAGCGTAACAGTGGGACAACCAATTCCACATGGGTACAGGCCCCGATACAACTTGGGATGCCTGCCAGTGAATGGAAGCCAACCTTGGTGTTAGAGATGTCCTGGGCAGTCCGTGGCAGGGAAATGTGTTCACTTGTGTGCTTCAGGAGGGCATCGAGCACCTGGTTCAGCGTGTGTGAAAATACTGGTTGTGATATGCCATGCATTTGTCCTAGCGTATTCTGGTAGGTGCCTATGGCCAGGAAGTGGAGCACAGTTACCACCTCAGTATAAGGGGGATGGCAGTACGGATGTCTATGAGGCTGACTATATCGTTGTGTATCATGTCCACGATGGTGGTGATGGTATCCCGGTCCAGACCATACAGGGTGTGTATCTGCTCAGGGGTTAGGTTGAATTGACTGGCTCTGATCCTGGGGATTCGTGGCTGCCTCTGTGGTACAAATAGATGCACTGGTGGGGCTTGCTGTGCCTGTCTCGCCCTCCTCCTCACCCTCCTCCTCCTCCTGCGTCTCCTCTGTGCTGCCTGTTGTTGTTGCTGTTGCAATGCAATCATGTCCTCCAGCCCATGTAATGCTGCTAGTATTGGAATCATTTTGGTGTGTGAATGGGTGTGGGAAGGGGTGTGGTGTGCTCCTTTTGTGCTGGCCCAGTCTCCATTGCCTCCACCTGTGCTGATTGTGGGCACCTGTGGCGGTTGGGAACACTGCACATGGCCCTTTACGGGTGATTCGCGATGCCGCTATTTCCGACATGCCGGTATGGGCTTTTGGGGACTGCTCCATGCCGTTAATTGCATGTTTGCATGTCTTGTAATGGACTCCAATTTCCTCCATGCCGCTATTGCCGCCATGAAGGGTCGCGCGCCCATGACCATGGCGCTATTAGAAGCACCGTACTTAGCGGTGCCGCTGATAGCGGGGAGGCGGGTCGTAATTGGGAGGTGCAGTTAGCGATGCCGATAATCATTTACCAGCATCGCTTTTCCCTTAACGCCTACCGTGTAATGAGGCCCTAATCCTTATGAGGCAACACTTTAATGGATAGAATAATTAAATACAACACCAGATCCAAGATGGTTAATTTCAACAATCTTGTACCGTGAATTTATACTAAGGATTTACACAGACAGAGAGGTTTTTCAAGGGAGATCTGCTAACATGCACAGGCTAATAATAGATTCTTCTATGGGAAGGTGATTGAATTACACTGATAATGTGGGGTTTTAAATGGGGGAAATATTGGATGCAATGCTACAAAAACAAAGGGCTTATGCAATTTAGGGCTGGGGTATATGCTACTTACAAAGCAAGCCTTGGTTTAGGATTCAGGACAGCCAGCTGGATCTCATGACACTCTTGACAGCTAGGGCAAGGGGTCTGGTCACTGCACTCTCAAAAGTTGGTAAGGTGCAGCAGCCTTCTCTCCATCCTCCTTTTCCTGTCTCCTGGATTTTGGTCTGTGTCGCCTGACCTAGTACAGCCCCCCTTATATAACACAAATGACATCACTAACTTTACAATCTAGGGGGAGTACCCTGGAATTATCCCTGCTGCTCGGATAGGGCGGTTTACCATTCCTCTCTCTGCCTCCTGGCATGATTGGTTCAAGGCAAGAGAGCACCATCTGTCTATTTGCATTTATTACAATTATTTGTTCTCATGACCACTTTTTGGCAAAAACTAGTTATGTCTCATAACTTCATAATTATACTAGACCCAGCCATATGCAAAAGATATGTGGTATGCAAGGTTCCTTAAATTTCAGTGGAACGAGTGGTGGGCAGCCACACCACAACATGCCGTTGTCAGGAATGCATGCATCTAAAGTGTCCGTGGCCAAATAGCGCATTACTTTTGGGTACTGAGGGAATGCTAATAATTCCGACATCCCCCAAGCCTGCCCATCACTCATTCCACTGGAATGTAAGGAGCCTTGCATACCCAAAGAGAGGGTGGGATCATATGAACTACCTGCAGACAGAGCTGAGACCAAGCAAGATAAGGCACACAGATTGGTGCCTTTCTAGCCCTGAAGGAAGTGTCACAATGACAACAGACATTTACACATGACAGGTTGCGTTTGCAATCGATTCCAATGGAATCTGCCAGCTTCTCACTGTCCTAAAAAGAAGGCAGATTCCGTATGAATCCATTTGTTGTATACCAGTATGAAAATGTCAGTCTGGCGTGAAAGCAAGACGTTTTTGGAGGTCGAGAGGAACATTGAGGTGGAAACCTAACTGCCGCCATTACATGCCCCCTCTCCCTTCAAATCCACAAAAGGCCTGGCGCATAAATACACATGTTAAGACAGTACGAATACATTTACGCCTGTCTTGCAAGCACCTTTATTTACGATCTAAGGAATTGGAAAGGGCTGCCCAGACCATTTTAATGGGTGTGTGAATGGGTGTGGGAAGGGGTGTGGTGTGCTCCTTTTGTGCTGGCCCAGTCTCCATTGCCTCCACCTGTGCTGATTGTGGGCACCTGTGGCGGTTGGGAACACTGCACATGGCCCTTTACGGGTGATTCGCGATGCCGCTATTTCCGACATGCCGGTATGGGCTTTTGGGGACTGCTCCATGCCGTTAATTGCATGTTTGCATGTCTTGTAATGGACTCCAATTTCCTCCATGCCGCTATTGCCGCCATGAAGGGTCGCGCGCCCATGACCATGGCGCTATTAGAAGCACCGTACTTAGCGGTGCCGCTGATAGCGGGGAGGCGGGTCGTAATTGGGAGGTGCAGTTAGCGATGCCGATAATCATTTACCAGCATCGCTTTTCCCTTAACGCCTACCGTGTAATGAGGCCCTAATCCTTATGAGGCAACACTTTAATGGATAGAATAATTAAATACAACACCAGATCCAAGATGGTTAATTTCAACAATCTTGTACCGTGAATTTATACTAAGGATTTACACAGACAGAGAGGTTTTTCAAGGGAGATCTGCTAACATGCACAGGCTAATAATAGATTCTTCTATGGGAAGGTGATTGAATTACACTGATAATGTGGGGTTTTAAATGGGGGAAATATTGGATGCAATGCTACAAAAACAAAGGGCTTATGCAATTTAGGGCTGCGGTATATGCTACTTACAAAGCAAGCCTTGGTTTAGGATTCAGGACAGCCAGCTGGATCTCATGACACTCTTGACAGCTAGGGCAAGGGGTCTGGTCACTGCACTCTCAAAAGTTGGTAAGGTGCAGCAGCCTTCTCTCCATCCTCCTTTTCCTGTCTCCTGGATTTTGGTCTGTGTCGCCTGACCTAGTACAGCCCCCCTTATATAACACAAATGACATCACTAACTTTACAATCTAGGGGGAGTACCCTGGAATTATCCCTGCTGCTCGGATAGGGCGGTTTACCATTCCTCTCTCTGCCTCCTGGCATGATTGGTTCAAGGCAAGAGAGCACCATCTGTCTATTTGCATTTATTACAATTATTTGTTCTCATGACCACTTTTTGGCAAAAACTAGTTATGTCTCATAACTTCATAATTATACTAGACCCAGCCATATGCAAAAGATATGTGGTATGCAAGGTTCCTTAAATTTCAGTGGAACGAGTGGTGGGCAGCCACACCACAACATGCCGTTGTCAGGAATGCATGCATCTAAAGTGTCCGTGGCTAAATAGCGCATTACTTTTGGGTACTGAGGGAATGCTAATAATTCCGACATCCCCCAAGCCTGCCCATCACTCATTCCACTGGAATGTAAGGAGCCTTGCATACCCAAAGAGAGGGTGGGATCATATGAACTACCTGCAGACAGAGCTGAGACCAAGCAAGATAAGGCACACAGATTGGTGCCTTTCTAGCCCTGAAGGAAGTGTCACAATGACAACAGACATTTACACATGACAGGTTGCGTTTGCAATCGATTCCAATGGAATCTGCCAGCTTCTCACTGTCCTAAAAAGAAGGCAGATTCCGTATGAATCCATTTGTTGTATACCAGTATGAAAATGTCAGTCTGGCGTGAAAGCAAGACGTTTTTGGAGGTCGAGAGGAACATTGAGGTGGAAACCTAACTGCCGCCATTACATGCCCCCTCTCCCTTCAAATCCACAAAAGGCCTGGCGCATAAATACACATGTTAAGACAGTACGAATACATTTACGCCTGTCTTGCAAGCACCTTTATTTACGATCTAAGGAATTGGAAAGGGCTGCCCAGACCATTTTAAGTTTGGTTTCACATTTGTCCTGTCTATCCTCCTCTTCCACACCTCCTGCCTTCCTACTCACTGTCCCCTGCATGGAGTGAGAGTGGTAGTGTTTGTGTGTGCTGGGTATGAAGTGTGACTGCACTATGGAGTGTGTATGACGTAGAGAGGTTAGGATTACATGTTGTTTAGCAAATAATATGTGTGGGTTTAAACAAACAGTGTATTGTTTAATAAGTGTAAGTGTCCGTGGCTTCTAGTCAACAAAGACATTGATAGGGCTGGCCGAATCAACATTGTTTGCTTTATATCAGTGCAACTGTCCTTAGAACATAATGCCAAAGTTTCCGGTGGACCAGATTATCTGACGGTGGCACCAGCCAGAATTTAGCAAATGCACCCAGCACCGGTTGTGTTGTTTGTATACTTTGAAATGGAACCAGGAGGATGTGCCCCAAGCCATATTGTATAAAGATGTTTGCTGCTGGATAGAGAAATGGTTTCACCCATGTATTATGTCAGCATTATAGGGGATAGACCATACATATTGCTCACTGCATTTTGAAAGAAGGCAAGACAACTGCGGACCCATGCAGAATGTTTATATATTGATTTTTCTCTTTACACAATATCGAGGCAAAATCCCTTTCATGTTTATAACAAAGCAAACACCATATACAAATCAAATTAGACTGTTCATTTTTGCCCTAGGCAAATCATCATCAATATAGAATAGAGCAAAACTAGTTTGACTCATTACATATTAGAGAAGTATCCAAAAAAGGGGCCTCGGTATAGAAACTTTGAAAGGGTGCAATTGCAATTATGTTATGTGATGATATTTGTATAGCGCCTGCTCCCATTGTTATGGTAATTCATAGAATCCAGCGCACAAGTGGCGCACGCGGCTGGCGCACAGTGTGCGCGTGCGAATCCCTGCGCCAGCCGCGTGCGCTAAAATCCATTTCCGCGCACAGCGTATTCATGGATTCCAGCCACCAAAACCAGCCGTGGCGCACAGTGGCGCAGCGACCCTGCAGCAGCGCCAGTTACGCCCCCAAGAACGCCTCTCGCGCAGGGAAAAGCCATCAATATACCCAATCCAGCGCAAAGGGCTGCGCTAACCCTGTACCAGCACAGCAAGCGGGCTACGTGTATCACTGGGGTGCGCGGGAAGTACCTCACGCGATTGGCCCCGTGCGAGCAGGGTACGCGTATTTCAGGGGTGCGCGGGAAGTTCCACACGCGATTTCATCATGGTACGTGTATTTCAGGGGTGCGCGGGAATTTCCACACGCGATTGGGCCCGTGCGAGCAGAGTACGCGTATCTCAGGGGTGCGCGGGAAGTTCCACACGCGATTCCATCAGGGTACGTGTATTTCGGGGTGCGCGTGAAGTTCCACACGCGATTCCATCAGGGTACGTGTATTTCGGGGTGCGCGTGAAGTTACACACGCGATTTCCGCAGGGTACGTGTATTTCAGGGGTGCGCGTGAAGTTCCACACGCGATATCAGCAGGGTACGTGTATTTCAGGGTGCAGGGGAAGTTACACACGCGATTCCAGCAGGGTACGTGTATTTCAGGGATGCGCGGGAATTTCCACACGCGATTGGGCCCGTGCGAGCAGGGTACGCGTATCTCAGGGGTGCGCGGGAAGTTCCACACGCGATCCCATCAGGGTACGTGTATTTCGGGGTGCGGGGGAAGTTCCACACGCAATTTCAGCAGGGTACGTGTATTTCAGGGGTGCGCGGGAATTTCCACACGCGATTGGGCCCGTGCGAGCAGGGTACGCGTATCTGAGGGGTGCGCGGGAATTTCCACATGCGATTTCAGCAGGGTACGTGTATTTCAGCGGTGCGCGGGAATTTCCACACGCGATTGGGCCCGTGCGAGCAGGGTACGCGTATCTCAGGGGTGCACGGGAAGTTCCACACGCGATTCCATCAGGGTACGTGTATTTCGGGGTGCGCGTGAAGTTCCACACGTGATATCATCAGGGTACGTGTATTTCAGGGTGCAGGGGAAGTTACACACGCGATTTCCGCAGGGTACGTGTATTTCAGGGGTGCGCGTGAAGTTCCACACGCGATATCAGCAGGGTACGTGTATTTCAGGGTGCAGGGGAAGTTACACACGCGATTCCAGCAGGGTACGTGTATTTCAGGGATGCGCAGGAATTTCCACACGCGATTGGGCCCGTGCGAGCAGGGTACGCGTATCTCAGGGGTGCGCGGGAAGTTCCACACGCGATCCCATCAGGGTACGTGTATTTCGGGGTGCGGGGGAAGTTCCACACGCAATTTCAGCAGGGTACGTGTATTTCAGGGGTGCGCGGGAATTTCCACACGCGATTGGGCCCGTGCGAGCAGGGTACGCGTATTTCAGGGGTGCGCGGGAATTTCCACATGCGATTTCAGCAGGGTACGTGTATTTCAGGGGTGCGCGGGAATTTCCACACGCGATAAAAGCAGGGTATGTGTATTTCAGGGTGCGGGGGAAGATTCACACGCGAAATCAGCAGGGTACGTGTATTCCAGGGGTGCGCGGGAAGTTCCACACGCGATTCCATCAGGGTACGTGTATTTCAGGGTGCGCAGGAATTTCCACACGCGATTGGGCCCGTGCGAGCAGGGTACGCGTATCTCAGGGGTGCGCGGGAAGTTCCACACGCGATTCCATCAGGGTACGTGTATTTCAGGTTGCGCGTGAAGTTCCACACGCGATATCAGCAGGGTACGTGTATTTCGGGGTGCGACGGGGAGTTTCACACGCGAAAACAGCAGGGTACGTGTATTCCAGGGGTGCGCGGGAAGTTCCACACGCGATTCCATCAGGGTACATGTATTTCAGGGTGCAGGGGAAGTTCCACACGCGATTTCAGCAGGGTATGTGTATTTCAGGGGTGCGCGTGAAGTTCCACACGCGATATCAGCAGGGTACGTGTATTTCAGGGTGCAGGGGAAGTTACACACGTGATTCCAGCAGGGTACGTGTATTTCAGGGGTGCGCTGGAATTTCCACACGCGATTGGGCCTGTGCGAGCAGGGTACGCGTAACTCAGGGGTGCGCTTGAAGTTCCACACGCGATTCCATCAGGGTACGTGTATTTCAGGGTGCGGGGGAAGTTTCACACGCGAAATCAGCAGGGTACGTGTATTCCAGGGGTGCGCGGGAAGTTCCACACGCGATTCCATCAGGGTATGTGTATTTCAGGGTGCGCGGGAATTTCCACACGCGATTGGGCCCGTGCGAGCAGGGTACGCATATCTCAGGGGTGCGCGGGAAGTTCCACACATGATTCCATCAGGGTACGTGTATTTCGGGGTGCGCGTGAAGTTCCACACGCGATATCAGCAGGGTACGTGTATTTCGGGGTACGGGGGAAGTTTCACACGCGAAATCATCAGGGTACGTGTATTCCAGGGGTGCGCGGGAAGTTTCACACGCGATTCCATCAGGGTACGTGTATTTCGGGGTGCGGGGGAAGTTCGACACGTGATTCCATCAGGGTACGTGTATTACAGGGGTTAGCGGGGAGCACCACACGTGAATTGCACGTGTGGGCCCTCCCAGGTGTTCCCTCTACACCCTCCACGGCCCCTGCAGGTGGCTCACACCACACGGGCTTACCCTGCACATGTCCTGCAGGCACCCCATCCACCATGGCCATGCCCCCCAGCCAACCCAAATGTCAACTTGCACTACTGCCCACCAACGCATGTCCCCCTGCACCCCCAGCCACCAGGGGCACCCTCCACCAGGCCCCCACCCATGTCTCCCACCACCCCCACCCCCCCCAGCCACCAGGGGCAGCCTCCACCAGGCCCCCACTCATGTCCCCTATCACTCCCACCTCCAGCAGTGCAGGGGCAGCCTCCACCAGGCCCCCACACATGTCTCCCAGCACCCCCACCCCCCAGCCACCAGGGGCAGCCTCCACCAGGCCCCCACCCATGTCTCCCACCACCCCCACCCCCCACTCCCCAGGGGCAGCCTCCACCAGGCCCCCACCCATGTCTCCCACCACCCCCACCCCCCAGCAGTGCAGGGGCAGCCTCCACCAGGCCCCCACCCATGTCTCCCACCACCCCCACCCCCCCAGTCACCAGGGGCAGCCTCCACCCGGCCCCCACCCATGTCTCCCAGCACCCCCACCCCCCAGCACTGTGGGGCACCTGCCAGCAGGCCCCCACCCATGTCCAACTCATGTACCCCTGCACCCCCACCCCCCAGCACTGTGGGGCACCTGCCAGCAGGCCCCCACTCATGTCCAACTCATGTACCCCTGCACCCCCACTCCCCAGCACTGTGGGGCACCCTCCACCAGGCCCCCACTCATGTCCCCTATCACTCCCACCTCCAGCAGTGCAGGGGCAGCCCCCACCAGGCCCCCACTCATGTCTCCCACCACCCCCACACCCCCAGCAGTGCAGAGGCAGCCCCCACCAGGCCCCCACTCATGTCTCCCACTACTCCCACCCACCAGCCACCATGGGCAGCCTCCACCAGGCCCACACTCATGTCTCCCACCCCCCCACCCCCCCAGCAGTGTGGGGCACCCTCCAAAAGGCCTCCCCCCATGTCTCCCACCACCCCCACCCCCCAGCCACCATGGCCAGCCCCCACCAGGCCCCCACTCATGTCCCCTATCACCCCCATCCCCCAGCCACCATGGGCAGCCTCCACCAGGTCCTCACAATCCCCAATCATGTGCGTTATGGTCAGCCTCCACAGCCAAAAAGCCCTACCAAGTAACCCATTCACCCACATGGAAATTGAAATTACATGTGACACCCCCAATGTTCATAAAGCAAATGAACCCATGTCCGTCACACACAATGGTTGCAATTGAATGGGAAAACACCCAACATGACATGCATGAAACCAATGAGATGATACCACACAGTGAAGTATGAAAACAAAATTGTATTAAAAAAAAAAGAATGCAAATGAAATGAAACAAACTACAATGGGAATGAAAAAAAGATAAACTGCATGTCCGTCTAAAAAAATAAAAACTACAAATCCAAATCCAAAAAAATGTTGTCCAAAGTCACATTAAAAATAAAATCAATCCAATGAAGAACTATGTACAAAACATCCAAGGGTCCATGAGCCCAACTGAACAAAGGAAACCTACAAAAAACCCTAACTAAAATGCAACTATCTACAAAAAGTGGAGCAGTGTCCGTCGACTCCAAATCATAATAAGAAAAAAAGGAAACCTAAAACTAAAGAACTATATACAAAGGCGGCGGGCAAGTCCAGCGGCTCACTCCGTGGTGTTCCGGGTCAGGGCATCATCGAACTCCTGTTCGATGTCCCGGAGGCGGTCCTGTTCCATGGCCCCGAGGGTCCGCAGGGACGACGCCGTCTCCTCCTCCAACCCCATGCAGATTGCCTCGAGGCACTCGGCCCGCCTCAGGGCCCTCTGCATGGAGTTCTCCGCCCTGACCATTGTGAGCCGCGCCTCTTCCGCCCGCCGCTGCTCCGCACCTATCTGCTGGCCCAACCGCTGCCACACAGAAGACACACCCCGTCCTGGGTCAACCTGCCCTCCGGCCGATGCCTGCCCCTCTGATGTTGAAGGCCCCGAGCCTTCATGGCTCCCACCACGTTGCTGCTGTGCCTCTGCCCGTGCACTGCCTCCTGCTGCCTGCACATCCTCCGCCGGTTGGGGTGCAGTTGTTGATGTGGCCACCCCTGCTGGACGTCCGACTCCCGACTGTGGCAGGGATGCCTCCTCCACCAGCCTGGCCGCACCGTCAGAGGCAGCTCCACAGGGCACCCAGGTGACTGATGGGTGGGAAGATGGCACAGAGGACGACTGGCGTGTAGGGGGTCCAGTTGAGGAGGGGGTCGGAGCAAGCCCCATCAGACGGAGGAATCCGGCCTGGGTGACCTGTCCCAGCAGGCTGACGTGGTCAACGAGCCATTCGAGATGACTTGCAGTCTCTTCATGAAAAGACTGCAGGTCACCTCGCATGGCCCGTTGATGCAACGCCACACCAGCCAGGACAGGCTCAACCCGGACCTGGATAGCCACGTCCGCAGGCAGAGGAAGGCCAGTTGACGTGAGCTCATCCCCTGCCTGAAAACGGGTCTGGACGTAGGCATCCCTGCTGGTGCAAGATGATGCAGGGACAGGATCGGGGACAGGATTGCACACAGGCACCTCCGCGGCGGCCTGTGCTGCCTCCTGTCCCTGGTCCTGCACTGCACCACTAGCACCAGTGGGATCCCCACCTCCAGACCCCGTCTCTGGTGCTTGTACGGCCTCCTCCTCCACCAAACCCCCCACCAACCTGGATGACTCCGTGCCATCTTCCCCTGTTGGGCCCTGTGGGGTCCCAGCTGCCCCTTCTGCTGCCGAGGAGTCCAACTCCAACCTCCGCCTCTTGGACCTCCCCCCGGCAGCTGCGGCCTGGGACGCGGCACCGAACTCCTCACTCCCCGACGAGATGACAACCTGGGAGGGGAGCCGGGCCTTGCGTCTCCGGCTGGCGGTGGGATCCCCGCCGCTGTGCTCCACAGCACCTTCTCTGCCCTCTTCATCAGTTGACGCTGCAGACAGGGAGAAACAAAACACAGGCATCAGGGCACTGTATAATGGACACATACACACATGACAGTTGTACATGAGTGGCATTGGCAAACCTCAGACATGTCATCACAATCCCCAACACACATGTCATTACAACTCTCACACATGAGCCATACCACAGCCATATCGCAACTGCCACCACCATCCATACACATACAACAGCATGAGCAGCTAAAGGTGAGCCAGACATCACATGCAACACAGGAAGTGCACCACACATGTACACACACCACCACACTTGCATGCATGTGTACACCTCTGCCAAGTGTCGCACTGTTCAGACGGGCATCCATGTCACATCTGCCAATCAGGCTTCCACATACCGCTGTCACATGCATCCGTGTTGCATCACTGTTGCACCCTTGTCAAATACACACACATGCACATGTACACAGTGCTGATACATGCAGCCGAAAACAACATACATGCGTGAAATCACGGACATGTCTACTTACATACACATTCATCCAAACATGTGTGCCCACACAACTGCATTTGGCATGCAAGCCTACACACACAAGCACCATCCATGTCTCACACATCACAGCCCTCGCATGTGTCAGCCCCACGGCCCTGTACACCCCCACCCATACTCGACCCCATACAAACAGATGTGCAACCTGCACACTACTGAATAATCACCACACGCACTGCTCACAACCAGGATGCATGTACACTCACCGCTCGACTCCAGACGGGTCTGCTTCTCTAGGACCTGGACATGGAGCGCTGGGGATATGCGTTCCAGGACCCTCATCTGTTCTTCCGACAAGTGGCCCCGGCGCCCCTTGGCATCCGCTGCCTTCAAGAGGCGCCGGGCCTTGTTCAGGGTCCTGGACCTGAAGCCCTCCCAGTGCTTCCTGACATGTTGTAAGTCGCGGACTGCCACCCCCTCCGCGTTGATGGCAGTCACGATGTCAGTCCAGATCCGAGTCCGTCCTTCCTTGTCGGCGCGGGAACTTCCGAAGAGGGCATCATACTGCCCCAGGACTTGCTCCACCAGGACACCAACTTCGGTGGCACTGAAGCTGGTGCCCCTCTGCCTCTCTGGCCGGGGGTTGTCAGTGGTCACAGATGGTGTTTGCCCCGACATGACAACCCCAGAGGCAGGAGTGGGTGGGCAACTGGGTCCTGGGGCTGGGCTGTGGAGCGATGGAATCCCAGTCGGGAGTCTTCGGTTCCAGCAGGGGTGGTCACAGCAACAGCACCCCTGGCTGATGTGCAGGCAGCAAATGGCAGGGCACGTGGGCAGCAGGCAGTCAGGCAGCAGCAGATGGCAGGTGGGAGCGTGCTCGGGGCTCTGCGGGGCAGTAGTTCAGCCTTCTGGGCAGGAGCGTGGTCTTCCGTGTGCTTACGCGTGGCCAGCTTGATACGGAGTGATTTGGCACGTGAAAAATCTGCACGTCAGCGTGTAATTCGAGGAAAGGCCCTTAGCGCGTAAGCGCGTCTGCACGCATACGCATTTTCACTGGACCAAAGGCCCTTAGCGCGTGAGCGCGTCTGTGACGTGACGCGCGCAGGTGTTTCCCTCATTGCACGTGATGACAATACACACGTGGATTTCCACCAATCGCGTCTGAAAGTTCCCGGCACCCCGGAACACACGTACCCAGGCTAATCGCGTGTGGAACTTCCCGCGCACCCCGAAACACACGTACCCTGATGGAATCGCGTGTGGAACTTCACGCGCACCCCTGAAATACACGTACCCTGCTGGAATCGCGTGTGTAACTTCCCCTGCACCCTGAAATACACGTACCCTGCTGATATCGCGTGTGGAACTTCACGCGCCCCCCGCAATACACGTACCCTGATGGAATCGCGTGTGGAACTTCCCACGCACCCCTGAGATACGCGTACCCTGCTCGCACGGGCCCAATCGCGTGTGGAAATTCCTGCGCACCCCCGAAATACACGTACCCTGATGAGATTGCGTGTGTAACTTCCTGCGTACCCCCGAAATACACGTACCCCGCTCTAACGCGTGTGTAACTTCCCGCGCACCCCCGAAATACACGTACCTCGCTCAATCGCGTGGGTAACTTCCCGCGCGCCCCCGAATTACACGTACCTCGCTCAATCGCGTGTGTAACTTCCCGCGCGCCCCCGAATTACACGTAGCCCGCTCCACCAGGCCCGATCGCATGAAAAAGTTCACGCGAACCCCTGAGATACAGGTAGCCCGCTCCCCCAGGACCGATCGCGTGTGAAAGTTCATGCGAACCCCTGAAATACACGTAGCCCGCTCCCCCAGGCCCGATCGCGTGAGAAAGTTCACGCGAACCCCTGAAATACACGTAGCCCGCTCCCCCAGGCCCGATCGCGTGAAAAAGTTCACGCGAACCCCTGAGATACACGTAGCCCGCTCCCCCAGGCCCGATTGCGTGAAAAAGTTCACGCAAACCCCTGAAAAACACGTAGCCCGCTCCCCCAGGCCCGATCGCGTGTGAAAGTTCACGCAAACCCCTGAAATACACTTAGCCCGCTCCCCCAGGCCCGATCGCGTGAGAAAGTTCACGCGCACCCCCGGAATACACGTACCCCGCTCAATCACGTGTGTAACTTCCCGCGCAACCCCGAAATACACGTGCCCCGCTCGCACAGGCACTATTGCTGTATGTTGCCACTTTTGTAATGCGCAGGGACGCTACTGCCTGCCTTCGTGTGGCGGACGTGTTTCGGCTTGCGCGTGTCTTTCGCTGTGCGTGGCTTTGCCCTATTCCATTCCATGAATACGTATGGTTCGGGTGCGTGTGGGCGTTCCGTCTGCTTCCCTGTAGTACATCCCAGTTATGCCCTTATTTTCGCGAGTTGTTCCCCATTCCGCGCGTTCCGCCCCGTGTTCCGCCCACTTTCTAGTGTATGCGCCGAGGTTGTGCGCTTTCACTGTGCGCGTCGCGCACGTCTTTCGGGATGTTGCATCCCTTTCGGGATGTTTGGCGCACATCCCGAGGAAGACACGTGCAGGGACTTTCATGAATCGCACGCGTGCGCGTGCGCCTGTTTTTTTGCGCTTGTGCCTGCTTGCGCCTGCTTGCGCATAGATTTTCGGCGCACGTTTGTTCCATGAATCGGCTTGCTCTTCGGTATTTACAGAAATACTAATAGGTTAAAAATTGACTAAGTGCAAATACGCATAAGGCCTGATTTACAAAAACGTGTCATAATGGTGCAATACCATTGAAAAACACGTTGTAAATCAGGCACATTCTTTCAATAGATTTTTTGTGGCAGGGCATATTTGTCCTACTGCCTGTACTGATTCCTGAGCGAGTGAGCAATAGGACAAACAATACCCTGGTTCAGAAATGCCTTCAAATTATAAGGATGGTTTCATGATGAATTGCACAATCACAATTGCCTTTTGCGAACGAGAAATCCAATGTGTGCATGTACAAATGGCATTTTGAGCAAATTAGACACATTTGCTATTTGCTCAGAATGAGTTTCCGTTTGCGCAAGTGATAGTAATAGAGTACCCCACATTGGTTGCACTACAGCAATGTTTGCACCAACGTTAATACTGTGCAAAATTGCAGTTGCACCGAGCAGCATTCCTATAAAGAGACCCATGAGACTTATTATAGAAAATGTCTTGCCAGAGTCTTGCCAGAACAGCTTGAATTACTGGAATTATTTCGAGATCAGAAAGAAAATACATCCATCATTAATAATATGCCTAATGGGAAAGCCCTGGGGAAAAGGTCCTCTGGGCTGAGTGTTACGAGGTATTAAACTAGGTCCAGATAAAAATCCTACATGCTGTTTTTGAACTTCTGCACCTCGGCCACATTTCTGCTTCCTCAAGTAAAGCTATCATTCCATTATATCTTGATTAAAAAATATATATATATATATATCAAACCCGAGAACCAATTTAAATCACATCATCTTAAAAAAAAAATATATGTAAAATGATTATTATTCCTCTCCTATGGTTTCACTGAACCCTACAAGCGCAGGAACCCGCCACCCATGTATTAGTGCATCGCTCATGCAATCTACCAACAGGCCTAACGCATGCAGATGCAAAAGCTGCTGTGCATGGCTTCGTAATTCTTATTTAGTCAAGTGCTAGATGAGGCGCTATTCATATGCATGGGTTCAGGAGCTATCTTAACACCATCGAGGTGCACGACCTCCAAATGCATTGGACCGGGCATACGACAGAAGGGGCTCACTCTCGCCTCTATTGGACACGTTAGCATGAGACACTTTTAATTTTTCTATTATGTGCTGGGATTCAGAGATTGAACAACAGGGGATTTGCACAAGGACATTCTTCTCCGTCGATGATGTTGCTTCGATATTGCCAGTTCCCAAAACGGCATTCGAAAATATTGATGATCTAGTAACGAATTTGGCGATCATATGTGTTATAAAGTAAATGCAAACAATTCAAATCTCCTTGTAATTAGTTTCATCTGTGGTCAACTTCCTGAGACTTAAGTGTTGACGGATCCAAACAGAGAAGTGGAAATGCTGTTTATATCTCTGCTTAAATCTGCTGCCAAATTGTGAAGGAAGTGAAAGACGTTCATCTGTCTATCTTTGTAAGATAAAAAGTTGTAACTTCCAACATCATCTGGGATGTCTTGACCAAAAGGAACCAAAGACAGGTGTGGTCTTGCTCGCCTCTTGCTTCTTCTCTTGCCTGATTGGCCTTGCTGTCAAGATTATACACTTTTGGAATCGCTTAGCAGAGAAAAAATAATCACACGTAAAATCGTACTGTACAAAACAAGTATACAAACCTTAATAACTTGGTGTTATGCTACTGTATGTATTTTTAATTTAACAGACTCATTCCAATTAAAAAAGACATTGGGAAACCAGCAGAAACATATGTTTCTTTGGGTTTTCCAGCATCTGCCTCCTTCTAAAATAGCGGCATCATATGGAGATGAAAACAAAGTGAGAAATGCGCAATGCCATTTTACCCTCTCCTTGCAGCAAATCAAGGTATCAGTATTCGCTGGCTCTTTTAGCATCTCCCTGTGAGAATGTCCTATTGAATAATTTCCTGAAAGCTGCCATATCTATTCTGGCGAGTGCCTACCACTTCTTTACTCACAATCTATTAATGGGCCAGTTGGTATTCAGAAGATCTTGCACTGACTGTTCATGAAACCGATTGGAGACAGTTAATTCTGGCAATCAAGAAATTTATGTTTTTAAGTCCCTATACCAAGACTATGTTTTACTTCGACTATACATGATTGGTGTTTTTCCAATGAAAGACAAAACGGAAGGCTACATGCTCCAGATGGCAAAATGTAAAAGTTGATTTGCTCATTATGTGTATGTAGGCTGTCAACCAATTAACAATTCCTGGGATAACAGTTTTAAAAATCTCTCAGGAAATGGAGTTGTTACTATTCACCCAAACCCCCACATCTTGCTCTTGGGAACATCACAATTAACAGAAGGAGCTGGCAATGCTGTTTGATTTTGTTTATGTCTATTTTCATTGCAGTAGCAATTTAAATAAATAACAGAAACTCTTGAACTTTCCAAACTTCAGCTAATAGGAAGCCAGTACGTTTACAATGGATTCTCTACTAAAAAATGTTTGATAGTTTCATAATGTGGTTTGTATTAAAATGCATATGCAGACCAGATTTTAGCTTCATTAAATGTCATTTGTTTTCTTTTTTTATCCTACGCCTTACACCGTCCTATCTGCAATTTGACAAAACATTCGTGTTTTCTTACTCTGATGAAACGTTGGGTGATCTGTTTTAGCTATCTATATGTACGAATTGTGCTTGCTGATCAAATCTGAATAACATTATTTTATCAAAAAGCATGCAGCACGATGCACGTTGAGAGGAACTCTGCTTAAAATGCCTGGTGACCACATTGACTTGAGTGAGGTTTACAATTATATGGGTGATTTGTGTAGATATTTTGGGCAGCCATTCACCTTCCTACCCAATTCTCAAACCCCAGAGAACTCCTTGTAGCAAGGATCAGGGACGTCATTTTGCATGGCCGGGGGTCGCAGCTGCAACCCATAAGGTCTCCCTTGCTACCCCTGCGGTTTCCCTTGCTACACCTAAAAACGAAATTAAAAAAAAATCTTATTTTTTTTTTAAATCGTAGCTCCTGGACCGTGGCCAGTGCCATGTGGCCTTTTTGTTTCTGGAGTGGCTGGTTTTCTTGTTCAGGCCTCCTAAAAAAACAAGGGGTTCCATAAGTGTAACACTTTGAGCAATGACCCTAAATAAGAAATAATTGCTAGATTCACTAAAGGTTTATTTCAAGCACACTTCAGTGGGAGAGTCACTGATTCAGTCTGTTCTTAAACACCCCAAATTCACAATACAGACAAAAACCTCTAAAAAGCATTTAGAGTAGAATAAGCATCCACTTCGGACTATGTTTTTTGCTTTTTGCAAGTTGCAGTTATAGCATGTTTCATTCTGCCATTGTCTCTATTATGATCATCACAAGGCATTCCATCTCAGTGCCTTTGGACACTTGACAAAATACTTGTGCCTAAAAGCTTGTGTACAGTGTAGAAACGTTTGGCCACAGCACATAAAGTGGCCCTTGCTTTCACTATGCCACAATTAATGCTTTGTTGTAATACGTCTATTTTCCTATGTCCCTGGCGTGCTGTTCAGGATGTTTGTTTGCATGTATGAGGTAACGAGTGCCCAGAATACAGGATGGTCAGTGAGTGTGCTACTTTTACTTCGCTACTCTAAATTCTTTAATACACAGTTATGAACCCCCCACATGGAGTGCATTTTGCCAACCTCTGACGCCTGAAAAGTAGATCCACACAGGCTTGACATATGGCCAACTTTGCACCAGACCTGCAGATGAACTGGCCTGCTGTTAAATCTCAGTTACCAGTTTAATGGTATCCACTACACAGTGTAATTTGCTTTCTTTTTTGAAACTTTATTTATTATGTGCTTGACATTATAACAAGAAGTAAGAATAGCAGCAGTAATCATTAGGATGATTCCCCATCAGTAATTATACTTGCAGTTGCGGCAATGAGTATAACAAAAACAGGTGAGGACAGTAAACCAAACATAAACTGTAATATCTCCAATCGGTACAGAGAAGGAATCACTGACAGTCTATTGGGTCCTCAGACTGTGTTTCTCTCCTGTTCAGTGACAGCAAGTAGTTGCGGAAAGGAGGCCAGAAGTTGATTAGCCTACAGCATGCCGGCAGCAGTGAGGATGACAGCTTTTACTGGTCCAAGGCCCATGTCACAGTCTGCAGCCAGTGCACTATACAAAAGCTAGCAGGTTTTAACCACAGCAACAGTGTACATTGGACAGCAAGCAGAATACAGAGGCCAGCCAGTTTATGAAACCCTTGATGGAGTTACTTGAATTGATGGAATAAACAGGCCATAGGGTCAGGTTCAATAATACAATCCAGCATCGTGGACATTGTATTGCAAACTCCCATCCAGAAATCCCTCAGCCTAGGGCAGTTCCATAACATATGAAGGTATCCTGCCTCGTCCGAGTGGCATCTCGGGCATAGTGGGGAGTGAGTAGGTGAAAAGATATGCAGTCTGGCAGGAGTGTAGTGAAATCTGTGTAGGAGTTTGAACAGTATGAGACAAAATCTGGAGTTAAATGACACAACGCATAACTTTAAACACAAAGCCTCCCAGATCTCGTCAGTGATGTCTGCATCCAAATCCCTAGTCCAGGTGTTGCAGAGCTTAGCTAATGGTTTGCTGTCGCATGTCTGCAGCCAGTTATATATTATGTCCACATCACCGCGAGATGAAGTACCCTCCATAATAAGGCAGAGAAGTGGTTCATTTGGGGGCAGTACAGGGAATCCCAACTGAGCACTCCTAACCGCACAGCGGAGCCCAGCACATTGCAGCCATTGTGAGGTTGCGATCGTGGAAGACCCCGAAAATCTTGTAATGCAACAGTATTGTAGACATCTTTCATAGTGGTGTATGCATCTGTCGCCCACTTGCACATCACATTCTTCCTTAGCTTAGGGAATGTCGGGAGGAATTCCATAGTGGAAGGTCGCCATGAAATGGGTGGGGGTATCTAGCAGTTTCCATATCTTACCCCACGCTAGAGCTGTCAGACTGATGGTTTCAACAATCCCCGGGTCTCTCCATAGCAGGGGCAGGACCGACAAGCGTACGTCCCGAGTACCGCATGTCGCTCAAGCTTGACATGCTGGTGGGGGGCACCCTCGTCGAACCAGTAAGCTGCATAGTGCACCAATGCAGTACTTACCAAAGTCGGGGGCAACGAGGCACCCCAGACTATATGGTCTCATCAGTGTGTCGCGTTTTAGCCAAACTGCTCCTGCATGCCAGATAAAGGTGTGGATCGCAGCTTTCAACTTCTTGAAGAATGAAGCCCCTGGCCACAGTGGTATATTTAAAAAGTAATACAAGCATTTTGGGGAGAATGACCAGTTTAAGAACCAAAAACCGCCCTGCCATTGAGAGTGGGAGTTTCACCCAACAGTGGACTTTGTCCATGAGTTGGGGTAAATAAATGCCATAATTGCCTTCCTACAGTGAGACCGGATGCAAAAACAAAGTTAAAATATCGAGGCTGAGTACCCCAAAAGGAAATACACCGAACACGGGTTACAAAAGAACATACAAAGATCTTTTATTTTATACTGAACAGTTTCAGAGGACAAAAGTAACAGATAGCTATCAGCCCTCAGTACAACACAACGAACTCCAGCGTGTTTCAGTGTGCTCAGTGAGTGGGACTGTACATTAGAATAGTCCCACTTTATATACATTTGCGAACATGATGTCCAACCCTACTGTGGGTTAATATTTCTCTAATACATTACTGATCTAGGGTTCATGCCGAGTTCACACATCTATACGCTTAGGGTTTGCCTTTAATACATTCGCCAACAAGTCTTCACAGTAACAGTGTATTTTAGGATTTCTCATAAAGGTCTTCTCAAACATTAATACAATGTAGTTAAACAAGTGTTCTCAGTTCACTATTTGGATACATTGTTCTTAACATATGCTTGCGGATTAGTTTCATTGGTACGAGTAATCCTTTACACACAGGTAAGCGAAGGACAAGGTCTCAGTTCACGACCCTAACAAGTGGCCTGCAAGCAAGTTACATATTAATTACACGCAGAGGTCAAGATGGCCATGTTGTTATTCGGAATGACATCGTCCACCATTTTAACTCACAGGGTGACTTTACAGAGAGAACCTAAAATGGCGGATTGCCCTAAAATGGCGGCTTACATTGATTCTAAGGTCAGGACCTTGCAACATGGATTTCTTCGCAAGTGACTTATAAGCAGCTTGGCGTGGGCCAATATACATATATTCATTACAATAGGAGGTACGATATAATTTCCTGTTTGACACGGATGCTGTGTTACAGTGACCCCCAAGGTGTTTTATCCTCATGGGGGACCAGACGAACCCCATAAGGTCGTGTGGTGACAATGTTGCATCAGTCAGCAGGAATATCCCTGATTTGGTGCAGTTGACACAAAGACAAGGCACCAAAAGAAAGGATATCTTGCATAATCGGGGCAAGGTGTAATTCGGCATACAGTGAGATAATCTCTGGTGGTCCCACAATTCTGATCCGCCAGTGCACATGTCTGAGACAGATAAAGTCAAGCAAGGGTTCCAACAACATAGCAAATAGCGAAGCGAGAGTAGGCAGCCCAGCCGGGTGCCCCTTTGAAAATCTATAGGGGCGGAGTGTAGCCCATTTCTGTTAAGCCTTGTTGTAGGGAGGGCGTACAGGAGTTGTACACATGATATGAATCGAGGTACAAATTTCAATTTTTACAGCACCCCCCATATAAATTGCCACAAGACCAAGTCAAAGGCTTTTTGAATGTCCAGTGACGGTGCTACGTCCTCCATGTCTGGGTCTACCTGAGGGAGAATATTGAAAAGGCACCTTAAATTAAGCAGCGTGGATCGGCCAGGGACAAAGCCGGTTTGGTCAGGGTGGATGATGTGTTCCATTTAAGGAGCTTGGAGGACCAAGGCCTTCACATATATTTCAACGTTAGAGTTGAGGAGTGATAGTGATGGTAAAATCCACATTGCTCAGGTGGATTACCAGGCTTCAACAGTACAGTAATTACTGCTTCCCGCAGTATGGGGGCTGGGGGGACTCTCTGTGAACAAGATTCCTTCCATAGGGTAACCAAGTGGGGTAATAGTCGGGCTTTGAAATGTTTATAAAATTCCATGGTCAGCCCATCAGGGCCGGGGGCCTCACCAGATGCTAGGGCTTCGATGGCATAGGAAATCTCCTCCGCTGACATGGGGCTCTCATGAGTTTCTCTAGCTTTGTGGGACAGCACAGATAGTGACAGGGTATTGAGAAATGCTTCAATGACAAGGATGGGTGCCGTATCCTTATTAGTGTAGAGAGTTTTATAAAAAGAGCAGAATACTCGATTTACCTCAGACGCAGTGTGGACCAGCACCCCAATGTAGTCTTGCACTAGTGGGATATGGTGGTTACTTCCTGCCTGCCGCACAATCTTGGTGAGCCGTTTGCCAGCGCGCTCGCCCTCGCCATATTTCCGTGCCAAGCCCAGGTGATCTAGGAACTACAGTTCCCTGTCAGCGTGAGACCGGAATGTATCAAGTTCACCCGTGATGTCTCCCAATGTAGTGGCAGTAGGGGTAGTTGCATATTGTTCATGACAAAGAGCACTCTTGCTGACTTGTATATCCCGTCATATCGCCTTGACTATCCCAGATTCCTTATCTAGGGCCATACCATAAATGTATGCCTTAAAGGATTCCGATAAAGTTGCACACATGCTGACAGAGCCCGTGTTAACCTCGAAGTATTCCACTATACAATACCCCATTGTAGCCTCAAACACAGAGTCCAGTAATTTCTGGGGTTTAAGTCTCCACAGGTGCCCCCAGGTGCATTTCCCAGTGTGAGTGACAGAGTGATTGGGGAGGGATCGGAAAAAGTCTTGGGGAGAATGTTAGTCCAACCAGATCATCTGACACTAGCCACATATCGATGCATGAGTCATGTGCCGTGGAATAGAATGAGTACATTCTGGATGTTGGGTTAAGCAGTTTCCAGGCATTCACAACCTCCAGCTCGGTCATACATTCTCGTATCATACGGGCTGCTTGGTCAATTGTCGGGCTGTACTCCCAGATCTGTCAAGGTTCGTATCCATGATAGTTCTAAAGTCACCTGCCCAGAGGATAGGCACTAGGGAATACAACGTCAAAAGGTCTATTACCTGTGCATAACAGTCGGGATCATCAATGTTTGGACCATATATGTTTAACAAACCTATTTCTTGACCCTGTAAAACACCGTACAGTAAAACATATTGTCTGAGTGGGTCCAGATGTACCATTTTCTGGGTGTATTGTATCTGAAGAGAAGGAGCTAAGTACCCCCACCTCAATCACCTCTTCCATACTGCATATATGTTGGGAACCAGGGTGTGAGATGCATGCAGAGCCATTGAAACTACAGATACCTAAGAGAATCCTGGAAGCAAGGTTCCCATTGAGAAAACAATACCTGCACACAAAACAGAACAATGGTCAGTAGAATGAAATTCTGGAAGAAACAGGACAAATGCGTGAAAGAGCAGACTGGTGACGTCACATGAAGCAAAATTGACGTGCATAGAGAGATGCAGAGACTAGAGAATGCAGATATTCTATAAGGCATGAAGAAATAATCGAAGATAAATGACATTTCAGGCTCAAGATGACGAGGCTTATGTTACAGAAACGTTGAAGATATCAAGTCCTTTTACACGTGTAACTATGCAAAGAAATGCAAGAAGACAAAGTATTCTTAAGGCTAGCTTTATAGTGAATAGTTTGTGGCATGTGCCAACATGAACATATATATTGGAGTCAGTAAAGAATTAATTTCTCCATTACGTAAAATAGCAGAGCTGAGCAAACGAAGGAAGGCCCCTTTTCCCGTATGTCACAGTTAGAAAACAAGCGAATTAAAGGTGAATCTCACAAAGGCGAAGCGGGATGAGCCAAGAAGCCAAGGCCATATCAAGCTGGGATGAGATGACATTAGATACAAATTGTGTGAAAGAAGGAAGCTCCTGTTCAGGAGGCATGGACAAAAACAAGAAGACTTCAGAGCTCTATTCGAAATATATAATTTTAATGCACCAAGAGCTTGATTCTGTGGTCTTCAGGCACGTGGGGAAAAGAAGTTGGATGAGCATAGTGGTCACAACTATGCACAAGGGCAGAACGTGCCTTCACTCCCCTGAATTCTTCAGAGCACAGAACACTTTCAAGGACAAGTTCACAGTTCTAATTGACAATGGAGCACTGAGGTGAATATGGAGGAATATGCTTATTGGTGGGAAGCTATGGTTAAGACAAGCTCATCAGCACCTGGATGCTCAGTCTGTGTGCTGCTAAACGTAGGTAGGAAGATACTGACAGAGGTTAGAAGCCAACAATGATAGAGGACCGCATGTTGAAGGGTCCTATAGTTGTATAACCAATGTGACGTCTTACATTTAGTGACATTCATAGTGACATGTTTTAGGGGAGGGCTTAGTTGCCCCAACTGATGTTAAAAAACCTATCACCTCCCCTGACCCACTTAAACGAGTATGGATTGTGTACTTAGATATTCCCTATGAGTCAATCACTTTCTTCAATAGGTTTTTGTAGTCTGCCATGTAGGATGACGTTAGTAATACGTGGGTTAAAGTAATCTTTGATGATTTTCTGTTATATAAGCAAGTTTTTTTTTCAAAATGCATTGAGAGTTTTTACATGAGACGTCCGCTGATGTCCGTTGTACTTCCTGTTTTAGATAATTGATATTAAAACAGTTGTTTTGATTATTGATGTTTGAATACATTCTGCATCCCCATCTCAAGCGTATTGCTACCTCATCTTAAAGGGATGATGACACCAGTTCAGATCGACTTGTAGATGAGGGTCATAACTCCTCTGCATTGGGTAGAGTAAGTTGTGTAGTACCGTTGCATGCCCCAGTTCCTAGCAAATCTTTTTCATCCTCTGCCAAGCCATTTGTTTCTTGTAGGAACAGGACACGCGCCTTGTGTTGCTCGACATATAGTTGGAGTTTTTGCATTTTCATTGGGTTACCCAATACCCACACAGTCCAACTTACACACCGCAGGGTCTCAGCCACCATGAGGTTAGTGTATAACATAGGGCCTATTCCCGAATTGTATAAGTACAGAGCATTTTTTTGGGACTATCAACAAAGAGCACTGCCTTCCGCTAGTGATAACACACATGTCAAGCACATTTTCCAGAACTACCCCAAAACTAACAACCCCACCCCCACCCCTCTCCCAATAAGAGGAATGAGTACCCCTCCCACAACAACACAATAACATTTGTAGCATTGCATTGGGGGCAATCCACCGACAGTAGCCCAGGTATCAAAATCGATTAATATTACATATATGAAACAAATCACAGGTGCACGTTTCCAAAGTATGTTTCATTAGAGCTAGAGAGTGTTGTCGGCGACATCAGGCGGACCGCAGTATCAGTACACAATACAATTTGACCATAGTAAATGTCCCAAGAAGGACCAGATGACCAGGACAGCACAGCATAAGCACTATGAAATACAAGCCTACCCTGTGAAGTGCTTATCAAGGAATTTCATGGCCCCTTCGGGAATGGTGAAGAAGTATACCTTTCCGCCCTGTTCGATCCTCAACTTAGCAGGGTATAGTATTGTGTATTTAACCCCTAAGTCTCGAAGCCTACTTTTTGAGGCCATGAAGGATTTGCGCTCTTGCTGCACAGCAATTGAGAAGTCAGTGTACAGGTGGACCCTGCTGAAGTCCAATAGTAATTTGTCTTTGGCCTTCACCACCCACAGCAGTGCGTCTCCTTCCCGGTAATTGAGTACCCAGGCGATTATCAGTCGGGGGGTCCAGGTTTAGGCTTATGGGCGAGCATGTGATGGGCACGTTCTATTGCAAATTGTGGTGATAGTTTAGGGGTATCCAACAGGGATAGTAGAGTGTGTTCCACAAAATCTTCCATGGAGCTTCAATATTTCCCTCCGGAATGCCTATTATGTGCAGGTTATTATGCCTTGAGTGTCATTCTTCTTGTTGACAGACTGCACCTGACTCTAGAGCATTGTGAGGTTGGCTCTGAGTGTAATAACCTCATCCTCATTTGTGCCAACTCCAGTCTCCGCCTCTGAAATGCGGACATCAGTTTTTCCCATTAAGGACTTTATGGAGCTAATCGTGCCACTCATGTTGTCTAGTTTGGTGTGTATAGCTGTAAAACCCTCTCGCATGTATTCCATCATGCGCTGGAGTTCACTGGGTTCATCCAGCATCAGAGTGCCCCTGAAATTTCATCACCACCTCCACAGCCTTGGGTGTAGCTTTGGCATACATATTAATTGAGCTCTGTTTCTTCCCTGCTCCCTTAGTCATGTCAATGCAACACAGAGTTGAATCAAGGAACTAGGGTTATGTTGTAGAGCAGCAGTGTGGAATTTTGGCTCGGGACTGTGCATAGTGGAGATCACCACATAAAAGCCCTAGAGAGAAAGGTATGAGCGTCAAGGCCACTCCACAGTTACAGCAGTGCTACACTCCAACATGTTTTGCAGTGTTCAAGGGCACTGTAGTATAGATAGCTTAGTGTCAGGAGAGACGCCAGGCCCAATGTGCAAAATGGGGGATGTGTTACCACTGGCAAATTAGGTCAACTCTGGGGGTTAGCAAGCCGCAGGGTGTGGCCACAAGCCTGAGGAGAAGAGTGGGAGAGTATGGGGGGTACCTCTCCCCAGCGCAGCTCCAAGATTGGGTGGGGGGCAGCAGTCACTCACTGCGGTATCTGTAGTGCATAGATCTGGAGGGATGCAGGCATCGGAACCAGTACACACCCGACAAAGCAGGTCCGGCAGATTTGGCTCTGGTTTGGGGAAAACGCAGTCCCTCGTGACTGCTCACTGATTGCGTCAGCGGCTCCTTACTCGCGGTCGTGGCAGCTGCCATATTGTAGGCCCTCTGGATCTGTGGTAGATCTTGCTTACAGGGAGCCGGCACAGTTGGGCTCCAAGGGGGTCTGGTTACCCCCGGCAGAAGTTGCACTGAAGTCACCTGGATTGGGATCAGCAATCTCAATCAGCCGCCACGTGGTCTCTGCCAGCCAGGCAGCAGCAGCGCAGGAGAGTGGCCAGTGGAGCAAGTCGGGTCAGTGGCAATAATAGACACGCAGCCGGGAGGAAGCCAAGAAGCGGAACAGTGAGCTTGTCAGAGATCAAACTTCACAGATGAAAGTGAGGGCTTATCATGAAGAGGGCAGCCAAGTTTCATTCTTCTGTGCACCCTAAAACTTGTATCAAGCCATGCAATGGTCCCGGGCTGTGGAGCTCCAAACTTAGATAGACATCTTCAGCCATGCGCAACAGCGCCCCCCTGTAATTTGCTTTCTGACTTTGAGAAAATTCCTACATGTAATTGCTCATTTTACTATAGCCGGAAAGACAGCTCTGTGGGTAGAGCACTCACTGTTGCAATGTGTGTGTGATCTGCAGGTTGCACTTTTGAATCCTGGTAAGGCCAACTCAGCCTTTCATCCATATGAGGTTGCTAAATGAGTACCAACACAGGTTGGGTGATATTGTATGTATATTGTTCTATATAAATCACTTAAGGGTAAGTGCCATATAATAACACATCATTATCACTTGGCCTTGGACGTCTATTAGCATTCACATTTATTTGGTAATATGGGCCTATACACACAGATATCAATGATACATTGTGGGATGTCTCAACCCAATAGTCGAGGCACTGCAACATCACTGTGCATTGCTGGCAGCAGAAACCTCAGAAATGGCCGCTGGAAAGTATGCTGCTCGCTAGAAATCACCAGAAAGTGCGCAGTGAAAATATGAAAAATAGGCCACCATCTACTTTTGCCTATGTCAGTGGTAACACTGGAGACCACTTCCAAAACCCATCATTTGGCTTCCCACAGAGCAAAATCATTGCAAAAGAAACAGGGCGCTGTTTAAAAAATCCATTTTTATTTGGTGTCAAATTTGCTAAAATCATGGCTCACAAACCACACAAAAAGATCCAACCTCCTTGTTGGGTGGTCAACCTCATCCCACTTCAAGAATCTACATAAATATAAGGTCCACAGAAGTATGTGTTATCTGAAAAAAGTCCACTTTTGTGGATTGCTTGCTGGAAGGAATCTGTCAAAAATGGGTCTAATACCGTTACTCACCTCTATCAGAAGCCAGCGATTTAAAACCATTTTGTGTGAAGTTGAACATTGAGGTCAAACTATGCCAAAAAAAGACTTGCTATCAGAAGCCTAAGAGGTGGAGACAATTCAAAACTATATTCCGAAAAGGCTTGAAGTAAGAAATTGTTTGATGTATGTGTTCAAAATGTGAGTTATATTATAAGATAAGACAATTGTTAGACATTGGGTTTAGGAGTTAAATTTTCCCACACTGTGCTTCAAACAAATTCCACACCTCTCCCTGAACAAAGTAAACTTCCCCTTCCCTTGGCTAAGAGATTGACAGCTGTTGTTAAAAGGAACTAGGAGAGGCACCCTGGCCTGTTGCTCTGAGTGAAAACAATGGAGCCCTTGAGCTGAATAGAAATGCTAATTCGGGTGTGACTGACAACAAACTGCTGGCAGGAAGAAGGACATGTGACCTCTGAGTCAGCCCAGCTCTTGAGGCGGACCAGACTGAAATGTGGATTTAACATGGGAATAAATATATGTTTTAGAAAAATGCTCATAACAAATTGCACTGAACTGACAAAAATGTGAAACTTTCAGATTGTTAAAATGAAAAATTCACTCACAGTTAAGACTAAGCTGGAATCCGTGCAATGTTCTGAGACTAAACCCCGAAATGTATTCATATTGTAGCCACTGGGTTTATGCTAGGAACGTGAAAAATTACAGAAATGTGCCCAGATGGGGTGTGTATGCATATATAAAAATTGGTGCAGGACTAATACTGAGAAACCCACCAAAAGTGCGAAAAAGTTGTCATTTCTGAACCAAAGCTCTTAGGAAGATGAGAGTTGAACAGAAATGTACCTTAGGCAATCTGTCATGTAATATATGTAGTATTAACAAGTTGTGTATAATGTGAATATGTGTTTTATGAAAAATAAGATATACTGTACAGGGACAAAAAGGAGGGCTTTTACCCTAAACCATAAACAGGACACATGATGACACAGGATGACACACTGCTCCTTTCTCCAAACAGGAGACAGGGAATCCTCTTACCTATCAGATCTTTAGAGGGTTGGGCATAGAGAATCAGCCTCCCCACCCACTTTGGAAATACATAAATAGGGAATGCTGAGGACAGGCAACACACACACTTTCCACTTCTCAACAGATTTCTTGGCGAAGCACCCTGCAGGAAGATCCAGCCATAGATCCAGAAACGAGACTCCAGAACCAAGCTGAACCTTTTTCAGCTGGCCTTCAGAACCTTTTGCAACCTGATCCTAACCCCTACAATTCCAAGCGGCATCTCAAAATCCAACAGCCTGGCTGAGCTGTTTTGCTGTTCTAGCTAAGAACCCAGTGCTAGAACCCAGATCCAGACCCAGAGAGCAGAGCTGTATCCAGAACCCATCAGATCCAGTCCAAGAGGCCGCGCAGACCAGAGTACCATGCTGGGAGCAGAAACCTGTGCCTGAGACCGTCCGGTGGCAAGTGAATAGTTTTTACGCAATCGCGTTTCTCGCACGCGGAAAAGTTGCAGCGAATTGCAATTTAGCTCAATTTCAACACATGTCAAAATAGCTGTTTCTTGTTTTCAACTGCTGAATTTCGTTTCCAATCTGATAATCATTCATAATCCTTGATAGTGTTGACCTGAACCAATCCAAAGTAACTCTCACTAGCGATGAATCCCATTTAGTGAATTAAAGTTATTTTTAGCATTTTTCACATTCATTGCAATCACATTCATAAGCATATTGCCATGTTTTAAAATCATACCTGTTCTCTCTAAGCTTGCTGGGGTAACTGGGATTGAACTGCATTGTTGATTAATATTCCTGACACCTGTGTGCCCTCATTTCCATCTCTTCATATTGCATAGTTGGGGGGGGAGTGAGTAGGGGGTAAAAGTGATTATATTGTCTTTTGATTGAAGTCATATCAAGTTTTCTTTCTGTGTTGCATTCTTTCCTATCTTGCATTTCCTTGAACCCATACAAAGTATTCTCTGCTACCTTCTCCTTCCTATTCCTACTCCTAACTGATTAAGAAGATTGTTGATAGTGTAATATTACCCGTTGCTGATCATTGTTCATATTCATAAGTGTGCTATTCAGATATCATTCTATTCATAAAAGTGTGATATATATATATATATTGTTCAATTATTCAAATAAACCTTTTAATTTGCAAAACAAACCTACTTCTTGGTTCAGTGAGGTTGGGGAGATCCAAAGAGAGGGGCGTTATATAAGGGTTCATCATCCAGATTTAAAGAACTTTTGACATAAAAATATATAAATAAGGGTTTCCATTGGGCATCCCATACTAGGCATTGACTTAGTTGGAATGCTGGATTGAAGTCACAAATTGGGGGCTCGTAGCGGGACTTCTGGATTAGAACTACCACTTGCGCAGCTTAATACAGTGTGCTAACTAATAGGATACATAAATCCTGTTGGGTTACTACGCTGTGTTCCCTCAAAAGGGAACGCTCTAAGGAAATGGTCTGTTTTGCAAAATAAAATTTAAAAAAAACTTCTGTAAGTCAGGAAGGAAATCAATTTCCAGAATGGCGACATTGGTAGACATCAAGATAGCTAGAGAGCACCTTTTGCATAAGTTGTTTGTGAGAGGTGAACGGACTGAGCAGGACCAGAATGTGTGGTTGCAGAAGATCACACAACAGATCACTGCAACTGGGTTGGATGTCTGGAGAGATCAGGGACCCTTACATGTGGCCCTGAGTGAACTACATATGGCCCCTAAGGCTAAAGATGAGCACAACAATATCGCCAAGATAGCGGCCCAATCTGATCTGGACTCTTCTGAGCAGAGGCTGGTGAGGAGCCAGGAGTCAGAAAACGAAAGTAGACAGTACCTATTTAAAATCAAAGAGGATATGGGTATCCTGCAACAGGAAAGGGCGAACCAGGATACCAGAATTCTGGCCTTGCAGAAGGAGTAGCAAGAAGGTTTGGACTCCCTACTGCAGAGCCAGAAAAAGCTGGAGCAATAACTGGATTTCAATAGGGCATGGGCAGAGCAGGTAGTCACCCTGCAAAGCCACCTACATAGAGAGAAGGCAGAGAGCAATAACATATTTCTGAAAGACCTGGACACCCAGGCAGAATTTGAGGAAGAGTGCCAGAAAGCTGGTGCCCGTCAAAGACAGAGGCACGACCTGGCGGCACAGAGGCAGGCTCTTGCTCAGGAAAGGGATACCTTAGGCCAGGAAGTCTGCCACTTAAAAGTGAAGCTGGAAGAAAATCACCTGGCTCTCCAGGGACTGGGTGTCCTCCTAAAAGAGCATCAAAACTTGTTAGAGCACACCAGGAGGGTGGAAGATGCTCTGGCAAGAAAGGAGCAGGCCAGTAGGGATGGGACTCAGGAGGTTACCCTCCTGCAGCAAATACTGGCCCAGTACTCCAAGACAAACCAAGAAGCACAGAGAGAAAATGAGGCTCTCTGTCAGCACAATGATAGGCTTCAGCGACAGGTAGCCATGCAAGAGAGAGACTGATAGTCTAGTAAGGCCTTGATTGAGGAACAAAAAGCTCAGGCTCTTTCATGGCAACAGGGAGCAGGGGCTGATAGAGATGACGTTCGCTGGGAAAGGGAAACACCTGAGCATAACCTCAGGAGCCCTAGTACCAGAGGTCAGAAGTATGGGGCTCATGGGCCTGTACCTCCCAGGAATGGATGGGCAGGCATCTGGGTATGGGCACCCAAGTACAGTGCAATTTAGTGGGGAGGCCCGGAGAGTAGGCCCACTAAGGGCATCCTGAAAACCTCTGCCCAGTTAGGTCAGTGGGGGGGTACCCATCAAATCCTGGGAGCAAGGAAGACTCCTCTGAGCGTCCCAGGACACAGGAGACTAGGTCCCCACATTCTGCCAGCCATTCCCAGGCTCGCAGAATCCGGAAGAACCTAGAAGATCAGACGGGCACCTCTGGGAGCAGTGCCTCTGAGTCACAGGATGAATGGACCAGGGTTACCTGAACCAAAAAGGCCAATAAAGCAAAAAGGGCCTTGCTTAAGGACCCCTTAAAACAGATTAAGGCAATAAGGAATGTCATCATGCCTTATCACAAGAACGCCAAGTATTCTGTGTGGGAACACTTAGAGCTCTTTGAGCAAATGATGGAGACTTTCCATTTGAAAGACAGCAGTAGCTGCATTCAGTACGTAAAATGGACATTCTCCCCAGAATACTCCAGTTTCTTTGCGGGGCTGGGGGACTAAAATCATTCAAGATGCTCCACATATAGGGCAGCCATTTTAAAGCACTTTTCTACTCACAGAAATCTCCAAGAGGCTTACAAGGCAGTCTACAATTTACAATGTGGGGAGGATCAGGCCCCACAAGAATTTGTGCAGGAGTTGAAGTGTCCCTTTGCGCAGACTACCAAAAGGGTACGCACGGACAGCAAAGAATTTGTTAATATGTTTTTCCATGCTCTACCAAAATACATCATGACCCAGCTAGTGAGAGATTTTCATGAGAAAAAGTCACTAGACTGGATCATTGAACAGGCCACCCGAATCTATGAGATGCAGAAGCCCATAGAATATAAAAATAATGCTCAGAAAAGCCCCAAACCGACCAGCACCCCTGCCGCTGCTAAGGTGGCAGAGGTAAAGGTTGCCCCCATTTTAGATTTGGAGATTGGGGGGCCTAAAAACCTGCCTGCACAGAATAATTCCAAGCCCAGAAGGCCCTCGGGCCAGTCACAGACAGGGAGCCAAGGAGGTAGTCCCACAAATGGGGTCCCTCACTCCCCTGACTATGTAAGTCCCTGCTACAAGGGAAACCGACCCATCCTGGGTTATGTGTGGACTCCTCCAGCCCAAGGGGGGGGATTCAATCAAGCACCTAACCCGGGGAACTTCCCTCCCAACTTCCCCTAAGAGGGCAGAAATTCCCCAAATCCTGGGCAGAACTTTTTCCCCAGGTACCCACAGAACTTCCAACCCCAAAATCATCCATCCTTCTTTCCCCACTTTCCTGAGCCCAGTCAACCTAATCTGGGAGAGGGGATGCCAAGGGTGGAGGGGTACCCAAATCTTCCCAACCCGGGGTATTACCAGAGAATGGATAGCTACCCTTCCTGGGATCAGCCCAGGGGACAAAACAGAACAGGTTTCACAGCTTGAGCGCCAGGTCCAAAACATGGCACAGAATCTGGGTCACATGCTGAGGACTCAGCAGAACCCTTAGATGAGCATGCCGGCGCAGAATGCTCCAAACTCTGGACCTGGTGCCCCAGAACAATGACGGGGCAGCACCCCGACAACCCACCGGTTCCCAGGGAGGAGGCACAAGGGGAAGGGGGGTGTAAAGCCTAGGAGGAAGCTTCCTTCCCCACGTGTAAACAGCCCCTGGAAACCCAGGAACCGGAAACAAAATCTCCTGTCCCTAAAAGTCTGCCACCCAAGGAGCAGAGAGGGGGTAGGAGAAACAATGGACCCACACAGACCCATTTTGAGGAGGAGGTACAGGTCTTCCAAATTGAAGGAGAGAGATCCTCAGAGGATCCTGGGAAAAGGATCTTCTCCTTCAGAGACGGGGGAACTCCTCCCAAAGAAAAATGGGTCCCAAGGGATTCAAATTCAGACTGGGTAGATGTGGGGCCTGAGCTAGCGCCACCCATCATCCAATCCCAGAACCAACAGCATCAAAATCCCATGGTTCATACCCATCCTGGTGACTTCCTCCAAAAAGGGGGTGGCGGCCCCGAACCGGAACCAGGGGAATTCAAAATTTCTCCCATCTCTAGTTGCCACGTTTTTCTTGCAGATTCCCAAGACTCCACACAGAATTCTGCCCAAATATCTTCTCTCTCAATGTCCAAAACTAAAAAATTAACCCACTAGTTGTCCAAAAATGTGCATTATCTGTGCCCCCTTGCGGAGAAGGAGGGAAGATACTATGCCCCGGTTCAAGTACAGGGGCAGGGTACAATTTTTGCACAGGTGGACACTGGATCCCAAGCTACCCTTCTGTCCAAAAAGGCCTTTGATGAACTGAATTCAGGAAGGGGGGAGAATTACCAAATTACTCTCACCTCTCTTCCTGGACAACTTCAGAACTTTGACGGGAAGGATTTTCCAGTTGAGGGGACTGCGGATTTGGACATTAAAATTGGGCAACACAAGGTGAAGCACCCGGTCATAGTAGTGACTCCAGGGGGCACCCCTTGTTTACTGGGGAATGACCTCCTGCGAAGGTTGTCACCCCTAATAGATTGTGTAAACAAGGTCCTCTGGCCCCAGACTAGCCGACCGATAAAATTAAAACAGAGTGTCAACCATGTTAGTTTAAACGGCACCTGCCACATGGTTGAACAAAAATCTGACCAAGTAAAATTTCACTTCCAGAACAACCAAATTCCAGACGTGACAGTAATAGCAGTAGGACAACAAACTGGTGATGGGGAGGGTTCTCTCTATTTCTGAAAATCAACTTTCCTTCCAGTTTAAGGTGGTATTCCACACTTGAAGGAAACACTGGTGATGGGGAGGGTTCTCTCTATTTCTGAAAATCAACTTTCCTTCCAGTTTAAGGTGGTATTCCACACTTGAAGGAAACCATCTGAAATTATTTACCAATCCACAATCAGACATTCCCACTCCTATAGTCCAGAAAGATGTGAAATCAGCTCAGAGCCTGGCTGAGATTCAGCAAATTGGAGAGCAGTTGTTCATCCCTGTTCAGTTAAATGAAGGGAAGGACTCTGTTCTCGTCGGAGTGTGTGTGAACAACGGTAAGAGTTTCATCAGCGAAGCCATGTTCCGCCAACTCTCAAAAGATCCAGCCATTCCCACATTTAGACTCATAGACAAATGGCAAATGGATCTGGAAGCTCCCAATTCCAAACATCTCCTGCGAAGCAGGTGTATGCTCAAAATCTCCATAGGCAAAAAGAGCATAATTCATAATTGTTGAGTCGTGCGAGACGTCAATGCCGCCTTTTACTTAGGCAGTGACATTCTCAATCGCTTTGACATTAGTTTGGACCTAATAAACTTCAAAGCTTGGTCCCGATTAGCGGATACTCCCATGGGCTTTGATGATCCAGAGAAAGCATTTAGGGCAGCTCAACTGCTGCCTTATGCAGTTGAAATTCAGATTGGAGAGGAATTCACCATCCAAGAAAGGACCCGACAATTCTCCCTGGGAGTGAAAGTTAAAAGAGGACAGACAATGAAAAACCCTGATGCCTATATTCATCTAAATGCTTCTATCCAACAGCAAGGGTTGGGGGTAAACCCAACACCACTAGTCAATATAGAACATGACACCATTCCAATAGAGGTGGATAACAGCAACTTAAAGAGTATCACTCTAGCAGCAGGCACCATTATTGGAATGGCGGTTGATGACCAACATTTTTTCATTGATCTAGGTAATGAACTGTTAGGACCAATCCCCAAGGGCTGTTTTGACAGTGACAGTGATGACAACACAACACCAGACCGGATCTTTACCCTGCATGGGGGGAATTTCCTGGTGTACACTTCCTGCCCTTATGGTAAGGAAGATGTGACTTGTGACTTCAGGAGGGATGAGGTGATTTTCCGGGTCCACTAGGGCTGCCTTCCCCACCTGAAGCCACCAGTCCAAATCAACACTCTGACCAGGCACTTCTCCACCCCGCTGAAGGAGGCCGCTGAGATAGCAAAACCAGAAGTCTTTCCAGGCTTAAGGCAGATGGTTGAAGAGAGAGTCAACCTAGCTGATGCCTGTGAGACTCTGGAGCAGAAGCAAAAGTTTAAACAGGTTTTCTTGGATTTTCAAGATATCTTTGTGGTGGACTCATACGACTGTGGTCGCACCGACATCCACACAACAACAATTCCCACGGACCCTGGCATGACTCCAGTGTTTGTGAAGCAATATTGCTTGCCTCTCGCAAGACCCTTACTGAGATCATTAAGAACCTTGAGTCCCGTGGGATAATCCGTCCAGTTCACAGCATCTTCATTAATCTGTTGCTGGGGATATTGAAGCCAAACAGCCAGTGGAGACTCTGCGCCGACCTTATGGAGGTCAACAAACGGGTCCATACTTCCCGATGGCCTCTTCCCTACATTTACCAAGCACTGGACCAGATCCAGGGGTCACAGGTATTCACTGCAATAGACCTGGCCAATAGATACTGGACTGTACCTGTCATGAGGGAGGACCAATACAAGCTGGCCCTTACCTTTGGGGGCAGCAGTACACATGGACCCGGACTCCCTTCGGATACATCAACTCCGGTAATGAATTCAACATTTTCTTACATAAGACCATGCCCAACCTGGGTGAGAGGGTTAACCTGGCATATCTAGATGATGTCCTCATCAAAAGCTCAACTGTGGAGGAACACATAGTGGAGATCCGTTATGTTATGACACAGTTGAGAACCCGTGTCAATTTCTTGGCGCATGAGATTACTCCTCAGGGTCTCTGTCCCCAGGAAAAGAAAGTGGAAGCACTCCAGAAACTGAAACACCCCAGAACCCTGCGGGAACTAAGGAGCTTCCTTGGACTGACTTATTACAGCAGAAAGTTCATTGAGGGCTACGCAGAGATCACCAGACCCCTGATTTATCTTTTGAAGGGGGGTCAAGTGGGAATGGGGCCCAGAACAAGCCGAGGCAGTAAAACAATTCAAAAGAAGCCTCTCACAAGCACCTTGCCTAGCTTACCCTGTCAGAAACAAGGAGTTCTTCTTGGAGACAGGGTTCTCTAAAACATGCTTGACTGCAGTATTATACCAAAAGCATGACAAAGGTCAATAAAGTAATCTCCTATGCGAGTACAACTTTATCCTCTGTGGAGGAAAAATTCAACAATTGTGAGAAGGCACTCCTGGCAACGGTGTGGGCGTTGAAGAATTACCGGCCGTTCATCCAGGGGGAACACATCATAGTGGAGACTCCACACCCGCCTCTGCAATATCTCCAAAGTGACAGAATCTGGGCCGGAAATGTAAGTAATTCCCGAATTACTTCCTGGATTCTGTCAATGCAAGGCTTTCCTGTGGAGGTCAGATATGACCAAAACAAGAAGAGTCCCCTCGTGCAAGGTCTGGCTGACTTGCATGATTGTGCCAGAGAAAACTGTCTTGAGGACGAAAGTCTAAAAATCAAGGACAACATGGAGGCATACCTTAATTCCCCACACAAAGTCTTTGAAGAAGACAAGTATGAGGGAATGCCCACTGTCTATGTGGATGGATGCTCTTACCATGTTGACAACAATGGGGAAAAGAACTTGTGGCCGGCTTAGGGAATACATAGGTGAATGAGTCCCCAGAACCCTCCGCTGGGTACAAGATTGCTCCCCAAAGTAGTCAAGTGGCAGAGTTGATGGCTGTGCATCAAGCCATCCTCACTGCTGCCCAACATCAACTCCACGAACTGGTCATAATCACAGATTTGGATTATGTACGGAACGGGTTCGCGGAGCACCTGGTTAACTGGAAAACCAGAGGCATATTATGTGCTAATAACAAACCCTTGAAACATAGGAAATTAATTCAAAATATTGATAATCTGGTCACCTCGAATGGGATGACCATCTACTGGAAAAAGATCAAGGGTCATTCCAAAGTAGAGGGACCAGACAAAACTGGAAATGACTTAGCTGATCAGTTGGCCAAGACCGGGGCCATCTGTAAGAGGATCCAATTCAACACTACAGCTAAGTCAACGCCTAGTCTAGAATACTGAATGAAAACCCTTATTGATATATCTTTATGTCCAGTTCATGCGTTCTGGATGACTACCCCTATATAACACCCCTCTCTTGGAATCCCCCTGCCCCCACTGAGCCAAGAAGTAGTTCTGTTTTGCAAGTTTAAAAGGTTTATTTGAGAATGTGAACAATATATATATATCACACTTTATAATAAATTAATAATTGAATATGACCCTTAATCTGAGCAGTAATCAATAATGGATAGTCTGGCACTAGCACACTTGTGAATAGGAACAGAAGAATAAGGTGGTAGAGAATGCTTTATATAAGTTCAGATGGATGCAATGTTGAATGAAAGGCAGTACAGAATATACTCAATATGATTTCAACAAAACAATGTAATCACTTTTCTCTGGCAATCCACTCCCCCCTTTATGCAATGCAAGGAAATGGAAGGAAAGCACACAGTTCTCAGAAATGCAATCAAATGTAATTCAGTTCACCCCAGCAAGCTTAGACCACATAAGTTGGAAACACAGGCCCAAAATGCTTTTATATGTGCTGGCAATGAAGTGAAAAATATGCTAAAATGCTTTTAATTCCCTCTAGAGGTTCAGGGTGAGTGGTATCTAGTTAATATTAGTCTAGGCTCACTCTAGCAATGATTCAGGGATGGTTCTTAAGAGGCAAACGAAATTTAGCAGTTCAGACAAAACAGCTATCTTTTTACAAGTAAAGAAATCGGGCCAAATCGCAAATCGCGGCAAAATTTGCGGGTGTGAGAATCGTGATTACGGAGAAAGTATAAGGAGTAGGAAGTCGGTTCCAGAGATACGGACGATTAAATAAAGGTGGTTTTTCGGATTTGAAACTTTTAAAGTTTAAAACGACAGGTTACAGCTTGCAGCTAAAAATGACAGGTGACAGCTTTGCAAATGACAGGTGACAGTTAGGAGGCAGTTCTACTTAGATTAAAATAGCTTGGATTAGATTATTTTAACTAAGAGATTGGTTCTGCACAGTTCTGCTAGGTACTCACAATATATTTAGAAATAGAATGGGCCTCGCCACGGATCTGGTCAGCAGGTTTTCTTCACTCGCCACGGACGGTCTCTGCGCACAGCGTCTGGGTCAGCTCTCTGGTTCTGCGAACAACGGTCTGGGTCAGCTCTGCTCTGCCTCTGGTTCTGGATACTGCTCTGCTTTCTCTGGGTACAGCACTGCGTCTGGATCTTTCTGCACAGCTTTCTCTGGACCCAGCGCTGATCTGCACGGCTCCTGGATGCTGCTATCGTAGTTAGGTTTGCTGGATGCTGAGGCCCACTGAGAAGATTTCTCAGTTTGTGGGTTTAGGCCCTTGCTTTGAGTTCTGAATCAAGTTCTTTGGAGTTTTAAAGTCTAAGTGTTGAATCTAGTATCTTCTGGATGTTGTGTGGTCCGGAAGAGCGCGTTGCAGCAAATGGAATTGAATGTCCCTATCTGTCCTGGCTGTCTGCTTTTATGTGTTATGAAAGTGGGTGGAGAGGCTAGCTGTCTAGACCCTACCCCTCTCCACTTGTCATTGGCCACTTCATCCTCTTCCCCTTGATTGGGGGAATGAAATGAAGTGTCATCATGATGAGGTCTGTTTATGATACAGAGAACCCACCCCTGTCAAATAACACACAATCTATATTTTGACCCAAAAGACATATTTGCACAGGTACACATTTGTTTAAATAAAATTACATGCACCCATCACATATCACAGGAGGTATACCCTGTCCAAATCTGCTCTTCCTGAGAGCTTGCATTGAGAAATGGCAACATTTGCACTTTTTAACTGGTTTTGCAATATCGGACATTAACCCAAATTTACACACATGTGCGCAAAGAGTATGGACATTAATTGATGAAGTGTCAGATTTTTAACATGCTTACATTTTAAGTAATACCCTCTTAACTGCTAGCTTGCCCCCAGATCATACCACCGGTTCTAAAAACCTCTTAAAATGTGGGCAGAAAAATCACAAGAATTATGGTATCATTTATAAAATTTTCACAAGTCCGCTCTATGAATGATCCATCTTTTTAGAGTTATGTTCTGGCCCCAAAGGGGTGTGGTTTCCCCCCAGCACAAGGTTGAATTTCTGGTTTTTCCAGTTCTTCCAAGCCAGCTTGCTCTCACAGGCACTGCTCCTCCCCTTTCCTTCCAGGAGGAAGCCACATTTACGACTCCCACCAATAAAACATTTGCCTGAGTCAGGACAGGGCTTTGTTCAATTTCCTGCAGAGCCCAGGTAATTCAATCAGAGAAGTGTCATATCCCTTTTGGTGGGAACAGCAAAAGGCAGCTAGGCCTGGGAACACAGCTGTTGTGCAAGTCTCAACTCCTGTCGGGGGTAGCTGGTGGGCAGAATTCAGTTCCTTAAGCCAGGCCCCAGCTAATGTCACTTTTAGTTACCCAGTTTTCTGCATTCAAATAAAACTAACCATTTTTACATATGCAGCTAGAATGCTGATTCTAAGTTTAAAACTATGACATTTAAACAATTGCAACCTATGTGACACTCAAAAGTAGGTCACTCATTTCTTTTAAACATTTAGATTTTTAGTGTCTTTCAGTCCAAATTTACTTAAACTGCTGAAATCCACAGCTCAGCCAGTCTTGTTATAAACCTTCAAGTCACTTCAGAATATAACTTTACATTGTATCCTCCCCTCAGTAAGTCTTTCTTTGGCCTGCTTTGGGTTCATTTATTCAGTTTTACACAAAAAAAAAGTCTGGTGTTGTTTTAAAACGCCGGCTTTCTGATAGTGGTGAGTACTGGTAATGCACCCATTTTTGGGATTTAAGAAAATGAATTCCCCACAATTCTAGGTTGTTTTTGGCAATCAGCATTGCCATTCCCAATGGTTTCAGGCTACTGTGCGGGTAGTCCAATGGTGGTTTTAGGCAGTGCCCTTCTGTGCCCATAACATCGGCAAAATGGGTGGCAGCCTATTCTTCATGCATTTCCCTGGGCATTTTCTCGGAAGATCTGGCCATCATGATGTTTTCAATGCCAGTACTGCACAGTTTTTGAGGTAGGGCTCGGATGCATGGGTAAAAACATCCCACAAGCCCCCCTCTTGCGATGGCCATTCTGTTTCACTGATGGGACTCGCAAGACCTGGGATGTTTCCTCATCTTCTTCCAATAGATGGCACAGTTTAGCATCTTTTCCTCCATCCGGTACTGATCGATCGGTGCTCCTCGCCGGTCCTGATGGGAATATTGGGCGGTACACTGGGCCCCTTGCGTCTCTGCTCCCGGTCTCCGGATCGTCCTCCTTGGCCCGTCTCCAGGTTTTCTTTCTCCTAGGACGACAAAGGAAGAGTGGCAATACCTATTCATGGACATTTCTCCCCCACCATTGATATAGTGGGGTGGCATATAAATTTATAGTCAAAACATATGAACATGCACATTTCTTTTTGCATTCAAAAACAAAAACACCCACATTGAGAAACTCAGAATTTGATAGGCGATATGTAGGATATTTTAAGTTGGAACTGAATTAATCTGAGACAGTACCCTCTAGGATTCCAGAGGATTCCTCCAGTTGTTGCAGAGTGTGCCTGGGATGGCAACACTTCAACTGGTTAATGTGGACCCACTTGTCTTCCCCCTCTGCCAAACCGCCTTTGGGGATGCGGATCTTGTAGGCCACAGGGGAGATCTTGTCTATAATCTCAAAGGGTCCCTTCCATGTAGGCAAAAATGTTCGCTGTTTGGCCTGGTTCCTTAGGAAATTGTATAGATAGACCCGGTCCCCCACTTGATATTCCTTCCTGGAAGTCTTCAGGTCATAGTGGGTCTTCATGCTATCAGCTGATCTTTCTAGATTCCGCTGAGCATAAGCAAAAGCATGTTGAAGGTGTTCCCTTAAATTCTCCACATACTCATGAGTTGTGGAGGCATTTATCAGTGTCTGCTCTTGGGTCCTGTAGAGCAAATGCTGAGGACCACCATCTTGCGCCCAGTCATCAACTCAAATGGTGACATTTTAGTTGCAGATGAAGGGGTAGATCTGATAGCCATTAGGACCAGAGGTAATCGGATATCCCAACTTGGCCAAGAATCTGCCACAAACTTCTTTAATATGCTCACAATGGTTCGGTTATATCTCTCTACTGCCCCAGAAGAAGCTGGCCGGTAAGCAATATGTAACTTCCTTTTTACCCCCAGTATCTCCCACATCTTTGTCATCACTTCACTGGTGAAGTGGCTACCTCTGTCTGACTCAATCCTTTGAGGTAGGCCGAAACGGGAAAAGATGTGGTTAATCATCAGGGCAGCTGCAGTTTCTGCCTTGCAATTTGGGGCTGGGAGACATTCCACCCACTTGGTAAACAAGCATGTAACGGTGAACATGTACTTGTTTCCTCTAGATGAGCGAATCATAGGGCCTACAAAGTCAATTTGCAAATCTGACCATGGCAGTGTCATCCCCCGCTTTTGGAGAGGCGCGCGGTGTGTGAGGGACGTCGGCTGAAATTGCGCACACACAAGACACCCCTTCAAGTATTGGTCAAGGTCCTGCCCCATGTGTGGCCAGTATGCAACCTCTCTTAAGATTTCCAGTGTTGTGTGAAACCCCCTATGAATGGCGGTGGCCGCATCATGGGCGTGACTTAACATCAGGCTTCGGAATGAGGTAGGAACCACCCACTGATCGTGGCCAGCTTTTGGATTTCCTTACCAGCAAGCCGTCTTGGATTCAGAACATTTTTGGACATTTCATCAACACTCTTAGGTCCTCTTTCCCAATATAATCGGTATCCGTCAGGGGAAAGTTCTCAGGGTCCTCAAGGTGTTGGTAAAACTTACCAATAATTGGATCCCCCTTCTGAGCGGTAATCAAATCAGCATCAGGGGTTTCCTTACTCCATTGGGCAATTGAAAGGTCGTTGTGAGCATTTGTCTGGGACCTAGTGATAGCAGTGACCTGGATTTCCCCCAACAGGGACTCAATCTCAATTAGATCCCCTTTGATGGTGCCGGTTTTGGGCAGCTGATCAGCTAAGTCATTTCCAGTTTTGTCTGGTCCCTCTACTTTGGAATGACCCTTGATCTTCTTCCAATAGATGGTCATTCCTTTCGAGGTGACCAGATAATCAATGTTTTGGATCAACTTCCCTTGTCTCAAGGGTTTGTTGTTAGCACATAACATGCATCTGGTTTTCCAATTAACCAGGTGCTCCACAAACCCGTTCCGTACATAATCCGAATCTGTGATTATGACCAGTTCGTGGAGTTGATGCTGGACAGCAGTGAGGATGGCCTGATGCACAGCCATCAATTCTGCCACCTGACTACTTCGGGGACCAATTTTGTATCCAGCGGAGGGTTCTGGGGACTCATTCACCCATGCATTCCCTACCCCGGCCACCAGTTCTTTCTCCCCGTCGTTGTCAACATGGTAAGAGCATCCATCCACATACACAGTGGGCATTCCCTCACACTTGTCTTCTTCAAAGACTTTGTGGGGGGAATTAAGGTATGCCTCCATGTTGTCCTTTATTTTTAGACTTTTGTCCTCGAGACAGTTTTCTCTGGCACAAACATGCAAGTCAGCCAGACCTTGCGCGAGGGGACTCTTCTTGTTTTGGCCATATCTGACCTCCACAGGAAAGCCTTGCATTGATAGAATCCAGGAAGTAATTCGGGAATTACTCACATTTCCGGCCCGGATTCTGTCACTTTGGAGATATTGCAGAGGCTGGTGTGGAGTCTCCACTATGATGTGTTCCCCCTGGATAAACGGGCGGTAAATCTTCAATGCCCACACAGTTGCCAGGAGTGCCTTCTCACAATCATTGAATTTTTCCTCCACAGAGGATAAAGTTTTGCTCGCATAGGAGATTACTTTATTGACCTTGTCATGCTTTTGGTATAATACTGCCGTCAAGCACGTATTAGAGAACCTCGTCTCCAGGAAGAACTCCTTGTTTCTGACAGGGTAAGCTAGGCAAGGCGCTTTTGAGAGGCTTCTTTTGAGTTGTTTTACTGCCTCGGCTTGTTCTGGACCCCATTCCCACTTGACCCCCCCCTTCAGGAGATGAATCAGGGGTCTGGTGATCTCTGCGTAGCCCTCAATGAACTTTCTGCTGTAATTAGTCAGTCCAAGGAGGCTCCTTAGTTCCCGCAGAGTTGTGGGGTCTTTCAGTTTCTGAAGTGCTTCCACTTTCTTTTCCTGGGGACAGAGACCCTGAGGAGTAATCTCATGCCCCAAGAAATTAACACGGGTTCTGCACCACTGTGCTTTTTGAAAGGAAAGTTTTGCTCCGGCGGCCCTCAACTGAGTCAGAACATAACGGATCTCCGCTATGTGTTCCTCAACAGTTGAGCTTTTGATGCGGACATCATCTACATAAGCCAGGTTACCCCTCGCACCCAGGTCGGGCATGGCCTTATGTAGGAAAATATTGAACTCATTACCGGAGTTAAGGTATCCGAAGGGAGTCCGGGTCCATGTGTACTGCTGGCCCCCAAAGGTAAAAGCCAGTTTGTATTGGTCCTCCCTGCTGACAGGCACGGTCCAGTATCCATTGGTCAGGTCTATTGCAGTGAATACCTGTGACCCCTGAATCTGGGCCAGCCCTTGGTCAATGTAAGGAAGAGGCCATCGGGAAGTATGGACCCGTTTGTTGAGCTCCCTGAGGTCGGCGCAGAGTCTCCACCGGCCGTTTGGCTTCAATATTCCCAGCACCGGATTATTGAAGGTGCTGTGGACTGGACGGATTATTCCCCGGGACTCAAGGTTCTTAATTATTTCAGTAAGGGACTCCATGGATGCGAGAGGCAAGCGATATTGCTTCACAAACACAGGAGTCATGCCAGGGTCCGTGGGGATTGTTGTTTTGTGGATGTCAGTGCGACCACAGTCATATGAGTCTACCGCAAAGAGATCTTGGAAATCCAAGAAAACTTGTTTCAACTTTTGCTTTTGTTCCAGAGTCACACAGGCATCAGCTAGGTTGACTCTCTCTTCCACCATCTGACTGACGCCTGGAAAGACTTCTGGTTTGGCTATCTCTGCGGCCTCCTTCAGCTGGGTGGAGAAGTCCCTGGTCAGAGTGCTGATTTGGACCGGAGGCTTCAGGTGGGAAAGGCAGCCCTCATGGACCTGGAAAATCACCTCATCCCTCCTGAAGTCACAAGTCACATCTTCCTTACCATAGGGGCAGGAAGTGTACACCAGGAAGTTCCCCCCATGCCGGGTCGAAATCCTGTCTGGTGTTGTATTGTCCTCACTGTCACTGTCAACGCAGTCCTTGGGGATTGGCCCTAACAGTTCATTACCTAAATCAATGGAAAAATGTCGGTCATCAACCGCCATTCCAATAATGGTGCCTGCGGCTAGAGTAATACTCTTTAAGTCGCTGTTATCCACCTCTATTAGAATGGTGTCATGTTCTATGTTGACTAATGGTGTTGGGTTTACCCCTAACCCTTGCTGTTGGAGAGAAGCATTTAGATGTATGTAAGCATCAGGGTTTTGCAAATATTGTCCTCTTTTAGCTTTCACTTCCAGGGAGAATTGTCGGGTCCTTTCTGGGATGGTGACCTCCTCTTTGATCTGAATTTCAACTGCATAAGGTAGCAATTGAGCTGACCTAAATGCTTTTCGTGGATCATCAAAGCCCATGGGATTATCCGCTAATCGGGACCAAGCTTTGAAGTTTATTAGGTCCAAACTAATGGCAAAGCGATTGAGAATGTCACTGCCTAAGTAAAAAGCGGCAGGGACGTCTCGCACGACCCAACAATTGTGGACTATGCTCTTGTTGCCAATGGAGATTTTGAGCATACACCTGCTTGGCAGGAGATGTTTGGAATTAGGTGCTTCCAGGTCCATTTCCCATTTGTCTATCAGTTTGAAGGTGGGAATGGCTGGATCTTTTGGGAGTTGGCGAAACATGGCTTCGCTGATGAAGCTCTTACCGTTGTTCACACACACTCGAGCGAGAACAGAGTCCTTCCTATCATTTAACTGAACAGGGATGAACAACTGCTCTCCAATTTGCTGAATCTCAGCCAGGCTCTGAGCTGATTTCACATCTTTCTGGACTATAGGAGTGGGAGTTTCTGATTGTGGATTAGTAAAGAATTTCAGGGTGTTTCCTTCCAGTGTGGAATACCACCTTAAACTGGAAGGAAGGTTAATTTTCAGAAATAGAGAGGACCCCCCATCACCAGTCTGTTGTCCTACTGCTATTACTGTCACGTCTGGAATTTGGTTGTTCTGGAAGTGAAATGCTACTTGGATTTTTGTTCAACCATGTGGCAGGTGCCGTTTAAACTAACATGGTTGACACTCTGTTTTAATTTTATTGGTCGGCTAGTCTGGGTCCAGAGGACCTTGTTTACGCAATCTATTAGGGGGGACAACCTTTTCAGGAGGTCATTCCCTAGTAAACAAGGGGTGCCCTCTGGAGTCACTACTATGACCGGGTGTTTCACCTTGTGTCGCCCGATCTTAATGTCCAAGTCTGCAGTATCCTCAACGGGAATTTCCTTCCCGTCAAAGTTCTGCAGTTGTCCAGGAAGAGAGGTGAGAGGAATTTGGTAATTCTCTCCCCTTCCTGCATTCAGTTCGTCAAAGGCCCTTCTGGACAGAAGGGTAGCTTGAGATCCAGTGTCCACCAGTGCCAACATTGTACCCTGCCCCTGTACTTGTACTGGGGCATAGTATCTTCCCTCCTTCTCCTCAAGGGGGGCACAGATAATGCACATTTTTGGACAACTTGTGGGCTAACTTTCTGGTTTTGGACATCGCTAGCGAAGAGATTTGGGCAGAATTCTGTGGAGAGCCTTGGGAATCTGAAAGAAAAAGTTGGCAACTGGAGATCAGAGCCATTGTGGGTTCCCCTGGCTCCGGTTCTGGGCCGCCCCCCCCTTTTCGGAGGCAGTCACCAGGATGGGTTTGAACCAGGGGATTTTCTTGCTGTTGGTTCTGGGATGAGATGGTGGGCGGCGGTAGCTCAGTCTCCCCATCTCCCCAGTCTGGATTTGCATCCCTAGGGACCCATTTTTCTTTGGGAGGAGTCCCCCCTCTCTGAAGGAGAAGATCCTTTTCCCAGGATCCTCTGAGGATCCCTCTCCCTCAAATTGGAATATCTGTACCTCCTCCTCAAACTGAGTCTGTTTGGGTCTTTTGTTTCTCCTACCCCCCCTCTGCTCCTTAGGAGGCAGACTTTCAGGGGCAAGAGATTTTGTTTCCGGTTCCTGGGTTTCCAGGGGCTATTTACAAGTGAGGAAGGAAGCTTCCTCCAAGGCTTTAAACCCCCCTTCCCTTTGTGCCTCCTCCCTGGGAACCGGTGAGTTATCGGGGTGCTGCCCCCGTCATTGTTCTGGAGCACCAGGTCCAGAGTTGGGTGCGTTCTGCGCCGGCATGCCGATCTGAGGGTTCTGCTGAGCCCTCAGTATGTGACCCAGATCCCGCGCCATGTTTTGAACCTGGCGCTCTAACTGGGAAACCCGCTCAGGCTGATACGGGGGCCCTGTTTTCTCCCCTGGGCTGATCCCGGGAAGGGTAGCTATCCCTTCTTTGGTAGTACCCCTGGTTGAGAAGATTTGGATACCCCTCCACCCTTGGCCTCCACTCTCCCGGATTCGGTTGTCTGGGCTCAGGGAATTGGGGAAAGAAGGGTGGAGGATTTTGGGGCTGGAAGTTGGGTGGATACCTGGGGAAGAAGTTCTGCCCAGGGTTTGGTGAGTTTCTGCACTCCTGTGAGAAGTTGGGAGGGAAGTTCTCTGGGTTAGGTGCTTGGCTGGATCCCCCCCCTTGGGCTGGAGGAGTCCACACATAACCCAGGATGGGTCTGTTTCCCTTGTAACGGGGGCTTACATAATCAGGAGAGTGAGGGACCCCATTTGTGGGGCTGCCTCCCTGGCTCCCTGTCTGTGACTGGCCCGAGGACCTTCTGGGCCTAGCATTATTAGGTGCAGGTAGGTTTTTAGGCCCCCCCGTCTCCAAATCTAAAACGGGGGTGACCTTTACCTCTGCCACCTTGGCAGCAGCAGGGGTGTTGTTGGCTTTGGGGTTTTTGGGCGCATTATTTTTATTTTCTATTGGCTTCTGCACCTCATAGATCCGGGTTGCCTGTTCAATGACCCAGTCTAAAGATCTTTTCTCGTGAAAATCCCTCACGAGCTGGGTCATTATGTATTTGGGCAAGGCATGGAAAAACATATTAATACATTCTCTGCTATCCGTGCGCACCCTTCTTGTGGTATGTGCAAAAGCACGCTTTAACTCCTGCACAAATTCTTGTGGGGCCTAATCCTCCCCACATTGTAAATTGTAGGCTGCCTTGCGAGCCTCTTGAGGATTTCTATGAGTAGAAAAATGTTTCAAGATGGCCGCCTAATAGGTGGACCATCTTAAATGATTTTGGTCCTCCAGCCCCGCAAAGAAACTGGAGTATTCCGGGGAGAAGGTCCACTTTACATATTGAATACAGCTTTGGCTATCCTTCAAATGGAAAGTCTCCGTCATTTGCTCAAACAACTCTAAGTGCTCCCAAACAGAATACTTGGCATTCTTATGATAAGGCGTGATGACGCTCCCGATTGCCTTAATCTGCTTTAAGGGGTCCTTAAGCAAGGCCCTTTTTGTCTTATTGGCCCTTTTGGTCCGGGTAACCCTGGTCCATTCATCTTCTGACTCAGAGGCACTGCTCCCAGAGGTTCCCGTCTGTTCTTCCAGGTTTTCCCAGATTCTGCGAGCCTGGGAATGGCTGGCAGAATGTGGGGACCTGGTCACCTGTGTCCTGTACCGCTCAGAGGAGTCTTCAGATCCCTCCTTGCTGCCAGGATTTGATGGGTACCCCCCCACTGACCTAACTGGGCAGAGGTTTTCAGGATGCCCTTAATGGGCCTACTCTCCTGGGGTTCCCCATTAAATTGCACTGTGCTTGGGTGCCCATACCCGGATGCCCGCCCCTCCATTCCTGGGTGGTACTGGCCTATGAGCCCCATGCTTCTGGCTGGATAGTAATCTGCCATCCCTGTGGCCCTGTGCTCATGTGCGCCAGGGGACATGGGGGTGGCAGAGTCCAGAGACTGAGAGAGATAAAGGCCTCTGGTACTAGGGCTCCTGGGGTTATGCTCAGGAGTTTTTCTTTCCCAGCGAACCTCATCTCTATCCGCCCCTGCTCCCTGTTGCAATGCAAGAGCCTGCGCCTTTAGTTCCTCAGTTAAGGCCTTACTAGACTCTATCAGTCTCTCCTGCATCGCTACCTGTTGTTGGAGTCTATCATTGTGCTGGCAGAGAGCCTCATTCTCTCTCTGTGCCTCCTGATTGGTCCTGGAGCACTGGGCCAGTTTTTGCTGCAGGAGGGTTACCTCCTGAGCTGTGTCCCTATTGGCCTGCTCCTTTCTTGCCAGAGCATCCTCCACCCTCCTGGTGTGTTCTAACAAGTTCTGGTGTTCTTTTTTGGAGGTCACCCAGCCCCTGGAGGGCCAAGTGATTTTCTTCTGTTTTTCTTTTTAAATGGCAGACTTCCTGGCCTAAGGCGTCTCTTTCCTGACTAAGAGCCTGCATTTGTGCCGCCAGGTCGTCCCTCTGCCTTTGAAAGGCACCAGCTTTCTGGCGTTCTTCATCAAACTCTGCCTGGGTATCCAGGTCTTTCAAAATCAGCTTGTTGCTCTCTGCCTTCACTCTATCTAGATGACTTTGCAGGGTGGCTACCTGCTCCGTGCATGCCCTGTTAAAGTCTAATTGTTGCTCCAGCTTTTTCTGGCTCTGCAGTAAGGAGTCCAAACTGTCTTGGTGCTCCTTCTGCAGGGCCAGAAATCTAGTATCCTGGTCAGCCTTTTCCTGTTGCAGTATATCCATGTCCTCTTTTATTTTAATGATATACTGCCTACTATCATTTTCTGACTCCTGGCTCCTCTGCAGCCTCTGCTCAGAAGAGTCCAGATCAGATTGGGCCTTCTGTAATGCCAGCAGTTGCCTACTCGCCAGATCTTGGCCTTCAGCACATTTGTCCTGCATGGCTCCCATATGTAAATATAAATATGCCGCTACCCTGGCAATCTTGTTGTGCTCATCCTTGGCCTTAGAGGACATATATAGTTCACTCAGGGCCACATGTAAGGGACCCTGGTCCCTCCATTTATCTGATCCTGTTTCCGTGATCTGGGGTGCGATTGCTTGCAACCAGACCGTCTGGTCCTGATGAGTCCGCTCACCTCTCACAAATAGCTTATGTAAGAAGTGCTCTCTGGCTATTTTCATATCTACCAAGGTCGTCATTCTGGAATTTGAGTTCCTTCCTGACTTACAGAAGTTTGTATTTTATTTTTGCAAAACAGACCTTTTCCTTAGAGCGTTCCTTTGAGGAGTGCTTTACAGCGTAACACAGCGTGGTGATCCGACCGGATATGTGTATCTGGTCAGCTGGCACACTGTATTAATCTGCACAAGTGATAATCCGGAATCCCCGGCTACGAGCCCCCAATTTGTAAGAGGATCCAATTCAACACTACAGCTAAGTCAACGCCTAGTCTAAAATACTGAAAGAAAACCCTTATTGATATATCTTTATGTCCAGTTCATGCGTTCTGGATGACTACCCCTATATAACACCCCTCTCTTGGAATCCCCCTGACCCCACTGAGCCAAGAAGTAGTTCTGTTTTGCAAGTTTAAAAGGTTTATTTGAGAATGTAAACAATATATATATATATATATCACACTTTATAATAAATTAATAATTGAATATGACCCTTAATCTGAGCAGTAATCAATAATGGATAGTCTGGCACTAGCACACTTGTGAATAGGAACAGAAGAATAAGGTGGCAGAGAATGCTTTATATAAGTTCAGATGGATGCAATGTTGAATGAAAGGCAGTACAGAAAATACTCAATATGATTTCAACAAAACAATGTAATCACTTTTCTCTGGCAATCCACTCCCCCCCTTTATGCAATGCAAGGAAATGGAAGGAAAGCACACAGTTCTCAGAAATGCAATCAAATGTAATTCAGTTCACCCCAGCAAGCTTAGACCACAGAAGTTGGAAACACAGGCCCAAAATGCTTTTATATGTGCTGGCAATGAATTGAAAAATATGCTAAAATGCTTTTAATTCCCTCTAGAGGTTCAGGGTGAGTGGTATCTAGTTAATATTAGTCCAGGCTCACTCTAGCAATGATTCAGGGATGGTTCTTAAGAGGCAAACGAAATTTAGCAGTTCAGACAAAACAGCTATCATTTTACAAGTAAAGAAATCGGGCCAAATCGCAAATCGCGTCAAAATTTGTGGGTGCGAGAATCATGATTACGGAGAAAGTATAAGGAGTAGGTCGGTTCTAGGCTTGTTGGAAAGGTAAGATTCTAAGCTTTCAGAGGAAAGTGAAACCAAGTTCCTAGCCCAAACAGTTTCAGAGATACGGACGATTAAATAAAGGTGGTTTTTCGGATTTGAAACTTTTAAAGTTTAAAACGACAGGTTACAGCTTGCAGCTAAAAATGACAGGTGACAGCTTTGCAAATGACAGGTGACAGTTAGGAGGCAGTTCTACTTAGATTAAAATAGCTTGGATTAGATTATTTTAACTAAGAGATTGGTTCTGCACAGTTCTGCTAGGTACTCACAATATATTTAGAAATAGAATGGGCCTCGCCACGGATCTGGTCAACAGGTTTTCTTCACTCGCCACGGACGGTCTCTGCGCACAGCGTCTGGGTCAGCTCTCTGGTTCTGCGAACAGCGGTCTGGGTCAGCTCTGCTCTGCCTCTTGTTCTGGATACTGCTCTGCTTTCTCTGGGTACAGCACTGCTTCTGGATCTTTCTGCACAGCTTTCTCTGGACCCAGCGCTGATCTGCACGGCTCCTGGATGCTGCTATCGCTGTTAGGTTTGCTGGATGCTGAGGCCCACTGAGAAGAGTTCTCAGTTTGTGGGTTTAGGCCCTTGCTTTGAGTTCTGAATCAAGTTCTTTGGAGTTTTAAAGTCTAAGTGTTGAATCTAGTATCTTCTGGATGTTGTGTGGTCCGGCAGAGCGCATTGCAGCAAATGGAATTGAATGTCCCTATCTGTCCTGACTGTCTGCTTTTATGTGTTTTGAAAGTGGGTGGAGAGGCTAGCTTTTTAGACCCTACCCCTCTCCACTTGTCATTGGCCACTTCATCCTCTTCCCATTGATTGGGGGAATGAAATGAAGTGTCATCATGATGAGGTCTGTTTATGATACAGAGATCCCACCCCTGTCAAATTACACACAATCTATATTTTGACCCAAAAGACATATTTGCACAGGTACACATTTGTTTAAAATTACATGCACCCATCACATATCACAGGAGGTATACCCTGTCCAAATCTGCTCTTCCTGAGAGCTTGCATTGAGAAATGGCAACATTTGCACTTTTTAACTGGTTTTGCAATATCGGACATTAACCCAAATTTACACACATGTGCGCAAGGAGTATGGACATTAATTGATGAAGTGTCAGATTTTTAACATGCATACATTTTAAGTAATACCCTCTTAACTGCTAGCTTGCCCCCAGATCATACCACCGGTTCTAAAAACCTCTTAAAATGTGGGCAGAAAAATCACAAGAATTATGGTATCATTTATAAAATTTTCACAAGTCCGCTCTATGAATGATCCATCTTTTTAGAGTTATGTTCTGGCCCCAAAGGGGTGTGGTTTCCCCCCAGCACAAGGTTGAATTTCTGGTTTTTCCAGTTCTTCCAAGCCAGCTTGCTCTCACAGGCACTGCTCCTCCCCTTTCCTTCCAGGAGGAAGCCACATTTACGACTCCCACCAATAAAACATTTGCCTGAGTCAGGACAGGGCTTTGTTCAATTTCCTGCAGAGCCCAGGTAATTCAATCAGAGAAGTGTCATATCCCTTTTGGTGGGAACAGCAAAAGGCAGCTAGGCCTGGGAACACAGCTGTTGTGCAAGTCTCAACTCCTGTCGGGGGTAGCTGGTGGGCAGAATTCAGTTCCTTAAGCCAGGCCCCAGCTAATGTCACTTTTAGTTACCCAGTTTTCTGCATTCAAATACAACTAACCATTTTTACATATGCAGCTAGAATGCTGATTCTAAGTTTAAAACTATGACATTTAAACAATTGCAACCTATGTGACACTCAAAAGTAGGTCACTCATTTATTTTAAACATTTAGATTTTTAGTGTCTTTCAGTCCAAATTTACTTAAACTGCTGAAATCCACAGCTCAGCCAGTCTTGTTATAAACCTTCAAGTTTGTTTGTTTGTTTGTTTATTTATTTGTATAGCGCTCCTGACCCAGAGGTATATGGGCGCTTAAGCATCAGGTTACAGGCATAGGTAGGAACATTTGTACAATTGTGCAGCATAAGTATAGTTACAAAATCAGTTATGAGAGCAGTTATAGTAGAATTAGTGACATGCATACATACAGTGCTAGTTAATTGTTAAGTAACCAGGTGATGATCTTAGTTCTGAAAGGTTGAAATGTAGGGGTAGATTTGATGTCCAATGGAATAGTGTTCCATAATTGTGAGGCTAGAACTGGGAAACTGGAGCCACCGGATCTTTTGAGGGAGTATTTGGGCACTGTCAGTTGTAGCGTATTAGAGGATCTGGTGGTTCTAATATTCTGTCTTAAGATGAATTTATCGGTTAGATAAGGTGGGGCCAGGTGGTTAAGAGCTTTGTAGGTGAGGCAGATAGTTTTTAGGTCTATTTTTTGTTGGATGGAAAGCCATTTGCATGTGATTCTAGTGGCTGAGATATGTTCTCTTCTGGGAATATTAAGGGCGGCACGGAGTGCGTTGTTTTGTAGGACTTGCAGTTTGTTGACAACCGTTTTATTGGCTCCTACATACAGGCTGTTGCAATAATCCAGTTTGGATTGTATAAGTGCTCTGGCTAGAGTAAGGCAATTGTTGGGGGATATCAGAGGTCTGCAGGCTCTAATTAGTTTCCCAGTGTAAGCAGTGGCTGAGGCGGTCATATTAATTTGTTTGGCGAGGTTGGTGTTAGTGTCAAGATAGAAACCAAGAGTTTTTACACTTTTGGCAGTGGGAATAGTGTTGCCGTCGATGATGAAGCTAGAGTAGCTCGGGCTGAGATTCCGGATAGTGTTGGGTGAGCCGACAAGGAGCAGTTCAGTCTTGTCATCGTTCAGGCAGAGGCCATGTGTGGCCATCCATGCCTGAACGATGGAGAAGACTTCGCCGATCCTGTTGGCGTCCGCGTTGTAGTTGCCTGATAAAGTGAGGAGTATCTGGGTGTCATCTGCGTAGTTAGTGTAGGTGACACCCAGATGGTCCAGTTTATCGAATAGGGGCTTTGTAAATATATTATACAAAGTGGGTGAAACACACGATCCTTGTGGGACACCGCAGGTAATGGGAATAGGGTCGGCTGCTGCTATGGGTGAGAAGACTCGCATGGTCCTATTGTCCAGGAAGGATTGGATCCATGTGACCGCTGAGTGGGAGAAGTGTGCTGCCGATGATAAGTGGTTGCACAGAATTTTGTGGTCAACCAGGTCAAAGGCAGCGGAGAGGTCGAGGAGAAGCAGGATGGCAGCCCTCCCTTTATCTTTAATTTCGTCTATCTGGCTCTTGAGATCAACAAGGGCTGTTTCCATCCCATGTTGGGGACGAAAGCCAGATTGGCGAGTACCTAGTAATAGGTTAGTTTCAAGGTAATCCTGAATTTGTAGATAGGCCACTCTGTCAAGAATCTTTAGTAAAAATGGGACAGTGGTAATGGGTCTATAATTTGTGGGTATGTCTGGGTCGAGGGTCTGTTTTTTAGCAAGGGTAGGACCCAGGATTGTTTCAGATTACTTGGGATCATGTTGTTGGAAAACGACAAATTTATTAATTTGGTGATGAAGGGGGAGAGATCCCTGGCAGCATCCTTGATAATCTGTGCGGGGCAACTGTCCCCCTTGCAGTTCGAGTGTTTCAAGGATGCTATAATTTTTTGTACTTCAGGTGTGGTGACCTTTTTGAAGGTGAAGCCTGAGCTAGTGGCGGTGGGTGGGGGATGGGTGGGTCTGGAGGTGGGGTCATGAGTGAGCTGTTGCCGTTTGTTTTCAATTTTAGTTTGGAGCCCTGAGATTTTGTTGGCCAGGGCGTTCTGGATCCCTGTGCACCACGGTTTATCCTTTGTGCAGGTATCTTCGGGAGGAGTGGGGTTTTCTAATTCCTTTAAGATGTTAAAGAGCTCTTTTGTGCTTGAGCCTGCCTGTGAAATCCTGGAATTAAGAGATTCTTTCTTGGCACGTGTGATCTCATTTTTGTAGTGGGTGGAGATGTTGGTGAGGTTAGTTCTATTGTCTACTGAAGGCACCGAATTCCATAGTAATTCAAGTTTGCTTTTTTGTAGTCGGAGAAGTTTGAGCTCTGGGGTGTACCATGTATTCAGGTGCGCTTTGGGTTTCCCTTTACGCATTTTCAGTGGGGCAATGGTGTCGATAGCTTTAGCCATGGAGTCATTATAGGCGTTGACCATCGAGTTTAAGTCAGTTGTGGTTGGTAGGGCATTCAGAATGGGGGTCACCAGAGGCATTAAGGCTTCGGCTGCGATGTTGCTCTTTTTCCTGGTTAGGCAGGCCGGAGCGATGATAGGCTTTTTGTGCACTAGGTTGTTGATATTAATGTCAAGGGGGAGGAAGTGGTGATCCGTCCAGATGAGCTGTACAGGGTCCTTTAGGGTGATGTTGCAATTGAGGGCGGTAACCCAGCCAAGGATTCTGCCTTTCGAGTGGGTGGGTTTGGAGCAGAGTTGAAGGAGGCCATGCTCCTCTAATGCCGTGGCCAGGGCAATGGCAGGGGTGTCAAGAGGGTCATTAAACCCGAGATTGAAGTCTCCCAGTATAATCATTTGTGCTGTAGGTTTGGAGCTTTCGGCTACTAGGGAGGTCATATCTTCCTCAAAGGAGCCAGGTGGACCGGGGGGTCTGTAGATGAGGTGCATAGTGATAGTACTCTTCGGGGAGGTTTGTAGTTTAACTGTGAGGTGTTCACATGATTTGAGTAGAGGAGAGGAGCCTGATAGTCTGATATCGAGTGAGGACTTAAAGATGAGGGCTACACCACCTCCTCGAGCGTTAGGTCTGTCTACTCTGAGGATAGTATAGTTGTCAGGGATGGCTAGGGTAAGGGATGGTCCCGCAGCCTCATGTAACCAAGTTTCTGTCATAGCAAGGAAGTCTAGGTTGTTGGTCAGAATGATGTCGGCGACTTCAGTGGAATGGGCGACTAGTGATCTAACATTTAGAAGAGCTCCTTTTAGTGTATGGAGGGTAGAGTTAATGGGGGTTATAGTGTACTTGTTAGTTTTGTTGGGTAGTTTAGCTGGGCGTTTGCTAGTTATGTGGTGGATTCTGGCACCAAGTCTATTGTTGCGATCGGTAGGGATAAGGGTGGTAGTTTTAGAGATAGTAAGGTCGGTCAACGTGGAGGGGCTGTGATGATGGGTAGGGCAGGGTGCTCTAGTGTCGGTAGGGTTCTGCTTGGATCTATCTGCACTCTTATTGTCTAGGACATCGTAATGCTGTGCGTGGTCATGGGTAGGATGGGCAGGTTGTGAGACCGGGAGGAAGGCTGGAGTAGTGGGCAGGAATGGTGTAGGGCAGACGATAGGGTAATGTCTTGGGCAGGCGGGTCTAGCTAGTCCATTTTTATAGGTTATGTAGCTGTTACCGTTGCAAAGTATATTGCTTTGCATGACACAGAAGGGGAACATGATCGCGATAAGGCAAAGTAGCATAATGTGTGTGCTAGGGGCGATGCGCCGTGCAGAGGATTGGCGGATGAATGATATTGGTGCGACCATAAGGCACGACACAATAGTGTGGTCTGAATACGACCATAAGGCACAATATAATAGCGTGGTCACTATGCGACCATAAGGCACAGCACAATAGCGTGGTCACTGTGCGACCATAAGGCACAACACAGTAGTGTGGTCTAACTGCAACCATAGGGCACAACACAGTAGTGTGGTCACTAAACGACCATAAGGCACAACATAATGGCGTGGTCACTATGCGACCATAAGGCACAGCACGGTAGTGTGGTCTAAATGCGACCATAGGGCACAGCGCAATGGCGTGGTCACTATGCGACCATAAGGCACAACACAGTAGTGTGGTCTAGATGCGACCATAGGGCACAACACAGTAATGTGGTCTAGATGCGACCATAGGGCACAACACAGTAATGTGGTCTAATACGACCATAGGCACAACACAATAGCGTGGTCTAAATGCGACCATGAGGCACAACACAGTAGTGTGGTCTAGATGCGACCATAAGGCACAACACAGTAATGTGGTATAGATGCGACCATAGGGCACAACACAGTAATGTGGTCTAATACAACCATAGGCACAACACAATAGCGTGGTCTAAATGCGACCATAAGGCACAACACAGTAGTGTGGTCACTATGCGACCATAAGGCACAACATGATAGCGTGGTCCCTATGCGACCATAAGGCACAGCACAATAGCATGGTCACTGTGCGATCAAAGGTACAACACAGTAGTGTGGTCTAAATGCGACCATAGGGCACAGCACAATAGCGTGGTCACTATGCGACCATAGGGCACAGCACAATAGCGTGGTCACTATGCGACCATAGGGCACAGCACAATAGCGTGGTCACTGTGCGACCAAAGGTACAACACAGTAGAGTGATCTAGATGCGACCATAAGGCACAGCACAGTAATGTGGTCTAATACGACCATAGGCACAACACAGTAGCGTGGTCACTATGCGACCATAAGGCACAACACAGTAGTGTGGTCTAAATGCGGTCATAGGGTATGTGACCAGTACTAGAGACCATAGACCCATCTAAGGCTAAGAGTCCATGCATGCAGTAATGTCCCGGTACTTGCATGTACTTACAGTGCGTTCTCCTTATGCGAGAGGGTTCTGGTAGTGGGTAAGTTGCACGTTGAGCAAGTCACTTCAGAAAATAACTTTACATTGTATCCACCCCTCAGTAAGTCTTTCTTTGGCCTGCTTTGGGTTCATTTATTAAGTTTTACACAAAAAAAGTCTAGTGTTGTTTTAAAACGCCGGCTTTCTGATAGTGGTGAGTACTGGTAATGCACCCATTTTTGGGATTTAAGAAAATGAATTCCCCACAATTCTAGGTTGCTTTTGGCAATCAGAATTGCCATTGCCAATGGTTTCAGGCTACTGTGTGGCTAGTCCAATGGTGGTTTTAGGCAGTGCCCTTCTGTGCCCATAACATCGGCAAAATGGGTGGCAGCCTATTCTTCTTGCATTTCCCTCGGCATTTTCTGGGAAGCTCTGGCCATCATGATGTTTTCAATGCCAGAACTGCACAGTTTTTGAGGTAGGGCTCGGATGCATGGGTAAAAACATCCCACACATCCAAAGGGATCTAATAGAGATCGAGTCCCTGTTGGGGGAAATCCAGGTCACTGCTATCCCTAGGACCCAGACAAATGCTCACAATGATCTCTCAAATGCACAATGGAGTAAGGAGTCCCCAGATGCTGATTTCATTACGGCTCTAAAAGGGAATCCAATAATTGGTAAGTTTTATCAACACATGACCCTGAGAACTTTCCCTTGATGGATACCAATTACATTGGGAAAGAGGACCTCAGAGTGTTGATGAAATGTCCAAAAATGTTCTGAATCCAAGACGGTTTGTTGGTAAGGAAATCCCTAGCTGGCCATGATCAGTGGGTGGTTCCTACCTCATTCTGAAGCCTGATGTTAAGTCACGCCCATGATGCGACCACAGCCGGTCATAGGGGGTTTCATACAACACTTGAAATCTTAAGAGAGGTTGCATACTGGTCACACATGGGGCAGGACCTCGACCAATACTTGAAGGGGTGTCTTGTGTCTGCACAATTTCAGCCCACATCCCTCACACACCGTGCACCTCTCCCAAAGAGGGGGATGACACTGCCATGGTCAGATTTGCAAGTAGATTTCATTGGGCCCGTGGTTCGCTCCTCTTGGGGAAATAAGTACATGTTGACCGTGACATGCTTATTTACTAAATGGGTGGAATGTCTCCCGGCCCCAAACTGCAAGGCAGAAACAGCAGCTGCCCTGATGATCAACCATATCTTTTCGCGATTTGGACTACCCCAAAGGATTGAGTCAGACAGAGGTAGCCATTTCACAAGCGAAGTAATGACAAAGATGTGGGAGATACTTGGGGTTAAAAGGAAGCTACATATTGCTTACAGGCGAGCCTCTAGTGGTGCAGTAGAACGATACAACAAAACCATTGTGAGCATATTAAAAATGTTTGTGGAAGATTCTGGGCCAAGTTGGTATATTCGATTACCTCTTGTCCTAATGGCCATCAGATCTACCCCTTCGTCTGGAACTAAAATGTCACCGTTTGAGCTGATGACTGGATGCAGGATGGTGCTTCCCCAGCATCTGCTCTACAGGACCCAAGAGCAGACATTGATCAATGCCTCCACAACTCATGAGTACGTTGAAAATTTACAAAAACAACTTCAACATGCTTTTGCCTGTGCTCAGCGAAATCTAGAAAGATCAGCCGACAGCATCAAGATCCACTTTGACTTGAAGTCTACCAGAAAGAAATACAATGTAGGAGACAGGTCTATTTATACAATTTCCAAAGGAACCAGGCCAAACAGCGGAAATTTCTGCCTACCTGGAAGGGACCTTTAGAAATTGTAGACAAGATCTCACCAATCGCCTACCAGATCTGCATCCCCAAAGTAGTTTGGCAGTGGGGGAAGACAAGTGGGTCCACATTAATCAACTAAAGTGTTGCCATCCTAGGCACACTCTCCAGCAACTGGAGGAGTCTCCTGGAACCCCTGAGGGGTCCACTCCAGATACATATAATTCCAGCTCTAAAATATTCCACATATAGTCTATAAAATACAATAATGCAAATGTCTCCTGATTTATAAAATGTATATGTCCGCCCCACTATATTAATAGTGGTGGGGAAATGTCTACAAATATGTTTTTGCTTTGTCATCCTAGGAGAGAGAGATAACCTATAGTTGATTGGAAACCATGGAGACTGACCAAGGAGGATGACCCGGGGACCGGGAGCAAAGACCCGAGGGTCCCTGAGTATTGCTCAATACTCTCATCAGGACTGGCGAGGAGAACCGATCGATCCACCCCTGATGGAGGAAAAAATGCTGAACTTTGCCATTTGTGGAATCCGGAGAGATGAGGCTGACATCCCAGTCTTGCGAATTTCCATTGATGGAAGATCAACGCCCATCCCAAGAGGGGGGGCTTGTGGGATGTCTCAACCCACTAGTCCAGGCCCTGCAACATCACTGTGCATTCTTGGCAGCAGAAACCTCAGAAATGGCCGCTGGAAAGCCTGCTGCTCACTAGAAATCACCAGAAAGTGCACAATGAAAATATGAAAAATAGGCCACCATCTACTTTTGCCTATGTCAGTGGTAACACAGGAGACCACTGCCAAAACCCATCATTTGGCTGCCCACAGAGCAAAATCATTGCAAAAGAAACAGGGCTGTTTGAAAAATCTGTTTTTATTTGGTGTCAAATTTGATGGAATCATGGCTCACAAACCACCCAAAAAGATCAAACCTCCTTGTTCGGTGGTCAACATCATCCCACTTCAAGAATCTACATAAATATAAGGTCCACAGAAGTATGTGTTATCTGAAGAAAGTCCACTTTTGAGGATTGCTTGCTGGAAGAAATCTGTCAAAAATGGGTGTAATACCGTTACTCACCTCTATCAGAAGCTGGTGATTTAAAACCATTTTGTGTAAAGTTGAACATTGAGCTCAAACTATGCCAAAGAAAGACCTGCTATCAGAAGCGTAAGAGGTGGAGACAATTCACAATTATATTCTGAAAAGGTTTAAAGTAAGAAATTGTTTGATGTATGTGTTCAAAATGTGAGTTAGATTGAATGATAAGACAATTGTTAGACATTGTATTTAGGAGTTAAAATTTCCCACACTGTGCTTCAAACAAATTCCACACCTCTCCCTGAACAAAGGAAACTTCCCCTGCCCTTTGCTAAGGGATTGACAGGCTGTTGTTAAAAGGAACTAGGAGAGGCACCCTGGCCTGTTGCTCTGAGTGAAAACAATGGAGCCCTTGACCTGAAGAGAAATGCTAATTCGGGTGTGACTGACAATAAACTGCTGGCAGGAAGAAGGACATGTGACCTCTGAGTCAGCCCAGCTCTGGAGGCGGACCAGATTGAGATGTGGGTTTAACATGGGATTAAATATATGTTTTAGAAAAATGCTTATAACAAATTGCACTGAACTGACAAAAATGTGAAACTTTGAGATTGTTAAAATGAAAAATTCACTCACAGTTAAGACTGAGATGGAATCCCCAGAATTTATTCATATTGTAGCCACTGTGTTTATGTGTTTATGCTAGGAATGTGAAAATTTACAGAAATGTGCCCAGATGGGGTGTGCATGCATATATAAAAATTGGTGCAGAACTAATATTGAGAAACCACCAAAAGCACGAAAAAGTTGTCATTTCTGAACGAAAGCTCTTAAGAAGATGAGAGTTGAACAGAAATGTACCTTAGGCAATCTGTCATGTAATTTATGTAGTATTAACAAGTTGTGTATATTGTAAATATGTGTTTTATGAAAAATAAGATATACTGTACAGGGACAAAGGGGAGGGGTTCTCCCCTAATCAATAAACAGGACACATGATGACACAGGAAAACACACTGCTCCTTTCTCCAATCAGGGGACAGGGAATCCTCTGACCTATTGGATCTTTAGAGGGTTGGGCATAGAGGATCAGCCTCCCCACCCACTTTGGAAATACATAAATAAGGACTGCTAAGGACAGGCAACACACACACTTTCCACTTCTCAACTGATTTCCTGGTGAAGCACCCTACAGGAAGATCCAGACATAGATCCATAAACCAGACTTCAGAACCAAGCTCTAGAACCAAACTCTAGAACCTTGAAGCAGAGAGGCCTAATCCACAAGCTGAACCTTTTTCAGCTGGCCTTCAGAACCTTTTGTAACCTGATCCTAGCCCCTAAACTTCCAAGGGGCATCTCATAATCCAACAGCCTGGCTGAGCTGTTTTGCTGTTCTAGCTAAGAACCCTGTGCTAGAACCCAAATCCAGACCCAGAGAGCAGAGCAGTATCCAGAACCTGTCAGATCCAGTCCAAGAGGCCCTGCAGACCAGAGTGCCGTGCTGAGAGCAGAACCCATGCCTGAGACCGTCCGGTGGCAAGCGAATCCCAGCCAAACCCTTGACCAGATCTTTGATGGGGCTGTAAGGATATTTGGCGTGTTACAGCACAGAGTACAGCACTACTGCACAGGTAGCAATTTTTTTTATGCAGCACCACCTCAAGGGTGCGGTGCATTGCTATATGTGTTACCAGATTTACAAGGAAAGACAGGCTATTCAGTCAAAAACGATTTTAACATATAAGATGCAAATCTATTTTTACAGTTAAAAGCACACGTGCACATTGAAAAATGCACACTATTTTTCACCTGAAATGCCTATGGTGCAAGAGACACATTTGAAAATTAATAACTAACATTACTCATAAATAACCTGACTAATAAAAACTGAATTTAACATAACCCACTAATAAAAATGTGTCTCCCCTGCAGAAATAGGCCTACTCTGAAAGTGAACTTTTAAACGCACATTCATTTTTTTTTCGTGTTCTCTGCTGCTCTGTCCACATAACTACAGGAAGCAAAAGGGCTCGAAAGAACAGGAAATCAGTTGGTTACAAAGTATTACTATAAAAATGAGCCATTGTGTAGAGAGGGAGGAGATGGCATGATTGATTCTGATTGGAGCAGCGTCATAGCAAGTATCATGCTAGAGGCAGTGATTAGGGTTTTGGCTGGGGGAAGTTGGAGGAGAGAGGGAGAACAGTGGAGATTTGGAGAGCTGGGAGAAGGACCTGTTTTTTCCTGGTTGGAGCATTTCTGCTGAAAAAGCTGAGAGTTCCAGGTAATGACCCCGGTTTGAGAACGAAAGGCGCTCGTTTTCACTGGGGTTAATCTTCAAGGGAGCCACATTCAGAAAGAGAACAGCTGAAGAAAACTCGGGCTGAACAGATAAGGTAATTACATAAGTGTGGGAGCTGAGTGTGTACGAGAATATTCAGTCAGTGTAGGAAAGGAGATTCCTGTGCCTTAATCACATGTTAATGTTGCAAATCGAGTTCTTTTCTCCACCACTCTCTTTTCAGTGTATCACAGACAATGCTGTTACTGTGCTATTTTATTTATTTCTGTAAAGAGTGAGGTCGTGTTTAAATGCAACTTTTATAATACAGAAAAATATTTGAAAGCAGACGGGTGGTGTGTTTTATATTTACCAATACAGTGCTGATGATGTGGGGAGATTTTTAAACAGTGCAATTGTCATTTTAAGACAGATGTGTGCATGATCATATTCAGTATGGACAGTTGAGAGTGATTGTTTGTAGCATAGCTCGTTGGAGGTACATGAGCCAACGGGAAGAGGGACTCTCTGGACATAGTTCCCTACCGTATATAAGGTAGTGGAAATTACCACAAAATTACCACATATAGCTCTCTGTCGTAAATAAGTCAGTGAGATCGCCCATGGTGGCACACTAACACTAACACTGAAAATGTGGTATTCCTGAAATGTAGGTCTGAGGTCTCTCTAGTGATTACACGAAAAATCTAAGCAAAGATAAGGGATTCTGGACATTGGGGCCACAAATAAAACAAGGGAATTATGCTCACCAAAATACCACCAACCACGCATACCAACCACGCATACCAAATATGCATGTCTGGGTGCTGAAATAATGCATGTCCACTGTATTATTGTTGTACATGGCCCAATCTGAATACAAGGAGTGATTGTTGCTAAGTTATTTTTCGGCAGTAATAAAAAACCGTCAGGCCCCAAATCTCCACAAAATACCCTACATATTTACGGTGCGTTGGCCGGGAAACGAACCCGGGTCAACTGCTTGGAAGGCAGCTATGCTCACCACTATACCACCAACCACGCATACCAACCACACATACCAAATATGCATGTCTGGGTGCTGAAATAATGCATGTCCACTGTATTATTGTTGTACATGGCCCAATCTGAATACAAGGAGTGATTGTTGCTAAGTTATTTTTCGGCGGTAATAAAATACCGTCAGGCCCCAAATCTCCACAAAATACCCTACATATTTATGGTGCGTTGCAGGCCTGGAAAGTGATCATAGAGTACCTACTGGGCGTGGCAAGCGTGTCTCACACTGTCATTTGCACATTAAAGGGAACCCATTTTATAATAGCAGTGTGCCACTAAAAACGAATTTCAGAATGTCACTAAGGGAACCCACATTCTCAGATCTAGTGCAATATTTAGAGGCAAAGTTGTTTGCACATGGGAATTGGTCATCGAATAGCACATTAGAATGGAGTAACCGCATTCAGGGTGAGGTGCAGAAAGAAAAACTAGACAATATTTTTGCAGAAGGCAGCATAATTCAGGTCTGCCTTACAAGATTATTGAATGCAGCCGATAAAAGTGCAGAGAAAGACTGTTTAATACGGCTATGCGGCAAAATATGGTTTATTTTAAACAAGTCCCTGCGAATGCAAGAGAATGATACTCAGCTAATTAACAGGTTAAAGACTGAATTAGAGGGGGCAAGTAAAAATCAGGAAATGTTGAGAGCAGAATTGGATGTATGCCAAAAAGACATGCAATTAAAATGCAGAGATTTTGATACTCAGTTATCCAAAAGCAAGAAACAATTTGAAGATAGTGAGCAAGAATTGGCACACTTAAAAGCCTTAGTGGATCACATTAGACAGGATAAAGATGAGGTTGTTTCAGAGATGCAGATTTTACAAAAAGAACATTGTGAAAAAGAATGTGATCTCCAGAGCGCAGAACAAGAAATGATTAAAATGATTCAAGAAAAAGACAAGAGAAATAAAGAGTTCAATGAATGCCAAATGCAAATGTGCGACATGCAGGAGGTGATTAATAAGATGAATGGTGAAAACAACTATTTGCAAGATGAAGCCAACAGACTCCTTAAAAAGTGTAAGGACTTAGAACAGCAAATGTGCATTCCCAGGTCCCAGGAGAGGCGGCAGGGTACCACATTCAATGGAGTGGAGGTGAATTCTAGCTCTGCCCAAAGAGCTAGTGCTCCAGTGACTGGGCCGGTGACTGAACTTGGTTGCAGCGCCCTTGGGGGATTTGATACTCCCATTGGGGGCAGCCACCAATCTCATACACCTGAAAACAGGATTGAATCACAAAATAGTGCAATTCCATGCATTGCAACAAGTAGCCCCATAAAAATAATAAAATCCATTAAAGCCCTGATCAAACCATTTAAAAAGGGAGGTGAATGCTGCATTGAGGATCACTTAGAAGCGGTGCATGACATTTTTAAAGCACTCCAGATACCTAAGGAACAGTACAGACAATATTTTCATTTAGCTTTAGATGCCCCGACGGCCAGCATCATAAGGGGATTAAATGAACAGCAGAATATGACATGGTTGGAGTTTGAAAAAGAAATTAGGCGTCATTTCTCTCCTTTTCAGTCATTGCAGGAGGCAAAGAAAGTCGCCTACACAATTACTGCTGGACCTAATACATCCCCTCGCCAATTTTTACAAGACTTAAAAAGAGCATTTTCTCGCTTTGATGTATCTTTTGACTCAAATTCCAATGAGTTTAAAACTGCATACTTCTATGGGCTACAGAAAGACATCATATCCCAATTGGTCCGTGAATTTGACCGTGACAAGTCCCTTGAATGGATTGTACATCAAAGCACAAAACTATATGAGGTACTCTATTGTCAGGGTAGAGAAAGTGATAAAATGAAAGATACTAGACCTAAGTCTAAAGAACCCTCAGCCACAGTAATGGAAATCAGGTCAGCCAAAATGTCCCTTGAGTCTGCTCAAAGCCAAGGTAAAAATAATGTGACACTTGAAGAAAGGGGTAATCAACAAAGATCGCCATTTCCTGGACCAATGTTCCAATCACATGATCCTAGTAATAGAGAGAGCTACATCAGCCCTAGGTATTTAGGGGACAGACCCCGGGTAGGATACCGGCCTGATATGGCAGGTATGACCAATAACCAGAGACAAAATCAAGATCAAAGAAATGATGGTCCCTACCAGTCATTGGGGACACAGAGCAGATTTGATCCCAGTACCATGATATATGGTAATCAGGATAGGCCCCGATATGTGGATCGATTTACTGATAATGGAAATCAACCTAGGGGCCAGTACCCACAATCTGAGAGACAGGACATGAGGCAAAACGTGAACTACAATCCACGCCAGTACAATGATTCCCCACCAGGGGACTATAATCAAAGGATGGGTGCAACCCGCTCCCCTCCACAAATGAATCAAGAGTTCAGAAACCATCCCAAGCGACATCAATCACCTGAGAGGTATCAGAATAGATCCAATCAGGGGGAAAACAAACAATATCGACCTACGCCACAGAAAGAGGATCCTAGAGAGACGGAAAGGTTCCAATGCCTTGAGGCCCAAGTGAAAATGTTAGCTGAGCAAATAGGAAAGCTCTGTACAGCGCAAAAACAACCTTCCAAAGAGGGGGCTGATGGCCATAGCATTGACCGGGGGGCTTCCGAAAAGTGACTAAGTACTCATGATAACTGCAGTGCCAAAATGACAGATTGCTCTGATATAATTTTGCATAACGACTCTGAGATGCCTAATGGATTAAAAATGAAAGTGCCAGTAAATGAACTTGTGACAGAAAGTGCAAATACTTCTAAAAAAGAGGTACGGTTTAACCTAGAGCTAAATAAAACAGTAAAGATTTGCACAAATGAAAAAGAAACATTAGGAATTCCAAAAGAACAAAGGGACAGATTTAAGAAAAATGACTCATGCATGGGGAATACCAGTGAACAGGGAGTAAGTGGGGATGCTATAGCTCCTTCCCTGGGCAAGCAAAACAATGACCAAACACAGACAGAAAAAGGAAATACTCAAAAGGAGGGTACAAGTCAATCACCTGAAGAATTCTTTGAGCCACATATTTTTGAAGAGGCTGAAAGGGCCGGTATCACACTAAATGATCACAAATGCACAGAATTAAAAAATGACAAATTGCTGAATGATGTTGTTACACATGTTCAGTTGGAGGATTGTAATGTGGTCTCTGATGTTACCCAGATGGATGGGCGAACAGTGGCCACACTCCAAAAAACCTCTGATCATGGAGAAATGAATAAAATCTCTCGCGCAAAAATGGGTAAAAAGGAGGGAAAAATGTCTTTCCATTTACCAATGTGTTTAGCCAAAAGTGAAAAAGACCTGAGAAAGAGCCCTGAAATCAGTAAGAATTCACATTTCTTATGTGTATTAGAGGAAGTTGAGGACAGATATTATGCACCCATCACTGTAGAAGAAAAATGCCACACCTTTGCTATGATTGACACTGGCGCACAGGCCACAATTATGTCCAAGGAGCTGGTAAAGAGTATCAATGAAGGGAGACCCCCACAGAGTCAGATCACAGTGAAGGAAAATCAAGGCCCAGTGCATAACTTTAATGGGGAGGAGGTGCCCATCATAGGTGTAACTGAGGTTGACATAAAAATAGGAAAGCACAAAATGAAACAAGAGGTATTGATCACATCTATTTGTGAAATTCCATTTCTGATGGGGACAGATTGTCTGAAAAGATTATCTCCTCTAATAGATGGGGTGAATGGAGTGTTGTGGTCCTTAACCAAAAAACCATTGAGGCTTAAGAAACTAAAATCACAAAACAGCAATATAAATGAATGTCACACCGTTGCCAAAACAAATGATGCTGTGGAGGTATATCTCCAGAATAGCTGCATACCTAGTGTCACTGTTATATTAATGTGTCAAGACAAAATGCAGAGCGACAATGAAAAACTACCTGTACAAATATACTTGGACCCAAGGAAAAATTGGCAGACTGCCATAGATGAGCACACATTACGTTTTTATTTAAAAGAGAAAACATACAAACAGAATATTGCTCCTAAAACAGATTCAGAAAAACACATTACCACTCTGGCAGAAATACACATGGGAGATGAGCAACCATGGGTTCATGTTGGTATAAACGACTATTTTAAAACAATAAAAGCCACTTTAGCGCTTGAACATGAAAGGAGTTTCATTAATGAGAAATTGTTGCAAAAAATAATGGAAAGGGAAGAAATCCCGAGATTTAGGATTAAAAACCAATATGTTTCTGGCTTGGACAGTCCAGACTTTGAAAACCGAATTGCCGCAGATGCATGCTTAAAATTAGCATTGGGCAGAAAACAATTTACCATAATGTATGGATAGTGAGTGGAGCACAAAATGAATTTTACATGGGAAATGACATCATGCACAGAATGTGTATGGTGTTAGATTTCCTTAATCAAAAAATATGGTCATGCCTAGGTGGTCCGGCACCTGAATTTGAAGACAATAGAAGGGCTTATCATTGTGCACAACTGGTTCCTTATGCAATCGAATTACAAATGAGGAAAGACACTATTATTCCTGCATTTACAAAACAGTTTGCAATAACACTGAAATGCAAAAATGGACAGCAGATGAAAGGCTCTGATGCATTTGTATGCCTGAATGAATCCATAAAACAGCAAGGCCTGGATTATGAATACATTCCATTGGTAGATATTGGTGAAGGATCTGTAAAAATTATGGTAAATAATAAATGTTGTCAGGATATTCATTTAGAGGAAAACTCCCCATTAGGAATGGCCATACAAAAATCACATTATACGGCAGATTTAAATAACATGGTGATTGGAAATATTCCTGAAAAGTATGTAGATGCCAAGGGTGAGTTGCCAGAACACCTGGACTCTCAGCCCAAAGGAATATTTAAAATTCATTCTGTGTATCCTTATGATTCAAATGAGATGGTGTGCTGCCATCAAGAGGATTGCATAACATTTAATTTAAATGAAAATGAAGCAGAAAATCAGCCCATTGAAGTGGAAGCTGATATGCCAAAATATTTAAAAGTGGCAGCTTTACAAAAAGACACAGCCACGCAGTTAGAGGAAAGCGCCGAGATTCCCTTACCAGAAGATTTTCCAGAAATTTCCAAAATGTTAGAAGAGCAGATCTCCTTAGCGGATGCATGTGAAAGCAATGAAGAGAGGGACAATCTGAGGGAGATATTTATGGAGTTTAAGGATGTATTTGCAAAAGATGCTTATGATTGTGGTTTAACTGATTTACATGTGGCCACACTACCAGAAGGGTGTAGCAGAAATCCAGTGTTTGTACGCCAGTATAGACTACCGCTGGCATGTTTAGAATCATTGGCAGAGATTATTAAAAATTTGGAATCGCGGGGAATCATCAGGCCCATTCATAGCACATCCAATACACCTATTTTAGGTGTGTTAAAGCCAAATGGTCAATGGCGGCTGTGTGCAGACTTGAGAGAGTTAAATAAAAGAGTACCAGTATCTGGATGGCCACTGCCATTCATTGATCAGGGCCTAGCTCAGGTACATGGTTCAAATGTATTTACCACATTAGATCTCACCTCTGGATATTGGTGCGTGCCATTGGCAGAGGAGATACAACATTTATTTTCCTTTACATTTGACAGGACTCAATATGCTTGGCTTAGAGCTCCGTTCGTGTACATCAATAGTGGGAGTGAATTTGGCATATATTTGAGAAAGGCCATGCCGGATGCAGCGGAAAGAGGAACAATAGTTTATGTGGACGATGTCCTGATAAAAAATGAAAGCCTGAAAAGCCATTTTGATGAAATAAGACATGTACTTGGCCAATTGCAGAAATCAGGCGCCAAAGTATCTTTGCAAAAAGCACAATGGTGCAAGAAAAAAGTGAACTTTCTAGGGCATGAAGTGACTGAACATGGGCTAAATCCACAAAAGAAGAAAATAGAGGCCATACAAAGATTAAAAGATCCTAAAAATGTGAAAGGAGTAAAAAGTTTATATGGGATGACAGGCTATAACAGAAAGTTCATTGAAAATTATGCAGAAATCACTCAACCATTGACTAAACTGCTTAAAATGAATACTCCCTGGAAATGGGAAAAAGAGCAGTCTGATGCAGTGGCTAGATTAAAGGAATGTCTTGTAAAGGCACCATGTTTAGCATACCCCATAAAGGACAGGGATTTCTTTATAGAAATAGGTTTTTCTGAACATTGTATGTCAGCAGTGTTATCACAAAAACACGATTTGAATCACAAAACCATTGCATATGCAAGTAAGGTATTTTCCCAAGTTGAAATGAAATTTAATGAATGTGAAAAGGCCCTATTAACCACTGTGTGGGCGCTACAACATTTCCGCCCCATTGTTCAGGGAGAAAAGGTAATTATTGAAACAAATCATCAACCTTTGCAATTTTTAGAGAGTAAAAGAATTAGATCAGGTAATCTAGCGCAATCCAGAATCACTTCATGGACGCTGGCATTACAAGGTTTTCCCGTAGAAGTGAGATATGGACAAAATAAAAAGAACCCAATTGCTCAAGGGTTAGCTGACTTACATGACTGTGCAGCTGAACAAATACCAAATGAAATGGAAGTAGAAACTAGTTTGCAGGAATTTGAACAATCTCCACACAAAGCTTTTGATGAAAAAACATGCAAGGATTTGCCAACTGTATATGTGGATGGTTGTGCTTTTCACATTGAAAATGACAGTAATAAACAGTTAGTGGCAGGAATAGGAAATGTCTGGTTGAAATGTGAAGATGTCCCCAGTATAGGGATGAGGATTGGAGATAGGAGCAGTCAGGTGGCGGAATTGGCAGCCATTTATAAAGCAATTGCTACTGCAGTTGATAAAAAAGTTCAGTGAAATTGTCCTGGTGATTGATTCTGACTATGCACGGAATAGCTTTGTGGAGTATTTGCCTGGTTGGAAAGCAAGAGGCATGGTTACATACAACAAAAAGCCACTTAAGCATGGAAAAATGATACAAGCCATAGACAAATTGGTGTCAGAGAATAAGTTAACAATATACTGGAGAAAAATTTGTGGGCATTTAAAAACACCAGGAGAGGATAAGGAGGGAAATGATAAGGCAGACCACCTAGCTAAGATTGGGGCTGTGATGGGAGAATTGCTACCTATTGATTATTTAATGGGTGAAATACAAATTGATGCAGTCACACGTTCTAAAGCACCAAAGGAGGTAGATCAACCGGTGGTGCAGTGGAGTCATGACACGCCAGACCAAGATTTGATTGAGGCACAAAAGAATGATCAAATTTTGGGAATCTATTATAATCATTTGATAGATCCCGAACAAAATCCTTTAACAGAAAATGATTGTATGGGAAAAGAAGAGTTGAGGGTGCTATTAAAGAACAAAACACGAATTAGATTACAGGATGGACTCATGATTAGAGAGTCCATAACAGGACAAATACAGTGGGTAGTACCCCTTTCATTCAGAGGACTAATGCTACACCATGCACATGATGCCATAACTGCAGGCCATAGAGGTTCACAAAAAACACTAGAAATACTAAAAGATTATGCTTACTGGCCATATATGTCCCAAGATGTGGAATTATATACTAGAGGATGTCTAGTATGCGCCCAATTTAAACCTGCTTCACCAATGCATAGAGCACCATTGATGAAAAGAGGCCTAACTCTCCCATGGTCAGATTTGCAAATAGACTATGTAGGTCCTTTAAAAAGGTCGAGCAGGGGACACCGTTATATTTTGAGTGTGGTATGTTTGATGTCGAAGTGGATTGAATGCATTCCTGCACCAGATTGTAGTGCGCAAACAGCAGCCACATTGCAGGTGAACCATGTGTTCTCAAGATTTGGGTTGCCACAAAGAATTGAGTCAGACAGAGGAAGTAATTTCATAAGTACTCTAATGAGTAAGGTATGGCAAATACTAGGTGTGAAAAGGAAACTACATATCGCATATCGGGTGGCGTCTTCAGGTACAGTTGAAAGAAGCAATAGGTCTGTTGTGGATATTTTAAAGAAATTTGTGGCAGAAGCAGGTTCCAGCTGGGATTTACGTTTACCGTTGGTTTTGATGGCAATCAGGTCAACTCCTGCCAAAGCAACAGGTGTTAGCCCCCATGAGGTCTTGACAGGTAGGAAAATGGTGTTACCATAACACCTACTATTCAGAACACAGGAGCAGACACTTGTGAGTGCATCCACAGTTCATGAATATATTGATGAACTGAGGAGGCATTTGCAACATGCATTTGCTTTTGTGCAGAGAAATCTGGAAAGAGCTGCTGACAATGCAAAATCTTATTATGACAAAAAGACATCAGTAAAGGAATACAGTGTAGGGGATCAGGTGTACAAGTTTCATTTTGGAAAAAGTAAACAGAAAAATTCTAAATTTCTAGCAGCCTGGCAGGGGCCATTTCGAATTATAGATAAGGTCTCTCCTGTAGTTTATAAAATTTTGAAAAATGAAGGTGAAACAGCAATAGAGCAGTTTGTCCATGTAAATCAAATCAAACCATGCCATCCCAGACATGAGATCAGGCAGCTTGAGCATGTAGAAACAGATAAAGTCCCTTGAACACAAAAAGAGAAAATAAATAGGTACAATCAGGAGGCAGTGACAAAGAAGTTAAAAAGTTGATTGTTATGATGGCACATAAACACTGTAATATATGTAAAAATATATAATATAAAATAAATAAGTAAATAAATAAATATATAATGGAAGCTCATGGTTGGTGTGCAGAGAGAAAATGTATTAAATATTGAATGCTGTTTTATATGTGCTTGTTTTCTTTTAACTTGTGTTTAATATCAGAAAAAAAAAACGAAATATTTTTACCAAGCATGTTTTATTTTTGGCAAAAGGGTGAAGTTAGTATTGTGCTATGTACTTAATTTGTTTATTTTCTATTTGATTTAGAAAATTAACATTATTTGGTCGGAGGTTCCGGGATCAGAGGCCACGGGAGACGATGGAGTCCTGGAGTCCCCTGGATGAAGACCAAAAGATGCCTGCCTCCAGGTGGAGGTGAAGACAAGATAACCAGAATGCTAAAAAAAGATGACTCCTATGGATCTAAGATTGCCAAGATGAAAGTGTACTCGAATGAACCAAATAAAATCGCTGGTCGGGACATATCAGAGGCAGACAAGAGTCCTGACATATGGAGTTCCACGTATTTATTATTTTAATTATTTATTTTTATTTGTTATATTAATTATTTGTTTTGGTTAGTTGTTTTATTTCATTGTTTTTAATTGACTTGTAAAATCTAAACTTAGAGTAATGTCACTTCCACTGAGAAGGCAAATGTAGAACATTTTGTAAACTAATGAACTCAGATGAATACTGTGTTGATTGCAACTTTTTCATTGATGCACATGAATATTCATTTTGTTGGATTGCTATATTGTGAAAAGAAGAAAAAGAACAAGTTGTTTTTAGGAATTGGCTTGGATTGTAGCCAAGTTCTAAAAACAAAAGGAGGGTATGTAAGGATATTTGGCGTGTTACAGCACAGAGTACAGCACTACTGCACAGGTAGCAATTTTTTTTATGCAGCACCACCACAAGTGTACGGTGCATTGCTATATGTGTTACCAGATTAACAAGGAAAGACAGGCTATTCAGTCAAAAACGATTTTAACATATAAGATGCAAATCTATGTTTACAGTTAAAAGCACACGTGCACATTCAAAAATGCACACTATTTTTCACCTGAAATGCCTATGGTGCAAGAGACACATTTGAAAATTAATAACTAACATTACTCATAAATAACCTGACTAATAAAAACTGAATTTAACATAACCCACTAATAAAAATGTGTCTCCCCTGCAGAAATAGGCCTACTCTGAAAGTGAACTTTTAAACGCACATTCATTTTTTTTCGTTTTCTCTGCTGCTCTGTCCACATAACTACTACAGGAAGCAAAAGGGCTCGAAAGAACAGGAAATCAGTTGGTTACAAAGTATTACTATAAAAATGAGCCATTGTGTAGAGAGGGAGGAGATGGCATGATTGAATCTGATTGGAGCAGCGTCATAGCAAGTATCATGCTAGAGGCAGTGATTAGGGTTTTGGCTGGGGGAAGTTGGAGGAGAGAGGGAGAACAGTGGAGATTTGGAGAGCTGGGAGAAGGACCTGTTTTTTCCTGGTTGGAGAATTTCTGCTGAAAAAGCTGAGAGTTCCAGGCAATGACCCCGGTTTGAGAACGAAAGGCGCTCGTTTTCACTGGGGTTAATCTTCAAACGAGCCACATTCAGAAAGAGAACAGCTGAAGAAAACTCGGGCTGAACAGATAAGGTAATTACATAAGTGTGGGAGCTGAGTGTGTACGAGAATATTCAGTCAGTGTAGGAAAGGAGATTCCTGTGCCTTAATCACATGTTAATGTTGCAAATCGAGTTCTTTTCTCCGCCACTCTCTTTTCAGTGTATCACAGACAATGCTGTTACTGTGCTATTTTATTTATTTCTGTAAAGAGTGAGGTCGTGTTTAAATGCAACTTTTATAATACAGAAAAATATTTGAAAGCAGACGGGTGGTGTGTTTTATATTTACCAATACAGTGCTGATGATGTGGGGAGATTTTTAAACAGTGCAATTGTCATTTTAAGACAGATGTTTGCATGATCATATTCAGTATGGACAGTTGAGAGTGATTGTTTGTAGCATAGCTCGTTGGAGGTACATGAGCCAACGGGAAGAGGGACTCTCTGGACATAGTTCCCTACCGTATATAAGGTAGTGGAAATTACCACAAAAGTACCACATATAGCTCTCTGTCGTAAATAAGTCAGTGAGATCGCCCTTGGTGGCACACTAACACTAAAACTGAAAATGTGGTATTCCTGAAATGTAGGTCTGAGGTCTCTCTAGTGATTACACGAAAAATCTAGGCAAAGATAAGGGATTTTGGACATTGGGGCCACAAATAAAACAAGGGAATTATGCTCACCAAAATACCACCAACCACGCATACCAACCACGCATACCAAATATGCATGTCTGGGTGCTGAAATAATGCATGTCCACTGTATTATTGTTGTACTTGGCCCAATCTGAATACAAGGAGTGATTGTTGCTAAGTTATTTTTCGGCGGTAATAAAATACCGTCAGGCCCCAAATCTCCACAAAATACCCTAAAGGGCCCACTCCATTCCAAAGCCATAGGAGTGAGTATCTCGTCTAGAACTGTCCATAGTAATCTCTTGATTTAAAGTAACCTAATCCAACCACTCCAATCTATCCATAACTGCATTATTGAATCTCTTTTGTCCATCCTGAATTCTTCTCATTATATTGTCTGTGATAATTGTAGCATCAATCATCTTTGCGCTGATATTTTTCTGAAAAGGAACAAGTGTTTTGATGGACAGAAGTCAGAGCGGAGGTGCCGCTGTTCTGGTGGCTGCCCGTTGAGTGTCTTGCTTCTTCATAGCCCCTTAGTATAAGTCCATATTGTTTCCGAATCTTTAAAGCACATCTTTCATTTTGAAATTTTGACCCTGTTTTCTGAAAAATCTACCTTCACAAAAACCTCTGTATCTTTTGAATCGCACGTCCTAGAACCAAAATGTAACTGTCATTTTGAAGCTAAGATCCTAAGCTTTCTAATGAACCTAAGACAAATTTTGCCGCAAATTGCAATTTAGCTCAATTTCAACACATGTCAAAATAGCTGTTTCGAGTTTTCTTGTTTTCTTGTTTCTTGTTTTCAGCTGCTGAATTTCGTTTTCAATATGATAATCATTCATAATCATTGCTAGTGTTGACCTGAACCAATCAAAAGTAACTCTCACTAGTGCTGAATCCCATTTAGCAAATTAAAGTAATTTTTAGCATTTTTCACATTCATTGCAATCACATTCTTAAGCATATTGACCTGTTTTAAAATCATACCTGTTCTCTCTAAGCTTGCTGGGGGAACTGGGTTTGAACTGCATTGTTGATTAATATTCCTGAAACCTGTGTGCCCTCATTTCCTTCTCTTCATATTACATAGTGGGGGGGAGTGAGTAGTAACAGGGGGAAAAAGTAATTATATTGTCTTTTGATTGAAGTCATTTCAAGTTTTCTTTCTGTGTTGCATTCTTTCCTATCTTGCATTTCCTTGAACCCATACAAAGTATTCTCTGCTACCTTCTCCTTCCTATTCTTACTCCTAACTGATTAAAGAGATTGTTGACAGTATAATATTACCTATTGCTGATCATTGTTCATATTCATAAGTGTGCTATTCAGATATAATTCTATTCATAAAAGTGTGATATGTTACATGGACGTGGTAGCATCCATGTAGTTATGGTTAAGTTGGTGTTTCCATAGGAAGAGCATTTTTTGGGTGGCTTATAACTTCGCTCCCTCTGGACGAATCCTCACCAAACTTTTCACAAAAAGTATATGGCCCACTCTCAATGTTTTTGCAGAGGTTTGGTCCAAGGGGGCAAAGTTATAGGGGGGGGTCAGACATAATGGGAAAAACCTTTGTGCACGCCTACAGCCCAAACCGCTGGACGGATTTACACCAAATTGCGGAAGGAGCAGGGGCTTTGTCCCGAAAGCATTCTTTTGCAAATTTGGTGTAAATCCGTCCAGTAGTCTTTTTTTAAATGACCAAAATGTAAGGCAAACAAATTAGTGATATCTCCGTTCGCTTCGCGGATGGACTTCCCGGTTCGCTCGGTTCGCTCGGTGGACAGTGCCCTGATTGGCCGAGTGGCTTGCGCGATGTCTGCGGACATCCGACGTCTTCTCTGATTGGACGGCGTGGGGCGTGGAGCGTGTCAGATTTTCGGTGGCGCCCAACATCTTGCATTCAGGACAGCGAGGTGAAACTTGGTTTAAAAATTGCATTTAGTGGAATGTGTTGGTGTGTAAGAGTGTTTGCGGAGGGTGGGGGAGTATGAGATAGGTGCAATGTTGTATTTTTTTATGTGCTAGACGCTTTTGTTGTTTTCGGTTTGTTTGCGGACAACACTGCTGTTCTGAAATGTTCGTAAATAAACAGAATGGATTTGGTGTCAAGTTGAAAGTGTTCTAAGAAGACTCATGGGGTCCTGGAATGTTCACAGGGGGTGTCCTGAAGACGTTGTCTGTATTGTTCGTTGTCAAGGTAAAAGTGTTCTAAGAACACTCGCAGTGTCCTGAAATGTTCGTACATAAAGAAAATGGGGGTGTTCTGAGGACGTTGTGCGTTTTGTTGGCTGGCAAGTTGAATGTGCTCTAAGAACACTCGCGGTGTCCTGAAATGTTCGAAAATAAACAAAATGGGGGTGTTCTGAGGACGTTCTCCGTATTGTGTGCCTGCTTAGCTGTATCCAATGAGGGAATGGCACAGAGAGTGAAGTGGAAATGGTAGAAGGGCTGTCTAAGAGTTACGCGGTCCGAGGACCGGGCGTGCTACATCCGGGGTTTTCCAGCAAGTCCAGCAAGGAAAGAAGACTGTAGGGATCAGCCAATCAGATGTTGAGGTTGTGGATTTGTGTTCAAAGAGACTGTGTGTAGTGAAGATGGCAGAAGTGGAGATATGTTTGTGCATGGTTTACAACAGTATGCTCAATGCAGGCATGTTGCAAAGAATTTTGATGTTTAATGAGTGGAGGTGGTGTGGAGCACTGTGCCTGATTGCAATGTACAGGGAATTGTACAAGTTTGTGAAGATATGGGCAGGATGAACAGTCCCCATGTGGTAGTTTTGCACTATGGTGCTTTCCGTTTGGGCTATGTCCGTGCCCTTACTTTGTTGGCAGATTTGGAACACTTGGTTCAAGCAGTAATGAACATCCTTCCAAATGCCAAAGTAATTGTTTCTGGATTAGTACCTAGGGCAATATGGGACAATAGTTCAGTTTTTTGTCCTCAGCAAAACAATGCTAGGTGTGTAATCAACCGAGGCATGTGTACCTTCATGCTTAGAACTGGTATGTTCTTCTGTAATAATGAGAATATTGATTCCAGTACTGCTGTTTATTTTAAAGACGATGGCATTTCCTTATCTTTTATGGGAAATGCCATTCTGTTTTGGAATGTAAGGGTTGCTTTGGAGAAGGTTAGGTGAAGATTTTAGGAGTAAAGTAAGAAAAGAAAAATATAAAATAACAGGTGTCTGTCAAGCATCTGCAAACAAACCCCAAAAAACTGCTCTTTTCAGAGCCAACCTCAAAGGGGAAATGGGGCACACAATTTAAATTTACATTCACCACGCTCAGATTTTCGATATGTCCGCGGACATGGCGGTGGTCCGCGGACATTGAAATCACTAGCTAGGGGTTCAGTATGTTCTATGTTACATGTATATAAAGTCAGGGATATTATGGTTAAGTTGTGCTACTAAAAACATGAAATTCAGTAAAAAAACTTTGTTAAAGGGACGTTATGGTTAAGTTGCGCTAATAAAAACCTATGAAATTCAGTCTACAAATATAGTACCTTTTCAATTTTTACTTCCTGACTGTTACTGAAGAAAATCATGTGGCCTAGATATGTCAGGAAAGTAAAAAAAGGGAGAGCCAGCCACGTGATGTCATCAGTGATGTCATCAATGACATTTGTGATGTCATCTTTGATGTCCTGGGTGTTAGTGTTAGCAGTGCACGGTGGCGGCGCGAGTTATGGTTGCTTATCTTACCATAACTGCCGAATTTCAGGGGTTTTTCGGTTTTACTTTGAACCATAACGTCCCTTTAACAAAGTTTTTTTTACTGAATATATATATATATATATATATATGTATATATATTTTTTTTTTTAATGAAATATAATATAACAAAAAAAACAAACACAAAAAAGTGTCGTGATTATCATTGCCTCTAAACTTATTTTCGTTTCTGAATAAGGTGTCAAAGTGTCTGTTTACTGATTAGCATAACAATAAGCTTTGTAAATGTTCTGCCTGGCATGGTACCAAGCCTTGTTGATTTAATCAAATATCGTGAAATATAAAGTGTAGTGGCTATAAACAAATTCTTACAATGTGCATTGTAATAACTACCCTACTGGCATTTTACTTCTACGTGCCTCATTGTGATTTCTATGCTATGTTGCTATCTCTCCTAGGTTTTCCATTATAATATCTGTAATACACATCATGTGTTCAATGGCATTCCACTACAATATCTATCCTACTGCAATTGCGTGTCTTTGTGCCCTTACTATGAGATTACTCCTATGTCCCGCACTTTGATTTTGCTCCAAAGTGCCACAACTGTGAATTTGGTCCTTGGTGGCTGACTGTAGAATATGAGCACTCAGTAGTGTCTTACCTACTCTGATCTTGCTCTCTGGCACCCTTACTGTGATTCTGCCCAGTGGTGCCCCTCTGTACTCATATTGTGATTTTATTCATGGATGTTCTACTGTTCAACCAGCCATACTGCAATTTTGCTACTTTATGATCCCTGTGTTATTTTCTTTCCATTGTGATTTTCACCCTTTTCTCATAGTAAGTGTGTGACTTTTTGGATTTGGCTCCCAAATGCCAATACTGTGATTTGACTCCCAGGTACCCATAGTGTGTATTTGCTTTCTGGTGTGCCACTATGATATCAGCCCTACTGGAATTGTACTTTCAGGCTCAGCAAAGAAATGTGTGCCCTGCATTGCTTATGCTCTTAGGGTTCTCCACATGTGATATCTGGCTTATGTTCTCCAGCTGAAGGGTGCTCATGATAGCTTTGTTACATTACTATTTTCAACTAGGTTGCCCCTCTTTTCGCATTAAGGAGCAGCTATCTCCCTCGGTGAGAGTCTTTTGACCACACTCAGATCCCACAGCTTTGCAGATAGAAGCTTGGTGATTAGTAATCAATCCAGAAACCTGAGTGACCACACAACTGACAGTCTACTGGAAGAAGCATAGAAAACAAATTAAACTGGAGGGATCATGTTATAGGCCATAAACAACATCAACATGCTTTCATGGGATCAGCAGCAAGCGCTAGAGAGCACCCACGCCCCCTACACTTTGAAACACAAGGAGATAGAGTGATCCAAGTACAGAGCAAAATACCAACACCCTAGCACCACAATTGTTGGATGGGTAGCACAGGTGATGAAGGAAAGCTGGCTGTGAGCTTTTTCATATCTTTTCATAATCTATAGAACATACAGCACAGGGAACAAAGACCAATAATGGTATACATCATGTGGTGTCTACCTATATACCTATGCAAAGTATATCAGAAAAAAGGACACTGAAACAAGAAACAAGAGCTTGGCAGAAAGCAGGAGTAAACATACTCTAGGACCTGAAATGAAAACACAAGCAGAATACCCAGAAACCCTACCCTTTCCAAGTGGAAGCTGAAAATAAATCTGACACTAACAAAACCTCATCACTGATTACACTTGATCACACAGTAACTGAGCACAGAAGCATCAGCAAAGCAGGATATCTTGGGAAACCACATGAAAGAAGAATGTGAAGTAACACACATTTACCACTAGGACAGCATCGTGAGGATATCCATACTGCAGCACCTGGAAAATGTGTCCCCAACTCCTCCACCAGCCAAGGACATCAACACATTAGAAACACCTCAATCCAATGAAAAGAAAAGCATAGTATTACCGTCAAGCCCAGTGAGATGCTCACTGATGGAAAATAAGGTACTTTGCCTAATCAATGTCCAAGCACAGTGCTGACATTTATGACATACTGAAAATGGCCACCAACCAATGTTCAATAGGAATGTGTATTAGATGATTAAAAGGTGGTTGCATAAGAGTCCATCCCAACCAACTTCATATTAATCCGCATCAACCACGATAAAGGAGAAGAACATGAATTGCCAATGTGATTGTGAATCTGTGAATCGCTCTAGTTCAGTTAAATTTCTAGCAATTTGATGCCTCTTGATTAATGTTTTGTCCTCCTTACTATAAATCCACATTTATGGAGAGAAACACTGAACATGTTTTCAAATTTGCTTTGGTGCCCGAACAACGGCTTATATTAGAGGATACTAGCAATATGGACACAAACACACACCCTTCAAACAGTTTGTGGGATTCCCTGCAGGCCGGCCTGCATCTGAGGGACCCTGAGCAGGGACCCCCGCAACAATTCCTGGCACCCCAACAACCTGCGTATGAAAAATTGTAAGACGGTCTAAACTCAGAAAACCTGCATGTGATCCCCTGTAAACCATTCCGGCACCCCGCTATGCTGCTTATGTGCACACCTAAGTAAGTTTGGAACCCCGGTTGCATACAAGCATCCCAAAATCTGACATGCAACCCCACCTCCGCGCTGCTGAACCTATGCACATGTGTACTTACGCCTGCCTTCGGGTATCAGATCGTATGTGGGACTTGCGTGGCCATTTCCCGGCCGAGAGGTTGCACGATCAAATCTATTAATACATCTCATGGCGCGCAATTGTGGGTGTGCAAGGGACTGCCTACAGGACGTCCCTCGAACACCCATGTTTTCGCAAGTTCTTCCCCCCTTCTGGTGTCCCGCCCCCTTCCTTGCCCTCTGCTCAAGCCACGCACATGTTGTGCATGGAGTCTTGCGCATGGCCCCCGATGGCTCTCAGAGAGGTGCCGAGCTAGCACAAACTCCACGCAAATCTACGAAATGTACCGCGCATTTGATTCTATGAATCGACGAACAGGGATTTGCACAGGGGGAAGTTTCTACGATACAAACATCATTGAAGGAATGTTTGTCCTGGTTCTAATTGCACTTGCTCTAAAGCAAAGTTATAGGGCCCATCCTGTTAATGAGTGTTCCCATCAAGGGTGCGGAATGCTCGTGGGGATCTGTAAAGGATTCTGTTTGCTTAGTTCTTTTCTCGGCATCCGTCCTTTGACAGAGCAGTCAAGGTGCAAGAAAAACAGCCACCAAACCACGTGCATCCTGGGCCGCATTCTTTGGAAGCTCAATCTTTCAATTTCGTGGCACGTCTGCTTAGTGGAGAGATTACAGGTGGGCAGAATCTGCCTATTGAAAGGCATTTGGGCAGGCAATTTTCCTTTGATAAATATGACTTTTGCTTTTCACGTGTGTGTGAACTTGACACACAAGCAAAATAACGATTTTTTTTCAATCGGGGCATATTTTAAAAAGCTACCAGAAAATTCAATCTACTGTGGATATTTGTCTGAGTAAACTGAGAGTCACATGATAATGCATTTACTGGGTCACTCTGCCCTTCCCCCGCACCCCAACTATCAATGCCATCAGCAGAAATACAAGTTGTGTTTCATAAAGGTAGATCTGGGGGCATCTCGTAGGAAAACAAATGAATAACAAACATTGGTAATGCCAATGATTTCGGCTTTTGCGTAGATATGGGAAATTATTCATCAGGCATTGCCATAATGGTACTGACTAGCCAATAATGATAGCAGCTTAAAAATAGTACACATACCTGGGCATACGATAGCAGTGCCTGCCAAATGCCCAGCTAATAACTGTACACAAGCTGGAACGTGTTGGTTTGATAATACATGTTTTTGACAGGACTTCAGTGAAGGACACACCTACTGCTTATACATCAAGTGGCTAAACGCAGCCCTAGTTAAAACATTTGCATTACACCAGTAGCCACCTTACAGCACTAATTAAACATTATTTCTCAGAAGACTGCTTTGAAAAAACTGTGGCAGGCACTTGAAGTGCAAAGTTTGATAAAGGTAGCTCAAAGAGATCACAGGAGCGTGTGTTTTGGACAGGGAGGGGCAGCCAGTGGTTGGGAGTGGCCATAGGGGTTAGCAGTTACCCAGTTAATGTATGGTTAAATAGCCAAACAGCACCTACAAAGTGCTATCTCTCCTCGTATGCCATCTCTATCAAGCTATGCTGAAATGCATTAGTTTCAGCTTACAAGTGGTGCCTTAGCCATATCTTAAATGGGATGCCACCTGCAGAGTTAAATGATTGGCCTGCCTGCGTGATCACATAGAACCTCGACTTAGTGAATAGCTACAACCGCCATTCAGAGTGCTTGAATATACTGCTGTGGTTTTAATAAGCAATAGACATCAAGTCAATATTGTTAAAGCTAATTATAGTACAATGTGTTTCCTTCTGATATATGCTGGTAGTCTATATTATGCCATTTTATTTATTGCTGGATCAAACACCTATTCTCCATGGGATGTTTGATCAAGGTCAGGCCTGAAAGTGAATTCACCTGAGCTTGAGAAATATGAGGTGTGTAATCACATTGATTTGACTTGACTCCCTCCAAATCGATTGCAATACCTTTACAGCGATATGCCTTAAGCGCCGAACAATTACAGAGATTTGGGAGGAGGAAGTATATTCACTTTCTACAGTCTCACAGTCGATTGAAGATGCATTAAATTCCTTTCAATGAGCCTCTTTTGGAAATAAATCATTGCTGCAGTGTATCCACCAACTTTGTAAGTGCATTAGTATCTGATGCGATCTTTCATGCCGCAGTTCTGCTTAGTCCCCTGATATGATTTCAGAAGATATGGAGTTCATATCCGCGCTTTTAATAAATATCCAGGGCGCGCGTTTGCTGCTGCTCTGTTGAAGTAAATGCATTTTATTGTCGGAGATCAATTTTGTATTACCATTTATATAAATATATTGAAACTTGAATAAATGCCAGGTTCATTTAGATTCCCATCTGATTTTTTGTCTAAAGCAGAACTCAAATTGCTTGGTTCAGCAACTTGTTATGGCCCCAAAGGTGCCTCAACGCTTTGCATAAAAGCTGTGAAGTAGGCAAACTGAACTTTCTCCATCCATTGCTAAAACACACTAAGAATGAACTTTGAGAAAGACAATGTCCACGCCTTGCGGGCAGGATGTGGGGGTGAGACCCTCATTACGAGGTCAGATTGTCAGGTGTTTTGCAGGCAGCTCCGGAATTCTTATTACCTTGTTGATGAATGCATGCACTCCTACCACGATGCAGGCTCCATGGGAAGTGATTCCAGCAGAGAGAGGGTCGTACTTCATTAATCACTTGCTTAAACGCGCTTAGTGCAATTTTTTTTGTTAAAACAGATGTGCTCATTGTTCATTTTATGCTGATTACAGCATTGTCCTAACATATTGTTTCCCAATAAGTAGCCCCACACAAACAGGTTAAACCCCCGAGGCTGCCTTCCGAAAAGGTAGCATTGCGTTATTGGAGCTGATCTGTTGGGGAAGGCAATCATTTGTTCATGGTGTTATTTGGGTAACAAGTACATACTACAGATTGTTTTCTCTAAAAAAAAATGTTGTATTCCTTGAAAATCTATTGTGGCAGAAGAAATGCAACACATCACCGACACGGAGCATTACTCACTGTTCTCCGGTGTTAAACGACTTGATTTCAGCGATGCGTTGAGATACCCGCACCACATCACATTCCAGGCGTCTCCTGCCGAGCGTCAGCATGTGTGATGCACACATGTATCAGTTGGCCAGAAATCTTTGTTGGTGCAGGTTGATCGGATGCGTCGCTTGCACCACAACAGTATGTGCCCTACTTAGGCAGGCCCTTCAAATGCTCTTTGTTTCACCACCACCGTTTGGCACTTATGAATCGAAATCCCGGTGAGTCTGTTCCATTCAATGCACATCGCCAATGCACAAGTGGGAACACATTGAGGTGCGCAGAAAACAAACCCATTTTCCCGGCGACGGTCTGGAGCAGGCGAAGGGAGATGCGCGTGCACAGCAAGAGCATTGTTAGACCTATCGTGCTTCTTTTGTGGCAGTAGCAGTGTGAAGCAATGCCAAGCACGTGTATTTGTATCCTTCAAACAGGGATGGCGATGGCCAGTGCTTTTTTGTTGCTCATATTTCCCAATGACAGAGCCTGTGAGGTCATGCCACTGTGAAATGCTGATACAGCACCAATGCAGGTGTTTGGTGCCTGCCATGCATGCGTTTTGGCAGCATACTCCCAACCCTAATGTAGGCTTGAGGGCTGGACAGCACATCTTTTCTCGCTGCTGCAAAGTCCCCATGAAATGCGCAAGTCACCTTCATGAGTAAGGCAGACAAAATCGCCCATGCTCTGTGCTTTTCTTTCCATATGACTCTTGAGATTCTGGTCCGGAAACAGCATAGTTCACTTGTATGCATGGTGCATGACAGGCACACATCACAGTGCATCCCTGATTGATGAAGAGATGTACTTTGATCTGTCACATTTATGCCATGTGTTTATCTTTCTTACCAGAAGGCAGGTGCGGATCACAATTCGATGTGGCCAGAGGTGGCTAGGGGCCCCTGCCAGATGTGATTTGCCTAAAACAGACGCCCTCTTTACATGAGCATGTCTATTTTAAAGGCGTCCTGCAGATGTGTGGGGATCATTTTCTGTGGCGGGTCTTTTAAGGCCTGTCAAAGCAAATGTGGCTCGGCACTGGTGCTGTTGGACAGTGGACCCAGCCCCCCTGCCCTCTCATGTGGGCGAGCTCAGCCAATGTATACACTGGTGAAGAGTCAATAGTATATGCGTAGATGGACAGGCTGTGTGTGGTTCTCTTGCCCCTCCTGCAACAGGCATATCCTGATTTAGAGGATGTTGGTACTCCCTGCAGTTCCAGAATATAAGTGCATGGCTTTCATAACCTGTCCCAAAATTCATAGAGGAGTGACTTGTTCAGTGAGGATGGGTCTATCGATCCAGTTTAGATTGGGAATTGGAACGTGCTCGGGTTTTTAGGGAGTGCGTTGAGTGGTAGCAAGTAGCAGATGAATCTGAGACATGCAGAAATGGTCACAGATTCTTCTGGTGCAACATCTGCGAAGTGTGTCTCCCTGCATGTTTCACCTTTGCTTTAAAATTGGGACACATGTTTTAGGGTTAGTTTCCTTTGCTGGATGCATTATATTCTGGCAGCTATGATGTTTGTGGCATACTGTTTGCTAAGTGTCATCGGTGAGCCTGGTCAAAGCTATTTGTTTAGATTTTCAAGGAGATTAGTTTGCCGGGTGGCATTCAGATCCAGAAGTTAGACCCGTCCCTGTAACCACCCTCTAAACGCACTTTGGATCATACAAGTTAGGAGACCAGCGAAGCACAGAGAAGTGCTCTAAATGTCCTTAGTGAGTTTAAATAGTCCCGAGAAAGCTATTTTTCCAGATGCCTCAGTGGCAGCCAAAAGTTAGACCCATCACTAGAACTGCCCTCTAACCTCATTCGGAAACATAAAGGTTTGGCAGACTAGTGACGAGCAGCAAGTGCGTTAAGGGTCCTCAGTGTCTTCAGTGGCTTCGGAGACAGACAAGATAATGGAACACTGATCAGGGCACATACAATGTCAAACAGATATATATATATATATATATATATATATATATATATATATATATATATATATATATATATATATATATATATATATATATTGATTGATTTATTTATTTATTTTTCCAGTCTGGAGTCAAATATACATTATGCATGAGGTGTGCGGGTTCAGACTCAGCCAGCCCCCTTGCCTCGTTGTGTAACAATTGTGAAATGTTCAAGGTGTCATGTAAGGTAAAGTTATAGTGTGCGCGAGGTGGAGTGGAGGGGTCAGACTCAGTTAACCCTCGGGATAATTGGGCATGACCCCCTTACACTGTTGTGGCTGTTAAAATTGGAATGGATCCTAAATATCACGGTAGCCAACGTAAGATCCCAATAACAAAATAGAAGATAAGGTATGCTCACCTGTACACAAATCAAACACTGAGGTAATCTGGGAAGCATCAAGATTCGAGTTACTCTATTGACCTTGACGTGAGAGACATCTTGTAAATAGTAGGAAAGCTGTCAGAGAAAACAAAATCACACATCAATTTCGGGTGATGGCAACCAGAGGCATATATCCATTGGCTTGCAAGTCAAGAAAGAAGCATCTTGCATCTTTATAGGTGTTGGACGTATCAGTGTGGGGGTGTATGAGTGTGTAAAATGTGAATGTGTGGTGTGTGAGTGTGTGGCATAGGAGTGTGTAACATATCAGTCTGTAGCCTATCAGTGCATTGTGTGGCGTATGGAGTGTGAGTGTGTGTACAGATTTTAGCATGTGAGTGCATGGAGAGCAAGAGAAAATGCCTGCTCAGCCCCACACTACTACTAAACCAGTAGTGATCCCAATCATTCAGGTAAAATAGAAACTGTCTTGTATACCATCGTCATCTTATGTAGTGACATGGACCGAGAGCAGCGTATACTCTTCAGGAGAGGTCTGAGGTGATAGCAGCAGTAACTCAGAAAACATAATTACAAGAATCCAAAATAAAATAATGTTCAATTAAAGTTCTTTAAGAATGTAAATATGAAATTAAACAATTCAAGTAACGAACTAAAAAAAACACAAGTAAAAGCCCTTAGAATAGCACCATGGATACATAAGCAAGGTGTTCAGGTACTCAATTTGCACAATGCCAGTGTTCAAGAAGGTATCTTATAAGAAACAGTCAAAGAAACAGGCTTAAAATCGCTACGGTCAAAGTGCACCGGGGAGTCTGGACTTATTCACAGAATGTTACTTTCTTTGCCTAGAAGTGTTGAGGTGGTCTTTATGCACTTTCGCGGAGTCAAGCTGATGTCGAGACAAGTCAAATCACATGGATCTAGCAGCACATTAGCATTGAGTCATTGTCAAAATGGGGCGCTGTGTGCATCGAGTCGGCACTCAAATGATGTGGTTCAATGGTTTCTAGCAACCGATGCATCCTCTCGTTTGAGTCACTGATTTGCAGTAAGGCGTCCAATGGTTGAGTCAGTGGTCGAGTCTGGTTCAGTTCAGTTCTGTTGGATCAAATGAATGCGTGAAGTGTAGCAAATCAGATGCTTCCACAGTGGTGACCTGGCACTCGAGCAGAGGTGGCAGTGATCTTCCATGGTTCAAGATGACATCTAGATGGCTTAAAGAAGTAAGTAAGCAGCTTGATATTCGTTGAGTGCCAACAGCAGCACTGTTGGTCCTTCGTCTACTCACTGTGTTCCAAACATAGTGAACACCACTCCGAAAGCCTTCAAAGGGTGCAACGGGGTTCCAGCTGCTCTTGGACTTCTGGATTCTAGTGAGTCCCACTCCAGGGGCACCAGGACAAGAGGAGTGCTCCCAGTCCAGGGAGTTTGCCTGGCATATAAAGAGATATATTATCTCCAGTGAGTTGAGAGGCTCCAGTGTAGCTGGCAGAGTGGCAGGCCTTCAACAACAGTTCACCCCTGCCGTTCCTAGTGGACGGTTAGGCAACAGAGCTATTCTTGGCCTAGGGTGCCTTCTCCCTTCACCTCTATGGCAGAGGATTTAGCAATGGACTGCACTGCCAACAGATTTGCACATATGTATTATAGTTATTCCTCGCGTCTAATGATGAATCTCATGAAATTGGTGTCTGCTAGACGGTCAAACAACTAAATGAACTATCTGAGAAATCCCGGGCCAAACATTTCAAAGCTATGTATTTGGCTTCAGGTACTCTTGGTTCGATTGATAGATCTATGGTATCTAGGTTGAGAGATGACAGGAAACTTGTTTTTGACCAAGAATGCATTTATTTATTTTTAAATTTGTTTATTATCATTTTATTACTGTACAGCTTTTGCATGACATATAGGTGTGCCAATGATTATGAAGATGTCAGCATTCTGTTATAATACAGTAACATAGAATGCATTTATGATATTGTTTGCAAAATAAGCAATTCCTGGACACATAGGGCCTCATTACACGTATGGCGGAGAACCATGGCGCTATTAGCTCCATGGTTCATGCCGGAAAAATACCGGCACCGCCTTTGCTGAAAGGGGAATTACCGCCCTATTCCAAGGTTGGCGGGCGGTAATTCCCCCTTCCACCATCCGCCCTTACCCATTCCCATTTTTGCCCCATAGGGCATAATGGGAATGGGGAAGGCGCTAATTGCGGTACCGCAAATTGCGGTACCGTAATTAGCTCCCTGGGTCCCTTTGCAGGTTGGTTTTTAACGCCTGCAAAAAGCAGGCGGTAAATCCCCCAACCCGCAAAGGGACCTCATAGTAAGGTGGTAAGGATTTACCAGTACCGGTATTTTACCGGTACCGGTAAATCCTTATCGCCATCCGTGTAATGAGGCCCAATGACTGAATAAACTGTCCACTATTTAAGGGTGATCCAGCTGCAGAAGTCCACTGTACTAACAATACTGCTGAAGCAGGTTGCAGGCTCAGAAACATTTCCACTTTCTTGGTGAACTCTATACATTATTCCATTTTATAACAAGGGATGGAAGGAGGACCCAAAAAATGACCAGACCATCTCGATCCTTGATGCAGATAGTAAGATTTTCTCCTCCCTTCTGTTGATACACTTAAAAGACTGGGTGGAGAAATTGTGAAGACTCAAGAAATGGCAAACAGTATTTCGAAAGTTTTATTGTACCAACCTCAATCGTTTCATCCTTAAGTGTATCCAAGATATGGGGTGGACAATAAAATATGATTCTGTATTTGTGGTGACAATAGATTTGTCTACATTTGACACTGTTAATAGGGGGCATTTGTGGGTGAAACTAGATCATTGGGGGATACCCTCTGGTCTGCTTCATTTAATTGTGGGTATCCACGAACATTCCAATATGCAAGTGAGGCTAGATCAGGGTGGTTTGCTATCATGTAAAATTCCCACCCATACTGCAGTTAGACAGGGATGTGTTTTGGCTCCCTGCCCTTTAAACTCAGATGTTTCGGATGTTGAGGATTTTCTTGCTACATCTGCATTTGCCTCTTCAAACCTAGATTACCTGTAGATCGTCTGGTTGGCGTATGCCGATGACTTTCTGTTATTTGATTGTACTCAGAAGGGATTACAGCATTTGATTAGTTCATTTCCTCATTTTGCAAAAATGAATTCCCTGAATATTAACTCTGGGAAAACCAAATCATGCAATGCATTACTGAGCAAATATGATGAACTATCAAATCAATGGTTGGTTCCCCCATACAAACTAGAAAGGGCTGACAATTTAATTTACTTAGGGTTTCTGATAACATGGAAGCCCCATAAACCCAAATTAAAGCGGTGGATGAAAGCAGCGGATAAGGTCCAGGGTTGTCGTCCTTATTAATCATATGTACAACGTTGCTTCAAAATATGGGAAGTTCTCGGTAATTCTGCTTTTAAAATTTTATGAGAGTAAAATCCTTCCAAAGGTTTTATATGTATTGAAATTTTTCAGCTATGGGTTTAAGATTATCTACCGGGACTACCAGGCTTGGGGTTTTGGGAATGTATAACTCTATTCCACTAGCAGCAATTATTTGGGCTGGGAATTAAGTCCCTTGCTGTCAAGGCTAGATGGACGTTTTTATAATTTGACTATAAAATTCTCTGCCTTACAAATGACTACGTGTTTCAGGACCTGAACATTATTATTGGGCGGAACGGTGACCAATCCTTAAAGTGCTTCTCTGATGTGTGTGGCAGTATACTGTGTCAACTCGAATTAACCAAGAGTGATCTTATGGACGATCCTGGCAAAATGAAGACAATGTTGTATCTGTGGGATTTGTTCTTAACACTCGAAGAGTTGCATAGTTATGATTCTTTCTTTAAAACATCTTAGTTTTTACCACAAAAGATGTGGAGTAGTGGCTCCTTATTTGAACATTTATATGTGGAGTAGTGGCTCCTTATTTGAACATTTATCCCAACATATTTGTTTGATCTTCCTTTTTCAAATTTATCTGGAACAAGCACCCAACGAGACAGAGTTTAGACAGATATAAAGTGATGTCCGGGAACAGGCTGTGTGCAGATTCTGTAATAATATAAGTGAGCCTGAGATGCTGAACAATTTATTGATTTACTGTCCAGCCTTGGAAGTCAAATGTATTCTATATTTTAAAAATAGTGTACATTTAACTAACTTCATTGACTGTGAAGTTTTGTTGTCTAAATGTCTTGCTGGATGTACCACATCTTTGGTCTTGGAGGTGGTTAGTTTTAGTAAAGGCTTAGAACTAGCAGATCTTTAATGGTCTTCGCTGTGAGATTTTAACTGTGGATTGATTTTAATGATGTTGTAACATGCTGCATGCAATACTACGTTGAAAGGTTGGATATCATGTATATAATTTAGAGTTTATGTGTGAGAAAATTGTGATGAATTGTGTTTTTTATATAATCTGTTATGGATTGATGTTATGTAATTTGTTAAAGGTTATTTATTAACTAACAGCAATACAAAAGATGAATCATAAATAATTCAGAGTGACCTGCTACTTTTATACGCAACATGCCAGAGGGATAAGTCCAAATCATTCCTGCTGTAAGGGGGCCAGATCCTTTTACTGTGACAAGTGACCTTTGCCTTATTACATCACACCCAAAGTGCTTTTGTAAATGGTATACCAGAGGACCGAGGTTTGTGCTACAAAGTCACCATTCAGAAGAGTGCCCAGGCCCAACAAACCCTCCGCCAGTAATGACAGAGGACTCAGCCAATTGCACGTTACAACTGTCCTTTATTTTCCATAACAGCCAAGGATAATACAAGAACATTACATTTCCAGCAATCACATCTCCTGGGGCTGTGTCATGGGCTTTTGTTATCAGATGGCATCATAGCCATTGACCTCTCCCGAAAAACCTAAGAGCCCATACTACTCAGTGGCTGAAGTGGTTGTGACTATAGTAGGCACTGATATGTGTTAGCTAACTGGTCTTTCCATGTCAGGTGTTCTCGCCTGAGACTTCCCCAACAATGATCTATTAAATTGTTGCAGGCTTGCAGGACTACCATTGGCCCTTGCCCATTGCTTTCCACCCTAGGATTTGTGCTACCTGATTGGCTGGAGCAGGTCTCAACAAGTCTGGGACCCTGCTCTGTTCTCAGCACTCTGTGTACCTTCTCAAGGTGATGAGAACGACTGTGTGTCCCAATTGTTGCCACTGGCATATCCACCTATCCTGAGAGAGTGCTTGCAATTTGCAAAGTTTGTTGGGCAACACGTGTATCAGTTCTTGTCTGGTTTGCTAGGAACAGTTTCTATTCCCACCACTGATAAATGGCTATTGTTCGGCTCAGTCACATCACGTGGGTGAGGAATGCAAAACTGAGATTTTAGTCTGTCATTAGTGAGGAATTATTCTGATATTTTGCAGGTGGCTCATTGACTCTAGAGTCAGGAATGTTCCACCCGCCTTTGTCCTTGGCTGTGAGTACTGCCTGTTCGCTTCGTGCTGCACAATCTGCATGTCTTTGTTCCTTGTTCTGAGGCCTGTGGCTTTGTGCACTTTCATCACAGTTGTTCTATGGGTTCTCTATGTCTGTATATATAAATTATAGTATTGCTTTCTCTTGAGGTTAGTAGTATTTGGTTCTTCCAGGTTCCTTATACGTCCTGCAAGTTCCATATGGTAACTTTAAATAAGCAGCTGCAACCTTGTTTTTTGTGACTCTTGCTTTCTTGCATTTCTGCATTTGACTAATGAAAGAAAATAAGAAAGGCTTCTGACAGTATGTGCATGTATTTGTATTCTATCTATAGAATTGTGTATGCATGTTCTTCATGTGTGCACGTGTGCATCTGTAACTTTGTGCAGGGTGCAAGTTTGCTTCATGGCTAATGTTACTATGTTGTGATGTCTCTAATGATGACAGCACAGCTGGATATTTATCATTAGTCAACCTAGTCCAGTGTTGAGGCACCTGTGTCTGCGAAGACATCAGTCGGATAGGTTTTGAATGGGTGTCTAAGAGAATATCTGCTCACATATGTAGGATTTACTGGCCCTCCTGAGGGCTGGCCAAACAGTGACTGGCATCTCTCGTTTCTTAGTCTTCAGGCTGTCATGCATATAGGGGTCAAGAGGGCCATTCCATTGACCCTCTCTTCAGTCTCCACTCTGGTTAACCTGTCAACCACATCTCCAGATCTATTCACCATAGCTCTTGGGAGCCATATCGTTGTTACTCCTCCAAGATGTCCATAGTAATTTGCATGGTCATCCCAACTATATGTCATATAACCGCACACTCCTTCTGGGTTGTACCACAACCACTTAGCCCAATATTTTTTGTAGTCGTTGGGATTGTTGAATACTATCATTTCAGTTGGGAACAGCAGATACTCCTTTATCTGCGCACCTATCATATTTCAAGCTTCTACTATCTTGTCCTTATCAGCATTATTATCTACTAATATGTTCATCCCTACTGTTTTCTCTGTCATCCTCTTGCATTGTGTTATGCACATCCTTATCACACACATTGGGCCACATTCCGAGTATAGCGGTAAGGCAACAACAGCACCGGTATCGCTACCGGCACCGTTGGTATGTACCGCCATACATATGTACATATGTACTTGCCCCTAGCGGCCTTGTGAAATTGTGTTACTGCCTGCCCCTAGCGGCCCTGTGCAATTGTGTTACTGCCTGCCCCTAGTGGCCATGTGCAATTGAGTTACTGCCTGCCCCTAGCGGCCCTGTGCAATTGTGTTACTGCCTGCCCCTCGCGGTCCTGTGCAATTGTGTTAACTGCCTGCCCCTAGCGGCGTTATCGCCTGCCTGCCCGTACATCTGCTGTCTACCAATGCAGCCCCTTGGCACATACCCCAAAGCGCCTACGCACCTCCTTCCTCATCCTCCATCCTCATCATATCCCTCTCCCTTCTGGCCTTCTGCAGCATGCCGCCTGCACACCCAGACCAGCATGCTCACCCATGCCCCACTCCACCATCTGACCTCATACACACCACACCATCATCTGCATTCCAATCCACACTTAACCACCGTACAAACCCGATTGGACATCACCCACTCCACCTCAGGGTCTGTAGACTAAGAACACGCACCAAACCCCTCCTAGCTCTCCACAGCACTCTGCCCTCCACACCCCTTAGGAACAACAGACTCAGCTCTTGCACCTACACATTAGTCGCCCAGCTCCACTTCCCTTACCATGCTCCGTACACTAGCACCCATCACGCCACATCTATCACGCCCCAGCCTCCCACACACAAACCTGCACCGTCCACCTCCAGCACCCCTGATGCCAATGCACGCACTCCACCACCAGATTTAAGGTGGGATCTCATCAATGCGCGCTCTATCCATGCCCATGACATTGAAATCAACGACCTCATCACCACCCACAATCTTGACCTACTTGCCATATCCGAAACTTGGCTCCATGAAGCTTCCAGTCCATCCATCCACCTCACCCTCCCACAAAACTATACCATCCTCAGACAGGACCGTAAAAACTCTAAAGGTGGTGGTGGCGCCGCCCTCATCTTTAAAGACACCCTCTCCATGAGAATGTGTAATCAACAATGGGACAACAACGCTGATCTCCTCCCTGATAAATTAGCCCTCACCCCTAACTGCACCATAAACTTCTTTATTACCTACAAACCACCAGGATCACCCCTTGACTACCAAAAGCAACTCCTCCAAAACATAGGCAACAACCTCAAAAGCACCACCAAAAGTATCCTTCTAGGGAATATTAACCTTGGATTAGCTGACCCGAAGGACAAAGCAGCTGCACATTTAGCCAAAGAACTATCACACATGGGGTACGAACACAAAAGTACTGCACTCACTCAGAACAAAGGCAGATCCATTGACTGGCTAGCTGATCACAACTGCTCATCTGCAATCACCTCCATCTCGGGCCGCCCATGGATGGACCACTACCTCATTAATTTCTCCATTCCGACCACGGCCACCCATAAAACCTTAACTCATGCCCCCCCGCTAAAGTAAGAAGCTCCAAAAAACTCACTGCTTCCAACCTCGCCCCTCTCCTCGATATCCCTGATCTCAGGCCTCCATTTACCCATGACCCTACCTCTCTCGCCAACATCTACTCCAATGCACTCACTCAAGCCATCAAACTCATTGCCCCTCTAGAAGACAAAAAAGGGAAAAAATCAATGCATTGCAACTCTTGGTTCACTGAAGAACTAGCTACCCTCCGCACCAAGAAACGCAAAGCTCTATCCAGATGGTAATCAGCGCCTAAACAATCTTCTCTTAACAATTTCAAAGAGATCTCACTGACCTACAAAAAAGCTATATTTCACGCTAAATCTGAATCCTATAACCAGAGAATCACTAACGCCAGCTCCAAATCAAGAGAAATATTCTCCATATTCAAAGAACTCACCACACCTGCCTCCAGCCCAGACGAAATCATCAAGGATGAAGCATGGTGCACAGGCATTCAGTCTGCCCTCCTCAATAAAGTCAACACACTACAAAACAAAATAGCCTCCCAATTCAAAGCTCTCAACACCCCCACATGCTCACCCTCACCCACCACCAACAACTCTCTCACAAACACCCATTTTCGCCGTCAGAGAAGTCTTATTAGCTCCATGGTTCATGCCGGTAAAATACCGGCACCGCCTTTGCTGAAAGGGGAATTACCGCCCTATTCCAAGGTTGGCGGGCGGTAATTCCCCCTTCCACCATCCGCCCTTACCCATTCCCATTTTTGCCCCATAGGGCATAATGGGAATGGGGAAGGCGCTAATTGCGGTACCGCAAATTGCGGTACCGTAATTAGCTCCCTGGGTCCCTTTGCAGGTTGGTTTTTAACGCCTGCAAAAAGCAGGCGGTAAATCCCCCAACCCGCAAAGGGACCTCATAGTAAGGTGGTAAGGATTTACCAGTACCGGTATTTTACCGGTACCGGTAAATCCTTATCGCCATCCGTGTAATGAGGCCCAATGACTGAATAAACTGTCCACTATTTAAGGGTGATCCAGATGCAGAAGTCCACTGTACTAACAATACTGCTGAAGCAGGTTGCAGGCTCAGAAACATTTCCACTTTCTTGGTGAACTCTATACATTAATCCAATTTATAACAAGGGATGGAAGGAGGACCCAAAAAATGACCAGACCATCTCGATCCTTGATGCAGATAGTAAGATTTTCTCCTCCCTTCTGTTGATACACTTAAAAGACTGGGTGGAGAAATTGTGAAGACTCAAGAAATGGCAAACAGTATTTCGAAAGTTTTATTGTACCAACCTCAATCGTTTCATCCTTAAGTGTATCCAAGATATGGGGTGGACAATAAAATATGATTCTGTATTTGTGGTGACAATAGATTTGTCTACATTTGACACTGTTAATAGGGGGCATTTGTGGGTGAAACTAGATCATTGGGGGATACCCTCTGGTCTGCTTCATTTAATTGTGGGTATCCACGAACATTCCAATATGCAAGTTAGGCTAGATCAGGGTGGTTTGCTATCATGTAAAATTCCCACCCATACTGCAGTTAGACAGGGATGTGTTTTGGCTCCCTGCCCTTTAAACTCAGATGTTTCGGATGTTGAGGATTTTCTTGCTACATCTGCATTTGCCTCTTCAAACCTAGATTACCTGTAGATCGTCTGGTTGGCTTATGCCGATGACTTTCTGTTATTTGATTGTACTCAGAAGGGATTACAGCATTTGATTAGTTCATTTCCTCATTTTGCAAAAATGAATTCCCTGAATATTAACTCTGGGAAAACCAAATCATGCAATGCATTACTGAGCAAATATGATGAACTATCAAATCAATGGTTGGTTCCCCCATACAAACTAGAAAGGGCTGACAATTTAATTTACTTAGGGTTTCTGATAACATGGAAGCCCCATAAACCCCAATTAAAGCGGTGGATGAAAGCAGCGGATAAGGTCCAGGGTTGTCGTCCTTATTAATCATATGTACAACGTTGCTTCAAAATATGGGAAGTTCTCGGTAATTCTGCTTTTAAAATTTTATGAGAGTAAAATCCTTCCAAAGGTTTTATATGTATTGAAATTTTTCAGCTATGGGTTTAAGATTATCTACCGGGACTACCAGGCTTGGGGTTTTGGGAATGTATAACTCTATTCCACTAGCAGCAATTATTTGGGCTGGGAATTAAGTCCCTTGCTGTCAAGGCTAGATGGACGTTTTTATAATTTTACTATAAAATTCTCTGCCTTACAAATGACTACGTGTTTCAGGACCTGAACATTATTATTGGGCGGAACGGTGACCAATCCTTAAAGTGCTTCTCTGATGTGTGTGGCAATATACTGTGTCAACTCGAATTAACCAAGAGTGATCTTATGGACGATCCTGGCAAAATGAAGACAATGTTGTATCTGTGGGATTTGTTCTTAACACTCGAAGAGTTGCATAGTTATGATTCTTTCTTTAAAACATCTTAGTTTTTACCACAAAAGATGTGGAGTAGTGGCTCCTTATTTGAACATTTATATGTGGAGTAGTGGCTCCTTATTTGAACATTTATCCCAACATATTTGTTTGATCTTCCTTTTTCAAATTTATCTGGAACAAGCACCCAACGAGACAGAGTTTAGACAGATATAAAGTGATGTCCGGGAACAGGCTGTGTGCAGATTCTGTAATAATATAAGTGAGCCTGAGATGCTGAACAATTTATTGATTTACTGTCCAGCCTTGGAAGTCAAATGTATTCTATATTTTAAAAATAGTGTACATTTAACTAACTTCATTGACTGTGAAGTTTTGTTGTCTAAATGTCTTGCTGGATGTACCACATCTTTGGTCTTGGAGGTGGTTAGTTTTAGTAAAGGCTTGGAACTAGCAGATCTTTAATGGTCTTCGCTGTGAGATTTTAACTGTGGATTGATTTTAATGATGTTGTAACATGCTGCATGCAATACTACGTTGAAAGGTTGGATATCATGTATATAATTTAGAGTTTATGTGTGAGAAAATTGTGATGAATTGTGTTTTTTATATAATCTGTTATGGATTGATGTTATGTAATTTGTTAAAGGTTATTTATTAACTAACAGCAATACAAAAGATGAATCATAAATAATTCAGAGTGACCTGCTACTTTTATACGCAACATGCCAGAGGGATAAGTCCAAATCATTCCTGCTGTAAGGGGGCCAGATCCTTTTACTGTGACAAGTGACCTTTGCCTTATTACATCACACCCAAAGTGCTTTTGTAAATGGTATACCAGAGGACCGAGGTTTGTGCTACACAGTCACCATTTAGAAGAGTGCCCAGGCCCAACAAACCCTCCGCCAGTAATGACAGAGGACTCAGCCAATTGCACGTTACAACTGTCCTTTATTTTCCATAACAGCCAAGGATAATACAAGAACATTACATTTCCAGCAATCACATCTCCTGGGGCTGTGTCATGGGCTTTTGTTATCAGATGGCATCATAGCCATTGACCTCTCCCGAAAAACCTAAGAGCCCATACTACTCAGTGGCTGAAGTGGTTGTGACTATAGTAGGCACTGATATGTGTTAGCTAACTGGTCTTTCCATGTCAGGTGGTCTCGCCTGAGACTTCCCCAACAATGATCTATTAAATTGTTGCAGGCTTGCAGGACTACCATTGGCCCTTGCCCATTGCTTTCCACCCTAGGATTTGTGCTACCTGATTGGCTGGAGCAGGTCTCAACAAGTCTGGGACCCTGCTCTGTTCTCAGCACTCTGTGTACCTTCTCAAGGTGATGAGAACGACTGTGTGTCCCAATTGTTGCCACTGGCATATCCACCTATCCTGAGAGAGTGCTTGCAATTTGCAAAGTTTGTTGGGCAACACGTGTATCAGTTCTTGTCTGGTTTGCTAGGAACAGTTTCTATTCCCACCACTGATAAATGGCTATTGTTCGGCTCAGTCACATCACGTGGGTGAGGACTGCAAAACTGAGATTTTAGTCTGTCATTAGTGAGGAATTATTCTGATATTTTGCAGGTGGCTCATTGACTCTAGAGTCAGGAATGTTCCACCCGCCTTTGTCCTTGGCTGTGAGTACTGCCTGTTCGCTTCGTGCTGCACAATCTGCATGTCTTTGTTCCTTGTTCTGAGGCCTGTGGCTTTGTGCACTTTCATCACAGTTGTTCTATGGGTTCTCTATGTCTGTATATATAAATTATAGTATTGCTTTCTCTTGAGATTAGTAGTATTTGGTTCTTCCAGGTTCCTTATACGTCCTGCAAGTTCCATATGGTAACTTGAAATAAGCAGCTGCAACCTTGTTTTTTGTGACTCTTGCTTTCTTGCATTTCTGCATTTGACTAATGAAAGAAAATAAGAAAGGCTTCTGACAGTATGTGCATGTATTTGTATTCTATCTATAGAATTGTGTATGCATGTTCTTCATGTGTGCACGTGTGCATCTGTAACTTTGTGCAGGGTGCAAGTTTGCTTCATGGCTAATGTTACTATGTTGTGATGTCTCTATTGATGACAGCACAGCTGGATATTTATCATTAGTCAACCTAGTCCAGTGTTGAGGCACCTGTGTCTGCGAAGACATCAGTCGGATAGGTTTTGAATGGGTGTCTAAGAGAATATCTGCTCACATATGTAGGATTTACTGGCCCTCCTGAGGGCTGGCCAAACAGTGACTGGCATCTCTCGTTTCTTAGTCTTCAGGCTGTCATGCATATAGGGGTCAAGAGGGCCATTCCATTGACCCTCTCTTCAGTCTCCACTCTGGTTAACCTGTCAACCACATCTCCAAATCTATTCACCATAGCTCTTGGGAGCCATATCGTTGTTACTCCTCCAAGATGTCCATAGTAATTTGCATGGTCATCCCAACTATATGTCATATAACCGCACACTCCTTCTGGGTTGTACCACAACCACTTAGCCCAATATTTTTTGTAGTCGTTGGGATTGTTGAATACTATCATTTCAGTTGGGAACAGCAGATACTCCTTTATCTGCGCACCTATCATATTTCAAGCTTCTACTATCTTGTCCTTATCAGCATTATTATCTACTAATATGTTCATCCCTACTGTTTTCTCTGTAATCCTCTTGCATTGTGTTTTGCACATCCGCATCACACACATTGGGCCACATTCCGAGTATAGCGGTAAGGCAACAACAGCACCGGTATCGCTACCGGCACCGTTGGTATGTACCGCCATACATATGTACATATGTACTTGCCCCTAGCGGCCTTGTGAAATTGTGTTACTGCCTGCCCCTAGCGGCCCTGTGCAATTGTGTTACTGCCTGCCCCTAGTGGCCATGTGCAATTGTGTTACTGCCTGCCCCTAGCGGCCCTGTGCAATTGTGTTACTGCCTGCCCCTCGCGGTCCTGTGCAATTGTGTTAACTGCCTGCCCCTAGCGGCGTTATCGCCTGCCTGCCCGTACATCTGCTGTCTACAAATGCAGCCCCTTGGCACATACCCCAAAGCGCCTACGCACCTCCTTCCTCATCCTCCATCCTCATCATATCCCTCTCCCTTCTGGCCTTCTGCAGCATGCCGCCTGCACACCCAGACCAGCATGCTCACCCATGCCCCACTCCACCAACTGACCTCATACACACCACACCATAATCTGCATTCCAATCCACACTTAACCACCGTACAAACCCGATTGGACATCACCCACTCCACCTCAGGGTCTGTAGACTAAGAACACGCACCAAACCCCTCCTAGCTCTCCACAGCACTCTGCCCTCCACACCCCTTAGGAACAACAGACTCAGCTCTTGCACCTACACATTAGTCGCCCAGCTCCACTTCCCTTACCATGCTCCGTACGCTAGCACCCATCACGCCACATCTATCACGCCCCAGCCTCCCACACACAAACCTGCACCGTCCACCTCCAGCACCCCTGATGCCAATGCACGCACTCCACCACCAGATTTAAGGTGGGATCTCATCAATGCGCGCTCTATCCAGGCCCATGACATTGAAATCAACGACCTCATCACCACCCACAATCTTGACCTACTTGCCATATCCGAAACTTGGCTCCATGAAGCTTCCAGTCCATCCATCCACCTCACCCTCCCACAAAACTATACCATCCTCAGACAGGACCGTAAAAACTCTAAAGGTGGTGGTGGCGTCGCCCTCATCTTTAAAGACACCCTCTCCATGAGAATGTGTAATCAACAATGGGACAACAACGCTGATCTCCTCCCTGATAAATTAGCCCTCACCCCTAACTGCACCATAAACTTCTTTATTACCTACAAACCACCAGGATCACTCCATGACTACCAAAAGCAACTCCTCCAAAACATAGGCAACAACCTCAAAAGCACCACCAAAAGTATCCTTCTAGGGAATATTAACCTTGGATTAGCTGACCCGAAGGACAAAGCAGCTGCACATTTAGCCAAAGAACTATCACACATGGGGTACGAACACAAAAGTACTGCACTCACTCAGAACAAAGGCAGATCCATTGACTGGCTAGCTGATCACAACTGCTCATCTGCAATCACCTCCATCTCGGGCCGCCCATGGATGGACCACTACCTCATTAATTTCTCCATTCCGACCACGGCCACCCATAAAACCTTAACTCATGCCCCCCCGCTAAAGTAAGAAGCTCCAAAAAACTCACTGCTTCCAACCTCGCCCCTCTCCTCGATATCCCTGATCTCAGGCCTCCATTTACCCATGACCCTACCTCTCTCGCCAACATCTACTCCAATGCACTCACTCAAGCCATCAAACTCATTGCCCCTCTAGAAGACAAAAAAGGGAAAAAATCAATGCATTGCAACTCTTGGTTCACTCAAGAACTAGCTGCCCTCCGCACCAAGAAACGCAAAGCTCTATCCAGATGGTAATCAGCGCCTAAAAAATCTTCTCTTAACAATTTCAAAGAGATCTCACTGACCTACAAAAAAGCTATATTTCACGCTAAATCTGAATCCTATAACCAGAGAATCACTAACGCCAGCTCCAAATCAAGAGAAATATTCTCCATATTCAAAGAACTCACCACACCTGCCTCCAGCCCAGACGAAATCATCAAGGATGAAGCATGGTGCACAGGCATTCAGTCTGCCCTCCTCAATAAAGTCAACACACTACAAAACAAAATAGCCTCCCAATTCAAAGCTCTCAACACCCCCACATGCTCACCCACACCCACCACCAACAACTCTCTCTCACAAACACCCATTTTCGCCGTCAGAGAAGTCTCAGAGACGGAAGTCAAGGACCTCCTCAAAAAAATCAAACCTTCCGCCTGCAAAGGGGATATCTGCCCACCCTCCTTAATCAAAGAGTGCTCAGAATCCCTCACCCCCATCATCACGGCTTTCATCAATGCTTCATTCACATCTGGCACCATACCGCAATGCCTAAAAGAAGCTTGGATTTGCCCGCTCCTGAAAAAACCCTCTATCGATCCTTTCTCCCCTAATAACTATCGCCCCATCACCACTATCCCCTTTCTCCTCAAAATCCTAGACAAAGCTGCACACAACCAAATTTAACACTACCCGGAAATCAACACCATCCTAGGCAAAAGACAATCAGGCTTCCGCAAAGGCCATGGGACTGAAACTGCCCTTCTAGATCTAAAGAATGAAATGACCAAGATAATGGACACAGGCAAACCTGCTCTCCTCCTATTGCTCGACCTCTCTGCAGCATTTGACCTGGTCGACCACAGCATTCTCACAGCTCAACTCTTCAATGCTGCACACTTCTATTACAAGGCAACCACTTGGATCACATCCTTCCTTGAAGGTAGAGCCATGAAAGTGTACTCAGATCAGGCTAGCGCACCTCACCACTATAGGTTGTGGATTCCCGCAAGGGTCTTGCACAGCTCCGACCCTTTACAACCTATTTACTAAACCCTTCTTTAATTTATTGGACTCCATCAACATAGCCTACACAAACTATGCCAATGACATGCAAGTTCTCCTCCCCCTCTTGGGTGACTACGACCGAGACTCAGAAGCCCTCCTCAAAATATACTCCACTTTCCAAACCTGGATGGCTATCAATGGTCTCTGCTTAAACGGAGACAAAACCGAAATCATCATCCTAGCCCCCAGCGAAACACTAACTAAACTCAGCCCGACTACTCTCACATGACTATCGACAGTATTAGCATACCTGTCTCCTTAGCCGTCAAGACCTTAGGAGTCTACCTAGACGCTACACTCTCCATGACCAGACAAACCAATGCCATCGCCTCAGCATCTGCTCCGACCACTAAACTCATTTATGCCATAAAACCTTACCTTACCACGCCCAACTGCCTCTCAATAGCCAGAGCTACTATATGAGCCAGATTGGAGTACTGCAACGCCCTCCTGGCAGGCACATCAACTAAAAACCTAAGCAGGCTCCAAATAGTGCAAAATAATGCCCTCCGCGCTGCACTACACATCCCCAAAACTGACCACATTTCACAAGCCAGAAGACTCGCCGATTGGCTCCCAGTCAAGGCAATAATCAGCTTTAAAATTCTCACTCTCACACACAAGTGCATTAATCACACAGCACCCCCCTACCTATCTCAAACTATAACAAAGAGCTTCTCCATCCGTCCCAGAGGAAGCCATCACGCCAACCAACTCCGAATACCCACTGTTAGAAGAGCCATTGCCGGTGGCATTGGCTTCCCACACATAGCACCTAAGCTCTGAATGCCCTCCCCAACTCACTCAGAGCAGAACCCTCACTGTACTCCTTCCGCAAATCACTCAAAACCACTCTATTCAACTAACATCCTCCCTCCTTCACCTACACCAGCTCGCATACGTCTGATACGAAATGTTCTTGTAATGAAAATTGCTTTGTAACCATCTTCCTTCCATGGTAACCATATTTTGTCTTCATGTAACAGCGCCACAATGCCCCTGGGGTGACGTGCGCTATAAATAAATGCAAATAAATAAATAAATACTATGAGTTTTGCTCACGGGTGCCGTTTCAGCCAACAGGTTTTACCAGGTTGCCGTACCGGCACCCGCAAGCAGAAATTGAAGGTAGCAATGGTACCATCCATTGCTATCACCCTCCCTATTCCCATTGAGCCCTATGGGGCTGAAATGGGAATGGGGAATAATATTTTCCGGCCCCAAGAAAAGGGCAATTACCAGCTCTGCCAAGGTCATAATGACCCCGTAATTGCCCTTTTCTGGATGCCGGATAAAAATCAATACCGGCGGCAGCCGTACCCGTACTACTGGCACGGTTACCTGCCATACTCGTAATGAGGCCCATTGTCACTTACTCTAGTATTAATGTTGCTAGTAATACATTCAGCCCATCCTCCATCCATGTGAGTATCCATGAGAAAATATATGATAGCCAACTTTTGTATTTTCCTGTGCCCTTTGCTTCTTTTTCCATTTTGGCATGCATTTTCAATAATCTGGTAACGCTTTAGTGTTCCGTTTGCTTCATTATTTGATGGCGTGAATGTCCAGGAAGTACACCCGATCTTGGTGCAAACTCCTCCTTCCATTGCTGTGCGAAGGTCTAGAACATATCTGTTCTGGAGGGCCATCAGCCTTACTGCTTGGAGCCTTTCTTTTATGGTGTTGAAGCCATTGCCAGTTGAGTTTAGTGTCTGCATCAGTTTCCAACTTGTAATCTGGAGCCATCTTGCATTTGTGTAAGTCTGTACAGCTGGAACTACTGACACGAAGAACATTTCTGTCCTACTGAACAATTGGCACTCAGGGAGTATGTCATGCAGAAAATCGACTGCTGTTGACGATAAGTAGTTTTGCCTCTTCACTCTAATCAATTCTACTGACCTCTTCTTTCTAGGCTGGCGTATTGATGTTCACTAGTTAGCACACTAGTTGGTATTCTCCTCCCCAGTTGTGTTGCAGCTTTTCATATGCCTTAGATCCACATGACCAATAATGATCCATCATCACTGCCATCCCAACCTTCATGCCTGGACGCTTCACTGTCTGCTTGCAGTCTTTGTCTTCTCCAACCTTCACTGCTCAATCATTCTGGGAACATAATGCTGCTTTCTTCAGTGGTATAATAGCCATTGGTCCAGCTTCATTCTCCACCCAGGTCAGTAACTTTGCACTTGCGTCCCATTCTTTTAGGCCTTTTTCATTCTCCACCTGTACTGTTTTTACGGGAACTGTCAGGAACGTGTGTGCTATGCTCCCTACTACACCTTCTTCTCATCCTTCAGCTATGTACACTTGGTCATGCACAAGCATCTGTGGTCGTTCACAGCATCCTGGTTCTCCTTCTATTTCCTTGGGTCCCTTCTTAGGATCTGGTAATTCCTTCAGTGTTATTGTTTTTGTCTCTCATTTTTGTGGACGGTCAGTTATATATTCTATTGCCAGGTCCTCCTTCCAATAATTGTCCATCATGTAAAGTATTTTGATGTAGCTATCTTCGTATGGGAATGTTGTCTTGGACATCCATCTAAATTTTGCCGTCCTCTGTTGGAATCTTTCTCGGGTTGTACATATGGACAGGTACATAAGGCATTGTGCTCTTGCTGTGGGTATTTCAGTTGTCACAAACGTTCCTGGGACACTCATGGCACAGGGGATAAGAGAGCAGACGTAGCAGCTCTCCACATGGTTTGTTTGCATACTTTAATCGTGTGCTGTACCACATGGTATTGGTATCGAGCACTATCAGTGAGATAAAGATCAATACCTCCCATATCTACATCAGCAAAGCGTCTACCTCTCCTTACAGATCCTGCATTGTAGATCCTCCTACTGATGTTGGGGTTGTGTTAGTAGGGGCCCAAAAATGAGAGCAAAAAAACCAAATGAAAATAATACACAGGACACAATAGCATTCTTTTAATAATATCACCCATTACTTACTCCTCAACGTAATCTGTGTAGCTTCAAAGATGTCTATTTACTGCCTGTAATGCACTAGAAAAAACGTTATTGTTATTAGTACTGAATTAATTCAAGCACTGCCAATTTGATGTTGGGTCATTGCAAGGAAAAATAATTGTTCCCAAACTGTGCATTTTCTATGATCACAAAGTACTGCAGGCACAGAATGATTTCCTCTACTCAATTGTGGGTACTTTTGGGATTAATAGGCCAGGAAGACACCCAGAAATATACTAGTAAGGCGTCTTCTCATGCTTTTGGATCTCCCAACAAATTGGACAAAATGGCCTTGGAAGGTTGTGGGATGTGGCTAATGGGGAAGCATCGGACAATGCAATAAAAACAGTCACAACTATGACGATGAATGCTGTCAGTGTGAGGAAAGAAAAATAATAGACAGTGTGCCCTCACTCTGAATGTGTAGGAAGTCCTTTCTCTATCTCTCTTGCTCTGGAGCAAGTAATCATAGGTTGGGGTCTGCTGAGCTGAGATGTTCCAAGGTGGTAGTTTTGCTCTTCTGTTTGTGGATCACTGGCTCTTTCATTGTTGGTGCTAGGAGAGACCACTACTTGACAGGGCTTTATGTCTCCCAGGTAGTTCCAAGCCTTCTTATCTTGCAATTTCACCACACAATATGTGACCTACTCCACTGCATATGGTACTGTAAACTGGGGCTTGTACCACCGGTATGTAAAGTCTCTTAAAAGCACCTGGTCCCTTGGATAAAGTTTTGGAGGTTTCAGACGTTCTTTGTTTGCTTCTGGGTTGTTGTTTTATCTGTGTACTTCGGGCCTCCCCCGTTGTCCTTGCATTTGGCAAGAAACATTTCCTGCCCCAATACATCAGACATTTGTTCTGTGTCTAACAGTGCCCCAGTCAGAGGAGCCAGGGGAAGTTTCATGTGCTGTTCAGTTACCAACTAATGTTGGGTTTCATGGTGGTCAGACCCTGTTTCTTTTGTACAATGCGAATAATGCAAAAGGTAGACAATGCAAACAACTTTTGTTGGATAATCTTCTACAGGGGTAACCCCACACTATGGTGATATTCCCTCCTACTAAGTGAGGATAAGTAATCTGTATTTCAACAAAAGGAAGGAACATACAACAAACTAAATCAAACAATATATACCCTCAGATAGCAATTTCTTGTAGCGGCCACTTAACAAATATGGGCTGCATTCTGTGTTCTAAATGATTATCAAAGGCAATGTTACCAAAAAATATAATTTTTAATATATTAATCTCTTTTCAGCACAAATAATACACTCATTTGTTTAAAAAACATATACACATAACAATCATATACATGTAAAAATCATTCCACCTCACAGTATCGAAAATTATATGCCAAAAATTTCATTAGCACCACACAACAATGGCAACTCAATTCTTCTCATTTCCCATTGTGTGAACCAGCCCAACTTATATAAGTTTCTGTCCTTCGTGTTTCAAATAACCGGACATTCATCAGGGCAGAAGTAATCCTGTGCTTCAGGTAGATTCTTCCTATACATACACCAGGTTGCTATCTCTAAGGGTAAACAAAAGAAAAAAATGTATCACTAATACGGGCATAATCAGTGTAATCAATCACCATAGCCAAACCCTAATCACCAATAGGGTATCAAGTATACACTATATCATATACCCGATCCAGGGTCAGAAGAAATATATGTCTTCGACCACACCAGCCATACCAATTCTGGCTCTTCACTACTAACAGCAGCATGTAGAATTTGAAAAAGAGGACCTCGAGTGATCTACCAAAGGTAGTAATCTTGTTAATATCCTTCCCTTGAACACATAGGGTTTTGGAATGTCCACCACCATTAGAACCTGACACAACAACGAAATCCAGCTCACCCTAGGACGACCAAGCTGTTCTTTTCCTGGACCCGACCAGATCTCAATTGCAGATACACCCACTGTCTCCCTTTTTAGACTTCCTACCAGCCTTATAGTGCCTAGAATGAAAGGAATTATGGATGAGTTCCCTAGTCTCACAATATGCAAGTACATGCTCCTCTAGTTAGAATGAACCAAAGGTTCTTACCTATCTCAGACGGTTATAAGTAGATGCCTGTCGAGATGGAGCCTCTTCCTTCTATAGGGTCTACTCCTCTTGCTCTGAAAAGGTAAATAGCTACATGGGTACAAAGCGGGGAGGAGGGATGTGTTAAACAGAGTAACCACCTCATGGGACTCAAGTGACTTCAACAACATACATCCGGCTCTTACCTTATCTGCGCTCACTATTATCCTAGAAAGGGGCAGAGTACTGTGTCTCAAACCCGGGAAACGGCGGCCACAACACACTATGCTCACGGCACCCAGCCGTACTGCAATCAACGTTACGCGTAACTGGCGTGACGTGATGACGTCATCACGCAGAACGTTGCACGGTGACATCATACGTCAGCGCGCCTATTCAGGACAGGCAGGAATGCCCGGGTTGCCAAGCAACAAAAGCATCAGAGAATCCGGGGAACAGCAAAGTAACACTAAATGCACAGATCCAAAGGTGAAAACCTCCTGACCAACCCTAAAAACCCCTAAATGCTCGAAAATAGCATCAATTAGGAGGGAAAAGGGTGAAGCAAATACATGGGCTCTCTCTACCAGTATTCATAAAAACATTAACTGACTATGGAGCACAGTGGACCACCCTGGTCCCGATCATGTCCAAGGTCAAAGGAAGCACAGCGGGACATCACTCACAGTGAAAGTTATCGCAGATTACAGAAGCAAGCACAGAGGCGACATCCCCATGAGACAATTTGTTTATCACCTGTATTGCAACACGTTGCATAGCTATCCATTTACTAGCATAGAAATAGATATTATCCTTCAATGGGTACCAACAATAAGTGCACCACTCAAATGACAGATCCCCATGTTGAAAACAAAGTAGCTTATTTATCTGATGTTATGCCACTCAATATTCTCATTCGATCCTGTGACATGACTGTTGGTGAGAAAGATAAGCTTTTGTTCCAGATTAATCAGTTTCCTATTGATTTCGTCTTGGGATCTGCCCTTGATCTTTTTTAAGATACACCATTCAAAGTCAGAGAATGCATGTCCTTTGTCTTTGAAGTGTTTTACTAAAGGAGCTTTATCAATATGATTTTTCAAACAGCTCCTATGTTCGATCATACGAGTCTTGCACTTTCTGTTGGTTTTGCCTATATAAATTAGGTCACACGGACATTTAATCATGTAAATTACATTTTCCGTTTTGCAATTTGTATGTTCATTTAATGCCCATTCTGAAGTTAGACCCAGATTTACAGTGGTCATTTTCTTTGTAAATGGACACATGACACATTCTCCACACGGATGATGACCCTTCACTCGGGGCAAACCCCACAATGTACTTTGGGCACCCTCTTGACTGACCACCTTGTGTATGTCATTCTTCATGACGAGATTGCAGATGTTGGTACTCTTTTGAAAAGCTATCATAGGTAATGGGCTATTCATTGTCTTTTTCCAATGTTTACATATGATATTCTTCACTTTGTAGGACAAATTGCTAAAAGTGTTGAAAAACACCATTGGGGTCTCATGGTTGGCAGTGTTTTTCTTATTCTTTACCAGCAGTGCTTCCCGGTTGTTGTTAAAAGCTCGTTTGGCAGATTGCCTAACGATTTTGGTAGGGTAGCCCCTATCAATCAATTTGTCCATAAGTAAATTGACACCTGCTACGTAATCACGTTTATTACTGCTATTGCGTTTTATCCGTAGAAATTGCCCAAAGGGCAAATTATCCCGGACATGTTTGGCATAATGGCTCCTGTAATGCAGTAATGCATTACTGTCCGTACTCTTCACAAACGGTTTCACCCAAAGATGGTTATCCTGATGAAAAATAGTGAGATCTAAATAGTTCACCTCTATAGAACTCATGGTCGCTGTAAATTTCAGGTATCTATTCTGATTGTTTAACCATGTCAGAAAACTGTTGGCTTCATCCATCGAGCCATGCCATAACATGAACACGTCATCGATGTATATGAGCCATTGTTATTTGTCGCTTGAAGGGATTGATTTCTGAATAGATCACCCTTTGTTCCACGATATCAACGTATAAATTCGCCAAATTCGGAGCCATGGCAGCACCAATGGCTGTGCCTTCAACCTGTAGATAGAACTGTCCCAAAAATTGGAAAAAATTATTTGTCAGAGCTGTTTCAGCACACCATAGGATAAAGGCATTGCTCACAGGTTGATTGTCCTCACGTTGCAGAAGTATCTCCTCCACCACTTCCAGTGTCGCTCGTTGGGGAATATTGATGTAAAGAGATTTAATATCCAAGCAAATAAGTATGTCTTCGGTGTGATCAAACGTGAGCCCTTAAACTGTTCCAATGGCATCTCTGGTATCTTGAACATAGCTTTTCATTTTCATTACAAAGGGGCGTAAGTAGAAGTCCACAAATTTGGATAAGGGTTCCAAAATGGAGTTGACGCCAGACACAATAGGTCTTCCAGGGGGTCTCACCAGGTCTTTATGAATTTTAGGCAAGATGTAAAAAATAGGAGTTCTCGCTGTCTTTCTTACTAGATAGTCTCCTTCCTGTTTACTGATCTGTTTTAAATCGACAGCTTTATCAACTTTCTCCTTTATCATTTTCATGATGGCAGGACTAGGATCTTGGTCAATTCTACGGTAGCGGATGTAATCTGCCAAAAATCGATGACATTCTTCAATGTAATCCTTCTTATTCAAAAGGACTATCGTCCCTCCTTTATCAGCCTGGCGGATGACAATTTTCTCATTTTTGCCCAAACCTCGTAGTACAGCAATTTCTTGCTGACTCAAATTGGAGTTCTTGGGAAAACCTTGGTTTCAAGTTTTCTCAATTCTTGTAAGACCTTCTTTTCAAAGACCACAGATTCAGGTGAATACGCGTGATGGGGTGGGCACCAAGTCGAGGGGTTTCGTAAACCACTACAATTAATCTGCAGGCTGGCTGGTTGATTTTCAAAGAATTATCTAAGATGTATCTTGCGCATAAAAGCACTGAATTCTAGCCTGAATTCAAAAGGGTTGTGATATTTCGATATCACAAAATGAAGGCCTTTGTTCAGACATCATTCTTCATCCTTGGTTAAGGTTTCACTAGACAAGTTCACTACCAACCCCGGTAACTCTGTGTCTGCATGCGGTCTGTTTGCCATTCCTGCCGACTGTTCCCCCTGCCTAAAAAAGGTGGGCATCTCGACCCATTCCTTGCTCCTGTATTGCGACCCCTTTACATGGCGGTATTCTTCTTCCTTCCTCTTTATCCTGCTCCATCGGTTTCTTCGTTATCACCCGGTGTACCTCCTTCATCACTAGAACTGTACGATGTATTTCTAAATCTCACCCTACGGTTCCGTCTCTGACCTCCTATGGGTGCTCCAAAATTGTAATCTTTGTTGACATATTGGAAAACTTTCTCATGCGCAAAGTTGGTTAGATCTTTTTTCAGTCTTTTGATTCTCTCTGAGCTGGATTCAGCTTTAAATTTGTGCATCTCTTTCATGTGGGCTTCTAATTTGGTTTTAAATACTTCAATGTAGAAGTTCTTTTTCATTTCTTCTTCCAAACCTTTTAGGTCCACTAAGATCTTCTTGGTGGTTTCCTGGGCCGTTTCAATAATTAGAACCAGCCAGTCCGGCCCACATTTATTAGCTATATAGCTCCATTTCCGTTTGAATTCTGCATTATCTAAGAACAGCCTCGGCTCATTGCGTACTATAAGGCCCTGGGGTAAAGCCTGATTTTTTTTGTTGAGCATCTTTTTTTTGGGGTGATGCATTCCTTCTTTGAGCAGCTTGTTGAGGTGCTCACACCTCACGTTTGCTTGTGGGTGATAGCACAAGAGAATTTGTGTTTTATTCCCAACAAGGTGTTGATGTGGTCAAACATCTCATTGGCGAAGTGAGGACCATTGTTAGACCGCAGGACCTCACATGCGCCCCATCGTGGAAAAAGTTCATGAACTAGGAATTTTGCTGCTCTAATGACATCAGGGTGGGAACAAGGACTGGCTTTGATCATTCGGGAAAATGGGCACACAACCACTATCATGTAGCGGCAGTCCTGGCATACTTGGAGCATGTTCAAGTAGTCAACATGAAGGCGTTGAAATGGACACATTGGGCTAGGTAGGACTATTCTCACTACCCTTAGAGTATGAAATTGTTTACACACACGACAATTAATAATGAACTCTGCCACATGTTACGCCAAATTAGGACAGAACCAGTCCTCTCCAATATGAGCAGCAAGCACATCCTTCCCCATATGGGTAGGATGGTATAACTGAGCCAGTGCATTGTGTAATAATGAGAATGCCATTACCCATCAGCATTCCTGAAGCCCCTGCTTATCCAATGAGACAGCCCAGAATGCACTGTGGATATCACATAGGCTGGATCTGAAAACACTGTCACTTCCTTGTTTTTGCTATGTTCCAGTTCCAATATGAAAGCTACAAGGTCTGCAGCCTATATGGAAAAATGTGACTGTAAATGTAGGGTCACTAATACCTCACTCGTTCCATCTTCTTTCAACCTCACAACTGCTGTCCCAGTATGTCTTTCCCTTGTCATCTGGTGAACAGTTGACGACCCATCAATATAAAGTACATCTCCCCTAAAGTGCATTCTCTTGTACTTTTGGGATGTCGTTGTGGTTTTCTATGTTGGTGGTGCAGTTGTGTACATATTTGGCATTGCCGAATGGTTTGAAATGAACATCGCTGGGTTGACAAGTCAGCATCTCACTATCTTGAGGGCTGGATTTAACATTGCAAACTCATATCCAAAAGCTCTCTGTGTTGTAAATGTACTTTTGGGTCTTTCCAGTATTGCAAAGAGAGCATGCTCCACAAAAACTGTGGTGCTGCATCCCATAGTAATACTCACTGACTTGTCCACAGCTAGTGCCTGTGCAAGTGTAGTGTCCTCTCATCACTGCTTCTAGCTTCCCGCTCTAGTATGCCAATGGTTTGTGCCACAGGCTTGTCTTTTGTGTCAATACTGCAGCCATCACTACTCCATTGAAGTGTTAGAACAAGAACAATGTGTCTTGATAGTCTGGAATCCCTAACACAAGAGCTGTAAATAATAATATCTTCAGATCCTCAAATGCTTCAGTCATTTCACTGTCCACTGTAAGGTGCTCTCCACTCTCTCTGCTTCTTTCAGTGTACTTAACAGGGGCCTAGTGTAAGTACTGTAGTCAAATACCCACGCTCAGGAGTAATTACATAATACTAAAACCTGCTGCATTTGTCTTATTGTTCTGGGCTTTGAAGTCTTGCTTATCGCTTCTGCTCTTTCTGGTGTCACCTTTTGCCCATCTTGTGGTATCAGCTGCACAATGCACAATACTTCCTTCTGGCAATATTGTAACTTGGCCTTGTTTACAGTGTATCCCTGTTAAGATGGATTTCTGAACTCTGTCCTGGAGGGGCAGAGGTTCAGATGGCCAGCCTAGTTTCTTGGAACAGGGTAACCTCTGGACAAGCCAGACCAATCAGGGTAGCGATGACGGCAGTCAAGACTAGGTCTCAAGAGGGGTGAGGGTGACTGAAAGCCCGCAATGAGCACACAAAGCAAGGACGCTTACAAATTACTCCAGACAGGTGGTATATTAAAAATATAGACACATTTATTACAAGGCCTTTGCAACATCGACCATAGTAAAGAATCACGGTAAAACTCCAATAAACCAACACATCACAAGCAATACAATATATATACAAGACCAAGGGGTCTAAGGAATTAGAAGCACGAAATATGCAGACCACCTAGATGGGGAGTAAAACAGGCAGTGCAAGTAATCGTTAGACCCAGTTCGACATCAGAGGCCACCTAACCAGAAGGAAGTCCGAGCCCTACAAAGAGTGGAGCCTTGTGCTCAAAAGTACCTGCACACGCGGGTGCCAACGGGCAAAGGGGAGTATCTTCAGGGAAATCAGGCAGTTCAGAGAGGTGAACAAAACGATGATGAACAGATCCCCGCTACTCAAGTGCAGCCTTCACTTATGGGCAGAAGCAGGGCGTGAGTGTGGAAAAGGGGTGCTGTTTACGGCAGTGATGGAAAGCCACAGGTGCCTGTGGGAGGGCGACCGGTTAGGGGATTGACTTCTACCGGTCCCAGGCTTCTCTGGTTCCGTTTCAGTACTGGCAGGTTCAGATGTGATCAGCAGGATGTCTCGACGCCGTGTAGATTCCACGACAGTAGGAGTCAGGGTCGAGGGTGGCCCAAATGCAGCGAACACGCACAGGTTTGTTACCACAGCAGGGCAACTCGGCAACCGCGTGTATTCCGGTCCCAAAGCACATGTCTCACTTCAGACCTCAGAACGCCAAGTGGACGAATCGTGTGAGAGTGCCGAGGACACAGGATTAGCAGTATGCCAGACGGCGGTGACAGAGCAAGATTCCTGTGTAGGCTGGTCAGTCCACTGGATGGCCTAGGGACGCTTCCAAAGGCTTACGTACAGGATTTGGTGAAGATGCCGAATAGTTTTTCCCACTATTCTAAAGGGTCAAAGCGCGTTTGCAGATCTTCTCGTTCGATCAGAGGCCGGGTGGTCTCGGAGGACGACAGCAGTGCAGGGTTCCAAACCTTTAGCGGGTCAACAGCGATTCCTCGACTCAGCTTCTTAGTTGCAGGATACTTGGGTCCTTATCCTTTGTTCGGGAGAACCCAGGAGATCAACCTGGTAGTGGGGTTTTCAGCCTCCTCTCATCCAGAGTTCCCTTCGCGCCAAAACGGAGAGGGCCCAATGGGAGATCCGCTCACAAACACTCACACCATACGTGGACCTATCACGGACCACAGTGGTCCCAGGCATTCAGGACACTCTAGACTCTCTGGCACCCAGGAAGTGTATTGGGAACAGACATTCCAGCCCACATCCTGGAGGCACACACAAGGCATGCAGAAGCCCGCGAAAGCATTGTGTTTCGCGGGAAAGTGCATGACCAAATAAGGACTGCCCTGGGTCGGCTCGACCTGGGGGAAGGAGAAGGGGCAAGGCGGTCAGCGGACAGGACAAAGAACCTCGAGGCATGACCATTTTGGAGGCCAAGCCACCCATTTGGGCCAAAGGCGGGAAGCGTGGTTAACATGGCAAAAAGGGGTTCAAAACACAAAGGAACGATAGCTGCCACCAGTCCAGTCCGTGACACACTTGCACATTTCATGATAAGTCCAGCGAGAGTTTCTAGGGCCTTTGGAATGACTAGAAACCCAAGAGCGCGGTAATGTAAGTTACGGTGCACTCTTGTTTCATGATGCTCAAAAGCTGCAACATGAGGAAAGGACTAAGGGAAAACAAAGTCTCCCGGTACTGACTGTTTTAAGGGCATGCCAGTTTCCCCGTAAAAATTAAGCGAAAGCCCAGAGGAGTGCGGCAGAAGGCTGCGCTTCTCTGGCAAAGTCTAGATCTGGGTGTAAAACAACAGCAAAAAGTTTGGGGGTTGCCACATGGAAGGAAAATTACCTACAATTATGAAATCTTTCCTAACAATCCCTGTCATGATTCCTTCCCCTCATGTCCCCAGCCCTCCAAGATATCAGGCTGGAGCCAGGCCACAATCACCTACATGGCCCTCAAGTGCCTCTGCATCCCTCCAAAGACCCACTTGGAGTCAGACTTGGCGCTTGTGGCACCAGACTCACTCACTCCCATAGAATAACATTGGGGATTGAACGTGTAGTGCATTGATGGGGACAAGATGGATGCCCCCACATATTGCGGTTCCCAGAACTGCATATGTGGTCTAGTCTTTTGGGTGTGGTTCAGCCCAGAGACACCTGGGATACCCAGAGACTATTTAAACCACACCCATGCTGAGAAACATGCTTTGCGTTTTCTGCACCTGCAGCGTGACACTCACCGTGTTCGGATCGGTCTCCAGTAGGCCTGCATCTGTCTTCTGCGCTTAGCTCCTGCAAGAACAAGAACACTGTTAGGAACAGCCTTACCATGCGGCGCTTCTGCCCATCATTCATCGCTCCTTCTCTTCTGCGGGCATCTTCGGCAGTGTCATTCCCATCCTGGCACGCCACTTCCTAAGGAAAAGGGAAAAGAACAGAAAAAAAGGCATTAGTAAGCATTCTGCAAATCTTTGCTTATTTTTAAATACTGTAGGAGCTTCAAACGCTTACCTGAATCCCAGCTGCTCTGGGGGAACTCTGTCTCTGGAACTTTTCATCCATCTGCAAGCGGGAAAAGACACTCCAGTTTAGCGTGGAGACATCTAGAGGCGCTGCATACCGCGCTTACCCACCGCATTTGTTCTTCATAACCGGCATCCATGCTGAAAACGTCGCGGCACCTAAAAGACACAGAAAAAAAACTCAGTTCAATGCAAATACAAAAAGGGTGCATTGTGATTAACGCTCTCACTCACCTTCAGCGCTACTTATCTCAGCAGCACGCCACCATCCCCGGACGCCGGCCATCATCCAAGGAAGGAAAGGAACAAAGTTACAGAACTGTTAAAAAGACTCATTATACTTACCTGTCGGACTCTTGCCAGTGAAGTAACTAGGCAGCAACAAGCCCACATCAATTAATTCACCCCTGCACTGAAAGGAGGATGGAGAGCACACTATCCAAGAAAACAAGGTGTGCTGTTGATCAAAGGGAAGGGTTGGACCCCGGGGAAGAATGGGTTCAAGCACACAGAGACAATAGGGAGTTAAACTCTACCAATCCTGTGTTTCAGGCCCAGTCTCCAGTCGAATAGCCTCCAGGGAAGGGTTCGAGGTTGTAAGAGGTCAGAACAGGCTGAGTGACGTCCCCGTGGATACCAGGTGAGCGTTATATAATCCCTTCTCTGCCAGTACAGTCAAAATTTGCATTTTTCTGTTTTGCTGCAAATCAATATGTCATCTCCGTACTGTATACCAATGCTCTCTAAATGTACATTTCCTAAGTCCATTTAAAGGACACTGTTGAATATTGAAGGTTATTTGCAATACCCTTGAGGAAGTCTAGTGAGTTTCCAACTCTTATTTCTATATAGCAATGAAGTTAAGTCTTGTGAGTCAGGGTGCAGTTGTATACAGAAGAAGGCATTCTTAAATCTATAACCGTGAAGTGGGAAGCTTCTTAGAATTGTTGCTGGTTTTGGAACTAAAGGAAATTGTGCCTCAACAATATGGTGCAGAGGGCGCAATTCCTGTATAAAATGCCATGACCCCACTTGCCACCTTTTTCACAAGGTACACTGCTGTGATCTGCAGTGAATCTGATGGTTTTAGGAGGCCCTGCTGCAATAATGCTGCTGTTGTCTCATAAATACCCTTGTCTGCCTCACTAAATGGGGGACATTGCCTAGCTCTTGGTAGAATTGCTCCTGGCTTCAGTTTTATCTTTACTGCTTATATCCCTTTCAGAAGCCCTACATCATAGGGATTCATGGTCCATAGGATGTTTGGGACCCTGGCCAAGTCTTCCTGGAGAAATGTCAGCGGTGCTTGAAGCATCATTGCTATCCTCTCTGGTACCTCTTGTTTTGTATCTTTACCCAGTATTCAATTCTAATGTCAAACACTACCTCGTGATCTGAGTGGTTGTCTTTGAACAGTTCTTTGTCTGTCACGGTAGTTGGCCTATAACCTTCTGTCACCACGATAACTGACCTCCATGCTTATCTGGTGTCATCTGTCACATGCACTATTATTCTGTGGTGTCCCACTATTAGTGCCTCTAATTCTAGTGGTATTCCTGCCCCCTTTTTTTCATCTAGTGGTATCTGAACATGTACTCGTTTGGAAGGCACCACAGTTTTCCTTGTATTCCCGGAAGCCTTGCTATTATTCCTTCAGCTCCAAACCGGAACAGCCCTTCATCTGCAGGCATCCCTTTCTGTACCGTGCACCCACAATAAGCTTGAATGATTTCCCTCACCTTTGGAAGGTCGATTCCCACACTATCCCTTTGTCAGTGAATGAGAGGGTCATGTTGAGCTTGCTCATGATGTTCCTTCCCATTAGGTTTACTGGTGTCTTTTGGGAATAAAGTAAGGGTAGAGTTAGGTTGTGCTCCCCTATAGAAAATGTAAGATTGTCTGAAAAAGGGACTGTTTCCCCAGAAAATTCCTGAGCATTAATGGTGTTGCCCCGCATTCTATACCTCCCCTGCCGGATGCAAGATCTATTTGCCCCTTTGCCTACAAGAAAGGAGAATGTCTTGTCACGTATTGTCACCCCTATGCATGGTTCCTCCGCCTGGTTGGGTATAATAGATAATATGGAAAACATCAGGTCTGTCTGTGGACTGTACTATTGAGGATATAATGACATTCTGTTCCCTGCAAATGGGTTGCCCCCCACTATGGTAGTGCCCCCTAGTTTCCGAATGTAATTCCCATGGACTCTATGCATGCTAATGTCCCGTTGTTTTGTGGTGCCATGTATGGTGACTGCGTGTTATTTTGTGTCTGTGATATCTGGGGTATACTGTTGCGCTGTGTCTGTGTCATGGACTGGTGTGCCTGCGGGTATGCGTTTGATATCTGTCCTTGTCGTTCTGTCTGGTCCTGGGCATAGTACTCAGTCTGTTCCCTCCAATATGTTGGCTGATATTGCATTCCACCATTCTGCTGCATCCCCCTCTGCTCTTGCACACTCTAGAGATGTGCCCTACCTCTCTGCACACCCAGCACTGGCGTGGTTCTCTCATCAGCCTCGTGTATCCACCAGAGAACCCTTATGGGCCTTGTTGTACTGGTTGCTTGTATCCACGATACCCTCCTGAAAACCCCTCTTGACTTTGTTGCATTTGATGCCCATGCCTGTGTCCCCTGGGTGGCCCCCCTCTTCCTGAGAACCCCTGCTGCACATCCGCCACCCCATGAACCCTCCTCCCACAGGCAGAGGTGTGTACTGTGTCTGCGGTGCGCTTTGACCTAACGTGCTTGTTATCACTGCCCCTTTCGTTGCATACTTTGACAGTTTCTTCTGCACTAACTTTCCCTCCTCCTGCTTTCTTTCCTCGTGCTTCTTCCTCATGTTTTCTTTCATTAATCTGCAATAGTGTACTATAGTAAACTGAATATCTGACCATGGTTTTGCTTCCATCCCCACCAACGTCTTGAGCTGCTTTTGCACCTGCTCTGGCAACACTTGACATATAGGGCCTCATTACACGGATGGCGGAGAACCATGGCGCTATTAAAAATACCGGCACCGCCTTGGCGGAAAGGGGAATTACCGCCCCATTTCAAGGTTGGCGGGGCGGTAATTCCCCCTTCCACCATTGCCCTTCCCCATTCCCATTTTTGCCCCATAGGGCTCAATGGGAATGGGGAAGGCGCTAATTACGGTACCGCAAACTGCAGTACCATAATTAGCTCCCTGGGTCCCTTTGCGGGTTGGTTTTTAACGCCTGCAAAAAGCAGGCGTTAAATCGCCGAACCCGCAAAGGGACCTCGTAGTAAGGCGGTAAGGAATTACCGGCACCGGTATTTTACCGGTACCGGTAAATCCTTACCGCCATCTGTGTAATGAGGCCCATAGTATGGTAGAATATCCCCACTGTCTTCTCCCATGGTTCACACGTTTCAAGTCTCGATAACTCTTAAATAGCCTGAATATATTGTACGGCATCTTCATCTTCCCCCATTTTGCGTGCCAATATCTGATGTCTCTGGGTACTGCACCTGCAGAGCTTGACATATAGCTGCTCAGCAGTTGTTAAACAGTGAACCATCATGCACTGTGTTCTGGGTGGTTATTCCTGGTTATAAGGCCCTTTTCCATACGTCATCAGCAGCCTCCATGAGGATCGCAGCTAATAAACCGTTCAGGTCCCCTACGGCTAATATTTGTACCAGTGTTATTCTTTCCATGTCGTATATCTAATTCCCCCCCTGCAGTCAACAAGGGTAGGTTACACCTAAAGTTGTTTTTGTCTATCTGAGTTCCCCCCTCCCTTCTCCAGTAAGGGGAACTGTGTCAGCCCAATCTCCCTTCGAGTCTCGAATTGTCTTTGGTGGCAGTGAATGCCCTTATTAAATCGCCCCTCCTGCACGCTGGAAGGTCTTTTAGTCTCTTCTTAGTCTCTATGTCTACAGGGTAGCCCTGTTGATGCTGCATGACATAGACCTATAATGATGCACCCTTTCATCTTTGTCCCTCTGTAATCCACTCCCATCCTTTCCTAATCCCCCTATCGCATCTCGGTCCATGCCTTTCCCTAAACTTCCTTGTGCAGGCTGTCCAAGTTATTCGTCCTCACTTCTTCTGCAGTCATCGTCTGACTCGGCGGCTGTGCCGTCACTGTCAATAATATCTTATAATCTTAGCCTTTTCAGGACAGTGCCTCCCCGCTGCCATTCCTCCAAGTGAATCAAACCCTTGCAATCCCCCCTCATGGAGGACCTGTTATTGCTTGTGCTCAGCAGCATGGCTGCCCTGTCAAACCTCTTGTTCTGTTCTCTATCTACTTGGTCTTCCCTCTCTATGTTATCCTCAAAACTTGCTAAACCCAACTTAACTTGTACCTCTCTCACTCTGCATTCTTCCTCCTCCATGTGCCGTCGCTCTCTTGTGAGACGCTCTATTTCTAACTTTCTCTCCTCCCTTTATATCTGTACTTGCCTTTCCCTTGTTTCATGTTCCGTTTTCCTGGCTGTCTCCTCAAGCTATATCTTTCTCCTCATCTCTCGCTGCTTCTGCACTAGTTCTTTCGCTGTTTGCTTTTCTCTTCACACTCTCTTGCACTCCTCCCTTTTCTATTTTTCTTGTCTTTCCACTTCTTCCATTATCTCTGCCAATTCTCCTGCCTTTCTAGTCTCCTTACCACCCATCACTTCCATATTCACGCATCCTGGTTCTCCCGCTGTCTTCCCATCTAGTTTCAGTAATATTTGTCCTCCCAACCATTTGTTTGATACTATATCCTCTAGCCCCTCCCTTCTTCCGTCTGCTGCTGGATCACTGTTTTTTACCCCCACCTGGGCCTCACTGTATCCCTTTTTTCCACCTTTAGTGCTTGTCGTTCTACCTCCAGTTTGTCTGACCCCCTTCGACTCCTCCTCCTTGCTGTACGCTGGCGGTGCGAATATTGGGTTTTGGACCCTGCCGCTGCTCTCAATTCCTGTATTGGGTATACTTATTGCACCTCTGCTGCTACTCCACCATTCTTGGGTTCAGTAGGAGGAGGGGACATGGGGCACAAGGAATTTTCACCCGGGGTCTCCTGTTGGCTCAGCATCCTCCACCATTCTTGGGTTCAGTAGGAGGAGGGGACATGGGGGACAAGGAATTTTCACCAGGGGTCTCCTGTTGGCTCAGCATCCATTGATGCTGGACCACAGCCCATCCGAATACTTCCATACATTTGCTCAACTTTTTCCCCTTATATACCTCTTGTATGTGTGCACGTCACGGTATCTACACATATTTGGAGAAGCTCCCGCTATTTGACCATGGCTTAGGCAGTTTACCTTCTGTGCTCTGCGTCTATTCCATATATATTTTCAAATCATGTCCTTATACCATGGAAGGGACTAGCACATGTGCTGGAGGGGTGTATCCCCAACATAAATACATAAATTCCACACTACATAATTCTTTATACTTTCTTGACCCCAAGTCAGGGCGTTCGATACTTTCACAGTGACTTAATAGATACACTTTTCTTAAAACGTTCAATTGACAGTGTTTTTCATACATTGATGAACATCTCCAGCTCTCAATCAATACCTTTGGCAGTGCTCCAAACACCTCCTTACAAGCGCCTGTCTCCTCGATCACACACACTATTCTTGCACATGTGCCTTCCGTGCACCACCTCAAAATGCCACAACTCTGTTGCACCTCCTCGTGCCCCATTTTTGCTCCAGGGCAAACTTTGACCTGGTGCAAAAATGTATTCACATTCTTTTTTTTGCCCTGGTGATTATAATATACCAATCTGCACTTGGCACTGTGAACACGTTTTTCTTATGTGTTGCAGTGTTTTTAAAGATAGGTCAAATTTTACCCTAGTGCTAATATTGTGCAAACTTGGACTAGCAACAGTGCAAAGTTTATTTAATCTGGCCCATGGATGCAAGATAAAACAAACAAAAGAAATACATTTGGCAGTTATGGTAAGCTATGTAATCATAACTCACTCCACACAAAGAGCAACACCCAGGACATCATACATTATGTCACAAATGGCATAATTGATGACATCACTGATGACATCACATATGTCATCAAAATTCTGATAAAAAGTCCTTATAAGGGGTACTGTTTAGAATGTTGCTAGAAACATATTAAGGGTTATCGGGATACCTCTCATGTATCACAAAATGTACTTATTGAAACAGACATTTTCTATTGAATTTTTGTGGATAATGCAGCAATCTACTAATACGTACACATAGGCAATGGATGCAGCAAGGTCCATTGAAGTAGAGTATTTTTATTCTGGTAATATTGGCCAGTAGAATCATTAAATCAAGCCTACCAGTACCTGGACTAATGTTAAACATTGAATGTTTAAACTTTGGGCCTCATAACGAGGTTGGCGGAAATGGGTTTACCGGCACCGGTAATGGTGCTGGTGCTGGTAAACCCATTCTGCACTATTACGAGGTTCCCTTGCGGGACCCACACAGAGTGTCTGGTCAGACCAGATGTCCTTTGCGGGTCCAACAAGACGACCAGGGAGGTAATAACGGGCCCGTTATTAACGGGCCCATTATTAGCTCCATCACCTTTCCCATTGAGCCCTATGGGGGAAGGGTTTTGTGAATGAGGAATTACCGGGTCCTCCAAGGTTGGAATGACCCAGTAATTCTTCATTCACAGACCCCGGACCCAGATACGATTTTGGAGGCAGCCATGGCGCTAATAGCACCATTGCTACCTCCAAACTCGTAATGAAGCCCTTTGTCTCGGGAGGATAGCACAGGGGCAAAGAGCTCTTCTTGGAAGCAAGACTATGCGGAGCAGCACAGGTTCGATTACCGGGTCCGTGCTTAGAAACCTTTGGGTATTAAGTGTGTTTCAAATAACCAATTACGACTACAATGAACAGCTAACAATACATGAATTACTACACACATATGTTAGCACAAATAATACATATGGAGAGCATCAATGCATACACATCTGAGTCACATTCAGATACACTCTAGTTAGGAGGAAAGAAACACAATGACCAGAAAATGACAGCAAGATTAGAGTCTGTCATTATGTATGAAACATACATCGGGCCTCATTATGACCCCGGCGGAGTCATTTTTTTATAGCGCCCGGCAATGGGGACTTACCGGGGAATTACAGCCCCGGCGGTCCCGAAAATTCCCCATTGCCGGGCGCTGGAAAAAATGACTCCCTGTTCCCATTTGAGTCCCATTGGACTCAATGGGAATGGGAAGGACAGTAGCACTGGCACCATTATGAATGCTGTAGATTTTGGGGTGTTTGTGTTTTGTTTCTTTTAAAAAGTTAAGGTATATCGATGTTGGGGTGAAAAATCACTGGCCATGGAAAAAGACCAGGCTAAGTGACACGGTAGGTATATGGGAGTCTTATCTATTGTGCCTGTGTGTTTTCAGACTTTCTTACCTGTGAGACTGTGGAGAAAAAAAAAGAACATTGTTTTAAAAGATCAATAGAAAATGGAGCTAACCTACTCTAGTTTTAGATGCCCCATCCACTGTTTTTTAGCCTGTTTATTCACAGCCAAGCTATTATATCTTGTGTAATTTTTTTAATATGTATATATGTATAATACCTGATCTGAGCCTCCCCCTTTAACTAATCATTTGTAACCGCGTCTATGAAAAAAAAGACAATGCAATCTAGCCACTGTTATACTGGAAACATATTTTTGGGTATTATTTTATTGTATTTGTGTATTTGTATGTGTTATGTAGTCCTTGAAAGGACATTTTGGAGGAACACTGAGTGTAGTATTTTAGCATGTTTGGAGTACTGTTTTGATGTTATGAAGGAACACCGCATTTTCTTCATCGGTTAGGTGTACTCCAATGTCTATAGAAATTGGCCATGTAGAACTGTATGTTGTTGTTTGAAATCCATAATTGGTTGTGGTCTCTCATCAATGCTGACACTGCTGTATCATCATTTACTTTAAATAACTCCAGCAGCAGTAATGTATTGTATTGAGACCTTTTTAATTACCATTGTATTTGTTGTTCAATACTGTCTCTTTTTTGTGTATATTTCATACTCAGATTGTGGTGTTCACCCGTAGACATTTAGCGTTCACCCATAGACATTTAGCACACAACTCATGCGCAGAATTGCTACTTGCTGGTGAAAGTGTCACCCTGTGCAACCATAGCTATATTCTGGCAAATGGCACATCGTGTGTTTGTGGATGTGTGGTACCTGTGCTTACGAGATGAAATGAGAGATGCTGGCCAAGGATAAAAAGGGTTCCAGTGAGTTTGATTGTTTGTTGTTAGTTGTGTAGCTGGCTGCGATAGGTTGTTGTTCAAATGTGTCAACTATTTTAGTAGTTTTTTTTTAGTATATAAGCCTCCTATTGTGGTATTCATTTTTAAAAGTATATAAGCCACCATTTTCAGCAATGTTATCCTTTTGACTCCAGGGCTCTCAGTGTGCAAATGGAAAGAGCGTGGCTGATGTGAATGGAAGTGTTATTAAATATTTACATATTTGAAGGTATATTTGCAGTGTTGTGTATGCTAGTTAAATTAACCACTGCCATAAAATGGTGTACATTATCATTTTTTTCATCTGCTCTGATTGTGTGGCAAGTATTTTTTTTAATGTATTTTTAACTTTCACTGACATGGGCCTATCAAATTAGATTTATCAATCAATGGCATTCTTATGCAGGAAGTTAGTTTGGTAAAACATTTACTTGATTGCATTTGTTGTAATTTTATTGCAGTTACAGCTATGCAGAACTCTTAGTTGTTTTGACTTTTCGGTGAGATAGCACAGTTGACAGTGTTTTGCAAATTCATTTGAGTCATTTTTTATTTTTTTATTTTCTTGTGGCTGCTGATTTTAGTATCAGTTGAAAGAAAATTGGATTCTGTGCATTTATTTTATGTTTGCTTCTTTATTGATTGTATGGTGGGCAGGTGCTGATAGTATTCAAGTACTTGAGGTGTTCTGGATACTGAAGAAGTTGTTCAGTTAACTCGAGTGAAGTTCGACCTATATTCAAAGTGTTTCCCATGTACTCCATGTTAACTTAACCTACTCCATCCTTTCTTATTCTGCATGTTTACTTAACCTACTCCATCCTCTCGTTTTCCATGTTTACTTAACATACCCCATTTACTCTATTGTAATTCCTTAGCATAATGTCCCTTGTTTGTTCTCTTCCAGTTTATATATGTATGTTCATTGATTATAGTAACAGTTTTTATACTTTTATTGTACCTCTATTGTGTTCGTGAATTAGTGATGGCAATGTACATTGTGTTTGGATAAAGTGATTTCTCAATGGGCTAGTGTGGAATCTCTCAGGAGAGGCCAATTGTGGTGTGGGCAACACATTACTCACATAACTGAACCATTAGGAGCAGTACAATTGGAACAGGTGGAATTGACAATGTTGCAGAATTTGAGGGTTCATTCATTGTTGGTGGTGTTCCACTGAAACTGTATGTTTCAAAGCTTTAAAATGGAACATTTGAAGGGCCACCGTCTTAGTGTCTTTTGCAAAAGGTTCATAGGATGTTCTCCTTGTTTTAAAACAGTCTTATTCTTCTTGAAATATTTCAAACTATCTACAGTGACTTCTTGGAGGTTGTTTTTTGTGGGGTTAAAAAGACTGCAAACCAAATGATAGTACTAGTGTTTCTACCTGTGTGATTGTTTTCTTTCCCTTGTTCTCCAATTTTACTTATCAAACCCTATTCTCTCTTGTTCTCCAAGTTTACCTTCCCCATCCATTGTCCTACAACCACCCAGTATAATGTCCTTTGTTTATTCTCACCCAGTTTAAATATCCCTTTATGTGCATTGTAGTTTTTTAAATATTTTTGTATGTTTTTTTGTAAATCCAAGTTGGATTTTTTTTCTCAATGACCCAATATTTAGTATATGCAAAGAGAACAAAAGTGTTGGATGCACAAATGTTGTATCTTATATAGTGCATGTGATGCATTGCATACAATACATGAGGGTCACAAACATGTGTGTATTAAATTATGTTTCTTAAAGTGTGTGTGTTCTTTAACTAATTCTGTTTTCCTTTTTTACAGATAGAAGGATATTATTCTTTTAAACATAGATGAATAACCACGGCTGCGGTATAACCCAATGGGGTGTTGAATTTTGCAGGTGTGGTTAACCACAGCAACAGCTGCGAAGGGTCGTAGCCACAGGTTTGTTAGACTATACCCACAGCTATAGGCCTCAATATGCATACAAATAGAGTGTTTGTACCAGAAAGAGTCCTTTCTAAGAATGATCTATTATATATGTATAACCATCTATGTAACCTACGTCCCCAAAGTTTCATATTGTGACTGCGGCTAGGAAAAAGTCAATGAACTCAGAGCCACGGCTATGCGTGATGAGTCATTTCGGAAAAAGGTTTTTTGATGTAATATCACTGTATTTTTTTATTCATATGTGATGGATGCTATATCATCATTGTATGTGTATATTCATACGTGATAAGTAGTCTTTAAAAGGACTGTTTGGAGTACACTGTGTGAGGTATTTTAGCACATTTGATGTTCTCTCTGTATTATCATGTATTTTACCTAACATATTTTAACTACCATTGTATCACTACTGTCTCTTTTGTCATTCATATTCCATACTGTCATAATCACGTCCAGGGTTTCTAGCATAGATTCAGAATTTCAGGCCAGGTGGGATTCCTTGTATAAATCAAAAGGCTTTAGGTGGGTGTAAGCCTGGCACACATGGCATTCTCACCATTCAAAGCATAAGGTAACCATAGACTTCCATAGTGATTAATAGCATCCCAATACCCCTAAAATGGTCGCCCTCTGGGTGATGGATAGGTTTGAGCAGAGAACTAGATTGGACATTGATGGCTACTTAAGCCCCAACTCCACAGTAATGCGAGCTTCGCGTTAGGTCTGATGACAGCAGTGTAACACTACCGGCGCTTCTGCTCCCAGAACCTGTGAAATCAAAGAAAAGTGGTATTAATAACTTGAAAAGCTCAGAATATCTACCGACTACAGACAAGAATTACCTGACCGAAGTTTCCACAGTCATAGTCTTCAATAGAAGAATTTTTCTTCCGTCACAGTTCTTCTTCAGTCCTCAGCCTTCGTTTGCAGCCGCAGCAACTTCCAAGGATTATCTCAGATTCCAAAGACCTGCAATACAAAGGTACCTTAGTAAAAGAATGAACATTACAAAATTAAATATGAAGATAATGTCCTATGCGCATACGTACCTGAAGCTCCCATTGAGTTTTTCCTCACAGTTGATAACCGCGCTTCACATAGGAGGGTGTAGTTTTCAGACAAGGCAAAGTTACGCTTGCAGTGTTTAACTCTTCTTGATTACGCATGCATACTTACCACAGTAAAAACACCTTGTCAGGATACCGAAGACCCCACCAGGTTTTGCACACATCATCTATAGCAAGTACACCAATTTACCTTAAGAAAAGTTTTCTAATTTTATTCCTTGCAACTCCGAACTCACCAATAAAGCCTTTTCCTCAGAGAACCTACAAAGGGAAACAATTATTAAATAGTCAGCAAGAGAGATCTCTCCAATTTAGAAAACATTTATTTGTCAGAGACATCAGTTTTTCTCCTTGGTTCTGTCAAGAGACTCAATTACATTTTAAGACACTTGGCTTCAGAGGTTTCCAGAGTTCAACAGCATCTTATGTCCTCAGAACCTCAACGCCTATGCACCCCTGTGTGATAGCAAGATGGAGAGCTCCCTCAACACAAAGCACAGGTGAGGAGAGTGTGGTTTTAGAGATAAAAGTGGAAGTTGCTTCTGGGTGAAAGACAGAATAGAGCCCAATTAGTATTCAGTTCTTATCTATTACAGCACCTCCTTTCTTGTTTTTTCTCTTTCATGACAGGAAAAAACCCTTAACGCATCAGTTTAAGCAGATTAACAGGCTCAGGGATCATTTCGCTCCTGTGGAGTCCAGGTAAGCGTCACACATACTCAGTAATTATTTTTACTCTAATAACTGTGGCTACCCATTGTGTGGCGTTGCTAGCTGTGGTAAAAAGTGGTACCCTGTGAGGCCGTGGCTATATACCATCTAATGGCATGTCGAGTATTTGTGAACTTGTGATATTTGCGGATACGAGAGAGCTTTAATATGAGAGAACTGTGGCTATACACAAAAGGGAGTGATTGGTCTTTTGAGGATCGCGCCTGTCCACAGCAACCGGTTGGCGTGTTTAACCATGATTTTCCTGCACCCACCTGGTGCGTAGCATTGCTACCTGCAGTTAAAAGTGATACCTTGTGCATACAAAGCTATATACCAGCAAATGGCACGTTGAGTTTTCATGAACGTGCCTTAGCCGATGGTGATAACAGCAAACTGGCGAGGCTTCTCTGTAACCGCAGCTATAACAAGCATGTGAGTTGGCCCATCAATGACTTTTCACCTTTTCGTTTGTTGTTCTGATAGAGGCAGCTGCTGTTATAGCCGCATCTATTGGGCCATGCATTTTCTGTGCAATAATCATATTTTTATGTGGATGATAAGGTCAGAATGTTATCTCTGTATGTTATTTCGTGTGCTTGGGTATTCCCTTGTCTTATTTGAAGTTTTGATGGTGGGCTTAGTTTGGTTTTCAGTTTGTAGAAAATGTACATGTAGCCATGGCTACAAGAAAGATTTGTAGCAGCTACTAGAAAGTGAATATTTGTCATCCATTTTATTACTTTTCTTACAATATAGTCCTCTTTTTCTGCTTTTGATTTTGAAAAAAACAACACCCCCCATTTTGTCTACCATTTTGTCTACTTTTCTCATTATGACTGCAGAACTCACACCGTGCCTCTGGTATTTGTTGTGCAAACTCCTATTATGTAAAAACAAAATAGAAGGTTTTTTTCTGGTGCAAATTGGCCCAATAAATGCAGTCACACTGTGGGCTTTAGCAATGCAATTTCAGTCCACAAATAATATTTGAAGTATGGGTTTGTGGTACGTACTTTTTTCAAGAGTTTGTTTCTGTTTTTATTTTTGTAATATAAGGGCATACAAAAATATTACCACATACTTTAAAAACAATATTTGTAGTGCCAGCAATTTCTTTGGTGTTGTAAAATAGGTCTTCTGTAACTATGCAGGATACAATTTCACACAATGATGCAATTGTCATATTTCAAACAGTCATGCAGATTGGGTATAGGTAGGATGGGAGGAGGTTGGGTGAAGGTGGCTGGAACAGATGAAGTAACAGAAGTGGAATAGAGTAACACAAATGTGCTTTTCTACAGCAGATACCGGTGCGCCGATTATAGACAATGGCCCGCATTCCGAGGTTGGTGGTAGTCATGGCGCAATTTGCGCCATGACTGCCACCAATAATGGGTCCGGCACCAGTATGGTTCAATGGGGACTTACCGGTGTAGTCCGACCTTTGCGGGACCGGTAAGTCCCCGTTGAAAATGCCATTCCCCATTCCCATTTGAGCCCCCATAGGTCTCAATGGGAATGGGCAGGGTGCTAATAACGGGCTTGCGACTTGTGAGCCCGTTATTTGCGCCCGGGTCCCTTAATGGGTCCCGTCCACAACGGCTGGTCAGACCAGCTGTTAATGGTGGGACCCGCTAAAGGACCTTGTAGTAGGGCGGTAAGGGATTACCAGCCCTGGTCTCCTTACCGGTACCCGGTATCCATTTCCGCTCACCTTGGAATGAGGGCCAATGGGTTTCTACATTTTGATTGAAATTAGCCTTCCTATAGACTTCCTCCACATTGGTGTAATAGAACTGGATGAGGTGGTGAATCAAAGTAGATGTTGCAAAAGTTCGGGATTGTTTATTGGAAGATTCCATCTGCAATACCTTATAATAGAAGCGCACTGAACCTCTTAAATGTCCTTTTTACTCAATTGCTACTTGCAACAGAATATCTGGCAGTTGTCAGTGACAGTTTTCTGAGCACACTGGTTCTTCAATGTAGTTAAGGTGAATATTTAGAATACCCATGCACATCTTGATCACTTTGTTTTATTGTGTTTTCTTCTCTGTGCCGAGCAGGTTTCCTGTAAATTCTGAGCAAGTGATTCCAAATTCTGCAAGAAATTGACAGTGTTCAATGCAAGCTTTTTTTTAATAAAGAATGGTATTAGTTGTGCAAGCTCCTATTATGTAAAAAAGAAACAGAATGGTTTTTCCAGTGCACATTTCCCCAATAAATACTGGTGCACTATGGGCTTCACAAATGCAATTCCTGCCCACAGTTAATAAGTATGTGTTTGTTGCGTCTTCTGTTCTCTTTTTATTCGTATTTTCTGTTTTTAATTCTGTAAAATAAGGGGATTCAACAAATTGCCACAGAAAAAAATGTATACATATATGTAGTGGCAGCAATTGCTATGGGGTTCTAAAATAGCTATCTGTAATCATTTAGGGTTTGATTCCACACCACAATGCAGTTATTATATTTCAAACACATTACTTTGCCGTCATGCAGATTGGGTATAGGTAGGTAGGAGGAGGTTGGGTGGAGGTGGCTGGAACAGAGGAAGCAACCAAAGTGGAAGAGAGTGACGTAGATGTGCTTTTCTACAGCAGTTATCTCTGCGCAGATTATATTATTATATTATATCATTATCAAATTAGAGGTTTCAAAAATGTGGGCTGGTTTATTGGAAGCTTTGGTCTGCAACAGTTCAACATATGAAATCCACTGAGTTTCTTTAATGTTCTTGTTACTCTATTCCTATTTGATACAGAAATACCAGCAGCTGTCAATGACAGTTTTCTGGCATACTGGTTCTGCCATGGAGTTAAGGTGAATATTTAAAATACTCATACACATCTCATAAACATCTTCATAACTGTGTATCATTGTGTTTTCTTGTCTGTGTTGAGCAGGTTTTCTGTAAGGTTTGAGAAAGTGATTCGCAAATTCCCCAAGAAATTCACAATGTCCAGTGCAATTTAGACATATTCCTGGTGTTTATTTTATTTATATGTTGAAATATGTCAGCAGGATATAGGGTGGAAGATTTTTAAGCTAGTGATTTATATAAACAAAACATAACAAGTTACAAATGTTTATTTTTCACCAAATTGGTGTTTCTTAAATAGGGGAGTTAAAAAATGAATAAAAATGAAATTCTTTTTTTGTTAGGGTTTTCTTTGATGAATGATTTGCCAAATAATTTGCCCTTGGCTGCTGCTGCCTTCGATATTGCTATTTCGCTCAACATAGGATCAATTCATACTATGATAGCCCTTGTTCTTTCTTTTGTGATTGCACTGTTGGTAATGTGCAGTAGGCAAATGGCTTTCGGGGACCATTTGTCAGAACAGTAGGGTCTGTATTCCCCCTTTTCACATTTGCTTCATCCGGCAAGCAGAGTATTAAAAAAAAAAATGCTCACACACATAGAGTAATTTATCTTGGCATGATTTCCAAAATGATTCAAGCCATTTCTGGGTGTGTTTAGTATACTTGCCCATGTAGGTGAGCATTCATTTTTCTTTTTTAGGTGTTTCAGCAATTCTCTTTGGCAGATGTGGTCTGGGACACTCAATCTGTAGTTTGTTTCTGGCTTTTTTGGACAGTGGTGTTCAGAACCTCCTCATCAGGTACGCTGTCACTTTTTTCTGTGGCTCCCATTCTGATGGCAAGGGATGAATGAGAGTGTCTAGGTCAAAGTTGTCTCCATTCTCTTTCTTTTTTTACTTGGTCTTTCTTCTCTTGAGAGCACTTTTGTCTTTATCTTCACTGGAAGATGACAGCGTTTCTGCTTCATCTTCTCTGTACTGCTCCTGGCAACTGTTGTTTCTCTCGACCAAGCTGGGTGAGGATATTTTCTACCATGTGCTTTCTTTTATCCTCAATCTAAGTGCTTTTCTTTTGTCACTTTTCTCCTTCTGTGATGTACTCAGAGTTGTGTGGTCATCGTCCCTTTTTGTCCTCTTCCATGTTCACCTGTACTTCTGATCTTATCCATGCCTATGGTGACCTTTAACCAATTCTGCATGAGGGATAGATGTGAACGGGGTCTCAAAGTAGCATGTGAGTCTTCTGGGTGATTGCCCATACTGGGCTGCAGCCTTTTTTGGATTACATGTGGTCGTAACTGTTCACTGTAGCTATGAGCGGTGATTGTGCAGAATCAACCTCCACCCATTAAAGGTGCTGCCAGCAACAGCCAGAGTCTTAAAATGCCTGTAGCACTGAAGCACTCCATTCAAAGGGTCATTAGAAATGTTAGAGAGGTTCAGCGAGGAGGCTTCATTTTTTCTGGCTTTTTATTTTTAGAGTTGTCATTTTTGTTATTTTACATTTTCCTTACCAGTTGGACATTTCGACATGTCTAACCATGAGAACAGCAGCAGCAGCGATGACAATGCCACCTCGGCCCCCAATCCATCACCACCAAGGACGAAAGGCACAGGAATAGAAACCTGTGTAGACAGTTGGAGATATTTCAAGGACAAAGAACAGTTCTATAAAAGGTAGGCAGAGGATGTTCAGTGCACATTATGCATGTAGACTCTAAGACATCGACCATCAAATGTACATTGCAGAGCCTTGAATATATGTGATGATCAATCATCCGGTGAGAGTGCATTAGGATGATGTGGCACCACGTCAAGCACCTGATTCCACCAGTGCGACGCCACCAACACTGAATGAACCCTCGACTTTGGCAGCAGTGTCAACTCCATATGATCCAATTAACCTGCTTCTGATGTCTAAGGTGTGAGAGTCATGTGTGAGCTATGCGACCAATGGTTAGCTGTGTGAGGTGCCACATCTAAGAATTGGGACAAGTGAATAGCTTAATAACAGATTACTTGTCATCCTGCATTTTCTTTTGTGGCCATTTTTTCCCACCTTCTTTAGAAAAACTAAAATATTATGTGTACGTAGATGAAACACTTATGGTATTAGACATAATATTATTTATAAGTTTGCTTATCAAACATGTAATTTCTTAATAACAATGTAGCCATGATGGCTAGTATTTGTTGAAGACCCTGGCTAGTGGCTGGTTAGTGTATTTAAAAGACAGTGGGCATGTGTGTAGGCCATAGTGGCTGGTTAGTGTTGTATAATACACAATGGGCCCAGCCGAAGACCATCGCTTATTGCATTTTAGGGGGCTTGGCTAGTGAAGCACATTTATATGTTACAATATATAGTGGGTATAGTCAAAGATTGTGTCCACTAGCCAATATTGCGCTAAGTCCATTGGTAGTGTCTGATCCGTGTATATAATATACAGTGTATGCAACTGAAAGCTGTAGCCAATGGTGAAGGCCAACGTCTTTGGTTGGTGGTCTGGTAGCATTTTAAATATGCAGTGCATATAGGTGAAGAATGTGTCCAGTGTCAATGATTCAATGCCATGATTAGTACTTATTAATGTGTTGAACTATATTTGGCAATACACACTGACAATGAAGGCCATCCTTAATTCCAGTTGCTGTTGTAATTTATTTAGTGATGTCATCATTGATGTGATCTGTGATGTCATCATTGTAGTCAGAGGCTGCACAACAGCGGGTGCAAAGTTATGGTTGCTTTTGCTGAATTTCAGGGGTTTGTTGCGTTAGGTTCGCACCTTAACCTCCCCGCAACTACATTGTTTTCCTTGAAAATATCTATACAGCTATATATTCAATAAAAACATGTATTAAAGGGACATTATGGTTACAAGTAAAACAGAAAACCCCCAGAAATTCACCATTTACAGTAAAGCTAAGCAACCATAACTTGTGCCACCACCATGCACTGCTAAAGCGAACCCCCAGGACATCAAAGATGACATCACAAATGTCATTGTTGAAATCACTGATGACATCACCTATCTAGGGCACTTGTTTTTTCAAGGGCAGTTATTTCTGTTCACTAACAGTCAGAATATGAACATTCGAAAGGTACTGCATATCTAGACGTTAACTGTGTTGTATTTTGTTAAAGTACATTCCTTAGGGTTTGGTCTCAGTTAATGGTGCACATACGTAAGGCAATAAGCAGGCCTCAAATGCACAATTCATTTGTATACATGAAAATAAACTTTAATGTTATTGACATTTTCTAGTGATGTTGATTCTTTCGTTCCTACTTTAGTTTCCATGTATGTACATCTGATTTTTATGCATTGTGGGTCTTCATATGTATTCTTTGTACTGTGCTGAACATAAATATGTTTGTCAGAAAGCCATAAAAGCATAGAAACTATCACATGCATAGCAACATAAACAAATCTGAATAAAATTACAATAAAAGCAATGATCCAGGAGAGCATACATTTCATCAATTACATGGACACAGATGTTCACCAACCTGTCCTATTGCATCACAAACATATTCATTGAATAACAATTGTTAAAATCAACACAATTACAATTATTAAAAGCTGTGGGCCATGAGTAGTGTAAAGTTCATCAGTTACAGGAATAAAGATTTTCATCAACCTGTACCCTTGTATAGCTAGTATGCAATATTTATCCCTGTGCAACCAAGCTCTGTGTGCACATTTAGCAATATAGTAGACCACATTCAGGTCTGTGGAGTTCTTACACAGGGTCACAGCCTCAGTAGACAATCTGACACCCTTTAAGCATAGTACTGGGAGCAGACAGCACTTTCTCACCCGTAAATATCCAGGACAAAATAGTAAAAAAGTGCATAATGGACTCCTCAGGATTACCACAGACCTCACCGCCCTACTCCGGACTCAGACACCACTTTGCTGTATAGCTTGCCAGTTTAAGAGTATTGGTGCGTAGTTGGATGTATAAGCACCGGGCATAAACAGGAGTTACCAAATCGAGATACGGTTCAAAGCCATAGAACTGTTTCAGTGCCCCAGTGCTTAAGGCCTCATATGAAGTTCTCATCTGATTATTTATGGCATCATGGCACTTACTCCTTAACCCAGCCTTATACATCAGGGTTAAACGCTCAGGGCTAGTCCAGAGATACCCCATACACAACTTCTCTAGGCCACACTTAAATCGCAGCCAAGGCATAGCGCTCAAAGCTGCTGTGCCTCTCAAATTTAGCATTGCTTGGCAATAATTAGCGAGTTCCAGAGTAGTAGATAGCCTTGCCCAGGACATCAGTGGCTTCATGGCTATAACCTCCCCAATATGCTTTAGGGCCAACTCCCACCTTAGACTTGTCATAGGCCTCACTTAGACTGTATGTTTCCAGGGTGGCTGAATATTTAACAAGATGAGCTGACCATGTGAGATCCTCAACACATCTGACTCCCAAATAGTCATAGTGCTGCACCTACTCTAGCACACAATCACCTACAGAGATGGATAACTTGAATTTTCTTCTGGTTCATTCTTCCGAAGCCCATCACCTTAGTCTTCTCAAGTGACATAGACAGTTCTTGGCACTGCTCCATAAAAATGTCTAAGTTATGTTTTAGCCCCCTCGGGTTGTGGATAAGAGCATGTCATTGTCTGCATAGAAGAGTGCCGGAAATCTATCCCCTTCTATCATTTGAGTGTCAAGACATGCCACCAGCAGGTCCTTTATGATGACGTTAATATATAGACAAAAAAGGATGGGGGCCAGCACACACCCCTGCCATACCCCCTTCTCTACAGCAAAGTAATATGTAGTTTCACCATTCGTCCCCCACCTCAAATCATCCCTATTATGATGTTATAGGGCTTGGATGCTTTCTTAAAGAGTCGCAGGGCTTCCTTTTTCTTTCAGTACACGCCATAGCTTAATACGAAATATGCTATCAAAATGCTGTTTGTAAATCCACAAAAACTGAAATAATGGCATTCAAGTGTACACACTGGTCCATGGTGCTAATACCTGGAAGAAACCTTGCTTGGAGATGATTCAAAATGCCATTCTCGGTGAACAATTTTTGGAGCTGTGCAGTCAGTACTTTTGCATAAACGTTACCTGAGGCATCAAGTAAAGATATCGGTCTGTAATTGCATGGCAGCTTATGGTCCTCCTTTTTATAGATAGGCACTATTATTGCACTGCACCAAGATTTCAGCACATTCCCCGTTATTGCAATACAATCAAACGCCCGCTTTGAAACGGGCACCCACACAGGCTCATCCCTAAACAAATCTATCAGCAAACCATCTGGACCATGGGCTTTACCACCACATAGACTCTCCATTGCCTCCTTCACTTCCTTAATCGAAAAGGAGGTTGCAGCTTCTCTGTCTCCCCCAATAGTGCAATGCAACAATAGGTTGGCTGTATCTACATTTCTCTGATTTCGTACAATAAACTAAACTACTGAAACCAAGCGAGAAACTGAACATGGAAACCGGTTACCTGCCCTATTGTCTTCCTCAGCTACAGATCTCCAGAAGTTGATCTGGTCTCCATTTCTACAACAGGTCAGGAGATTGTCCCATTTAATCTTATTAAATTCAAATGTTTTCTTTTTCAGCACTGCCTTGTAGGCAGCCCTCACGTTCCTTAAATGTAGATATTTTACAAGTTGATTCTTAGCCATTGTACAGTGATTATTGAACCACCCCCCATTACCCAGTCCCTGTTGTCTCACATTCCCAGTTCATTTGATGAATAAATGATACAGGGCCTTTGTCATACTCATGTACAGCTCTTTTACTGTGCTTGGTGTTTCATGGTTAATGTATAGCCCCTTAATATGCTCAATTATACACTCATACATTCTAGGTTTAGCTAAGTGGAGATCAAGAGAAGCACACTTTATTGCCATCCTAGCCAAACCTGAAACCATTATAGGACTTCCAACCCTCAAACCCTGCTGGTTTATACTCCCAAGTTCATCCAGACAGACAGTACAGCATAGCAGGAAGTGGTCACTCTCACTGCATACTGTCACCTTCATACTTTTGACCCGGGGCCAGTCTAGCATACTAATTGCGATGTAGTCAATGCGAGAGCTTCCTTGCTGACTTACAAAGGTGAAGTTCCCCGGTTTATCGGGTAACATTCTCCCATTGCATGATCTTAAACCAAGCTAAAACATTATCCTAGCTACTTCAACAGCAGCCGGGTGGGATCTAGCTGGTCCAGCGGTCTCCAATTATGGGATCCCATACGATACATCTTGATCTTCACAAAGCCCATTGAGAGCATCACAGGCCCATACTGGACATTAAAAATCCCTCTTTACCAGCGCAATGGGGGATTATTGGATCATATCTCCATCCCCTTAACCAGTTGGTTCATAGCCTTCAGGCTTGCAAGATGGTCTTTACCGCCAACTTTGTTATAGATGTTAAATACCAGCAAACATACCCCATTACTGTTGGACCATTTTAAACACAAAAGGACCCCAGTCCCAGTGAAATCATCTCAGAGAGCACATCAAAGTCAGGACCACCTAGAATGGGCAGTCCTTCTTTGGGCCTACCTCTTGGACCTTTAGACAGGTTTATGCTGTGGGAGCTGAACCACTGCACCACTACAGGTTCAAGTGCCTATGTTTCATGGAGGCATACTAATTCATGACAATGGAGAAAACGCATTCAGTCAGAGTCTTCTGAGAGCCGATTAGCTCTGGCTACATTCCAGGAAAGTTTTTTTAAATTGGCATGTCTTTCTCTTCCCACAATCTAAATGGCATCACTGGCCGAGAGTGCTAAGGGTTCCCCCAGGCAGTCAATGTGTCATTCAACCCCAGCCACTCCCCTCCATTCAAGCTGGCAGATCGGAGGGGGTCCCCCAACCCTGTTATATGTGCTTCCTCTATACAAAGCTCTGGGTGGGGCAACAGGGTGAATTGAAACATTACTGTTAGTGGGTGGGTACATTCTCATCTCTATTAACAGCGAACCCTCCACCAAGTTGGAGTACTTCAGTGTAATTTGGATAAAGTCTCTCTCTCTATCCGATATTCTACCTCATACAGCATAGAGAATATCTTCACGAATCACAGATTTACAATCCCTCACAAACTCAGCCTGTGAATACATTTGTTAACCAGCACTGATGCACTTCGTAATTACCCTCCCTGAGTTTAGGCACATCATTTAGGTATACCTCACATCCTGTCCTTCTGCTCCAATGCTTATGTGCCGCTAGAGGCATTATTGCCCTAGCTTGTTCCATGCCCTGCATAGTTATGGATCTGGGGTACACATTATGTTTACTTTGATAGATAAAATCACTAAGGATGGCTGTCACAGGATGCATCAGGTCAGCTGAGATACTTTGGGGAGCAGTATAATCTTTAGGTTGCTTTCTCAGTATGGGTCCCTGAGAGTTGGTTGCAGAATTCCCCTCTCCCCCACACTAGCCTTAGATCTGTAGCCTTATTCCCAGGTATCTGCAGGTTAGATGGTGAATTTTCCACTGGCTTGCAGCATACAAGCTCATTCAGGTGCAATGCACTTCTTGTATCCGGTCAAACACCCCCCCTCCCAGTTGTCCCCACCCTCCATCTTTGTACTAACAGAACCGTGTAGTAAGTCTTGAATTGTTAGCTATTTATTCCATGTTTAACATTACTCAAAAGATAAGGTAGTATTCATTATTTTACTATCCAAAATTACCAGTTGAAAAATATTCTACTTCTATTATGCATTCTTCAGTCATTTCCTATGTGTATGTCTGATTAGGTTCCTGTATTAACAACAACACTCCAATATAATGTGTTCTTTAGATAAGTACATTCTTTAATTCATTAAGTAGTTCATGATTGGTCTCCCGGTCATGGCTGTTATCTTGTTACCAACATTGCAAACAGACCTTTCATCAGAATTAATTTCTTATGTGATGTCATCAGTGATTTTTGTTGAGAGCATCTGGTGAGTAGATCTTCCCTTTTGCGGCCACCTAACCTCCATTTTGCTGCCCAAACGCCCGGTTTTCTCCCTCCCGCAGGCCCCTCTTTCAGTCCGGCTTCCTGGTCTCCCTTAGAACCGCCCACCTGCCCCCTGATTGGCCCAGCACTCGGTGTGCTTTTTTCCTTAAAATCCCGCTCCTCGGGCAAATTGCCCATTTCGTTGAGGCCCTCTGGTGAGTAGATCTTCGCTTTTGCGGCAACCTAACCAACATTTTACAGCCGAAATGCCCGGTTCTCTTCCTCCCACAGGCCCCTCTTTCAGTCCGGCTTCCTGGTCTCCCTTAGAAACCTGATTGGCCCAGCACTCGGTGTGCTTGTTTCCTAAAAATTCTGCTCCTTATGCAAATTGCCCATTTCGTTGAGGCCCTCTGGTGAGTAGATCTTCCCCTTTGTGGCCACCTAACCTCCATTTTGCGGCCCTTTCGGGCCAAACGCCTGGTTCTCTCCCTCCCGCAGGCCCCTCTTTCAGCTCGGCTTCCTCCCCGCACCCGCTTCCTGGTTTTACCTCCCTCCACCTTCCGGACCGCCCCCACACTCTGATTGGTCCTGTCAAGCAGATCCCCGATCATTGCCAGTCCACCCAGGGCAGCCCTCTGCCCAGCAGCCCATCGGCTAAGGACCCAAGGCAAAGGAGGGCTCCACTTTTACGGCTCCTGATCATATCTGCAGGTATCCGCAGGAGAAGCAAGAAGCCGACAACAAGTAAGTGTGGCCAGGGCGGGGACAGAGCAATTACTTCTCGCCATACTACCCTAGCACCCAACCTTGAAACTAAACCATTGTAAAATCCTCATGCTGTGTTAGCATTACTGTTAGAAGTTTGCATTTACTAACATGTCTGTGGTATAGTTGCACTCATAAATCGTGAAATTAACGGTTGAATTTAGAAGTCTGCTCAATATCAGTTCTGTGCAAAATTGAATTTTGAAGTGTGCCTAATATCCTGTCTTTGGAAAACTGAATTTAGAAGTGTGCCTAGTACCGTCCCCTGGTTGCCTTTAGAGGTATGCCTAATATCCTCCCTGTGCAAAGTTAAATTTAGAATGTGCCTAGTTGCTTGCCCTAGTTGTCTATTGAATTGTGCATAACATCCTGTCCGTGGAAAGTTGAATTTAGAAATGTGCCCTATAGCTAGTCTGTGCTAAATTGAATTTAGAAGTGTGCCCATTATCCTCCCTGTACAAAGTTACATTTAGAAGTGTACCTAGTTACGTCTGAAGTGTGCCCAATATCTTATCTGTGCAAAGTTGAATTAGAAGTGTGCCCTATATCCGATCTGTGCAAAGTTGAATTTAGAAGGTGCCCAGTTGTGTCCTCTGGTTGTCTTTAGGCTCACACATAATATGCTGTCTGTGGAAAGTTGAATTCAGAAGTGTGCTTAATATCCTCCCTGTGAACAATTACATTTAGAAGTGTGCCTAGTAAGCATCCCCTGGTTGCCTTTATAGGTGCGCCTAATTTCCTCTCTGTGCAAAGTGGAATTTAGAAGGTGCCTAGTTGCGTCCCCTGGTTGTCTTTTGAATTGCGTCTAACATCCTGTCTGTGGAAAGTTGAATTAAGAAGTGGGCCTAATATCATCCATGTGCAAAGTTTCATTTAGAAGGGTGCCTAGTAAGCGTCCCCTGGTTGCCTTTAGAAGTCTGCCTAATATCCTCTCTGAGCAAAGTAAAATTTAGAAGTGTGCCCATTATCCTCCCTGTGCAAAGTTACATTTAGAAGTGTACCCAGTTACGTCCGCCGGGTTTTCTTGAGAAGTGTGCCCAATATCCGCTCTGTGCAAAGTTGAATTTTGAAGTGTCCCTAATTTCCTGTCTGTGGAAAGTTGAATACAGAAGTGTGCCTAATATCCTCCATGTTCAATGTTACATTTAGAATTGTGCCTAATTTCCTGTCTGTGGAAAGTTGAATTTAGAAGTGCGCCAAATATCCTGTCTGTGGAAAGTTGAATTTAAAAGTGTACGCAATATCCCGTCTGTGCAAAGTTGAGTTTAGAAAGCGTGCCTAATATTCTGTCTGTGGAAAGCTGAATTTACAAGTGTGCCCAATATCATCCCTGTGCAAAGTTACATTTAGAAGTGTACCCAGTTACGTCTGCTGGGTTTTCTTTAGAAGTGTGCCCAATATCGTCCCTGTGCAAAGTTGAATTTTGAAGTCTCCCTAATTTCCTGTCTGTGGAAAGTTGAATTCAGAAGTGTGCCTAATATCCTCCCTGTTCAATGTTACATTTAGAATTGCCCCTAATTTCCTATCTGTGGAAAGTTGAATTTAGAAGTGGGCCTAATATCCTGTCTGTGGAAAGTTGAATTTAGACGTGGGCTTAATATCCTGTCTGTGGAAAGTTGAATTTAAACGTTTGCGCAACATCCCATCTGTGCAAAGTTGAGTTTAGAAAGCGTGCCTAATATTCTGTCTGTGGAAAGCTGAATTTAGAAGTGTGCTCAATATCCTCCCTGTGCAAAGTGACATTTAGAAGTGTGCCTGGTTGCGTCCCCTGGTTATCTTTAGAAGTGTGTCCAATATCTGCTCTGTGCAAAGTTGATTTAGAAGGTGCCCAATATCGGCTCTGTGCTAAGTTGAATTTAGAAGTGTGCCCAATATACTTTCTGTGCAAAGTTGATTTTAGAATGAACCTTGTTGCATCCCCTACTTGACCTTAGAAGTGTGCTTAATATCCTGTCTGTGAAAAGTTGAATTTCGAAGCATGCCTAATATCCTCCCTGTGCAAAGTTACAATTAGAAGTGTGCCTAGTAGTGTCCCCTGCTTGCCTTTAGAAGTGTCCCTATTATCCTCTTTGTCTAAAGTTGAATTCAAGAATTGTGCATAATATCCTCTCTATGCAAAGTTGAATTTAGATGTGTGCTTAATACCCTCTCTATACAGAGTCAAATTTAGAAGGGGCCTAGTTGCACCCCCTGGTTGTCCTTAGAAGTATGCCAAACACCCTCTCTGTGCAAAGCTAAATCTAGAAGCATGCATAATAACCTTTCTATGCAGAGTTGAACTTAGAAGGTGCCAAGTAACGTCTCCTAGTTGACCTTAGGAAGTTGCATAATATCCTCTCTGTGCAAAGTTGAATTTAGAAGGTGCCTAGTTGCATCCCCTGGCTGCCTTTAGAAGTGTGCCCAATATCCTCCCTATGCAAAGTTACATTTAGAAGTGTGCCTAGTATCCTCTCTATGCAAAGTTGAATTTAGAAGGTCCAAATCCGTAATTAGAAGTGTTTCCGGCTTCCTCTCTGTGTAAAACCATAGCTAGAAATGTGTCTGACTTCTGCTCTTTGCAAAATACACTTTAGTAGTGCACCTAGTATCATCTCTGTGCAAAATTGAATTAAGAAGTGTGCCTTATATCATCTCTGTGCAAAGTTGAACCTAGATATGTGCCTAATAGGGAGCCCTGGTTGAATTCAAAAGTGTGCCTAATAACATACCCTGGCTGACTTTAGTAGTGTGCCTAATATCTGTATATATATATATATATATATATGTATATATATATATATGTATATATATATATATATATATATATATATATATATATATATATATATATATATATATATATATATATATATATATATATATAGTGGCTCTCTTCCTCTGCTTGCAAACTCGACTATTGAAGTATGCCTAGTATCTTCTCCGTAAAAAGTTGAACTTAGAAGTGCGCCTAATATCCTCCCCGTGCAAAGTTGATTTTAAAAGAGTGCCTAATACCCTCTTTGCGTAAAGTTGACCCTAGGAATATGCCTAATACCCTATCTGTCCAAAGCCAAACTTAGAAGGGTGCCTAATATCCTCTCTGGCAAACTTGAATTTAGTACCTAATAGTGTGCCCTGGTTGAATTTATAAGGCTACCTAATAACGTGCCTTGGCTGACTTTAATACCATGCCTAATATCCTCCCTGCCCAAAGCTGAATTTAAAAGGGTGCCTATTATCCTGTATGTGCAAACTTGAATTGGTTGGCTAACACCAACTCTGTGTCCATAATATATATAACTCTGTGCCTTGCCTAATCTCAAACGTGTACCCATCTCGATGCATAGCTGGCTATAGAAGTGTATATAACAACATCACTTTGGCATAAGCGGAATCAGACAGTGTCCCTAAGAGCGTCATATTACCAAAGTCTTGAAAGTCACAGCACCAAAGTCTTGAAAGTCTCTTCTATAACGTATCATAACTACACTTAGAATGTCCACCTATAGCTTATCCGTGGCTTAAGTACATTCCTAAACTCTGCCTATAGCATACTGTGTCATAATTGCATTTGAAAACTGGATTTAGAAAGCTAGCCTAAAGCAATATCGTGATTGGTAGCTAAATTTACAGCCTAATTTATAGCCTAATTTACAAAGTCTGTGCCATAGCCTATCTATGCCATAACTGCAATCAAAACTCTACCCTATTGCATATCGGTGACAACATTGCACCTGGAAATTGGATTTAGAAATTTAGCCAATAGCATATTTCAATCAAAACTGCCCTCAGGAATCCTCCTACATTTGAAAATGTAACCCAAATTAGAAAATTTAGCCTATAGCGTATTTGTATCACAATTGCTTTCAGAAGTGCTGCTAAATTCCACTTATAAGAAGTACCTAAAAAACATTGTCTGTGGTGTTGTTACACTCGAAACTCTGCCTAAGATAATTCCTGTATCCCAGCCTCACAATTTAGTACATCAAAACTTAGTATACGTGAATAATTGCACCCTGCTTAGTTGAACCTATAAACCTTGAATATCTCACCCAATGGTACCACTCATCCTAACTATGAGTGCTCCCTTTCCACAAAGGCCTACCTGAAGCGACCACCGGGCACCACCCCCGCTTCCAGCTAACGCTACCTCCTGTCCCCCCTTCCTAAATCATCCCACCCTCCACCACAACCCCTCCCATCCCCTTACCAAACATCAAGCCAGAGGAGCACGATGGCGTGCCATCCACCCTAAGACCACTTCTCATATGAACCCCACCGATCAGCCTACCGCAATCGTACATGCCTCCCTCCCAAGTACACCCCCCCAGCAATCATGCACCCCTCGTTTCTCCTATCAACTCCCACCTCCATCCCGCCACGACCACACTCCTTCCGCTCCCTAAACACTGCATGCCTAGCCCTAGCAAGAATGGAAGCTTCGTCCCTCTCCCCCTCCAACCCCCCTACCCTCTCGCACACACCAATCGCAACTAAGACACTAAAGAGGACACATACCTGGTCCCCCTCAATCTCTCACCACCCTTTGCCTCCCCTGTCTTGTCCCACCACCTCATCCCCCTTCCCCTCCCTCACCCCATGCCTCATCCTACTTGAAACCCCTTTCCCTCGATTTCTCACCAACCACTATAGAAACTCTTAACCCAACACACCCTACCTTCAAGTCCCCCTGCCCAAACCGCAACATCCCAACACACATGTGCATCCACTCCCACCCAAAACCCGCAAACTTCTCCGCCCGCCCACTCTTCCCATCGACCTCTCTGCACCCTCTCCCCCCTCCACCCATCTCTGCAACTCCGACATCAATCTCTTCTACCAAAGTGAACTGCATCCTATTTAATGCCTGATCTGTAGCAAAAAAAACGACACAGCATCTTTGACCTCCTCGCCTCTGACAAACCAGACCTGGTATGGTCTTCGTCACCAAAACCTAGTTCTCTGATGACTTCCCCCCTATCGCCAATGAAGCCTTCCACCCGGACTACGCCCTCATCCCCCTGAAGCATCCTTCTAGAGGAGGGGGTATAGCATTCGCCTTTAAATCTCACTTCCACGCCTCAATCATCGACAACCAACCTTCCATCCCCTCCTGCGAATCACTCCTAGTTAAACTATGACTTTCCCCTTCGTTCTCCCACAACTTCCTAATAATTTACAGACCCCCTGGCTATGACAGACAATTCTCAAACAACCCCTGCGACTCTATTGCCACACTCAAATAAACCATCCGAACCTCATATGTCTCGACATTCCCACCAACCCTATGGCACACTCTCTTGTTAATGGCTTAGACACAATTAACTTCCAACCCCACATCAACGGTCCAACCCACCATAAAAGACACACTCTTGATGCCATCTTCAGCTCCCACAACCGGATACATCTAAACCCCCCTAACCCTATCATCTGGTCTGATCATTTCATTCTTTCTTTCACCATTCACTCTCCCAACCCCCCCACACCCGAACCTGAACCTCCAACTATACGCAAATGCTGGAATAAACTAATAATCCTTCCTGACCTAGCCGATGCACTCCACCAGTCTCCCCCGCATACCTGCCTACTCAATAATCAACTGAACCCCGACGCCTTTGACTCTTGGCTCAATACCTCTCTAATGCGACTCACACCCACTTGCAAACCATCAGCCCGCCGAGGCCACTTTCCTAGATGGTTTACACCTGAGTTGAAGAGCAGTAAACAATGATACAAATACCTAGAACACAAATGGTGTAAAGACAACACTCGCCTGAGCAGAACCATTTTAGCCCGGCACCTTCATCAGTAAAAAGCCAAAATCCGGAAAGCAAAAAAAGACCATTACAACTTCCGAATTACAAACTGTAAAAACCCCAGCAAAGAACTTCACAAAATCATCTCTGAGTTCACCAATCCATCATGCACCACCACCGCGCCGACCCCCTCTCAATCACTGTTCGACTCACTCTCTCTCCACTTTTACACCACAGCTCTCGAAAGAACGAACGCTCTAAACAACAAACTTGTTCTCCTATACCCACCAGGCAACCCACCGCCCATACCAGCCATCCCACCGCCAGTGACCACTAGCCAAAAAACATTCAACTCCTTTAGTCCAATATCAACTGACCAATTTCTCAAACTCCTCTCCGCCCGCAAGCTCCCCGCTGGGCCCCTGCCCGGCCACAACCCTTAAAGAAATGTTCACATCTACCTGTGCAGGAGAACCATCATAAATGACTCACTTGCCTCTGGAATCTTTCCCGATGCATTAAAAACAGCTCACGTCAAACCTCTATTAAAAAAACCTTCCCTCAATTCCCTCGAGCCCAAAAACTACCGCCCCATCTCAAACACAAGGTTCCTTGCCAAACTCATAGACCGAAACGCCTACGCCCAACTAAATGCCTTTGTCGAAGCCAACAATCTCCTAGACCCTGCTCAATCAGGTTTCAGAGCCCACCACGGAACTGAAACCACCCTAACCTCAAACTGGGATGGCCTTAAAATACTGGCAGACGCCGCAGAATGCACTGCATTAATCCTTCTCGACCTATCAGCTGCCTTTGACACAATTCATCACTCAATCCTCCTTGACCGCCTCCACTCCCTGGTAATTTGTGGAACCGCTCTAAAGTGGATAGCTTTGTTCCTCAAAGATAGGTACCAAATAACGCTACTCTCCACCTATTCCTCCGAAGCCTGACCAGTCGACACGCGTGTCCCACAAGGAGCATGCCTATCTGCCCTCCTGTTCAATCTCTACTTAATCACCCTCCCACCAATCATTCGCTCACACAACATCCTGTTACAAATACGCTGATGACACCCAACTAATTCTAAAACTCCTGAACTCAAAACCCATCTGCTGACCTGACCTCGCTTCCTGCCTCCTCGACATAGAGCTCTGGATGACCAAAAACAACCTCTTGCTAAACCCCTCCAAAACCGAAATCATGGTATGTGGCAACTCTGAACTTCTTCCACACCCACTACCCTGGCCATCTGCCATGGGCAATTCACCGACTACCTCTAAGTCAGTAAAAAACCTTGGTTGCACCCTTGACTCTGACCTAACACTCTCAAGCCAAGTCAACAACATCTCAAAGTCCTGCCACATAAAACTCTTAGGCACATCTTTCCATATCTCTCCTTTCCCAACAGACTCTCCATGGTCCAATCAATTGTTATATCAAGACTGGACTACGCAAACCCACTCTATCTCAGAATCCACGCTTACCAACTGAATAAACTACAAAGAGCACAAAATGCGACAGCCAAACTCCTACTAGCGCTAGGCCCAAGAGACCACATCTCCCCAGCCCTCAAAACTCTTCTCTGGCTTCCGGTGGCCCGAAGGGTGACCTTCAAAACCATATGCATTTCTCACCGAGCACTGCATAAAACCGGACCTCAATATCTTCAAGACAAGTTAAAACCCTATCAACCTCCACATACTCTAAGATCTAGCTCAGCCGGCCTCCTAGTCATACCTAAAACAATCTCAGTCAGGTTAGGCAGATCTTCATTCTCAGGCTTGCCCCCCACGCTGTGGAACACACTCCCGCCACACATCCGCCATACTGAAGATCTAACGTCTTTCCGCAAACTACTGAAAACTTGGCTCTAAAACCCAACCCTGTACAGAAACTCGAACTGAATAACAGCATCGTAATGACACCAACCCAACAAACTACTTGATCTTGAATGATAAATAACAATACAACAGCAAGAAATCAACAACTAATAACCACTAATGTAAACTAAAAGGAAAAACAAAATTGAATGAGGATATTAGATTAATGGAGTGAAATGGATAAAAAGAAAAAATTGTACGAAAACAGCAATTGAGGTTTAAATATTAATACAGAAGATGATAAGTACTCAGACAGATGACATGGAATGTATGAGTGAATGGCATAAATGGAAAGTACAGAATAGACGATTTGAGTACATGAGACGGGTGCAGTGCATGAAAAAGATAGAGAGCACGGAACCGATCCAGTGTTTATGGCAAGGGACATGGCCTGAACCGATAATGTATGATGAATAAACGAAGCGAGTAGAGTGGACGAAATCAGTGGAATGGTTGAAGCGCGTGGAAAAGATGAGAGCGTAGAGCGGACGAGTGTGTAAATCGGATGAGTGTGTAGATCGGATGAGTGTGAAGAGCAGATGAGTGTGAAGAGTGGATGAGTGTGAAGAGCAGATGATTATGTAGAGCAGAGGGGTGTGTAGAACGGATGGGTGTGTAGAACGAATGAGTGTGTAGAGCGGACAAAAGCGTTGAGCGGAAGGGTGCTTAGAGCGGATGAATCCATAGAGCGGACGATTGCGTAGAGCGGAACAGTGTTTGGAGCGGAAGAGTGTGTAGAGCAGATGACTGTACAGAGCGGATGAGCATGTAGAGCGGATGAGTGTGTATGAACGGAGAAGTGTGTAACCCTGCAGGAGTGCGTACAACAGATGAATGTCTAGAGTGGAAGGGAGCTTAGAGCGCATGACTGCCCAGAGCGGATGATTGCATTGAGCAGATTAGTGTGTAGAGCAGATGACTGTATTGAGCGTATATGAACGTGTAGCGCGAATGTATGCGTAAGCAGAGGAGTGTGTAGACCTGCAGTTTGCATAGAGCAGATGAATGTGTAGAGTGGATGAGTGTATAGAGCAGATGAGTGTATAGAGCGGATGAGTGTATAGAGCAGTTCAGAGTATAGACCAGATGAGTGTATAGAGCAGATGAGTGCGTAAGAGCGAAGAACCATGTAGAGCAGAGGAGTACAAAAACCAGTTGAATGCGCGAAAAGGACAAGTGTATAGAGCGGATGAGTGTGTGGAGCGGATGAGTACATGGAGCGGTGGAGGGGATGAGTGCATGAAGCGGTTGAGTGCGTGGAGCGAATGAGTGCGTGGAGCAGATGAGTACGTGGAGCGGATGAGTGCGTGGAGCGGATGAGTGCGTAAAGCGGATGGGTGCATAGAGCAGATGGGTGCATAGAGCGAATGTGTGAGTAGAGCGGATGAGTGCGCTGAGCAGATTAATCCGTTGGGCAGATGGGTGCCTAGAGCGGATGAGTGCTTAGAGCAAAAGTGTGCTTAGAGCAGACGAGTGTATACAGCGGACAAGTGTGTACAGCGGATGAGTGTGTAAGAGCGGATGAGTGCATGAGTGCACAAGAGCAGATGAGTGCGCAAGAGCGGACAAGTGCGCAAGAGCGGATGAGTGCGTAATAGCGGACGAGTGCGTAATAGCGGACGAGTGCGTAATAGCGGACGAGTATGCGGTGCAGATAGGTGCACGGAGCAGATCGCTGTGCAGAGCAGATGAGTTTGCAGAACGGACGAATGTGTAGAGTGGGCGAGTGTATAAGAACGGACGAATGTGTAGAACGGATGAGTGCCAGAGCAGATGGGTGAACAGAGCGGATGGGTGTGCAGAGCGGATGGGTCCGTAGAGTAGATGGGTGCCTAGAGCGGATGAGTGCATGGAGCGGATGAGTGCGTGAGCAGATGAGTACGTGGAGCGGATGAGTGCGTGGAGCGGATGAGTGCGTAAAGCGGATGGGTGCATAGAGCAGATGGGTGCATAGAACGAATGTGTGAGTAGAGCGGATGAGTACGGTGAGCAGATGAATCCGTTGGGCAGATGGGTGCCTAGAGCGGATGAGTGCTTAGAGCGAAAGTGTGCTTAGAGCAGACGAGTATATACAGCGGACAAGTGTGTACAGCGGATGAGTGTGCAAGAGCGGACGAGTGCGTAATAGCGGACGAGTATGCGGTGCAGATAGGTGCACGGAGCAGATCGCTGTGCAGAGCAGATGAGTTTGCAGAACGGACGAATGTGTAGAGCGGGCGAGTGTAAAAGAACGGACGAATGTGTAGAACGGATGAGTGCCAGAGCAGATGGGTGCACAGAGCCGATGGGTGTGCAGAGCGGAGGGGTCCGTAGAGCGGATGGGTGCCTAGAGCTGAAGGGTGCGTAGAGCGGGTGGGTGTGTAGAGCGGGTGGGTGCGTATAGCAGGTGGGTGCGTATAGCGGGTGGGTAAGTAGAGCGGGTGAATGAGTAGAGCTGCTGAATGAGTAGAGCGGGTGAGTGCATAGAGCGGGTGAGTGCGCAGAAAGAACAAGTGCTTGGAGCAGATGAATGCGTCGAGCGGACTAGTGCCTCGAGCAGACGAGTGCCTAGAGCGGACGAGTGCCTAGAGCGGACGAGCCTGTAGAGCGGATGAATGCATGAATGATGGAACAGGGAAGCATGTGGATGGAATAGGTGATATATGTCGATGGAATGGATGACGTATGTGGATAGACCGGATGACGTATGTGGATGGAACAAATGAAGTATGTGGATGGAACGAATGAAGTATGTGGAAGGTACTGGTATAATATGTGAAAGGTACGGGTGAAATATGTGGATGGAGTGCATAAATCAACATTGAATACACCGACCGGATCGGAGTACATGGAACAGACCAAAGTGCGCGGAACAAATTTGAGAGCATGGAACGGGTTGGAGTGCATAGAACGAATTGCAGTTCATGGAACTGATTGGAGTGCATAGAACGGATTGGAGTGCGTGGAATGGATTTGGAGTGCGTGGAGCAGATTAGAGTGTGTGGAATGAATCGAAGTGCGTGGAACGGATTGAAGTGCATAGAATGGATTGGAGTCAATGGAACCGCATAGAAGTACCCGACATACATGGAATGGTTTAGAGTGCATAGAACATTTGAAAGAACATGTAAACAATCATATCACCACGCTTACTCTATTCTTTACACCACCACCCAACTAGAACACAGGGATACTATGACACCATTCAGTATAGCTGTTCTCATACCAACATCCGCCTCATACTCCACGGCACTCTAACTAAACACCGCTGGTTACACACCCCCCAGCCAGGCGTTCTCCTCAGGCCTAACGCAGCCAGAATCAATCTGGATAAACCTGCCAGAACGAACACATACTCCTGATCTCCCAACCACCACACCTAATGCTAAGAAGCAGCTATTACACGAATATGAATGCCTCACCAGCTGCACACATATACAGTGATCAAACGAACCTTTGACTCTCTATACTCTCTCTACTGACTTGAACTTCGGTTCCCGATGGCGTTCAACCTACCAGCGCCTTGAGACTATACCAATGGTACAGAAGGCGCTATATAAATGCAAAGTAACATAACATAACATAACATTTGTGATGTCATCTTTAATTTCTTTGCTGTCAGTTTTTGCAGTGCACGGTGGTGGAGCAAGTTATGTTGTTTAGCTTACCATAACTGTTGAATTTCTGGTGTTTTTTGCTTTTACTTGTAATCATAACATCCCTTTAACAACATTTTTTCACAGAATTGCATAGGTTTGTGTTAGTGCAACTTCACCATAATGTACCTTTAACAAAGTGTTTTCATGAATTTCATAGGTTTTTTTTAGTGTACAGTGCTACATCTTCCTAATATCAGACTTACCCAAATACAGCAGCATTTTTGTCCGATGCAGAAAGTGTGAACTTAAAACTGTGCCATTCCTCACGTCCTAGCAACATTTCTAACATTTCTATAAACCTTTTGTAACTTTTTCCACTATGTTTGTGTTGGTAGATGTTCACGATTGTCTGATATCATTGCAGACTTTCCAGACATTGTCATGTGACACACGTGCGTGTGTCACGATGACGTGTTTGCGAATGCGTCCTCACTTTGGGAACAAGTCTATGCTTCGTGAACAGTTCGAAACTGCATTTTCAGATGATCTAGGAAGTTTGAAGGGGACAATGTACCCTTGCACATCTCCTACACCTATTCATGCTCATTATCCATTAACAATTTAGGCCACGGCACATGCTTGCTATTTATCTTCAAAAATGGCATCAGCTATTGCCATCCATCCTCCCCAGTAGTCACCACCACCAGCTAAAAGGACTACCCAACGAAGAAGTGCAATAATTCAGAAATCAATGAAGAGGACAAGGAGGATGAGGTGGAGGAAATGCCTACCTCTAGCACCCAGAGAGAATCATGGATGTGGCACTTCTTTACCACTGTTTGGGGTGCACCAAAAGCAAAGGCTGCCAACGTGACGTTGTACTCAGTCACGGACAACCTGGGCAGTACTACTATGGGAGCACCTCTGTGTGCCGACACAACAAATACAACCACCAGTATGCTCTCAGAAAGGCTGTTCCTTTCTCATGGAGTAGTAGGCTGTCTTCCTCTACCTCATCTTCCACAACCAATACTGTGATCTGTAAAGTACATTTCCTGGTTTGTACATATCATCTCCTGCCTGGTACCTGAGTCTTGTTCCCCATGCTGGATACTTCAGTCACATTGAGTGCAGACACCGCTTTTTGAATGGTGGGCAATTCCCCAAATATATTGTTGATTTAGAAATTAAATGGCAGGACCAGCTCCTGAAGATTTCTACTACAAGACATACAGTATCCAACCAGAAACGATGAACACCAAAGAGGGAGGATATTTCTTGGTGTATTGTTGATTCCCTTAAGGGATAGAATATATTACTTATGAATCTTAGAGGATGAGGTAGCATTTAGACTTAATAATAACAAATTGAAGGAAGGGCATGTCCAGGTAAATATCTCACCACCCAACTGGAGGATACTTCTGAAATATCGAAACTAAAGATATTTCTGGATTTCTGGCAGATGGCTGAAGAACAGGTCAGTCTGACTGATGCTCCTGAGACTGATGAAAAGCGAGAACAACTGAGACAAGTATTCCTGGATTTCTAGAGCATTTCCAGAGTATCTTCTCAGTTGACTCCTATGATCGTTAGGAGACGGAGGATAGCTCAGGGACAAGACATTTATCCTGGAAGCAACACAACCCAGAACAACCATGGTTAAAATACCCATTCCGTGCTTAGAGACTGGTTTCTGGTATTAAGCATGTTATAAAAGATTAATTAACGTTGGGCATGCAACTTTTCACTACACCTCCCATGGATCCTGAACAGCACTGTGTTTGTACGACACTACTGGTTGATTCTTGCATCCATTGAAACACTCACAGAGATTATCAGTAGAATTGATTCCTGTGGTATAATGTATCCATTCCACAGCACCTTTAACAATGGAGTAATGAGGATCCTGAATATCAAATGAACAATGGAGACTTTGTGGTGACATGAGGGAGTTGAATTAATGGGTCTACATGTCAAAGTATCCTATTTTCTATATTGACCAAGGACTGGCACACATCTAAGCATCTAAATTGTACTTAGCCTAGACTTGCCTAACAGTTATTGGACAGTACCCATGAATGGGGAAGATCAATATAAGCTTGCCTTTACCTTTGGGGGGGGCACCAATACACTGGCGTTCAGATATATCAATTTAGAAAATTAGTTCAACATTTTCCATCACAAGTTTGTTCCTGATCTGAGCAAAAGATTTAACTTGGCCTAAGTGAATGATTTGTTGACCAAAAGCTGAACTGTGGAAGAACATCTGGCAGAAATCAGACATGTTTTTGCCCAGTTGCAATAAGCTGGTGCAAAATCATCATTCCACAAAGCACAATGGTGCAAAAACAGAGTGTACTTTCTGGGATATGAAATCATAACTGAGGCTCACAATTCCAGAAAAAGAAGGTTGAAGACTTACTCAAATTAAACAACCCCACAACTATGCGTGAGTATCAAAACCTGATTGGACTGACTAATTATAGTCAAAAATGTATTGAGGATTATGCAGAGATCACTCAACCTTTGGTGCACTTGTTGAAGGCTGGGGGAAAGTGGAAGTGGGGGTGAAGCACAATCCGAGGCAGTGAAGCAATTAAAAATAAGCCTGTCACAAGCACCTTGTATAGCTTACCCAATCAAAAATAAGGAGTTGTTATTAGAGACTGGTTTCTCAGACACCTGCTTAATGCACTGTCATATCAAAAACATGACAAAGTCAGCAAGGTACTCTGCTTCACGGGCAAAACATTATCCTCCGTAGAAGAAAACATCCATGATTGCAAAGCAGCACTTCTGGCAACTGCATAGGTAGTTAGTAAATATTCCTAAAACTAAATGCCATGCTAGGGTGAAGTGTTTTCATAAAAATGTGTGTCTCTATGTGTTAATAAACCAGCATTTCTACCACTCTCTATACCCCTCTATCTAGTTCACTATTTGGAAAAAGTCCTTCCTGGACCTGTGGAATGGGGGATGGTACTTCCAAGGAAAAAACTAAGAATGGACAAGATCCATTTGGAAAAAGAAGATCTGTACTGTTCACTGAATGGAAAGCGATGCTGAAGTAAAGACTCATACAAAATCGACATGAAAGAAAAAATAGTCCATATTAACTCCTTTTCCTCCCCTTTTTGCTGCTGCAACGAGTAGGAGCAACGGGGGAGGGATTTGTAGGGATATGTATCACAAAGAAAAAGGTGCAGGAAAAGCACCATTTTAAAAACAGGCGAACAGCGGCATACACACAGCATCTGTAAAATACATGTTCAAGGAAAATGTCAGATGTTTGCATCCCCTCTAAAATATAAGTATGATTGACAAGGGCTTCAATAAATATTTCTGAGTACCAGAAAGTATCCTGCTCATTTTATTAGAATGGAAAACTCAACAATCTAAGATTAAAAGCGCACAATGAAAGATGTGTCTTAAACAGACTTTTAAATGTTACATTTCTGAATCAAGCACAAGCCTTAGGATTGTACTGCCATATGTTGCCCTCCCATTCCACAACAGCGCACAGCAAGATAGTAAGGAAAATGCCTTGCTTTCTCAGGAAATGGAACTCTTTGAAGCTGAGCAATACAAGCTGATGACTGGAATTATTTCTCAGAAAGGCAGCCCCCCCCAATAAAGTCCAAGTGGAAATGAATAGCTTGTTCAATAATTAATACAATAATACCATTTCTGTTCCTATTCAATATATGCGGTTGGGCTATTGGCAACACATGTTTCCATATGATGAACATTGTAGATATTATTCCACCAACCAGAAATAGTAATTGTTATGTTTCCAATTTGATGCAACCATTCAAATTGCAATTGCAATGAAATGAATAAGTCATGCAAGATGAACGATTGGTCCATAATCATGAGATTATAAAACTCACTACCTAATAGAATATTGGCAAAACTGCAGGGAATACCTACATCCATACTTTTTTTTAACATAAAGACAATCAAAGAACATATGCCTAAAGGAGCCAAAACTAGTATGGCATTTACTATCAGTACCACATTTGTTATTTAAAAAACACCTTTAAAGTGGAAATGAAGGCTCTGTGGGAAAAGAGAAAAATAATGTTTGGGTTACATTTGCTGATATAGATACTTGCTTAATTGTCTTCCAAATGACCAACCATTCTGAACTTTAGAATTCCCTATTACGGTCAAATTCCCCTTAGACTTCAATTGGCCATTTGCTTACTATAGGTTTAGTAGTTGCAATCAACATATACAAATTTGAAGCTCTGATTAGCGATGTTGATTCAAGATACTTACATTTCGATTGATCTCCAATTAGCAGGTTATTCTCAAAAAGTGTTGTATTATGAGTACATACATCTGTGAGTTTATAAAATTGGGGAAGTTCTGCATGTGAAACGGATAATTTATTTCTTAGTTCACTAATGGAGATAGAATTAGGACCCAAGAAAATCTGATATATATATATATATATATATATATATATATATATATATATATATATATATATATATATATATATATATATACGTTGTTAAAGGGGCGTTATGGTTAAGTTGCACCAATAAAAACCTATGAAATTCATTGAAAACATGCTGTTAAAGGGACGTTATGGTTACGAATAAAACTGAAAAAACTCACAATTCGCCATTTATGGTAAGGTAAGCAACCATAACTCGCGCCACCACCGTGCACTGCTACGACTAACACCCAGGACATCAAAGATGACATCACAAATGTTATTGAAGGTGGGAAATGGTTTTAAGGTGAAACTTTGTAAATTGCACACACATGTTGCTACCTACCTTCTAGCATCTAGCATCATTTTTAACACTTCTATACACTTTTCACAACTTTTTCAACAGATTTTGCATTGGTAGACGTTCACGAACATCTGATTTTATCGTGGACATTCCGGACAGTGCCACGTGACCAAAGGCTGGTGCACAGGATGATGACGTGTCCGAGAACGCGTCTGCACTTCGCGATCAGATCCATGCTTCGTGGATAGTTTGGAACTGCATTTTCTACTGATTTAGGAACTTTCAACTTCAACATTTTTCTTGCACAGCTCCTACATCTATTCTTACTTAGTATCCATTAACAATCTAGTACACAGTACAAAACTGGAAGAATTTTAACAAAACTGCTATTTATCTCAAAAATGGCATCACCTATTGCCATCCCTCCTTCCCAAAAGCCACCACCAGGAGGACCTTCACAACTAAAAAAGTGCAGTACTTCCAAAGACAAAGAAGAGGACCAAGAAGATGAGGTAGAGGAAGTGCCTACCCCTAGCACCCAGAGGGAATCATAGGTGTGGCAGTTCTTTACCACTGTTGGGAATGTACCAAAGGCTAAAGCTGCCAAAGTGAAATTCACTCAGTGCAACTTCAGTTGCTGACTCCCCAAACAGTACTCCTATGGGAACACTTCATGTGCTGCCAGGCCAAACCCAATGTCTGCAATGCTCTCAGAAAAGTTGTTCCTTTCTTAGCAAGTAGTAGGCTATCTTCCTCCACCTCATCTTCCTCAACCAACACTGTAACCATACAGCCTACCTCTGTGGGACCCAAACTCCCACCAGCTACCTTGCAAGCAATAAAAGATGCTGTTGACCCATATTTTTTAAGACAACAGTCCTCTGTATATAATACAACACATCATTCTGCAGAGGGAAGCAATTTCGAAGTGCTTTTGAAGCGGTAATCAAGGAGTATGAGAAACACTGCCCCCTGCCTTAGAAGTAACACATTTTTAATAATGTTAATTCTGCTTAGTCTATATCAATCAATTTAATAATGTCAGTTTTTAAGGAATATCTTTTTGCACACAGAGTGGTGTAAAGGGGTAATCTCCATCACTCTTAGTTGTATCTTATTCATCTCAGTACCTTCAAATGTTATATGTGAAGATTTGAGAAGAACCAGCTAAGCGTTGTGCAAGGGTTAGGGTGGTTGTCAGTGGAGAAAGGGGGATACAATGTCTCGCCCAAGGGCACCCCACTCCCAGTCCTCAAGGACCCTCCATCCAGGTGATTCTCCCTCACTTCTCCAGCCCCAGGATCCGGATCCAAGAGTGATGGATTTTCTCTGGCTACCTGCGCAGAGGATCGAAGGAGAGTAGGAGTCAGAATACCCTCTAGTTTCTCATCCCATGCAATCAAAAAAGAAATTATACATGACTGTTTGGCTCTTTATGATGACCATAAAAAGATAAGAGCCTTGTTTGAGGCTCTTATCAAACAAGGCTCAACAATCACACTTGCTGATGCTTAAAAACTGTTACGCTCACCTGGTATCCATGGGGACGCCCGTATGCCCTGGTTGCCGGATTCCCCCCGGATGTGCCCAATTCGGGATGATGTCTTCGATGGCAGGTGGGCTTTGTTATGATGTCTGGCGTGCTCTCTGTCCTGCTTTCTGTTCAGGGGCACGTAGTTTTCTGCGGGTTGAAGCGACCAAGTTAACTTCACTGGTGCCAACCCATTCAAGTGTCTTTAAGGAGGTAAGTCCGATTATACCAGTCTCTGAAGGCCTTTGCTTTTCCTTCGTGCTGTTAATGTCTTTCCCTGATTGTTTCCCCCTTAGGTGTGCAGAGGTTCACTGGGTGCGCTGCTTGGATCAGGCTCCTGCCGGGATTATGGACGCGGAGCGTATGAAGAATGGTAGGTTCCGCGCGAAGTGCGGCGCACTAATGTCTTTTTGAGCTAACCTGTATTCTTTATTCCTTTTCATGTCGCAATTGTCTTTCTGGGAGTGCAGAGATTTCCGGAGCGGAACCAGCCAAGAAATGCCCAGCTAGGTGAGGAGGTTATGGTTCTGCTGTGATTGCCGTGAGTAACCTGTTTAACGTTGTACTTTTTTCTCTCTCCCTCCAGGTTGTTCGTTCCGGTGTGTGTATGATGTCCTGAAGATGCTGCCAATGGGATGGGAGACCACGAGCAGCCGGGGTCAAAGGATGGAAAGCTGCAGGTAAGCAGGAACTGCTAATGATGTTCTATTGTCTCCTCTGCAGGTCCGCTATTCCAGGAACGCTGGGTGCTGGTCACTGAACACGATGAGCGTCACGCTACTGGCTGCAGAATAACGCGAAGCACGTTCTGCAGCTTGGGTGTGGTTTATATAGCCTACCCCTGTAAAGTAGTCCAGGTAAAGTAGTCCGGGCTACCACAACTTAAAACACTGCACCGCACAGTCTGGTTCTTCGGGACTAGACTGTGTGGGTGCCTCCATGTTGGCTGCAGGCTTACACACAAAAAGCAGTCCCCTCAAGTCCCATTACAAATATGAGCCTGGCTCAAAAGGTGCCAGGACTGATTCCAGGAGAGCCCCGATGATAATGCAAGGCCCTTGGGGCCCCGAATGAACCCCGAGTCCTAACCCTACCTGGCATGTGACCATGCCAGTGGTGTTCTAGGTCACGGGTCATTACAAAAATAGAGAATGGATAGCCAAAACTTGAGATACAAATGGCATCTATGTCAAACATTGAGAACAGTTGATTTGTGTAGTTAAAGTAACACAGGCGACACATTTTTAAGGAACAACACTGGTTCATTACCCTCAGTGCCCTGCAGAAGGCCATACGTTTGGAGATTGTTCCTATGCCCTTTTTTCTAACTATTGATTTTGCTTTTGAAGTTATAGAACTGATTACTCAAGCAGCTTGACACGATGCACAACATCCTCAGCATCACTGACTCCACCTCCTAATTCTAGTTTGAAGGATGCCTATCTCTCATCAAATTTCTGTAATTTATTATTAGTTACTTCCATGAAGGGCTGCAAAGCTCTCAACTCTTGCAGAATAGTTTTCATTACGGGTTCCAAAATGACTGAATGAGAGGAGGGGAGTCACTTTTGGGTATTTCAAGTTTCACAGAAAGAGTGTTAGCATGCTCTTTATTGTTCAACCATTTTTGTGAGCTTTTATGTGAGGCCATAATGGCTATTAAAAATAGTTTCACCCAAGCACACACTTACTGGTCACTTATGGGCAATCTGGTATGATGAGTAGTGCTTGGCAATGTGTAATCCCATATAAAGAGAGAGGGAGTAGTTGAAAATGTCAATAGATCCACCAGAGGGAGCTCAAACATTTAAATTATATTATATTAAGGTGAAGTAACCCATAGCAACCTGTATACCTATGGTGGTGAAGAACGCCTCAGGCACACATAGGCTCCTCCTTCAGGAAACTCAGATCACTAATAAGTGCCAAAGTCACCACAACTAATACAGCATCATAGCTTTGCCACTGTTCTTACAAATTAGATATACCCATACTCCGTGTTGGTAATAATATATTTTTAGTTACACTTCATACTCATTCAAGCATTGCAGCAAATACTTTAATATTATTGCCGGCAGGAGATGTGCAATCATGTGGCCATCTTTGTTGGTGTCAAGTCACTTTTAAATCAAACCTAGTATAGAGCGTATTCCTTTTATTAAACGTTCAGCTTGAGATCCCCTATTAGATAGGCACAAAACAGCGTTTCTGTGATGTATAATTATCATGTAAATTAGGCAAATTTGTATTTTGTCATGCATTAATGGTGCATGCCAGTAATTCATATAGCCAATCGTCTACATTGGCGAGCCCATTCATTTTATATGGAAAACTAATGTTTGTGTAAAAGTAGCAGTTTGTAAAAAGCCAAAAATGTGTAAGCCATCCACCGTAACTTGTATCGAGATGAAAATTGCATCATTTTATTTGTGCCAGAAAGGGTAGTCCGGTATATCTATTGGGTACATGATTACATGTATGGAATAAGCTTTTTTGAGAAAGTTACTATTGTTTTATCCAGAAATCTTCAAGACAACTTCACATAAAATTGGAGGGAAACTTGGTTTAGAAGTGACTTCCATAAGACTGCCCCTTCATTAATATGCCCAATGACCACACAGAGTAAGTTAAATGCAATGGCACTTTTGGAACACTGTCCAATTACATACATTGACCAATTAGTTTAGAAAAAGTATACATGCCTAAATGGGGTATGGTTTCTGTTCTATAAAAGGTCGAACCAATAGATTATGGGGTGCTCCCTCACTGAATGATGGAGAAGAAGAAGGAGCAAAAGGAGAACTGATAACAGCAGGCAAGAGATGGCATATATTGCTTTCCTTTTGAACCCATTGATGAATTATCAACAGAACACTATAAGTGAGGCCTACTGGGTGTTAAAGTCCCAGGCTTTCTTCAGTGCAGGGAAGCTGACCCATTCTTGCTTACCAATGCCCACCATTTCCTAGGAGATGATTCCTGTGAGACAGCCAAAATAAATTCAAATGTAAGTATCATATAAAGGGGAAATATTCCTCAGGGGAACAATACTATAATGGGAACTATATTAAACTCCAAACCCTGTATATTTTACTAAGGGGTAGGAATATGAACATTGAGTCTACCTCCTAAGAGATTAGGGAACATACCAGTGCTTCTGGAATCATATATTTGGCAGAGTATGTCTGATAATCTGCTCACAATGAGATCCCCTTACTCCTTATCAGGCTGAAGATTTCTAGTGCAGAAGAAGTGTTTTGGGAGTTACAGGGCATCTCACAGTGTGCATATCTAGAAAAATAATATAATATAAGTCATTCCTGTGTACACCATTAAGCAGAATGCTGTCAACTATGCTGAGTTTCTCAATATAAAGGGAAAGGGTGATTATTTGCTACCTAACTTCCTTCTTTGATTTTACTCAAGTGAGAAAGGTACACGTTTACACAGTAATACAATAGAAATTTCACTTAAGGGAATTAAGCCAATGTACATGTAGAAAGTACATTTTCGTTTCTACAAACAATTTATGCAAAACATGCAGTATTACCAAACACATTGATCACAGCACTCATAGAACCACCAGTAGTAGCAGTGGTTAAATGCTTAACTCACACTCAAAACACAGACAAAATATCTTTGGGGGAGTGCTGCAGCAGATGCTGCAGCGAAAAAAGCAGCATACCTTCCAGTGCACCTGAGTGCATAATATGTCTTAGCCCACAAAGCAATGCCCTCCACCACAGATGCATACACAGCACTCCCCATAGTGCAGATTATCAGATTGCGATGGCAAGTGCCCAAAGAAGACCAGGAACTGTGGGTCAAACAGGGGTGCATTCAATCACCCACGGATCTCCTCTGGCACCAGCAGGCAACAGGAAAGGTTGTGATGCCTGTCGAGCTACTCTATACAGCATTTGAACAGCTGCACTTCCCATCCCACAGTTCCAAACAACACATTGCTGCCGATCTCCATGAAGATTGGTTCATTCTGAATTTACAGGAGCACCTGACACAAATGGTGGTCCAGTATACCATGTGCCAAGAGTTAAGCACAGGAATGAAATTGAAAACTTTACGAGGAACATTGGCCCACCTTGTGGGCCCTTTATGAGAGCTGCACATTGACTATGCAGACATGACACAAAGGTGCAATGGAGCACGATATTTGATTGTGGTGGTGTGTCCATTTTCTTGATGTGTGGAAGCAGGTCCATGCACCCACCCTGATGCCAAGTGTGCCATGAAATTCTTTGTTAGGAAGGTTTCCTCCTGATGGGGAGTGTGTGATGTCCTGTGATCAGACAATGGGACTCACTTTTTTAATGAGTTGTTCAAGGAGGTGACAACACTATTTGGGATCAAACACAAAAAGTGCTTGATTTACCACCCACAGGCAAATGGAGTGGTGGAGAAAATAAAGGGCCTCTTCAAAAGTAGATTGTCCAAACTATGCAACACCCTCAAGAAGAATTGGGTGTACTACCTACCCCTGGCACTGTTACAATTGCGCACACAGCCCAGCAAGGACCACCACCTGTCCCCCCATGAAATAGTGACTTGTCGACACATGCAAATGCCACTGTCACCAATACGGAGAGCATCAGATGCTCATAGAGCTGCCACCATTTTAGGAGAAGAATTCAAACAATACCTCACAAAACTTACATGTGCAATAAGATGCATTTCAAAACAAACCTCACCCCCTTCACAGACATGCAAGAAACTGCAACCACTCTGACTGACACTGCCCTAACCAAACTCATGTTACCAGGTGAGTGGATCTATGTCAGAAGCTTTGTCAGGAAGTAGAACACACCCCGATTCCACAGATCCTATGAGGTGTTGTTTTCCAACCCGCTTGCAGTAAAAGTAAAGGTGCTAAGATATTGGATACACCTCTCAGTTGTTCACAAAGCACCAGACAGCCCCATGCAAAACACACCAACTAAGAACAACCAAACTACCTGAACATAAGTAGCTCTACGCCAACCTTATCTGTGCATGTGAAACGTGTTAAGAAAAATGCATTGCTGCAAGAGCATGGACAAGAAATTAAAAAAAACTCCCTCTCTCGCTCTCTCTCTCTCTCTCTCTCTCTCTCTCTCTCTCTCTCTCTCTCTCTCTCTTTTCCTCTCAAAGCCACCCCGTTCTTTGCTATTCCGCAGGTGCAATGATCATGGAGATGACCCCACTGTGGAACGCATCAAATGTAGATAGCAGTAGGAGTAGAATGAGCTTTTTGAGAATGTATAGTTGTAATTGTTGATTGCATTTTGTAGCGATTTTATTTACTATCATAATGCTTGCTTTGGGCAATTTCTAGGGAGCATCTTTTATCTGGGGGACCATATAAAAGAGTGAGGAGGAGAGCAAAAGGACATGGGATGGATACAAGTGGACCTGTAATGGAAATGTGCCTATAAACCTCACATGTTTTCATCAGAACACGACAAGAAAGGTCCCAGGTGGTATTGTCTTAACCAAAATGTAACTGATAGGTCACCAGAAGCCCCAAATGCCACATCTATACCCTCTTTAGCACTTACCCCCGATCATCTACTCCAGTATTTAACATGTTGTCTACCCCAATCCTTAATATAGTTAGAAGTTGCCCTTGCTCCTTGACCCTGAGTGAAAGAATGAATGAAAGTGCCCATGTAATGAAAATTGAACCAGCTGTTGGAGAATCAAACAAAAGAATGTATCATACCATAAATACAACTCGTAGCAAATCCCAATACACGCCCTGCAATAATTTAATGTTTACCCTTCACAGAGCTGTTCTGGGGAGGGGAGAAGGTTCCCCTTGCGTAGTGACAGAAGAAAATGACAAAATGCGCTCACATAAGTATGATGCTATCATGGCTTAATAATAGATGCAGTGGAAGACCTTCATCATCCAGAACATTCAAACCGTTGGTACTCTGATATAAGTGGGATGGGAAGGTGAACGACTGATGGGAGTTGCTATGTCTGTTCTCTAATAGCCCATGCATCTGGGGCACCCAAAGTCTTAATACCCACAAGAGGTACCATTAAATGAAACACAATGTCTGATTCATCTTGCACTATGTAGGATAAAAGGCACTTTACAGGCATGCAGTGTCTACTTACAACTCCTCAAGCCAGATACTCGAAAATGCAAAACCAGGTCCACCAACCCCAATTGTTTCAAAGAAGCATTCCTCGCTATACAAGGGACAAAATATATGGACAATAACTGGCAAGAAGGAACGTTCATGTGCAAAGCAGAATGACTTGTCGGTTACGCAGGAGAAACACTAGCCCGCATTGAGCAAGCATGTGCACAGGTATGGACAGAACATGTTGCAAGACTGACATTGTTCACATCGATTGAAAAAACGGTGAAAGTGCACCAAGAAGAAAGCTATTAACTTTGTTTTTACAGCGAATGAACTGTCTCGATATGATAAAACAAACAATGTATTCAAACCCTGCTCATTCCAGATCCCCGAAAAGGCACTGCAGCGCTGATGGACTACTACTCGGTCTGTGGATAGAAAGCGTACTTGCACCTTCCGCCATCCTGGACGGGGTACTGTTTGCTTGCAATGCTGTATTCGACCCTGCTTGTAGTACCCGAAGAAAACCTAAAGGGGTGACCCTTTCTAGATGAACATCAAGCGGTGCCTAAAACCACAGAAATGGCTCCCAAAATTTAGCGTCCAGACTTCTGCATCCTCCCAGAAAAGGAACGCCATGACCGACTGCGAAGAAAGAAACGATCCTCTAACTACTTGTCTCAAGAATCATAAGACCTACCTGCACACATTTCCAACAAATATAGACTGTACAATTCTGCAGAGTCATTTTTTGCATCCCTTGTGCCCAGTATCCAGACTCAAACCAACACTAAATGGCTCCAAATCTTTTGATGGGAATTGATCCAGTTAGCAAATGATACTGAAGAGGGGTTCAATGTCCTCAAAGTGAAACTGAGAACTCTCAGGCTAATGACAATGCAAAACCGCTACACCCTTGACCTCCTGTTGGCCATGGAGGGTGGGGTTTGCTAAAAGATCAGGAGTTCATGTTGCACATTTGTGCCTTCTGCTGACGTCGACCATGGGACCATATCACATATCATTGCAGCAGTACATGAAAGTCGGGTGAAAATGAAGAAGGAAGCACGGATCCAGGAGGACGATTGAGTAAACATGGCATTTGGCTGGGTACCTTCCTGGCTTGGAACAACACTCAACATGTTGGTCCCTATCCGTGTGTTTATTTAGGTGATTTTCTGCATTTTCCAATTGGGTCACTGTTGTTGTGCCAAAGCAGTACCTAATAGTGCAATGATGATGGTGACAATTGGGAAAACTCAAAATAAAACCCTTCATGATACACAGGAAGTAGAAATCCAAACAGAAGAAAGCAATGAGCCTAAAATTCATATGGTTTTCATCTATCAAGGGCAAAGGAATGAGGTGGACACTCTATACCAAACAACCATTGCGCCTTGAAAAGACCCCGAAAATTACAAGGAAGTTATGTGGACTTAGCAGGGGATGGGGGATGTATATATATGACCTGCACACCTGAACAATACACGCTGAGTGGAGAGAGCCTAAGACATAGTTGTAGATCATGAATGCCCATAAAAGGAACACCTGCATGGGACAAAGCAGAAGGATGAATGAATAGAAATATATGGGTGTGAATTTATTACTTTAGAAGTAAGGAAAGGGGGGAAGGTTGGGATGGAAATTAGCCTATCCCACCCTCTTAGGTGCTTCCTCATAAGGCAAAACCCATATGAGGCAATCTAAATTACAAGGGCAGAACAGTCTACGACCCTGTACACATAGAGAGACCTTGTAGTGCATAGAAGTGAATGCTAAGCACTAAACATGCCCACACTCCACAACACCATTTTGTAATAGGCCCTAAACAAGACAGGCCGCAGACTCATGCTGCTTGCGTTCCCTGTTCAGAGTGCCCAATTTTTACATAGCTTGCTGGCTCTGCTCGAGCCTTGGTCCCACGGAAGTCCATTTCTCTCTTGTCCCTGCAGTGTTGCGAATACTCAGTATCACCTTCAGGAATTTTCCCCGACACAAAGCGTGAGACAGTACCAGCCCCTGGGATGTGTCTATTCAGCTCCACTAAACTGTCATCTAGCCTCTGACCCCCACCTGGTCAGCCTGGTACTGGCCACACATCACTAACCCAACCCCCACTCCCCGGGCTCTCTGATAAACACCCGACCCCCAGGTCCTAACCTCCATAAAGTGCCCACCAAAGATCTAAAGCCCACATGACTGTATATTTCCCTACCAGCAACACACGTCTCGAGTAACATGAAATACCAGGAAGGGTAAATCAAAGATCAATCCCCAGAGGAGACACATCAGGTGCGGGGACTGTGGTATCAATGGAGCCCTGAATGTATGGGTCAGCATGACTGTACTTTATCCTCCCCTCTCCTTGGCACCCTTTCCTGTGCCACCCAGGTGCCTGCCATAGTCAATGAATATTCTGTCTTAGTTGTTTAGTTTAGCTAGGAAGCATTGGGCCTCATTACAAGTCAGGCGGTAAGGGGTCAACCCCATACTGCCTGATTACAAGGTCCCCTCGCAGGACCCGGTCTGCACATCACCAGACGTGCAGAGTGGGACCCACGAGGGGAAGAGGGAGCAAACAACGGGCCGCTCGTAATCGGCCCGTTGTTTGCTCCCTCTCCCATTCCCATTCAGCCCTATGGGGGATAGAACACATGGAATTGCCTGAGCAACACATTTCTCTGACAGATTTCAGTCACAAATACACAGTTGCAGATACGACTCAAAATTACTCTCAGCCCCTTGCCTTAATGGAAGGATGTTTTCCTGGGGACACTAAACGTATCTAGTCATTTAGAACTTAGTTGTGGCACAGTGTCCACCCTAATTTTACAGTAAGGAGAAATACATTTCATATAACATGTATTTTCCAATGTTATACATACAATGTCATAATTCCACAATTCGTTTCATACGTGATCCACAAATATTCATAAGATGTTTTGGGATGTGTAGTGTCACATTTATTTTGTATATTTATCAGGAGAGCTGTTGCTTTAATAAAACACTGTCCATTCTCATTAAGTCAATGGGCCTCATTCCGAGTATGGCGGTAAGGGATAGCGGCCACCGCTAACGAGAGCGGTGGCGGTAATCCCTTACCGCCATACTCCGAGTTCCCTTAGCGCCATGGTGCTTTTAACACCTGCTTTTAGCAGGCGTTAAATACCATGGCGCTAAGGGACCTTGATGTTAATTACGCCACCGTAATTTACGGTGGCGTAATTGACGCCTTCCCCACTCCCATTATGCCCTATGGGGCAAGAATGGGAATGGGGAAGGGTAAATGGGGATTGGGGAATTACCGCCCCGCCAACCTTGGAATGGGGCGGTAATTCCGCCAACCACCAAGGCGCTGCCGGTCCGGGTACGGCGTCAACCAAGGCGTTAATAGCGCCATTGGTTAGCGCCGTACTCGGAATGAGGCCCAATGTGTGAGCAGTAGTTCAAAGTGTATTTTTCCTGGTAGGAAATGAGACCTTATCCATGACTGTATAGTCCATGGCAGAGGTGCGCTTTTGGACTGCATATCTCTTTTTTACGTTCTTGTACTGTTCGCAGATTTTGCAAGACTTGTTCTTGTATGGCATAGAGGTTCTGCAGGGTCATTTCTACGTCAGGAATTGATCACAATGGAAGAGAGTGGTGGTGACCCCTTTGGGTGACACCCATACGAAGGGCAAAAAGGACTCATACCAATAGATGTGTGTAGAGAGTTATTTTTTTATAAGAGAATTCTGCTAGTGGTAAAAGAGAAACCCAGTTATCCTGTACAGCCGTGATCAAGTGACGTAGAAACTGTCCTATCATTTGGCCATTTGTTTCTGACTGATAGCCTCATGACAAAGCTCTTTATTCTCAAAGCCCTGCACAAGGCAGACCAATAGCATGATGTTTACTGTGTTCCTCTGTCATCGAGAGGATAACTTTCGGGAGTCCACGGAGACACAGTATTTCTCATGGAAACACTTTGCTCGTTTCAGCTGCTGTGGTTACCTTAAGAAAGAGGAGTAAACTGAGCCATTTTGCTGAATGTGTCAACGGTTACCATAATGGAGTCTGATCAAGGCAGCTGCACAATGAAATCCGTAGCGATCGTCTGCCAGGGCATTGAAGGGAGTTCTGGCTGAAGCAATCAGATTACACAGGACTTTACATTTTCTTGTACGCCTGATTTGACAGAAGGCCACCAGAAAATGTCTTGATAACAGGTCTAGTGTGGTTACTATTCCTCTGTGTCCAGCAATGTGTTTATCATAACAAAGAGATAATACTTTTTTCCAAAAGGATCCCAGAGGAATGCACAGTTTCTTTTTGTAGAAGATGAGCCTGCCATGTCCTTTGATATGGTCCTGTTCTTTCCATGTCATCAAAGTATGATCATTGGATGTAGACCATTGTACCCTTTGAAGAAAGGTATCTATAGTCATGACAAATCTAGCATCCAAGAACATCTTTTCTGGATTGCTCCGTGTTAGGGAGAATTCTCATTCAATGGCTAGTTTCACTTATCTAGTGAGTCCCCCAGCAGCTTTAATGGATCTCTGGAGTTTATTTTTCCACTTGGTAGGAGTTTACCCCTTTCTTTCCACTCTTACCTGTGTTTTGCCATGTGTATTTCATCTGTTTTTGTGATTATGGACTCTGGGGTACACCACTTCAGTAGCCCCCTTCTTTTGTGTGTTACACAGCACCTCCAGTGCAGTGACACCAGGTTGTCTTTTAGACTTCCCACCAACTCCATTTCTGAGGCTGACTACTGACCCCCAGAAAAGGGTAAATTTGCCATTAACTTTACTTAGTCCTTTAACCACAGATCCAGTACACCCGATCTTACATGGAGTCCTGGAAAGGGTTAATCCGTAGCCCTTGTTATCTGTACCTCCTAGAGCATTGGTTCGCGTTTTTAACATTTAGACTTGGCTGGTGGCAGTGGTATCTACCCTAACTTTTCTACCGCGATTATACTATATACACGTGGTATTGTTTTAGGCTATTATATTAGCCTCGAACTTAAACCCGCTTGACCAAATACTTTTTCTTTTGGCTCCGGTTGGGTTTATTCGCCATTTCTTTTTGTTGAAGTCCTTCTTGTGTTTTACTTTGCGGGACAAACTAGGTTTGCCTCCTTTGTTCACTTTCTTTTGGTGGGCTTCTGCCCAGAAGCCCACCTCTAGGCGCCTGGGTGTCTAGGTAGGCTGAATGTGAGGGAAGGGTGTAGTCACCCCCTGCACAGGATATCCTAGGAAACCCAGGTCGCACTTTGCCATGATTGGCTGAGGTGGTTGTCCGAGCCGGACAACCCCCCTGCTGCATGATTGACAGCCAGGCTGTGTGAATGGGGGATTTTCGCATAAGGCAGGTCTCTTGGTCTGGAAGTCAGAGTCGCCACTGGAACTACAAGGAACCGAAGAGAAGCAGAGAAGAAGTCGACTGCTGCAACTATCCTGTCCTGGTGAAGCCCTGCTGCAGTCCTGAGCTATCTAACCTTCGATGACCAGAGAAGATCCAGTCCAGAGTCTTCTTCCCTTGAGCTTGGTGGGGATAACCAGCTCATCTTCTACAGCCAGAGGATCCTCTTCATGGTCAAAATCACTCTACCCTGCTGTAGTGGTCCGGATAGACATCTGAAGAGCCTCTCCTGTTTTTAAGGAGCGCACCTTTTATTCACCGTCGCTGCTGCCAGCTTCAGCCCTGTGTGGTGCAGACCCCTCCAGACGTCCTCCTTTGGATCGAAGCTCCAGGAACCAAGGGTCTGCAGGAAACTATCAGGAACAACTGCCGTGGCACCAGCCTCTTCCTTGAATAAGGTACTTGTGTTCTGCTCGATGAGGTACTGTGTTCTGCTCGAGGAATTTGGGTGAATCCCTTTTCTTCACCTCCAAGGCTTGCCCTTGCGTTCCCTCCTTCTTATAACTTTTGCTTCCTGTGTTGACAATATCTAAGTACTCCTGGCTACGCCGAATCATGAACTATCTGACTGTGTGATCCTTGAGAACAGGAACCCGGTTCCACTTGACACTGGCTTCGGCCTATTGACTTTTGAATTTCTGTCTAAGAGTGTTCTCTGATTCTGTCTGCTTTGACAAATGTATTGCCTTTGATTTTTGCCCCCAACTCTCTCTGGGTATCTCAGCTACTAAATGTGTTTTTGCCCTGGTAACATTTCTTGCCACGGTTACGCGTTTCTTTAACAATACCGAACTGTCATTACTGTCAAAAAGTGATCGCAAGTGTATTCCCGGTAACGTCTTTTGTTTCATAACACCGGTCCGCTAAAACACAGGGTACTTACCTTGAAGTATACCGTACAAAGTGAATTGGTTAGTTGTAGTATATTTTACGTGCGGTTTTCGAATTAATAGAAGTGTTGTGTTTATAACAAATGGTTTAAAAATAAATGTACTTATATTTTTTACCTGAAACCTTGAGTCAGTGTTTGCTTGAGTCACAGTAATTGTGTTCCCTTTGTGTAATCTCTGCTACTGTTCATATACTCTTGAGATAACCCTGGCTGCTCCGCTACTGCTACCACTTTAACATAGTAGTACAGGCTTGTACCAAAGGTAAAACTTGTATTGCCACCTGTAGTCTTAATTGTATGTAGTTGTCCCTAAGGGCAATGCACGGGATTCTGCCTAACACTCCGTAGTTGTGCATCCCATCCTTGAGATCATTCTTGTAGTAGTGTACTTGATTTCTGGAATGTAGATATGGAAAAACTCATATTGTGAAATGAAATGGGCCCAGAGTGCTTGCCAGTTATTGCGGCAGTCAGAGTTCTGTAGTAGTTGTAACTTATAATAACAGTACAGCTCTCAGTACAGCTCTCAGAACATATCTGAGCTACAAGGAGAAGGTGTCTCCATTCTCGATAAGGATGTTTGATAGATAAAAGCTCCTTCTTTAGTACAGAATATATCTGTTCTCATTCAGATAGTATTTAATTTAATATAGGCAACAGGATGCTGTTCCATATCTTTTTGTTTTTACTTCGTTTTTGTTCGGACTGCTCGGCCTACGACATCTGTTTCAAGAATAAAGGCTTTTTGAGTATCATGTTGTACCAGAATAGTGACTGTGGTAAAAGACTTCTTGAACTGTTCAAAGGCTGTTTCTCCATCATTGTGACACTGACACTTGGTGTTCTTTCTCAGTAATCGGGTGACAGAACTTTTCTACAGAAGCCCTGGATACAGTTTTGATAAAGGTTTGCTAGCCGAAGGAATTTCTGTAGTTCCTTAATGGATGAGGGGGGCTGCCAAGCAATGATGAACTTGATCTTTCTAGGATCCTTTGAGACCCTGTTCGGTAGGCCTTGCAGGTATGCCTCAGTTATGCTGGGGGTCCACGGACTCGGAGGGCCTAACTCCCTCCCCAGAATAAACAGTTTACTCAGTCAAACAGCAAGTACAAACTGCGGTTTATTGCAATAAAACCAATGGGGCTCAATACAAGAACACAAGATGATTCCGGTACCTCACACCATTGTATGGCATGCAGGCCAGTTTTGTTCAATTTCTACATCATAATATGGGCCCTTCCTCAAAAACCTAACAAGCTGAGGGATTGGGTATCAAGAGTTCTATAAGCTATACAATCACCTATATGTGTTATTCTACTGGCACTTACATGTCAGGTGGCTGGCCTGTCCCATCCACAAAACCTATTCTATTACATTGTTGCAGAGTAGTGGGTTCACCATTGGTCCGTGCCCCTTGCCATCCACCCCTAGGATTCTGAGCTGTTATTGGTTATACCTGATGCCCCCAGGCCTGGGACTCAAACAAGTTCTCAGCTCACTGTGCACCTCGTCAAGGTGATGTGAATGAGTATATGTCTGTATTGTAACTTGTGTATACCATCTTTGCCTATGAGAATATTCCACTTGTTGCATCCTGCGTCTGGTTGCTCTGGGATTGGCTACCTTTCCCACCATGGAAGGCTGTCCATTGTCTTGCTTGGCTGCATCATGTGTTTAGAGACCACACATTTGAGTCCTGTAGTTCATAGTTATGAGGATTTATTCTGTTTTTCTGCAGCTGGTCCCTTTGTTGTCTGGAGATTGGAATGTGTCCTCATATCTCTGACCTTGGCTGTGAGCTTGTATTTGCACACCTTGCTCTCTGTGCAGGTTGAATAAGCTTCTCCTCATCTCATGTGCTGTGGCTTGAGGCTATGTTCCCTTATGGGTTAGCTATATGTGGTTAGATCAGGTTCCATATGTACTCCTGTATATCCATGCAAATGTTGGCTTTAAGCATCAGCAAGCTTGCTTAGGATCTCTTGTTAGTCGTGGATCTGCATTACGGCATTTGGTTAATGGCAAAAATAATAAAAATATTGACAGTATCTATATATATCTGTCCACTAGCTATAGAACTGTGCGCTCATGTTCTTCATGTATACAAGTGTATATTTATGTGGTGCAGTGCGGACTGCACATGTGCTTCATGACGCCAGTAGAATGGCTTATTTGGTGCTCAGATGAGTCCATGAGGGTATGTCCGTCTACAAGCTCTGTTTCTTCTCCTATACTTGTGAAGATATTTAAATTATTCGGTCTGTATGGCTGGATGAGAGGACACCTTTCAGTGTACTTGTCGATCATTGGTGCACTCGGGATCTGTCAAACATAAGATGAATGGCAGTGAGTGTTTCTAGCCCTTTGTCCGGACATGAACTTGGGGGCTCAGAGGTATGATCTCCGGACTCCCTCTTCAGTCCCCCCTCTTCGATTACATCCCTATAAGTTCATCCTTTTGCTCTCGGCTGCCATATCTTCGTAATTCCTCTGAGGTGTCCATAGTAATTCACATGATTGTTGAAAGTCCATTCCATATAGCTGCACACTCCTTCCGGGTTGCGCCACACCCACTTTTCATCGAGGTACTTTTACTTTTGAATGGGTTGTCTAGCTTCATTGCCTCATTGCCTCATGTGGGAATAACTGACAAGTATACTATATGTTCCCTTAGTTTGTCTCTTTCTTCCACTATCTTGTCCCTTGCACCTCCTATATTCACATACATCAAGACTTTCATTCCAATATTTTCTTCTGCTGTCTTTCAGCACTGGGTGAGGCAAATCTTTACCACACACATTGTCACTCCTCCCAATATAACGTCCCCAATATCACTTTCAGCCCATCTGATAGCCACAACGGCATCCATGATCATATGTATGTTATCCACTTAGATCCTTTCCAGTCCCCTTGGATCCTTCCTCCATCTTTGCATGCATCTGAGAACTCCCAATTTTTGTGCAAACTCCTCCTTCCACTGCTGTGAGTAAATCCACAATATATTAGTTCTGGAGCGCTACCAACCGTACTGCTCGGAGCTCTTCCTTTATTGCGCTGAACTCATTCACTGTGGAATTTATGGTCAGCATCAGCTCCCAAAGGGTAATCTGCAGCCATTTTGCATTCATTTATGTCTGTACAGATGGTATTACTGATGCAAAGAACATTTGCATCCTGCTGAACAGCCCATATTCTTCTGATACTTCATCCAGTGCTGTTTCCAATGCTTCTGAGAAGTACTTGCCTCCTCCCATTACTCTACTCAATACAGCAGTATTCTAACTCTGGCTTATATGTTCCTCTTCCACAGACCTCTTCTTCCTTTTGTTGGTGTCCATCTTTGGGAATTCATTGAGCTTTATATATTTTTGTGGCATAACCAATGATGGCATATTGATGTGTACCAACAAGCAAACTCTTCCCCAGTTGGGTGGCAGCTTCTCGTATGTCTTTGATCTGCACACCCAGTAGTGATCCATTAGTACTGATGTGCCTATCTTCATCGCTGCATGCTTTTCTATGCTTCAGCAGCCTACATTTTCACCAACTTCTACTTCACTATTGTTCAGGTAGCAAAGTGCTGGTGGCTTCAGGGGTATTACCGTCATCGGTCCAGCTTAATTTTTCACCCAAGTGAGCAATTTTTTCACTCGTATCCCACTCCTTCAGGCACTTATCATTTTCTTCTTGTACCTTGTTCACTGTTGATTGTGGTAGGGTGAGAGTCTTGCTTCCCACCACTCCATCTTTCCAGCTGCCCTTCATGTAAACTTGGCCATACACTAGTATCTGGGGTGTTTCCCAGCACCCAGTTTCTTCTCCTGTCTCTTTCACTTTTGTCCATGGCCATGGCAATTCCTTCAATGTTACTGTCTTTGTCTCTCCCTTTACAGGCCCATTGGTTATGTATTGCATTGCCTCATCTAACTGCCAGTAATTGTTCATCATGTCTAATGTCTTTATGTAATTGTCTTCGTACATTGATCGCAGTGTTGCTGATTTCCCCTGAAATCTTCCTCGAGTTGTTGCCATCAACAGGTACATCAGGCAGTGAGCTCTTGCTGCAGGTATTTCAGTTGTTATAAACATTCTGAAGGCACTCATGGCATAGGGGATTACTAAGCAGACATAACAGCTCTGCCCGGTGGTTTCCTTACCTACTTTTGTCATGTGTTTGTACCACATGTTGTTAGACACTCAAGCAGTGCCGGTGAGATAGAAGTTTACCCCTTTCATGTCTATGTCAGTACAGTGCTTACCTATCCTTACCGTGCTTGTAGTCCTCTCCTGCCCAAATGACATGGATGTTCCACCTGCTTGTGTCGGGGGAATGTTAGTAGAAGATACAGCGGTAGCTCTAGCAACAAGCAAAATCCTCCAAAATATAAATGCAAAAATTTGCTTGGAATAAAGAGCCAAAGCAATATGATTACAATTTTTATTATTTCACCTAACTTTACCTGTGCTACCTGATCCGTGCAGCTTGACGATATAGTTACTGAAATGTGCAAGATTAGGCATTATTGGGTCAGTGTCTTTAGTTTTTAAGCCACGAAGACCAGATAATCGTTAGTAGCAAAAATGAATATATGCACCCGCACCCTTCTAATTGCAGGGTCTCTCAGAGTTGCTATAACTGAAGGGTTTCCCTGCTCCAGTTGTGGGTAGGCTTGGAGAAAATACTCAACACATGCAAGAAAATACACTCTAGGGGAGTTGGCCCAAAATCTGATGGGACTTCTCACACCATGGATAAACTGGACCAAAAAAGTATCAGGGTTGAAATCAAAGGGTAACATAAATACTCTATAATGTCAAAGTTGACATTCTTGACCAATATATTTGTAGAATAAAATAAACTGACAGTGCTCTAAATCAGTTAGACGTCCATTACCTAGCTCTACTGCGCTTGAGCGAGTAACCATTGTGTTTTCTCCACTCGGCAGAGTAAGTTCAGAGTTATCTTGCTGCTCTGATTGCTGCTGATTGTTGGCCCTGTTGATCACATTGCCATATGAGGCCACTGCTTTGTAGGGATTGCTGTCTGACAAGTGGTGGCAGACAGTCTTTCCTTCCAGCCGAACAGCCTTATTGCCTACTTCTGCAATGGTGTGGGGGTGTATATCTGGGTTCATCCCACTTCTGAGGAAATTACATAGCAGAACCAAATCTCCAATGTTAACCTGTCTCTTAATCTCAGAGTTCTCTTGTTTGTTGTCACAGCTACTTTCTCTGCTGTCTTCTGCACCCCCCAAAACCGTTGTATCTGGCGAGAGATAACAGAGGCACTAGCAATCAAGGAAGTAATGTAGTCATACAATTCCTGACCTAACACATCCATACTACTCTCAGCATCTTTCAAAGCCCTAGTGGGAGGAGTGAATGGGAGTTGCATGAATTGTCCTGCCACCACCAAATGGGGCATTTAATGGTGGCCAGACTTGGCATTACTGTGCAATGCAAACAGCCCAAGTGGTAGGCAGTTCAGCCAGTTCTTTTTTGTGCTTTGATGTGTCTTAGCTATTGTCTTAGTCAGAAGGCAGTTCAGGTGCTCGCACACTCCATTTGCTTGCGGATGGTAAGTACACAAAAGTGTATGTTGAATGCCCAGCAACGGAGTGAGGTGCTTGAACATCTCATTGGAGAAGTGAGGGCCATGGTCAGACTGCAGGACTTCACATATGGCCCATTGTGGGAACACTTGGCTGCCCTGAGTGCATCAGGATGAGAACAGGGGCCTGTCTCAATCCACCGAGAGAATGGGCATACATCCACTATCATGTAGTGGTACCCTTGGCACACTTGGATTGTGTCAACGTAGTCAACATGTAGATACTGAAATGGGCCTGCTGGTTGTGGTATGGCTCATCTCACAACTCTCAACATATGTTCTGCTGTGTACTGCTTGCTTGTACACAAGGCAATTGCTCACAAATTAAGCCACGTGTTCCCCCAAATTAGAACAAATTAGAACAGAATCATTTTTCTCCAGTATGGGTGGCAATTACCTCCTTCCCTGTGTGCATTCGATAGTGTAGTAACTGTGTCAATGCTGTGTTCACTAGTGCCAGAGGCATCACCACCTTCTCTGAGTTGGTTTGCCACCATTGGGCTTCTGTTGTAGATACTGTACATCCCCTTTTGGTCCATAATTCCTTCTTTCCCCTGGGTGCAGCTCCGAGCAACTCCATGATCTGTGCTTCTGGCAACACATTATACCCTTCCTTTAGTATCTCTGTCCTTGCATTAGGGACGTTTGATCCTGCCTCCATATCTAGTAACTCTCCAAAATATGCTGCATGCTTTGCTTCTGAGTCAACTGCTTTGTTTCCTCTTGAAATAGGATCTTCACCTTGTGTGTGTGTGCGCCTTGCGCTTCACTATGGCTTCCTGTGTAGGATAATCCATTACTTCGATCAGTTTGCCCAATAAAGGTGCATGCTGTACAGGTGCCCCATCTGCCCTACTGAATCCTCTCCTGATCCATCGTGACAGCCTTGAATGTACTGTTGATCTCAAGTATGCTGAGTCCGAGTATCCTGTTACTTCATTTCACTTGCTGTTTTCTAATGCTAGTATTAAGACCATTAACCCTGCTGCTTGCGCTGAATAATGTGATGGCAATCACACACTTGCCACTACCTCACTTGTTCCATCCTCCCTCAATCTCACCGCTGCTGTCCCTGTGTGTCTGTCTGGTCAATTGTTGAAGACCTGTGAATGTACAGCACATCTGCCCCCTCAAGTGCGTCCTCATCTACCTTGCACGTGTCGCTGAACATCTGTATGTTTGCTCTACAGTTGTGTGCATAGTCGCCTACCTGTAGTACATCTGCTAAAAATACTGCAGACTACATCACGTCAGTCCCATTCCTGCTAAAGATTTTAGACAAGAATGCCTAAAACCAAATTCAAAAAAATTACTAGAACGACATAAGCTCCTAGGAGCATGTCAATTAGGTTTCCGACCCCAACATGGCACCGAGGCTGCCCTCATCGATTTGAAGGCTAAAATTGATGATCTACAAGATAAAGGTCAAACAGCCCTCATCCTATTATGGGACCTCTCAGCAGCATTTGACCTTGTTGACCACAAGGTCCTCTGCAACCACCTTGACGCCACTGCTCATTTCTCCAAAGAAGCTATCAGGTGGATCGAATCTTTCCTCAGTGATAGGACTATGAGGGTGTTTTTCCACATCTGCAGCGACAGACCTGATTCCTATCCTGTGTGGAGTGCCCCAGGGCTCTGGCGTATTCCCTATTATTTACAACATATTTACCAAGCCCCTTTTTGATGATCTGGACCTTCTTGGTATCACCTACACAAACTATGCAGATGATACTCGGATTCTCCTCCCACTTTCAGGGGATTACAATAAGGATTTGGCCTTGGTGAATAGGATGTATCTCATCATCCAGGCATGGAGGGTAACCCACGGTCTATGCCTGAATGATGACAAAACAGAACTAGTCATCCTGGGTACTCATCCCAACCTCAAGAAACTAGGCTTGGAATACTTATTCGATATTGATGGCAACACTTTCAAGGTAGCCAAGGAGGTGAAGACACTTGGTTTCCATCTGGATGCCACCCTCTCCTTCGATAAACAGGTGAAATCTTTAGCATCAACCACAGCTTACACATGTAAGCTCATCAGAGCAGCTAAACACTTCATCTCAGAGTACAACTGCATTATTCTAGCGAGAGCCCTCATCTTATCTAGGATCGACTATTGCAATGCCTTATACATAGGTGCTAACAAATCAATCTCCCAGAGAATTCAAATATTGCATTCCTAAAAGATCACATATATCCAAGATAAGGCACAAAAACAACTGGCTGTCCACCCAAAACAAAATCCTCCTAAAAGTATCTTCATTCACCCATAAAGCCATGAACAATGAGGCACCCTCCTATCTCATGGATCAACAATTTAAGAGAAGCTCCTTTAGACCGTCAAGAATCCCTAGTGTTAACAGCCTTACCATTCGAGATTCAAACTAATCAAGGCCGGGGGCACCAGCTTCCCCGTCCAAGTGACACAAATATGGAATTCATTGCCACACCCTTTATGCGTTGAGCAATCCTACTTCAAATTTAGATCCAGTTATATCAATTTGCTGAAGTCTGCTAATGACTAACCGTAGTCACCAGACCACACCAGTTCCCCTTCCTACCTTGTCTGTACTTACCTCCCCACACTATCCCTCTCTTGCTCACTTATGCCATTGTTTGTATATACTTAACTGCCTTGTAATTGCTATGTAACTGCCTGTATATTTCTACCTTTTGTAAATATGTTTTGATAATTGTTTTCTACTGTATAGTACCATTTGTAACCATGTAAGCTTCGCATTTTATATACAGCTGCACCTGGTTACCTTTGTGTTTGGTGCACACTACAAATGAATAAAACAAGCAAACAAAAGAACAAACTGCTGGGCTAACAACTCTGCACCTCACTATCTTAAGGGAGGAGTCCAATAGTATCACATCATATCCTGATGCTCTCTATGTTGTCAGGGTGCTCTTTAGCTTCTGCAGTATAGCAAAGAGTGTGTGCTTCAAATAAAGAGTGATGGTGGACCCCATGGTAGTTCCTGCTGATTCATCTACTGCAAATGCAGTGTCTGCCAAAACCTGTTCACACTGATAGTGTCCTCTCATTACTGGGTCAAGTTTTTCACTGTAGTAAGCTACAGTGTGTGCCCACAACTTGTCCTCTGTGTCAATACTGCCTTCATCACTACTCCATCTGTGTGGGGAGAACACGAACAAATCCTTTTTGTAGTCTGGGATCCCTAATACTGGAGCTGGGCATATTGCTTCCTTTATTTCATTGAATGCCTCAGTCATCTCCTCCGTCCAGTTCATTGTCTTGTGTCCCTTCTGTGCATCTTTAAGAACACCAAGTAATGGCCTTGTGTATGTACTGAAGTCGAATACCCATACTCTGCAGTAATTGCACAACCCTAAAAACTGCTGTATTTCTTACTGTTGGGGGTTTGGCGGTCCTGCGTACTGTCTCCACCCTCTCTGGCATGATCTGTCAGCCATTTTGGGAAATTGTCTGTCCAATGTACAGTACTTCTTTCTGACAGTGCTGCAGTTTGGCCTTGTCCAGCTTGTACCCCTTGTCTGCTAACACTGTCAGAATGTACATTGAGTCATTTCTACATGTGTCTTCTGTTGTGCTGCAAATCAAAATGTCATCTACATATTGCAGGACAGTGTTTTCCATCTGTACATTGCCTAGCTACATCTGGAGGATCCTCTTGAATATAGAGGGTGACTTGCAGTACCCCTGTGGTTTCTATACATAAAGGAAGTCAAGTCGTGTGAGTCTGGGTGTAGTGGTACTGTGAAGAATGCATTCTTCAAGCCTATGACTGTGAAGCACGCAGCTTCCGCTGGTATGCTGCACAAAATTGTTGCTCGATTTGTGACCAAAGGATACTCTGCTTCTACAATGTGGTTTAGGGGGCATAAATCCTGCATGAAACGCCATGATCCTGATTTGATTTTTTGACAGGCTGCACAGCCGTGTTGCATGAGGACTCTGATGGTACTGGGATGCCCCACTCCACTAGTGCTGCAATTGTCTCATAAATGCCCTCATCTGGCTACTTTGAGAGTGGATATAGCTTTACTCTGGGTAGAATTGCACCAGGTTTTAACTTTAACTTCACTCCCCGTGTTTCTTTCAGAACCCCCACATCATAGGGACTTGTGATCCATAGGATGCTGGGTACCTTCACCAGATCTTCCTCACAGAAAGATGGTAGTGCTTTCAGTGCCATTGCCATTCTCTGTGGCACTTCCCTGTAATGTATTCTAAACCAGTAGGTCACACGCATCTCAAACACCATCTGGTGTTCTGATCATTTGTCTCTAAAGAGTTTGTTATCTAACAATGTGGTTAGCCTGCACCCTTCTGCCACTGCGATCACCGCTCGTCATGCGTGTCCTGTGTCATCCATCCCATGTATTGCTATCCACTCCTCCCACAGAATTACTGCCTCAATCTCTATTGGTACTGTTGTCTATTCCTTCTCATCCAGGTGGATCTCTGGTCTGAACAAGTACTTATTTGTCATCCGCCCACATCTTTCCTGCAATCCCTGGGAGACATGCAATTGCTGTATCAGTTCCAAACTTTAACAGTTCTTCATCCACTGGCGCCCTCCTCCATACCGTCGGTCTACAATATGCTTGAATGATCTCTCTTACATTGATCATGTGTATTCCTGGTGTGGAGCACACTAACCCTTTGTCAGTGAATAAAAGCGTCATGTTCAGTGTGCACATAATGTCTAGTCCCAGTATGTTTACAGGTGTCTGTCAAGAGTAAAGTAGAGGTAGTGACAAATCATGCTCCCCTATAGAAAGGGCAATATAATCTCTAAAAGGAACCACATCCCGAGCCCCAGAGAATCCTTGAGTATTCTTATCATCCCATCGCAATCTAAATGTTCCCTCTCGAATGCAGAACCTAGTAGTATCTGTGTCAACACGAAAGGAAAACGTTGTTTCACCTATCTCCACACATATGCTAGGTTCCTCTGCAGGGTTGGGTATGATGGAAGACATCAAGTCTGTCTGTGGACTGTCCTATTGCGGGTACAAGGACATCCCGTTGCCTGTAAATGGCTTGTTCCCTGTCATGGTGACCATTCCTAGTTTCCTAATGGGTACAGTAGCCATGGAGTCCATGAGTGGGCTTGTACTGCCAGCTGTACGCTGTCCTGCATTTGTGGCACCTGCTGTGTAGGACCTGCTGTGGTCCCGCATGTAGTCCACGAGGATGTCCAGTTCCTGGTTGCAGAAAGGCTTCTTCCTCTACATGCAGGAGGTCGTGGCTGTGTGTGGGGTCCCAGTCTGTGCTGCAGGTGCAACCTTCCTCATCTTGGATTGTGGCGCAGACCCTGGTTGGCAAATGCCGCCCTGATCAGTACGGCCAGTGGCACCGGTGGATTGATCCACGGGAGTGGCAGGTGGAGGGACGACCAAAGGCCTGACTTGCGTCAGTGGCAGCTGGGTGCCCTCTAATGGACCCTGCGCAGCAACATCCGCTGTGGCAGTGTCATTGATCGCGACTGTCCTGGTTGGCAGACTCACAACAACCGGGGTGTTGTTGGCTGCATCTGCCCCTGCACTTGCCAACACCCGGCTGGTCGGGGCAGGAGATGACATTAATGACCCAGGGACACATGTCTCGGTCAAGGCAGCCCTGCATGCACCTACGGTTTTCATCCTGCCCTGTTGGAAATCTTCCAAGGACTCTTCAAGTGCCAACGCAGCCTGCGCTGGCAGACCCTGAGCCTGGGTGGTAGTGTCCACAGCTGCACCTGCAGCTACCACTACCCTTGGGCCCGTGGCAGTCGATGAAACGGACTGCCGGGTCACACGGGCGCCAGTGCCAGATGCATTAGCTGCATCTCCCGGAACCACAGGGGGTGGTGGCATGACTGCACCGACACATGGCACAACATCGGGCTCAAGTGGCGCACCCCTTCCTCTTCCCCCTCTGCGGCCACCCTGCACACCCTGGAGTCCCCCTACTCCCTGGTCACCCCGGCCACGTCCCTGACCATGCCCGCCACGAGGAGAACGCCCAGCTGAGGCGCCCCTCGCCTTTGGTGGCCTCCCAACCATGGCACAGATGGAGTACTGCCGGCATAGATGGAGGAGTGCCAATGGGAGGTGTACACCACAATTGTCCTGGGCAACTGGGGTGAAGGGGGTGGGATGCAAGATGTTAACAGCCCCCCTGCACCTGCAAGGCTGTATGTGACCCCGGTGATGCTCAGGCACCCCAAAACTGCAATAAAACCGTGCACACAACACCGCAGCCTACATGCGTGGAATTAACGTCCCGCAGTACGCGGTGGCACCCAGTAACATTAAAAATGCGTACGCGTGGGACACACAGGCTATTATGACCTTGAAAACGGGTGTGATACACAGGGGCACCCGCAGTGGGAAAAATAGCATGCGTGACGCAACGTCAGACTAGCGTGATGATGAAAAACACGCGTAGCCAATACCCCTGCCAAAAGAAGAAATACATCCTTTATCCACTGTGAAGTTGTGATGGCGCGCGAAACAACACGAAGTAGCATCACACGTCTGTCTCCACGAAAGGCACGTACAGAGAACTGCTGGCCCCGCTCACCTTTAAGCTGTGCTGAGGGAAACACCCGTGCACGTTGCTTAAGCGCATATGCCCTTTCCTCGGATTATACGCATTCACACGCAGACGTGCAGTTTTTTCTCACGCTGAACCACTATGCACACGTCAGGAGGGAAACGCCCGCGCGTGTAACATCACTTACGCGCTTACGCGCTAAGGGCCTTTCCACAGATTTCACGCTGACGTGCAATTTTTTCACGTGCCAAATCACTCTGTATCAAGCTGGCCACACGAAAACACACGGAAGACCACGCTCCTGCCCAAAAGGCCATTTTCCTGCCCCAAGAGCCCCGAGCACGCTCCCACCAGCCATCTGTTGCTGCCTGCCTGCTGCCCACGTGCCCTGCTATTTTGTGCCTGCACGTCAGCCATCTGCAGGGGTCCAGTTGCTGTGTCCACCCCTGCTAGAACAGAAGACTCCCGACTGGGATACATCGCTCCACAGCCCAGCCCCAGGACCCAGTTGCACACCCACGCCTGCCTCAGGGGTCGCCATGTCGGGACAAACACCATCTGAGACCACTGGCGACCCCCTTCCAGAGAGGCAGAGGGCCACCAGCTTCAGTGAGAAGGAAGTTGGTATCCTGGTGGAGCATGTCCTGGGGCATTATGATGCCCTCTTTGGAACATCACGTGCAAACAAGGAAGGACGGGAGAGGATCTAGGAGGAAGTAGTGGTTGCCATCAATGTGGAGGGGGTGGCAACCCGCGACATCAAGCACGTCCGGAAGCGCTGGGAGGACTTCAGGTCCAGGACCCTATACAAGGCACGGCGCCTCGTGAAGGCAGAGAATGCAGAGGGGTGCCGGGTCAGCATGAGCAACATCCAGATGAGGGTCCTGGAAAGCGTAGGCCCAGCGCTCCATGCCCAGATCCTTCGGAGGCAGGCCCGTCTGGAGTTGAGCGGTAAGTGGTCAAGCATTGCTGTGTGAGACAGGGCATGTTGCAGTGTGCTGGTAGTCTGATACTTGCCTGTATGTGTAACATAGGCCATGTATGGATGTGTGTGTGCAGGGACATCATGGTCATGCATGTGAGACCAGTAATGTGTGAACCACATGGATGGTGCATGTGTTCCAATGCACCATGTTGAGCTGTATGCAGAATGCACGCATGAATGCATGCGAGTCTCTGTTCTTGGACATGGAGGGGGTGACGGATGGGTGCTGCTCTCATGTACATGTATGGTGCACATGTGTGTTTGTCTGAGAAGTGTATGTGTGACTTTGAAATGTCATGGATGCATGACAAATGTCCGTGATGATGTGTAGATTCACTCATGCAGTGCGGTCACCGGTGTACCCACTATGTCTGCGGTGTACAAGCCATGATGCATGACCCTCCGGTGATGTGTGTGCATGGGATCAGTATGAGCCATGATGCAAGTGAGTTTTAAGACAACATTTTGGTTAAAAGAGGCCCTTGTACATGGATGCTGATGTTGATTGCAGGCGGGACAGGATGGAAGTGACATTTGACAGTGCCACTCATGTGTTATTGCTTCCTGTCTAGGGGAATATTGTACTGTACCTTGATGCTTGTGTTCTATGTCTCCCTCTGTGCAGCGTTGAAAGAAGAATAGGGCGGAGACAGCGCTGTGGAGCCAAGCGGTGGGGATGCCTCCACCAGGCGGCGACGCAAGGCTCAGCCACCCTCCCAGGAATTGCCATCATCCGGGAGTGAGGGGACTGGTGCTGCGTCTGCCACTACGGCTGTAGCGGAAGGGCCGGGTGAGACCCCACAGGGGTTTGCAATGGCAGAGGATGGTGCAGAGACATCCAGGTTGGTGCTCTCCACAGAGGAGGAGGAGATCGCTACTGAGCCGCACATGGGGTCAGGTGGGGGTAGTACCAGTGGTGCAAGTGGTGCAGTCCAGGGCCAGGAGGCAGCACAGATCACCGCGGAGGGGCCTGTGCATGTCACTGTCCTTGACTCTGTGACTGCACCACCATGCACCAGCAGGGATGCCCCGTCCCAGGTCCGTCCGCAGGTAGGGGGAGGCCCACGTCATCTGCCTCTCCACTACCTGCAGACGAGGGGTCCCATGACCGTATGTGCTCCGTCCTGATTGGTGTCGCGTTGCGCACGTGTGACATTTGTGATGACGTGCATGCTTCCTGGGGGGAGCGCACATGCCATCACGAAGTGCAGCGTTGCGACGTGGCACTGTTGGGAGGGGCACTGGTCGGTGGGTTCCTACATGTGTCACACCCTCTGGTGGACCTCTCCTCCTCTGTGGAGACTATGTGCCAGTCATTCTCCCTGCCGTCTTCCGGCCCAGATTCCACCAGGGCCCCCTGTGAACCTGGCCTGACCAACACAGCCAGCTTGGTGGAGATCCCATCCCTGCCACAGTCGGGAGTCGGCGGTCCAACAGGGGTGGCCACCACAACAACTGGAGACCAGCAGATGGATGATGTGCAGGCATCATCGTACAGGGCACATGGACAGCATCAGCAGGAGTAGGCTCTAGGTGGGAGCAATGATGGGTCAGGGCCATCGACATCAGAGCGGCAGGCATCAGCCAGAGGGCAGGAGGACCCTGGTATGGGTGTGTCTTTCGTGTGGCTGCGGTTGGGCCGGTGTATGGTCAGAGCGGAGAACTCCATGCGGAGGGCACTGATACATTTTGATATTTTAATTCCATGTGTGGGATTCGCTCATTGGGTTCATGCACGTCAAATTGTGGTTTTGCACAATCTATGGCAAACTGTGTGTGTGTGACCGACAGGTGTTGATGTACATGGTTGACTTTTGTTTTGTGTCGTGACATAGGCATGTCGGTGTGTGGTGGATTGGTGAAATCATTGCATTGCAAGACTGGGGTGGCGTGCTGTGGAATTGCGGTGCACATGAGGGCCATGATTGTGCAGCTTCCTTTCGTGTTGCAGGGGGACATGAGTCGGGGCCTACTGGCAGGTGCCCCTCAATGCTGGGTGGATGGGGTGCTGGGGGACATGAGTCAGGGCCTGCTGGCAGGTGCCCCTCAATGCTGGGTTGATGGGGGTGCTGGGGGACATGAGTCGGGGCCTGCTGGCAGGTGCCCTTCAATGCTGGGTGGATGGGGTGCTGGCGGACATGAGTCGGGGCCTGCTGGCAGGTGCCCCTCAATGCTGGGTGGATGTGGGTCCTGGGGGACATGAGTCGGGGCCTGCTGGCAGGTGCCCCTCAATGCTGGGTGGATGGGGTGCTAGGGGACATGAGTCGGGGGCTGCTGGCAGGTGCCCCTCAATGCTGGGTGGATGGGGGCGCTGGGGGATATAAGTCAGTGCTCACTTGTGCATGGTGACATTTGGGCTGGCTGGGGGTCTTCAGCAGGGCGGATAGGCTGCCTGTGGGGCATGACCAGGGGTGTACTGTGTACCCCTGTTTTGATGTCTGACTGCAGGCCCTGGGGAGGGGGGAGAGGGCACACCTGGGAGGACACACACTGTCAATTCGTTGAGGCACCCCCGAAATACACGTACCCCCCTCGCACAGGGCCAATCGCGTGTGAAACTTCCTGTGCACCCCCGAAATACACGTACCCTGCTCGCAGAGGGCCAAACGCGTGTGAAACTTCCCACGTACCCCAGAAATACACATACCCCGCTTGCACAGGGCCAATCGCATGTGAAACTTCCTGCGCACCCGAGAAATACATGTACCCCGCTCGCCCAAGGCCTATCGCGTGTGAAACTCCCCGCGCACCCCTCAGAATACTCGTCCACCCTCGCCCAAGGCCTATCGCGTGTGAAACTCCCCGCACACCCCTCCGAATAAACGTACCCCACTTGCCCAAGGCCAATCGCGTGTAAAACTTCACGCGCACCCCCGAAATACATGTACCCCGTTCGCCCAAGGCCTTTCATGTGTGAAACTCCCTGCGCACCCTTCAGAATACACATACCCCGCTCGCCCAAGGCCTATCGTGTGAGAAACTCCCCGCGCACCCCTCAGAATACACGTACCCCACTCGCCCAAGGCCAATTGCATGTAAAACTTCCCACGCACCCCCGAAATACAGGTACCCCGCTCACCCAAGGCCTATCGCGTGTGAAATTCCCGGCACACCCCTCAAAATACACGTAACCCGCACGCCCAAGGATTATCGCGTGTGAAACTCCCCGCACAACCCTCAGAATACACGTAACCCACTCGCCCAAGGCCAACCACATGTAAAACTTCCCACGCACCCCCGAAATACACGTAGCCCGCTCGCACAGGGCCAATCGCGTGTAAAACTTCCCGCGTACCCCTGAAATACATGTACCCAACTCGCAGAGGGCCAATTGCGTGTGAAAGTTCCAGCGCACCCCAGAAATACACGTACTCCGCTCGCACAGGGCCAATCGCGTGTGAAACTTCCCGCGCACCCCGGAAATACACGTACCCCGCTCACACAGGGCCAATCGCGTGTGAAACTTCCCGCACACCCCCAAAATACACGTACCCCGCTCGCACAGGGCCAATCATGTGTAAAACTTCCCGCGCACCCCAGAAATACATGTACCACGCTCGAACAGGTCCAATCGCATGTGAAACTTCCCGCGCACCCCTGAAATACACATACCCCACTCGCAGAGGGCCAATCACGTGTGAAAGTTCCCACCCACCCCAGAAATACATGTACTCCGCTCGCACAGGGCCAATCGCGTGTGAAACTTCCCGCGCACCCCGAAAATACACATACCCTGCTCGCAGAGGGCCAATCGCGTGTAAAACTTCCTGCGCACCACAGAAATACACGTAACCCGCTCGCAGAGGGCCAATCGTGTGTAAAACTTCCTGCGCATCCCCCGAAATACACGTACCCCACTTGCACAGGGCTAATAACGTGTGAAACTTCCCACACACCCCAGAAATACACGTACCCCACTCGCACAGGGCCAATCGCGTGTGAAACTTCCAGCGCACCCCTGAAATACATGTATCCCGCTCGCACAGGGCCAATCGCGTGTAATACTTCCCACACAGCACGGTACGTGTATTCAGAGGGGTGCGCAGGGACTTTTACAGACTTTTTCGTAGTTGGGGGGCTGTATGCTGGTCGACTGGCCTGTGCACCATGTACGGGATTTGTTTGGGGGTTGGTGGCATAACTGGCGCTGCTGCAGGGTCGCTGCGCCACTCTGCACCACTGCTGGTTTTGTCTGTTAAGATCCATGAATACGCTGTGTGCGGAAATGGATTTTGGCACACGCGGTTCGTGCACACTGCCACACGTGCACACTGTGCGCCAGCCCCGTGCACCACTTGTGCGCTGAATTCTATGAATTAGCCCCTTCATTTTTTCTTTTATGTGGTCCTCCACAAACTGTTTCAAAACATTGAAATTTACCTTGAGCATGTCCATTTTCTGTTCCATGAGTTGCAGAGTCTTTTCCAATGTGTCTTTTGGTGTATTATTTTCAATGTTTGTATGGTATTTTAAAAATAAATATATATATATATATGTTAAGTACACATAAAGTAATGATTATTAATTTGCTTATTTTCCTCAAGCCATTCCAAAGTACTGAACATTTCTGTGTAAAAAACAAAAATATATTCATTTTAGTGTATCTAATACAAAAAGTTTAGAAATATATAAGAAAAATAAAGTTCAATTACTAGTTTCTGGTAAGTTGTATTCTTACTGTTGTGTACGTCTGCTGTTGTCATCCTTGATTTCCTGGATGTTAGTATTAGCAGTGCATGGTGGTGGCGCGAGTTATGGTTGCTTAGCTTACCATGAATGGCAAATTTGAGGGGGTTTTCGGTTTTACTTGGAACCATAGCATCCCTTTAACAATGTTTTTATTTATTGAATTCTATAGGTTTTTAGTAGCCCAACTAAACCGTAACGTCCCTTTAACAAAGTTCTTTTTTTACTGAATACTTAATTATAAACATTTCCAAACACACACGCATAATGTTCCATAGATATACTTGTATACCAGCAGTTAGCCCTTCTCCTAGCCTTGAAGCAGGGGTAAAACAACTCCCAGCTACAAACAATGTCGAATCCTCGTCCATTTGCTGATGGATATAAACTATTTGGATCTGTTTTGATGAAAGATAAACGCTAATATGTGTGTTCTAATGTGTTGCAGAAAATCAGTCTAAGCACTTTATTAAAATACATCTAGTACACCGTCCTTTTCTGCTGTAAAATAATTAACAACATGTAGATTCTTCCTCCCACGTATTAAACTCCATGCACAAAATAAACATACCACAGGCAGTAAATGATCAGTTAATGGCTGTACATTATCACAGAAAGCTGTTTCTCAAGAAAGGAATTAAAAGTGTTTGTCACAGCTTTAATTAACCGCTGTTGTTCCATCTGGAAATGTATTCTGTGCTGGCTCAAGCAGTAGACATTTTGACATCATAATTTCAGCATAATAACTAATTACACAGCACAAGTGATGTGATTTTCTAATTACTGGTCAGTAATGATGTCACAACTAACCGTTAATAAAGGAATAATTTTCTAGGTGTGTGAAAAACTAACATATATCCACAAAATGATAGCAAAAGAAGTTATAAATGCTTTAGCAGATGTGTCCTTAATCACTTTAATTTCAAGATTGGTTAAAAAGACTCTTGTATTGGAATTCATAATTTATTATTTGGAGTACGTTTTTTTGGCATATAGTTGAAAGGTACTGTGCCAGCATATAGAAGTTTTACATATATCTGCTGTATAGTTTGTTAAAACAAACCTGCAGAATGTTTTCATTGGTGAGATGGATGTAGATCCTGTAAGAGAAAACTGCAAGTTTAGAAAGGAAGCTTGCGATGAATCAGCCTCTGATTGACAGCACAATTACACTTTCAGAGTTAAAGGATACAGCTGAACTATTAAGCTGAACTGAAAATGTTAGATTGAGAGTTTGTGGCTCTGAGTGGTAGAAAGCTCTGTGTCTGCCTAAAGAGCCAATAAGAATGGCATTACGATACATGGCTCGTAAGAGAAGAATGGATCCTGTGTTCCTCTCCCCCCATGTCCATGGACACATCTGGTGGTTCACTGACAGATCCCATGTGCCATTCTGGCACTTTACCATGCCCCTTTCTACCCCTGTAGTGAAAGAGGACTGCTTTGCTTGTAGACACTTGCGTCTGTTCTCAGACAATGGGAGGGAAACACATGTGTTCTGATTCTGAGGGGGATATTGAACTTAAAATAAAAAAAAAATATAGGTTGTTCATTTCATTCTGCATATTGCTAAAAGCTGGAGCTATACAAGAGCATGTGTGTGTGTGATTGGAGAGTCATTGGTTAATTGGTTGGGCATATATGTAATGCAGCAGGGTACTTTACATAACCTTGGTTGTAGGTGGTGAAGTGGTATGTAACTGGTGGTATGCAGTGAAATCAGGTGTCACACATGTGTCAGAGCATGGTGAATTGCCTAAACCCTCACATGATTATTAGTCATTGTGAAAGAGATGATATCTTACTGAATATCTTTGCAATTTACCATGAAAAATACATTTGGAGCTCTAAAGGCACTTTCTCTACACACCATGTGTATCTTTTCCAGGATTACTCAAAGACAACTATGGAAGAGGTCAACATAAATTTGTTCACAAAATGAAAAATCCAGGATTTATGAAAATAAAGTAAGCCCACCACCCACTAACTTCATGTATGTGCTCTTAATTAGTGCCAGGTAACAATGAGCCAAGTGTGTCAAAATGTTCAAAGACACCAAACAGTGGATCATCATTCCCAAAGAAGAGTAGACACATGATTGGCCACTGCCAGGGTCCAGGCCTACAAAATCCCACAGACCTACTATTCAAATACTCATTCACAGCACACATTGCATCAACATGGACAGGGAAGAAGCGGGCACGGGACTTCAGATCATGCCTCCATTTTTCCCAGGCCCTGATTATAACAAAGCATACAGAGACTCTCAACACCAGGAGTTCCCGAATCAAGCTTCATCAGAGATTTTTCAAACGCGCAGGAGGGCATACTAACGGTGAGGTACTCACAAAAACAAGTACTAATTAATCTTCCTGATAAACAAACTGAGCAGAACTGTACTATCCATCGTGCATAAGGGCCTCTCTTTTTTGCCCATCAATCCCAAGGATAGGATCTCCACCAAAATTGAAATAGGGACATTTCTGCATAAGGTCAGATTAAACATCATTTTTAAGGAAGACGCTGAACACGCTGATACAAACTGCACTGGCCTATGTCCCAAGAAGAAAACCCACCAGTGAAATCCTCACATTTGAAAAGTAGAAATGATTTAGCAGCCCTATCCATGTTTTTTTTTTTTATTGGATATTTATAATGCTTCTATACAGCCAATGGTGTGTCAAGGCGCAAATCCAAAAACCCATGGCACAACCTGTCCAATGCAGAAAGACTGTCCCTAGAAAAACATAGCAAATGCAGAGATCTGGTGATCAAACCAGCCGACAAAGGAGGTGGGATTATTTTAATTGGAAAAGACCAGTATGAAAGTATGGTCCTCACTCTTCTCAGTGACCAAAAAACTATTTGACCCTTAATCAAAACCACACCATGGGAATAAAACAGCTTATCTCCGAATTTAAACTGTTTGTCCTCAATAGAGATTGGATCACTAGAAATCAATGCGACTTTCTCAACAGCACATCTCACCACATCTCACAGAACACCTTATTGGTATGTCCTTCCCAAAGTACACATGAGCAGCATTAATGCTCCAGGGAGGCTGATTGTGTCTGGCTGTGTTTCAGTGCTAGACCCCTTGTGCAAATTTGTTTTCCTGAAACCACTCAGCCAAAACACTAGATCTACAATGACCACTAGGGGTTTCCTCTTAACTCTGCATACCAGAACCATAAGGTAAGAAAACCTTCACAATTGAAATGCTATATGCATATATTCTCCCTCTCTTCTCTATACTAGACTGTTACTTACCTTTGCCGGGCCTGTCTCCACCAGATTTATTTCTCAACACTGTGATCAAGGCACACTCCTCAAATCCATACAGAAGTGTGTGTTTTTACATTTCTTCATACCAGAACAAATGTGTTTGTGTTCTGAGCAATGCTTTGTTTCTTTAGGACCACTCATCTTTTATTATTTTCAATCTTTTTCTCCAGAAAATATGACATAAATACATTCAATTGATTGATGCAATTAATCTGTCAATGCCTGATGGATGGCACTACTGTCTGGTGAGCGCCCCCTTAACTTCTAGAACAAATTTGCCACTATTTATTTTTGTTTATCCCCTTATTGCACAAACACTACTCTGACTTAGATGTGTCCTCTTTTTCACATAAGCGGGGTCCACCTGACTAGAACTTGGTCCTGAGGAAGGTGCCTGTCGGGCAAGCACCCAAACGTCTTTTGATGCCAAACCTGATTCCAATACTTCCCCACAGAGGACTGCTTTCTTATGATTCATCTCAACCCCAACATTAACAGATCCTACATATGTATATTTTGTCTAACAACTTTTATACAGAATAGTTGCACTCAAACAGATTGCAAAGATATTCATTACCACTGATTAATTATTCATACATCTGCTAACTTTCTAAGACGTTAACAGATGTTTCTGTAATTACTGCTCTTCACACACAGATGTATGTTTTATCTGATGAACTCTTTACAGATTAATTTACAAGTCTGACTGTGCTTCCTGTACCATACTTTCCTTTGCAGAAAATCTTCTTTCCTCTTTTTAGAATATTAACATTATCTATAAGGTGTGTAACAAAAATGTGTTGATTTTGAATGTTAATATGTTATCATGTAATACTCTGTGCTTTTTGCTTATGTCTAGAATAGTCTAGAATACCCAGTGTCCTTTTATATACTGAATACATGTTTGTATACATTTTGCCATTTCCTTTATTAAATGCAACTTCTATGAAATGTCGATTTCATGAACATGAACAATGGTTATCATTGTGGCTAAGTCTTACTTTGACATTAACTGTGACTGAAATTATTCTTGCATTTATTAGTAGTTCTCCAACAGGTTCAGGTTCATTGTAAATCCCCCCAGTTCTTGATTGTGTAGGGGTACCCTTCCCACTTCATATCACTATTATAGCAAACCCTACTGCAGGCAGCTACATGGCTTTGGAAAAGAGGGATTAGGGCCTGTCCTATGATCAAACCCCAGCTCTACTTTTCCGTGGCGTTGTTTATAACACCATCTACATCATTAACATGACCAGAGAAAATAGGCGCAGTGGGCCTCATTACAAGTTTGGCAGTGCAGTAAAAAAAAAAACAGCAGTAATTTAGTTACTGCCACATTTTGTGGAAGTAACAGAATTACCTCAAAATGTTCCACACTGCTGAATTCCGAGTTTTGATGAAAAGTGGAGGATCCACATTCAGCAAAAAGTTGAACATAAACTCTCCAGTTTTCCTACAATGATAAGCAAATTTACTGCAGTGTAAATTTGTTAAAATTCCAGTGGAGAGTTATGAACTCCAGAAAGGGGAAATCACACTGCTCTAACACCACTTGTAAAACTGTGGTAACTACAAATGAGACAGAGTGCTCTTAATAGTCAGGGAGTGAAAATAGTGTTTTGGTGTTTTGGGGTTGGTGGTGGCTACTGTGTTTCCTCGAACATTGTGGAGCAACTTGAGTATTTTTTTCATCTCTACTGTTGCCGTGCCAAGGAGGAGGACTTTTACCTTAAAAACATCACTCTGAGCAGAGTGTGCAGCATGTAAAGAGTGTTTTGATGTTTGGGCATGAGGTCATCATTTTGTGTTCACCAGTTTATCAGCTGAGGTATCTGTCTGGGACCTGCTGGCTGTTGACAAATTCTCACACCTTCCAGTCACCCTGAACTTCATTACCGTTTTTGGTAAGTCTTCCACCTTTCGCTCCTTTTGTGCTTTTGCGCTTGCCATTTGTTGGCATAATTACTCCGCATTGATAACACGCTCCCGTGCTATTTAATAACTAACTAGGGGATCGGACCAGCAATAATTCCCTCTGGCGTGACTCCATCGCAGCCACAAGGAAGCGTCAAGCCACCACAGCCGCCGCAACACGACCTGTGAAACGTGCTGCAGTAAACAGGAAAGGCAACATGATTAATATACCACAGACATTAGGGCTGCTCTCAAGCACCATGGAAGGTGAAGGGGGGAGTGACAGCGTTTCCCAACGTAATGTGTCATTTTTTCAATCTAAATCTGGGCCCTCGTTGGAATCAGAGCATATTGATTTAACTTCACCTAAAGAAAACAAAAAAAAAAGGCTGCAACACTTGTTACAAATTTGTCAACAACACACGGTGGCCATTTTTGATTTTGCAATGAATACCAAGCCTGACATGAAGATTACAGACTTTTACCAAGCTTCTAGTGTTACTCTCCAGGAAGCTGCAGCTGATCTCTGTGCTGAACTAGTCGATGAACTTAGTTCTGACATTCCCTGTATTGGCTCAAAGGCTATTGAAACCATAGTAAAGGCGTTGATTATCCCCAATGTGGGATATCCTTTAGATCTTATTGTGAGTAAAGTCAGTTCACCTTAATCAGGTACTCCTACTATAAGTCTCCCTATTACCACAGCCACCAGTCAGCTGCATTGAATAAGCAGGCTAATGTGGGGCTTTCTATGCAGGAGGATTCACAAAACTTTTTTGCCTCTAGCCCAAAGAAAGCTGAATTAGCCCACCACACGGAGTCTGATGTCACCATTGTGATGCACTCTCCTATTACACATTCTATCCCAGTGTTCTTTATGAATTGTTCTTTGTTGAAGGCTCGAAATCTTATCGTGGAGCAGAGTTGCATATCTCAGGATTGTGATGATAGTACATGCTCAGCGGCCATGTTTAATATACTTGAAACCTTACTTTCTCAAATAACCCCCAATTGTGATGCTATTGCAGCAAAACTGGGTAAACTCTGTTTAAGTTCTGACAACACAACGTCTGTGATGAATAACATCATTAAGGCTTTAAGTATCATGTCTGGTCGCGGAGAGGCTTCTAATGAAATGGTGACTGCTTTGTCAAGCTTATTTCAGGAATATGTTCATCGGAATAAAGCATGCCCTACTTCATAGTCAAACCACAAATTGGATCTCAATTCTACTGCCTGTTATTCATGCAAAAAGAACAAATCTGTAAAGTAGGTGATTATGTATGAAAATTTAGCTGGGGTAAAAAAAGAGGAAGAAACAATGTCAAAGATCCGTCCGTGAATTTGCCATTCTTCCTACTTCCCTGTCTTCCCCTCCGGTAAAGCCTAAATCTACATCTCAAGGCAATAAGAACGCTCTGCGATCAACTAACTGTGCAGCTATATTTCCCACATAGACTGTTAAGGCAGTGCCAACGACAGGAGAAAACCTTCTAGAAAGTCAGCAACTTAAGGGTTAAAAAAAGGAAACAACTATAGACTTCATTTCCATCAAAAGTCTATTGATGGAGGGAAAGTTCCTATCAAAGCTCCTCCTGGAACTGTAGAATTTGTTGAGGATTATTCTTTTAATTTAGAAGATTTATTTTCTAATCAAGTATCTACTGAGCCAGTAAGCTTTCCCTAAACCACAGGCACACGCTCTTCAAAGAACAATGTGATGACTCAGTTAGACCTGGGTTGGCCACCTGAGGATATCCTTATAAATGCTAGGTCGCTGTCCTCTACAACTACCGTTAAGGCATTAACAATACAAAGCATTTTTTGCGATGTCAGTAGATTTTACATTAATCATTTTCACCTTTTGGAACTATTAAATACTTTTATGCTATTGTGCTTTATTAGAAGCAGTGATATACGTATAGTTGACATAATCGAAAATGTAAGCCAAGCTACTTCTGTTGCTCACTTTTTTGCTGAAAGTACCCTTTTGTATATTATGGAGTATAGTGCCTCCTTACTGAAATTGGGATATGAATGTGCCTCTGTTGAGATGAAAGATAATAGTAAGAATTGGCATATGTATGACGTTTGTGGGGTCAGCAGGATCACTCTACTGACCTTAGACTCATCTGGTCAGTCTTTGCATTTTGGCCCCTCTCACCACAATAACTTTCCCAGCCTCGATCAGCATCTTATTGACCACAGCTACCCACTAGAGAAGGCAACATAGGAGATGAGTCCCATTGGGAATGGCTGGCAAACATGGTGGAGAGGCGTCATACTTCTCGTACCTAACTGTGGTCTCTGCCACCTTTTCTTCTATTAAGTTGGAATACCCGTGGGAACTCTCACTTGTTTGAAAAAGATGTTTTTTTGAAACATATTGATAGGATTTGTGTGGTGGCACTACAGGAGACTTGGCTTGTGAACTCCCTTATAATCAATGGGTGGAACATCCTCACCCGCCTTGAGGTACAGAGACTTAGAGGCTGCCCCAAAGGTGGTTTTGTCTTTGGTGTTAAGAAAAACTTGGCCTTGTCAGAGATTCCCTGCAGATCATAGAACATTCTTATTGGCAAAATAACTGCTCCACTAGACCCTTATTCACATTTACAACATGAGTTAATCATTCTTAATATGTATGTACCCCGTTATGAGAAGATCCATCTGGGTATGATTAAGGAATTGGAGAATGTCCTTAATGAAATTAATAACGACATTCCAATCTCGGTCTGCAGGGATTTTAACGCCAATATTCCATGTTTTTCTGCCCTTGATGGAAGGGGTTGGAGTTGTGAAGATCTTATTGGTCAGAATTAAAGCACTCTTAGAGCGTTTTGTCAAGGGAAATGTTGGGTGTGCTTGTTGTCTTCGAATGGCTTCAATATGGTGAAGGGTGCCTTCCCCTCTGTTAACCCACCTCATTATACTTGGGTTGGCAATGGAGAAAGTAGTACATTGGACTGCATGTTTGTAGCAAATTCTGCCACACTGATAGACAAAATGTGTATTTTCCAATGACATGAGAGTGACCAATATACGCTCATTTCCCGCTTAAACTTGCACGCCCAACCACCAGGCCTTATAACAACTGGACAACTAACTGTTATTGTTATGCTTAATCAAATTCCTTGGACTGACCAACTGCTATATAAAGCCTCCCTTGTGACTCGAAATACCCTTAATAAGTACATGGAGGTGCACTTTCTCGATTTAGGTACTGCTACCATTGAGACTGCTATGTCAGCTATCACACAATTCGCGCTATTAAGAAAATATTAAGAAATGTTCCATGGTTAAATCTCTATCTACGCATAGGGTGTCTTTAGCTCTAATAAACTTCACTCCCATTACTATGATAGAAAGATTAGAAATAGGAAAAGAGCTCTCCATTGAGAATTGCGTATTTTGGCTAAATTGGATCTAGGTACTACAGAGCAGAGCGCTAAAGTAAGGGTTGGCAAACAAAAGTATGCTAAATGGCTAAAAAGGCATATGTTTTTATTGGAGTGCGCTAGCTTGAAGACCGTAGTGCAGGTGTCCACTACTAACGACTCTGAAGGCAAAAGGCTGGAGACATTAATGGTGTTTCGGAAACTGCTTGCGTTCTTCATATTCTTAGACATATGGTGTTACCCATGCAGATGTTTTTTCCGGCAGAATTACTCCAAACTAATTGTCAGTTTCAGAATAGTGTTGGTGATATCTGCAGGCTCATTACTGGTAGTAAATCTTCTAGGGCTCTGGGCGCGGATGGGGTCTGTAGCTCACTTATTAAGCTTGACCCTGATATTTGGTCACACACCTTGTTTTAGTTGTTTTGCTGCATTTACATTATTCAAGATATTCCTTCTTCCTGGCACGATAGTGTTATTGTACCGGTCCTAAATAAAGGTAGTCAAGATAAACCATCTAACTATCAACTCCTTGATATGTTGGATGCTCCTGCAAAGCTTTTCACTCAAGCCTTACTTGAGGAACTGGAAATTTGGGCAGAATCTTGTAATATTACACCATTCAAACAAACCAGGTTCCAGATGGGCTACAGTACGACTATTAACTGTTTCGGTCTCATTACTACTATTCAACAGGCTTGCAAGATCAGGAAAATCCTAGTATTTGTGGCCTATGTCGACTTAAGTGCCGCTTTCAACACTGTAGATTGTTTGCGCCAATGGAGCAAGCTCCAAAGCTGGGCTATCTCATTGGGACTTCTGAAGATGATTATTATTCTCCATGACCAAACTAGGGTCAAAGTAAGGTTGAATCAGCATGGGGGATCATCTTCTCGGAAAAATAGCTCCTATGCTCTTCAACGTTTACCATTCAGATGTAGGAAGTGCCCTTAAAGATGTTTCTGACATTCCCTTTACACTTGGTTCTACTATACTACAATGACTGGGTTACGTGGATGACCTTGTCATCCTTGATCTCACTCCTGGTGGTCTGTAAACCTCTTTGAATAACATGAAGAGTTATTCTGGCTTAATTCTTTTGTAGTTAATACTACTAAAACCAAAATTATGGTCTTTAACACGTCCAAGGAAAAAACACAAAAGGTAGGCTTGGAACTGGACGGGGTTCAGATGGAGGATGTCCACATCTATACATATTTGGGGATCTACCTTGACTGTAAACTCAGAGGAAATGTGCACCTAGATCAGGTGAGACCTCTAACATTCTTGACATTGGGCCGTATTAGGGCTTGTGCTAACAAATGAGGGGGGGGTTCTCTTGCAATTCTTCTTCAGCTATTTCAACCCAAGATAAATTCTGTCATCCTCTATAGGGCTGTCATTTGGGCATTAGCAAATTGGGAGGAAGTGGGAAAACTGGAGCATACAATTTTACAGAAACTATTAAAATTGCCACCTTATACATCAATCAAAATGGTTTAGTTTATTTAGAATTCAACATCATGCCTATTATTCAAAAATCCAATTATGTTGTTTAACTACACTATAGAAGCTAGCTAAAGCTCCAATTACTACTTTACAAGGTCGTATTTATGACGTTCTGCTGACTACATCTTCATTGATGTCTAGCAGTCATATTTTAACATTTTCGGCTATGACAAATAATTGGTACAACTAGCCTCCGGAGAAACATTGGGCATAACATTCTGCCTCTTTAAGTCTAACATGAAATATATTATTTCGGTCGGGAACAATCCATTGTTAATTTAGCAACTCACAATCATGCCATGGAGTTTGTTCGCTATATTCAGGATAGGGAGAATGTATCTATGTTGGTTAAATGATTCATTGGGAACTCCCTGATCTGGGATTACTTGAAATATAACACGGTTAGGACATGGGAAATCGATGGGGCTTGGTCACAGTTATGGGAACATAGGGTGTGTCGCCTATGTGGTGAGGATATCTTGGAGTCAGTTAAACATCTTGTCACACAATTTGAGTCCTTGCAGATATTGAGAAGGCAGACACTACAGGCAGTGGGACTGTGGGAGGCTTCAACAACTAGGTGTACGCATGTTTCATCATTAGGTCCAATTTGTTTATGTGCACTTTTGATTTGCACTTGATTGTTTTATTCATAATTATGTTGAATTTGTGACAGGTTTGTAAATAAACTGTATCACAATTAAATAAATAAAAAATACAAAAAATCCTGCCCAGTGATAATATGGAGCTATTAATCACTTTCAATGAAGGAATTATTGTATACAAGTACAAGCTACAGAGGCACCCGTCGACTCAAACTAAAGACTATTTCACTTGAACTGTGATTTGGCTGTCTCTAGACAAATATGAAGGTGTTAATGTATCCCTGGTATCTGTATCCATGCCTAAAATCATCCAGAAGAACACCTGTGTGAAATTAGAGGAGGAATATTTTGGGAATGTAAGAGCAAACATAATATTTATATATGTCATATCTGTGGCCATTACATTGATGGAAATCTATGAGTCATGCATACGAAGTTTAAAGACAGATCTAAGGGAAGTTGAATACTGGCTGTCCTACTGTGGGTGTCTGCAAACATCACAAAATAAACACATTGTCCCTCATTACAACACCGGCGCTAAACCATGGCGCTATTAGCACCATGGTTGGTGCCGGTGTTGTAACGGGTCTGCCATGGTTCAATGGGGAATTACCACCCCATTCCAAGGTTGGCAGGGCGGTAATTCCCCATTGAACCATGGCCCTTCTCCATTCCCATTTTTGGCGCTAAGTGTAGACCAGCCGTTAAGGTTGGGTCCCGCAAAGGACCTCGTAGTAATGCGCTAAGTGTTTAACGGCGCCGCAGCCTTTTACGTCGCTGTTAAACACTTAGCGCCAGGGTCGTAATGAGGCCCATTATGTGCCCTTTACTACACGTATTTCATGAACAAAGAGCACAGCATGTTGGGGTCCATGGACAGAATTACATGCCCTGAGCATGTGGGTTTCTACACACAATGTTAAGCAATTCCCTTTTTTGTCCCTTCACTAAATATATTTGAAGCCATCCTCACCACCCCACATCTGTGTTGTATCATTTGTAAAACATGCATAAAGCAGTACATTTCAAGGCACATACTTATTTCTTTGTCCACTAACACACACACAAGCGCTCAAACAATTAACTATAAGTGAACATTTGAAAACACACACTTTTTTGCACTTAACTACATATGTTGGATCCTATCCTTACCACTTCTCACTTCCCCAGAGTTTGATTTATGTTTAAGAGAAGCATAAACATATATCTTCAAAAAAAGTCTTTACGGCGCTGTTCATGGACACCAGGCATAGGCTGTGAATCCAACAAGCATTCATTTGAACATTTCTGATGTTTATAGCGTTTCTCTTTTGATGAATCAGCACCGTTGTGTGGTGTCTACAAATGTTACGTAGCTCCCTGATTGGTTGTATTTGTGGTCACTGAATCAAGAAGATGGTCCACAATTAGCTGTACCTTCTTTTTGGGCATTTAAAAAAAAATGCACTGAACCCAGTCGATGAACACCATATTTGTAAAAGCACACTTTTTGATCTTTTGGAACAGGTTTCATATAATCTGTCCAGCGATTAGGGCAGTAGGTGCAAAAGAATATGTTTCCCCATTCAAGTGAACCCTGATTTTGAAAATATTGAGACCCTCATTATAACTTTACCCTCACTTTCAGATTCGTCAAACAACTCAAAAGTTATACACTGCCCAAAAAGAGATCTTACTATAAAGAAGTCATCCTTACCATAACTACAGGGGCTCTATTACCGATCCTGTAACATACAAAGGCATGAATGTCCTTGAACATTTGGCAACAGAACGTCCCTGAATATCTGATCTGCTCACAAACATTGGAAAAGCAACAACACACTTGTTTTCCCCTTTTCTAGACATGTTGCTTCTCATATTCACTAGTCTTCACCTACCTAGATGTTACTTCATATGCCAAGCAAGTATAATGTTGTGTTTTTTAATATGTCATCAGAGCACTGTTTGCAAACTAGTGGTCAAGTTTGTGAAGGCAAGACGGCATTCGTTTAAAAGTGTTTCACCTACCACATTTATGCATTGACCAATCAACTCCTTTTTGCGATGTCCATACATGTTATGCACCTCTGTGATTGGCCTGCGGGTCCGCAGACACCAATTAAGGAAGTGAGTCTATGGACCGTATGGCGATATCACTGTATTGATACCTATGTTTTTGGTATTTTAAAAAAATATATATATATATATGTATATATATATATTCAGTGAAAAAACTTTGTTAAAGGGACGTTATGGTTAAGTTGCGCTACTAAAAACCTATGAAATTCAGTGAAAAAACTTTGTTAAAGGGACGTTATGGTTCCAAGTAAAACCGAAAAACCCTTGAAATTCGCCAGTTATGGTAAGCTAAGCATGTCCTGGGTGTTAGTCTTAGCAGTGCACGGTGGCGGCGCAAGTTATGGTTGCTTAGCTTACCATAACTGGCGAATTTCAAGGGTTTTTCGGTTTTACTTGGAACCATAACGTCCCTTTAACAAAGTTTTTTTCACTGAATTTCATAGGTTTTTAGTAGCGCAACTTAACCATAACGTCCCTTTAACAAAGTTTTTTCACTGAATTTCATAGTTTTTAGTAGCACAACTTAACAATAATGACTTTGACTTTATATGCATGTCATATGGAACTGACTAGATCTCTTCTTATGAACTTGATGTCCGCGAACTTATTTAATGTTCGCGGACATGTTCGGAGAACAGTACCACCACCCAAAAACTCTGGGGAGGTATGTGTAATAGTTATATCATAACATAGGAACATTTAACAAATTCACAAAGCAGCACACATACAAAGTATATGTAGTAATACTTAAAAAATGTTACCCATATATGTAACACACTAACCATTCATGTAAATACAATATGTTTTAAAAAGGAATATACCAAAAGAAGATATAGTGGCTTCCACCATAATTACCCCACAGACGCTCCACAACCAACAGCAAGACCAGACGTATACACTACTGATTACATATCTCACCAGACATAGTAAGTGCACTTCTTTTTACTCATATATTTATAAACTTTCTATATTAGAAAAAAAAAAACATATTACTTTTTTGTTTTCTCACAGAAATGTGTAGTACTCTCGACTGGCTAGAGGAGCATTTCCCACAAGAGGAAATGTTAGAAAATAGTCCACCTAATAGTACACACTTTACTATATAAACCAATTAATAAATAATATTTTGTATACATTTAACATATATATTTTTTTTTATTACAGACCATACAAACATTCCAAGCATCTCACAACAACAATCAGAGGATATCACTCTACAGCAGATTCATCAAAAAATGGACGACCTTATGCAAAATGTTATGGATTTGAAAAACTTTGTGGAAAATTATGTGAAACCCCCAACAGCACACCATTGTCCAACCTGCACTTGTCCCCCCTTACCCTATCCCACGCAGTTAACCCCAAACCCTGTCTATGGAGGAAAGCGTTTCAATGAGATTTCCTTCCCTTCTTCACCTGATCCCAGTTATCTAGAAATCCCTAATTCTCCTGTTTTTGTTTCCGTTTCTGCCCCACCTTCCCAGTCATAATTGTATTAATATATGAAATAAAGTTACTTTTCTTATATTGTGTTGTAATTACTTTCAGTTCCTTGTAATAAAACCAATTTAGGTGTCCACGGACACCGCGGTTGTTCGGAAATGTTCGTAAAGAAACAAAAATGTAACTGTCCTGAGGATACTACATCTGTCCGTAATGTTCTCATGCAAGTTCAAAATGTTCAAAGAACACTCGTAGTGTCCTGAAATGTTCGTAAAGAAACAAAAATTAAAGTGTTCTAAAGAACACTATATCTGTCCGTAATGTTCGCTATCAACTTAGAACTGTCCTAAGAACACAATTGGTGTCCTGAAATGTTCGTAAATAAACGAAAATGATGTGTCCTGAACAACAGTACAACTGTTCGTAGTGTTCGCTACCCAATTGAAAGTGTTCTAAGAACACAATTGCTGTCCTGAAATGTTCGTACATAAACTAAATTACACGTGTCCTGAAGAACACTATATCTGTCCTTACTGTTCGCTACCAAGTTTAAACTGTTCTAAGAACACACGCAGTGTCCTGAAATGTTCGTTTCACGTGTGACGCACTTTTAATTACTTCAGAACCGGAACAGTGTCCGTAGGACATCAATGCGCATGCGCTAATAAATCTCTGTGCACTTGGTGTCCTGCGGTCAGGCGCTTCCTTCGCAGACTAGTTCGCAAACAGATCATATGACCGCGCCCACGCTCATCGTGTGTCCTGAAATGCGGACACTGTTCGTGTCCCCGAACAAGTTAAAAGTACATTTTCAGTTAATCCATAATATTTTTCAATAAAATCTCACCATGCCACAAGTCCCACATAGCAATCTTGAGTTTCTATATACCTTTTGAAACTTTCCGATCCTTTTTTTGTGTTCGATCTGTCCGCGCACAGTGCGCATGTCCGCGGACCGCGCACAAGCACCCCTATAAAGACCACGCCCAAGAGCTTATTCCCATTGTGTTTCTGGCTATTCTTCAGAACACAGTGATTTCTGCTGCCACCTGCAGACTACACCATCATCGACATGGCATCCTTGGCTGCTGAACTGCCACTTGGTGCTGCACCTGCTTCAGCACCACCACCACCCCCTCCACCACCACCACCTCCCCAAGGGCCTGAAGAGGGGAACAGGACTGAGGATGCGGATGAGGAAGAAGAGGATGATGAGAATGAGGTAGAGGAAATCCCTACTACCCGCACTAGGCGTGAGTCTTGGGTGTGGCGGTTATTTACCATTCATGGGAATGGTCCTAAGGCTCGTGCGAACCATGTTACCTGCAATGAGTGCAGAAATGATACTCAGTCACGGGAAGCACGGTAACTACAGCTTTGGGACCACTACTATGAAGCAACACCTGAGGTCATTTCACTCTGGGGCTATTCGCAGGGTTGAACCTTGCGAAGAACGTAGCAGGTTGATTTCCTCTACTTCATCCTCTGTTTCTGATCCTGTCACCACAAGGACCACCTCTGTGGGACAGCGTCTTTCTCAAGCTGCCTCACAGGCCATACAGAATGCTGATGACCCTTACCTTTCGAGGGTCACAGTTGTATGTATGTACTGTGACACAGTACTCTGCAGGGGGGAGTGACTTCAGAGTGCTTTTGAGACTATCGTCTCAGAGCACGAGAAGACCTGCTCACTACCCAAATAAAACCCACTCTACATCTTCCTCTCTCAGCTTGCCCTTTCTTATCGCTGTGGTTGGTGTCCCCCCCTTTACCCTCCTTTACCCTCCTCTCCTAGTGTGTCGTGTCTGAAAAACCAAAAAAAATACAAAATTACAAAAATAAAAAAAAAATAAGGCTCTTTTCAGATCCGCCTTTCCCAGTTAAAAAATAGAAGTGAAAATAAATGAAGCAGGGCTCTTTGTATTTTTTAGAAGTCCGCGGACAGTTCGCGAACATTAAAAACATTGGGTTACTACTCCATCACAAACATTGTAATTTTCTCTGGAAAGAAGTGGTGGCTCTGCAAAGAGCCTTTGGGTGTGTTTGTAAGTCAAAAATTGTAAATACTTAACATCTACTTCAAAATTGTTGTTGTAATTCCAAAAAAGGTTGCAATGCATTTTGTACATTTCTCAGAAAAATCTGATTGCCAGCATAAGTAAGATGGACTCCATCTCTGCGAAAAATGTATGTACTACAAAACATAATATTTTCATTGTGAAAAGAAGACATGCCAAAATCTCTTACAAAGCCACAAACAGCCTTATTAACATTGTGCCTTGCTTTTTCCATTTGTGGACCAAATGAAGAAGAACGAAGCCACATTTGTCTCTGCGCAATCCGTGAAAATATCACTTGAGAATTAGGAAACATGTCCATAACCTTCCTCAGTTCTTCTTTCATAGCAAATTGCAAAAAAAAATCCAGTCACATGTCCTAAACTGTTCCCTCCACAATGAATTACAATTATGTCTGGATGTTGCTTTGTCTTCAAAGTAGCACAGAGAGGTAGCAAGTCCAACCACTTCATTCCACGTACTCCATGCCAGTGTACTTCCACATGTGGGAATCCAAGATCTACAGCTACTCCACAGCTTTCTGCATGCACCTTCAACCAATGTATCCACGAATCTCCTAAAATCCAAACAATCTGTTTTCTGAAACACACAGCCATAGCTATCTTTTGTTCTCTCAGCAAAAAGAGTATCTCAGAAAATCTCTCCTGGCACAACACACCCACCAAACTTTCCTGACCAATCCCTTTCAGTGCTTATTCTCATTTGCATGACTTCTGAACCCAAAAATCCCCGGATGTAACTCCAGATGTCCGAGAACTACCGCCATGTCCGCGGACATATCGTAACATGAACAGCCCTTCTACCATTTCCACTACACTCTCTCTGCCATACCCTCATTGGATGTACCTCAAAAATCACATGGCCATGCACCAATCACATTCAAGACCTCTACATCTAACTGCATCATCATAGATCAGCACTACAAATGTACTCTGAATCTCTCTGAGTACAAGTGTCATATCATTGGCAAGCAGCATCTTCCACAAATACTGTACAAGTCTTCAAGATTTCTACTTGCAGCTCCATGCATATCCATATGCATGAACACAAACTTCAGGTATGCATATTTTCTGTATAGTAGATGACATAGCTCTCAACCATTTTTGTTTTACAGGCGGGTGAGACGCCCATTGGAATGAATGGGCGTGCAGGAGGCTTGGCGGGTGAGTCTGCCCTTTACAAGGCGTGTGACACCCGCCAAAAGCGTTGGGGTTGAGAGCTATGGTAGATGAACACATTTTCAAACAGACTTTTACCTTGTAAAATCTGTAAAATGAATTTACTGTACTTTTTTCAATTTCCTAAAATCTACATACACTTATACACCTTTATACTTTTTACTTTCTTTATACACACACACTCAAATCATGTTAAACTAACATTTTTTAAATGAAATAAATAGACTACATATATTAAAACAAAATTGCATGCAAACACAATATATGTTTAAACCTTTATAAAAATACTTATACAATTTCATATTTTGTGTTTTTATTTATTTATTTACTTAATTACTTTAAATTAGACATGACATTGAGGCGCTATTACCTATAACAGTTTACTTACAGAAATAGTGATATTCACTAATATATTATCAATTTCACAAGACATAGTAAAGATATTTTATTTTTGCTACAGTTAGTCATTCAATACAATTTGTTCATTAAGAACATATCATATGTACTGAACTGATGCAATGTATCTTATGTAAATAAATTAGTTTAATGGTTTTACAGAAGGCACTGAGGATTTCAATTAAAAAAATCAATATCTAAATTAAAAACAGTGCTATATACAAACAAAGTTACTAATTTGAAGCTTTTACAGTTGCAGTGAAGACCAGTTTCCTGAAAAGAAGCAGCCGAATTCGAAGAAGAAAGAAAAACTAAGAAGTTACCTGTTAATTTAAAAAAAAAAAAAAGTAAGTAAAATATCACCATAATATTTATATTATTAATCAAATATACTATAACATTAGTATGAGCTATTTTGGTTTCTTAAAATAGAGATTTTGTACCATTTTGTCCAAAAATTTCCATGTCTTAAACAGCGATTTACAACCAGAATGGCCCACAAATTTCTATTTTTGGACACACAAATTAGCCAACTGAACCACTAAAATTTTCATATTATAGAACAAACAACTGTTTTAATTGTATACATTATATTTACTATTTGTACTTTTCCACACCACTAGCTTACTTTTTTTTTCATCTGAGCCCCAGTTTAGTAACACATACATTCAAGAATACCTATCCCTACTAGTTTTAGTTCCCAATGCAAAATCACACACCATTACATACATCTTTATCATCTTACTCAAACACTCATTGACACAGCACACATACATTCCAGAACACCTCAACCCATATCTTCTTTATTTTTTTAAACAGACCCTAAAGAATGCCTACCAAAAGACAACTCCGTAGAAAGCAACACAAAATTAGAGCAAATGAAAATAAAGGTGTCCAACATAAGCATCCATCTCTAGGAGAATTTGTAAAAAAAGCTAAAACAAAACAGCTAATACAATCATTTAGTGAAACACAAGAAGTTTCAAGTACAACAACTTCGCTTCCTCTATCAAAATGTAAAACAAACCAAAAACAATTAACAGAAAATCAGCTATCAGTACAGATAAAACTACTTCTTCAAATTTTAATATAGTGCAAGGTAAGCACACCAAGAAAAGTATTTTAGCCAAAATATACCGTCACAAAGTCCTTCAAAATCTTATAAAAACAGGAGAGAAATCAGGTTCAAAGCTTAAAACCTATCATAGGAAATTAATCTTAGAAGCATTGATGGACAGTGCAATTCTTCTCAAAAGAAATGTATTTATTTTACTGTTAAACAAAATGAAACCACTAACAAAACTAATAACTAAATTACAAAAAAGATTTCTCAATAAGCAAAATGTCAACAGAAAGAACTTCTTAAGTATCTGCGGAGGTGAATGGAATCACACTACGAGCACAGAACCATATTTTAATGAAGAAGCATACAAACAAAAGCAAACAAATACAATTGCCATAAATAGCAGTGGTCGAGGTTATGAAAAAGTAAATAATACCATAATGGAACAGGTAGTACTCCTTACAGAAATATGCCCTGAAAACTTAGAATTACCCCTCCATTCAACTGAATCAGAACGTCTAGTGTACAAATGGTCATGCACGTCAATGTGTAACATTCCCAAACAATGTTTCAAATCTTTACACCAATTCCTCAATAAATATGTAAAAAGCAAAGACAAAATCAAAATTAAATTACTGCAAAATATAGATACCTGTCCAGTGCGCAAGTACACAGGACTACAAGGACATTCATTTTCCTGGATTACAGGACCTACTTGTAAAACCACTTTCCATGATATCAAAAGGATATCAACACATCATTCAACTATAAGAAATCTAGTCTATAAACTGTACTATGCTAAATGTCCTGCTTTAGCATTAGCAAAGTTAAATAACATCCTTCTACATGGTACAGCAAAAGACTTACTTGAAGAAATTCACTATATCCAGAAAAAATATTTTGGAAGTGAAAGCCATTTACAGAATGAAATAGCTTTAAACGAATTAAGCAACAATTCTACACATGGCAACCTTTTGCTAAACACATACAAAAAAGAAATACTAAAATTTAAAAGTACATCAGCTGAAGTACCAAACCATGTATATGTATGTTGTCGTAGAATTTTTTATAAAAGTAACACAAAAACTGTGGACCTATCATACAAAATAGAAGACAATGAAGATTCTAAATGGTTTGAATTATCTCTCTACCTTCTAGCAGAAAACAAATATGAAATAACTGAGCCCTTAATACTTTGCAGTTATTGCACTACAAAACTTGACAACAACCAAACTCCTTCACGTTCTATCAGAAATAATTTGGAATTATACCCAGTACCAAAACCTCTACAACAACTTAATTTATATGAGAGCATCATAATTCAAACAGTACACCCATTTCAAGCAATAATACGCCTTCAACCAAAAACAGCAAAATTACCTCCCTCTGAATTGGTAAAAGGCATTCGTGGAAAAGTAGTTTATTTACCATTAAATCTAAAAGAAAAAGTGCATACTCTAGGAGTGCAACGTCCAATGCAGCAATCTTTAATTATATTAGCAAATGGAGTACCTACAAAAGAAAAAAAAGTATGGCAACAGCTGGTAGATTTATATAAAGTTAGACAAGCCTTCCTTAAAGAGAATAATGAATATTACAAAGAAATTAATATTGAATAAAACTTGAAAGATACAACTGAAATAATTCAAGAAACACAAGAAGCTGGTCAATTTGAGCTACTAGATCCTGCTACAATATCAAATACTTTAGACCATTATACAATTCATCCTTTGCACTGTAATGACACCGTACAAGATGTACTAGAAACTTACCAAATGCGTCAAACAAAAGGATCGCCAATCAGTATATGGGAAAAAAGTATAGAAGCACGTGCTTTTCCTCTACTCTTTCCTACTGGCAAAGGAGGAAGGTATGATGATAGACCTATTCAAATATCAGCTCCAGAATGCCGCTCATTACGGATGTATTCTGAAGATCCCAGATTTAGACAAAATGTGGAATACATATTCCACCTACTCTTTGAAAGTGAACTAGCAACTTTATGTTACGGAGTTGCACACATATTAAAATCAGGATCACACTTTCAAAATATGACAGCTACACAATTATTAGAGAAAGTGCAACAAAAGGATGAGGTTTTACAATCAAATATTACAAATCTATTAGCAAATATGCGTGGTACTAAAGAGTACTGGTTTCGACGTCATGGAGATGTACGTTGAATGATCAGAAACCTTGGCCCACCCACTTGGTTTGTTACATTAAGTTGTGCAGAATATGCATGGGAAGATTTACATGATTTCCTACGCATATCAAATAAAAACAAAACAAACATAGATATTCTAACACCTGGAGAACTTTGTTCTTTGGATCCTGTTAATGTTTCAAGATATTTTCACCATCACTTCATTGCTATGCTACATTTTATTTGTAATACAACTGTTCCTCCCCTTGGGGAAGTGCAACACTTCTTTTGAGAAAAGAATACCAAGCCAGAGGAGCACCACATATCCACATGCTTTTATGGATTAAAGATGCTCCTAAATTTGGTCAAAACAGTGATGCCACTGTTTTACAGTTTATTGAAAAATATGTCACTTGTGAAATTCCATCAGAAGCCACAAATAGTCATCTTCGTGCACAAATTTTACAATTTCAAAGACACAAATGTGGAAAATATTGTCGTCGCAAATACAAAAACAAAGGCAAATACTACATCAAATGCCGATTTGGTTTCCCTAGACCAGTTACAAATACAGGTCAAGTAAACAACCTCATGTCTTCAGTTAGACATACTGTTAAAGGAAAGTCACCTAAAAATACATATTACATAAAAAGAAAAGAAGAAGAAAAATATATCAATGATTATAATGCAATCATTGCCCACTTATGGAATGCAAACATAGATGTGCAGTACATTGCCGACAATTCTACTGCAGTTGCACAATATGTCACAGCATACTTAACTAAAGCAGAAAAGACAGAGCTCCAAGACCTCTGGAATGACCTGTCATCAGATAAAACAGTATCTCAGAAATTATACAGCTTGGGCATAAAAATGCTCACCCATAGCGAATGTGTATTTTATGAAGCAGCTGATCGTTTAACTGGTACTTCATTGTATGGTAAATCTGAAAATATAGTATGGCTAAGTCTTGGTCCAGCTAAATCTAGAAAAAGAGTTCTAAAATCATATGAAGATATAGAAACAATAGCCAAACATGATCCCAACAGCCAAGACATTTTAAAAAACAATTTATTGGACACATACTACCCAAACAGAAGTAATACTTTGGAAAACATGTGTCTATACCAAATAGCCCAAAACTACACATACAAAAATAATATGAAACCCGATGAAAAAAAAGGTAAATACAGAGTGACAGACTGTGAAGGCAGCTTAGTTAAACTCACTAAACCAAATTTAATTAATCATATCAAATTGTCATTGAAGACTCCTCAACATAAAGAAGTATATTACATGTCCCTGCTACAACTCTTCGAACCATGGAGAAAAGAAGAACAATTACTAGATAACTATGACTCATATGAGTATGCTTTCAAAGCAAATGAAAGCACTATAACTGATGTAAACTTTACACAGTACAAAACAATGTTGCACAATGAACAGCAACATGAAGAAGAACTCCAAGCCCAATTAGATAAGGATACTCCTGACAGTAGTCAACCTTCTGTAACAGGAAGCCAAGAACCACTGGGAGAACCACTAATAACAAATGAGGCAGAATTAGCTATGATAGAAGTAGAAAACACCATGTGTCAGTATGAAGGAAGACTTAACTATACTACAATCAAAACTAAACAATGAGCAAAGTAGCATTTTTCAAGAAGTAACAAAACAAATTGCACATGGTGTAAAACATGAAAATAAAGAATGTTCCTGCCATAATTATAAACCTATACTACTGTACGTCAGTGGTGAAGCTGGTTCTGGCAAACATTCCTAATCAAAATCATTAGTAAGTTCCTTCAACAATTGACAAACAACAAACTGTCAACTGTTGTCACTGCCCCCACAGGTTTAGCTGCCTACAACATAGGTGGTGTTACACCGATTACTATTATTACCAGTAGAACACCAGAACAAATTAGACTATTACAAACTTTCTGCAGAAGCTGCAATGGAATTACGCAGAGTATTGAAACAAATGAAAATGCTACTAATAGATGAAGTGAGCATGGTCTCCAACCTGATGTTAGCTTTGATTCACCTCAGATTACAAGAAGTACTCAAAACAGACTATGAAGAGCTCTTTGCAGGAAAACACATTATTGTTTTTGGAGATCTGCTTCAATTAACACCAGTAAAAGGTGAACCTATTTTTAAAACATTAGGGTACAAACTCTGCCGTAAAACTGATTCAGCATTGGAAATGTCAACCTTTGACAACATTTCCAATACAGAGGATTAACAGAAAACATGCGCCAATCTGCAGATCTAACTTATGCCAACATTTTAAAAAGTTTGAGAGTTGATATACTTTCTAAAGAAGCAGAAGCAACATTGAAAACCCGGCACAATAATGCACTTTATGGCGATAATGCATGTGCTACAGATGTTATGGAACAATTAGCCCACAAAAATGTCAATTGTATGGCCTTAATGCCAACTCTTGGAAGCTGTTTCAAATTCAATGAAATCATGCTAAGTAAAGAAATGCAACCAATAATGGAAATTAGCGCCACAACAAACTAGATGTACATGGTATGACACTACCCATGTGTGACCAAGCCACAACAAGACTAAATAATTTAGAAAAATCAATCTCAAACACAGCAGGCTTAGAAAAGATGTTAAAATTATCCTTAAATTGCAGAGTAATGCTTAAACATAACCTTGACGTGGACCAAGGACTAGTTAATGGACCACTGGGTACAGTTGTTGGCTTTCAAACATACCCACGTGACAACAAAATTCAGTTTGTCAATATACTCTTTGACAAACTTTCAGAAGTAAAATGGATAGGAAGCTCAACAGCTAGATTCCTTCTCTTCAAAGATATGTATGCACGCAGAGAACAATTTTCTCTAACTCTTGCATACGCAGTCACGATTCATAAATCACAAGGTCTTACCCTAGACAAAGCAATGATAGATATTGGTAACACAGTCTTTAAAGAAGGCATGAGCTACGTAGCACTATCACGCTTACGTACACTTGACGGTCTATTTCTAATCAACTTTGATGCAAGTAAAGTAAACGCTTATATTCCTTGCATTTTAGAATATAATAGACTTCGCTCACTATACACTCCCCATCTAAACACATATTCTGTTCCACAAAAACTAAAACGTTGTAAAAGAAAACTAAATCAAACAGAAATGCAACAGGACGTCACTGCAAATCCTCCAAAGAGAGTAAAAGAAACTAATACTTCATCAAGTACCACAAACAAAAAAGAATCAATTAGAGTAAGTAAACCAGGTACTTCTTTAAAGAAGGAAGACAAACTCCAAAAAAAGCAGTTAGATACAGAACTCCCTGGACCATTTAAATTCTCAAATATAGTTGGTGTAAATTGCTATGCAAATGTAGCAATGAATATTTTATTTCAATTACCACCAATTGTTGACAACATTTACTCACACAGTACAGACCCATTGTGTTTGCAAATGTTAGTACTTCACAGAAATGCAGCAAACAATCCTGACAACACATATAGTTGGGGGGAAATTCTGCCGGGGTCGGCCGGGCCGTCCGTAGACCTCCGGGCAGGGAGGCCCCAACTCCTCCCGTATATCCCAAAAGAGATAGAGTATGAGACACACGCAAGAAGCAAGGTGACTCTGCTGTTTATTAGACAAAACGGCAGGGATGGGTCAAGGATCGTACGCGTCCGTCCTGACACACGCACAATCGTGGGGCTCGCAGGCCCTTTTTACCTTAGTATGACGCGCTACTTGCGTCACCTTAGAAAGTTTAGCAAAAAACCTATTTCCACTCTGGATTGGTTACTCGAGTCGTAGGGTTAGTATAGCATACATATAGAGAACGGTGTTAGTGGTTGAGGGTTAGTCAGGTGATATACTTGGGCTTTCCCTTCAATTTGATACATGAAAATTGTTACATGAAGACCTCTGAGGATTGGTCAATGTTAATGGCGTCAGTGATAAGAGCCCCATGTTCTGATTGGTCCGCTCGCGAGCCTCCCAGTCTGGGACTATCGCTGTTCCCAGCTCGCGGTGCACCTGTCATTTGCAACAATGTTTTACTATGGGTAGGTGTAAACAATGTGAGGATTTATTCATATGTTGGGAGGTCGACTACTCCCACTGCTGCAGATGTCCAAAGTGTCTTTTTATTGTATCTGCCTGTGTCTTGAAACGTGGGATTCAGGCGTCTCCTTCCTCCTGGGCTTGGCATCCTGTCAGGTTTGGCTTTGTCACGTGAGGTGGGACCGTGTTTGAGGCAAAATTCAGCACAATTAATATTGTTTTTCCCACTGTGTGCCTGGTTTATCTTGCAGGTGCGACCTTGGCGTCGGCTTGCGGCGTGCGAGATTGCAACATCGTGCGCTTGGCTGTGTGCTTTCGCCGGGCTCATTCTGCAGTGTCAGCAACTGAGCTCTTGCTCATTCAATGTTCATGGAAGCTTTTGCTTGCGGCCTACTTGGGCCTGGTGCATAGGTGGAACCGTTTGATGCAGAGCGCTTTAGGTTACGGTATCATATTGCTCTATCCTCAGTATCGTGCTTCCGTTATATTCTTCATTATGGTACATGGTTCTTAGAAGAAGCGTGAGCAAGCCTTTTTAGATAAGTTCATTATGCGTCTTGCGTTTCTGCATTTTGAGAGCCTATGTGGAAAATAATAAAGATGCACGTCCGTGGGTATGTCTGTCGCCTACGTCATAGCACTGAGTATGTTCTTTGTGTGGATTGGTGTGGGAGTGTCCGGTGTGCATGTTTGCACAGGTGTGCTGACCGTTGGCTAGGTCGTCATGGCATCTCTAGCGACGTGTAGGTTTAGTCGAGTTGATCCATGCCGCAGGTGTCGGCATGGGCAGGGCGGGCTGCTGGGCAGGTAGGTGGGCACATCCGTATGTTCCTGTACCAGGGTATTTGGTCGTCTGGTAGATAGGCAAACTCCTCTCGTGGCGGGTGTCTAGGCCGTGATCCTCTAGGCCAAGTGCGAGAGGGGAAGGGAGGGAGCCTGTTCTTCCATTCTCCCACTTCAGTCCCCCCTCTGGTCGACTTGTCGACCACAAACATATCCTTTTCTTTATCTCCTCTTACTCTCTGTATTTTAGTTATTCCTCCCAAATGTCCATAGTGGTTAACATGGTCTTCAAATGACCAATACATATATGCACAGGTTCCTCCAGGAGTGCAGTATACCCATTTCCCTAGGTAGCTCCTTGGGTTTCTTGGGTTTTCGAGCTTCACAGATGGTGGGTCCAGGTGGTTGGTGATGATCTGGTTGCGCAACTTCTCTTTTTCTTTTATGATTGTGCCTGTGTGTTGGCCGTCATCTGTTGGCATCAAGAGGTGCATACCAACCATTTCGATCATCTCGTCTGTGGTGCGTGCCTTCCGGGCCTTCCAAAATCTTATTATGATCAGTGTAGCTCCAGCCAAAATAGTACATCCAACTATAATCTTCAGTCCATCTGACAGCCAAGATGGCATCCATTACCATAATATTGAAAACCAGCTCTCATCCTTTTTCACACCTTTACTTTCATCCATCATTTTTGAGTGCATCTGGGCCAATTGTAAAACTGCTTCTGTCAGTGTACCATTGTCAGCATCGTTGGCAGGGATGAAGGTGCAGCATGATTGTCCTATCTTAGCACAAACTCCTCCTTCCATTGCTGTGAGGAGGTCCAGTACATATCTGTTCTGAAGTGCTACCATCCTCACAGCTCGCAGTTCCTCTTTTATTGCGTTGAATCCATTTACCGTAGAATTAATAGTCATCATTAGTTCCCATCGAGTTATCTGGAGCCATTTTGCGTTTGCGTAAGCCTGTAGTCCTGGATGTATTATCGAGGAGAAGAACATTGCTGCTCTGCTGAATAGTCTGTGGTCATGTGGAATTGAAGTGAGTGCTGTTTCCGACCTTCCTCATAGGTAATTTCCTGTCAGAGGTTCTCCTTGCCTTTTCTTTCTATTCAGGACAGTATTATTGTCGTCGGTTTTGTTCTCTGGCCCCTTCTGAGGTTGTACAGATCTCTTCTTCCTCTTGTTCCCTTCATCCATTTTGGGGAAGTTCGCCACATTGACATGTTTCTGGGGTACCACTAGTGATGGTACATTAACGTGCACCATTGTGCATATACCATTCCACAGAGGGGGCAGTGTGTGGTATGCCTTTTTTCCACAGGCCCAGTAATGGTCCATTACTACTGCTGTTCCTGCTCCCCCCTCAGGTAACTCCATCATGCTTGCACAGTTGGTGTTGTATCCTACATCCACCTTCCCTTTATGTTGGTAGCATACCTTAGGTGCAGTTAGCGGCAGTATTGTTATTGGGTCTTCATCCTTCTCCATCCACGTGAGCATGGGTACATACTTGACCCAAGTCATCCAACATCTATGGTTGTGTCCATCAATAGTTGAAATACTTTCTCTTGTTACCATGTTGCTGCCAACCACTCCTATGTCCCATTTGTTGTTCATGTACACCTTCCCTGTTATTATCACCAGTGGTCTTTCCCAACATCCGTTTTTACCAGGGACTTCAGTGGCGTACCAATCACATGGTAGGTACTGTAGTGTTACTTTCTTTGTTTCTCCTTTTTCAGGACCACTTGTTATGTATCTGAATCCTTCAGCATGTAAACTGCTCTTGTGGTAACTCAAATAAGTCTTGAGGAAGTTGTTTTCATATGGATATGTATCTCGTGTTTTCCACACCAGTTGCACCACTGTCCCTTGAAATCTTCCTTTCGTCTGTAACAGTGCCAGGTATATTATACATCGTGCTATTTTTTCATCTATCTCCGTGGCAACAAATGTTCGAGAAGCGCTCATGGCGTATGGGATTACTGATCAAACGTAGCAGCTGTCTTCTGTTGTCTGCTTACCTATGTGGGTCATGTGTTGGTACCATATGTTGTTTGAGATGTGTGCTGAATCTTGTATGTAGTTGTCAATACCTTTATTATCTGAGTATGTGCTGCGTTTAACTCTATTTTCCTTTTTTACTAGTACCACCTGACGTAACACCTGTTGCAGCTGGGGGTGGGGGTGTATTAGGTTTGGGCACAGCAATAATATTGATAGCATAGCTGTACTGCCATACAGAGGCAGCCAAGAACCCGGTGGTCATTAAAATCCCTATCAATTTTATTACAGATGCTAATTTCACCGGCATTTTGCTCTTACCTTGCTGCAGTCCGGCAGCTTATTCTTGCAACGTTACAGTTGCCCGCCTGAAAATTCTTAATATGCTTGTTATTAGTATTAGTTGTCGTTTTTAAGCTCTCCCTATCAAGTAGTCATTCAGTGCCCAGGCGAAGAGCTGTTCCCACGCCAATCTAAGCGATCTATCTCTTAGGGCAGGCAAGTATGGTTGGAGGTGGGGCATTGAATGTTCTATGGCCAAGAGGAATGCTGTGTAGTAGAAACGTACCCTCCTTCTTTTCAGGTACGTTGGCCTTTTTATTTCATATACAAATTGGTGTGACAATTCTTCCAGGTAATTATCGTCTGAGGGTACCATCTACTCCTGGGCAGTGAATTGGTTAGTTATCTACTTTCTTAGTAGTACAATAATATGCTGTACCTGCATGTGCGAGAGAAAAGAAAGAGAACATTCAGGTGTTTACATGTGTATATGTGCAAGACCATGTCCTTCAGTTCAGTTATTACTACAGTGGGTAGGGGGTCAATGGGCAGAGGGTTTGGGGCTCAACTGGCGGAAGTCTCTTTACTCTTTAATCGTGTAACCATGGGGTGGGCGGTATGGGGATCACCCCTTTCTTTTCTAGTAGTTGTCTCTGGGGAATCTGAGGGGTGGCAGGGTATGGGGACACTTAGGCCGTTAGTTGTGGTAGAAGTCTCTTCAACCGTTGGTGACGCTGTTGTTGTTCTTCCAGTGGCCCTGTCGGTGGCGCTGGGGCGGGTCTGGAGTTTGTAGATCTTTACGTCGTGTAGGTGGTTCCAGGCACGTTTGTCCTGTAGCTTTACTGCTCTCGTTGATACCTCCTCTACCAGATGGGGGCCAGTGAAGCGTGGGCTGTTCCACTTTCTGTTGAAATTGCGAAGTAGTACGTGGTCACCTTTAGCAACTTTGCACAGTCTTTCCTTTTCCAATTCTTTATCCGCGTCTTCTTGTTGATCGCTGTTAGACCCGCCCTGCGTGCGCTCGAGCTGTTGAGACACAAACACTACACTAGTAATCAAAGAAGACACATATTGGTACATTTCATCACCAAGGACATTTGCAGTACTCTCGTGGTCGGTAAATGCTCTTGATGTTGGCGTTAGGGGAAGGCGCATTTGACGTCCGGTAACCACCTCGTGAGGGGTGAGGTGGTGGTTGGAACCTGGTCTATTCCTTAGCTCAAATAGGGCTAGTGGAGGGCAATACAACCAACTCTTCTTTGTTGTTTGCTGTATTTTTGCAATTGCCTCCTTTAATAGGCCATTCAGGCGTTCACATATACCGTTGGCCTGTGGGTGGTATGCACATGCAAATTTATGCTTGATGTTCAGTAAGGATGTGATGTGCTGGAACATTTCGTTTGCGAAATGTTGGCCATTATCTGACCGCAGTACCTCGCACACTTCCCACCTGGGGAAGACCTCCCTCACTAGGAATTTAGCTGCTCTGAATGCATCTAGGTGTGAACAGGGCCCTGCTTCAATCCACCTCGAGAATGGGCATACTACTACAATCATATACCTATTTCATAGTCAATATGGAGATGTCGGAAGGGTCCCTCTGGCCGGGGTATAGTACCTCTTATCACCTTCAGAGTGTGACCGGTCGTAAACTGTTGACATGTGTGACAATTGCTGATAAAATTTGACACATGAGAATTTAACTCGGGGCAGAACCAGTCTTCCCTAATTCGTGCTGCAATTACTTCCTTGCCTGTGTGGGCTGGGTGGTGTAGTTGGCTAAGGGCGGTGTTCAATAGTGCCAGTGGTATTACAATCTTTCCAGTGTCACCCTAGCGCCATAGTGCGTCAGTTGGTGACATTGTGCATCCTCTTTTTACCCATATTTCTTTTTCTGCCATTGTTGAAGCCGCTTGTAGCTCCATTATCTGTGTGGCTGGGAGATGGGTGTACCCTTCTCTTATCAACATCTCCTTAGCCATTCCCCTCCCTCTCCCTCTCTTTGACTCTGGGGGGTTCCATATCTCACCAAAATATGCAGCATACTTTGCATGTGGGTCTGCTGCTGCATTCCCTTTTGAAATGTGGTCTTCACCATTGGTGCGTGCGGTGCATTTGACCAACGCTAATTCTTGGGGGTCATTTATTGCTTCAATTAGTTCAGCAAATAGGAGGGCATGTTGCACTGGAGTGCCATCAGCTCTCCTAAACCCTCTTCTTCTCCATTTCGACAGCCCTGAGTGGACAGTGGACGTAACATATGCGCTGTCGGAAATATGGTCACTCGTTTGTCAAAGCTTTCCTTCACCGCCAAGATTAGTGCAATTAATTCTGCTGCTTGAGCGGAATAATGCTGTGGTAGTTGTACACATTTCATTGCCACACACACCGGTACCTCCATCATTTTTACCATTGCTGCCCCAGTCCTCCTTATACCATCCATTTGGTCGATAGTTGATGACCCATCAATGAACAGGAGCTCACCTCCCTCTAGTGCGTTCTCTTCAATCTTTCTAGTACATGAGCACATTTCAGTTATTTGCGTACAATCGTGTGCATAATCTCCTTCCTCAATTACTTCTGCTAGGAACCTTGCAGGGTTGACCGTGCTACATCTAACAATTGATAGTTCAGCTCTGGATAAGATGATCTCATAACCTGATGCCCTTTGCGTGGTTAGGGTGGACTTAGGTTTATTCAATATTGCAAATAGTGCATGTTCCACAAACTGTGTAGTTGGGCACCCCATGGTGATTGCTGATGCTTTCTCTACCGCAAAAGCAGCTGCGGCGAGACCTTGTTCACAAGGGAAATGACCTAACATCACAGGATCTAAGTGGCCGCTGTAAAATGCTACTGGTTTGTAGCCCATGCTTGTTTTTTGAGCCAACACTGCTTTCATTACTGCTGAGTCGCAATGTGAAAATATAAAGAATTGTCGCTCATAGTCTGGGGTTGCCAGTACCGGGGCAGTTGATATCGCATCTTTCAGTTCATCAAAAGCCTCTTTCATTTCCATTGTCCACCCCAACTTTTTCTCCCCTTTATTAGCTTCCTTTAACGCCTCAAGCAGGGGTCCTATGTATGATCTGTAATCAAATACCCATGCTCTACAGTAGTTGCACAGACCCAGGAACTGCTGCAGTTCCCTCACTGTTTGTGGCACTGGCGTTTTTTAAATGGCCTGTGCTCTTTGAGGTGCAATCTTTCTTCCATGTTGGCATATGAGCTGACCAATGTAAAGTACCTGTTCTTGACAGTACTGTAAATTTTCCATGTCTACCTTGTAACCTTTTTCAGCCAATATTGTCAGCATCTTTAATGAGTCCTCTCTGCATGTTCTTTCGTTTGTACTGCAAATTATTATGTCGTCGACATACTGCAACACTGTGCTTTCCACTTCAATGTTACCCAAATCCATCTGTATTACTCTGTTGAAGATTGAGGGTGATTCGCAGTACCCTTGTGGCAATCTGGTGTGTTTCCACTTTGTGTTTCTGTAAGTGAAGCTTGTCAGATCTTGTGAGTCTGGGTGCAATGGTATTGAGAAAAAAGCATTTTTAAGGTCGATCACTGTAAATCGTGATGCTTCTGCTGGAATGCCACACAATATTGTGGCCGGGTTTGAGGCTATGGGGTATTCTGCTTCTACTATGTTGTTCAAGGGCCTGAGATCCTGTATGAAGCGCCAAACCCCCCTCTAGCCTTGCGCACTGGGTATACAGCCGTGTTACATGGTGATTCTGAGGGGACCAATATGCCATTATCTATAAGGGCCGTTATGGTTTCATATATGCCCTCATCTGCCTCTTTGGATAGTGGGTACTGTTTCACTCTGGGGAGTATTGCACCTTTTTTCAATTTTATCCTTACTCCCCCTATACTTTTTATGCACCCCACGTCATAAGGGCTAGTAGTCCATAATGATGTGGGTACTTTTGTCATATCCTCCTCAAAGAAGGGAACTGGGGTGGATGTGGGTGCCTCAAGTGCCATTGCAATTTTCTGTGCCACTTGTTTGTACGCCACTCTTAGCCATATTTCCACACTCATCATAAACACCATTTCACCTTCCTCCTTTTCTTCTGAGAACAGCTCCTCATCTGACACCTGGGTGAGTCTACATCCTTCTGCTAGTGCTATCACTGCCCTCCATGCTCTTCCTTCTCTGTCTTGGGCATGTACCGCAATGTAATCAGCTGTTGCTATAATGCTCTCAATGTCCACTGGAACCACCTTTCCTTCTGGTTCATTGACTGGTGTTTCTGGTCTGAACAAATATGCTGCTGGCCTCCTCCAGATCTTTCCCTCTATCCCTGGCATCCATGCAAATGCCATGTCTGTCCCGTACTGGAATAGTTCGCCATCTACTGGCTCAGCCCTAATCGCTGTCTGTCCGCAGTATGCTTGCATAATCTGTCGTGCTGTGAGCATGTTAATTACTGGAGTAGAGCAAATTATGCCATCCTCCGTAAAGGAGATCGTCATATTCAACCTGTTCATGATGTCTCTCCCCAGTATATTTACTGGTGAGGCACTATAATATAAAAGTGGGACTGACATGTCATAATCTCCTATAGATAAGGGAATGTTATCAGTAAAGGGAACCAACCCTCTAGCCCCAGAGAATCCTTGGCTTCGCCCGACATCTTAAATTTACCTTCCCTTATGCAAGACCGGGTCGCCCCGGTGTCAACAAGGAATGATAATTTTTTGTCACCTATCGTTACCTCTATGCGTGGTTCCTCCGCACTATTAGGTGTTACCGACAGGATGGGACACACCAAGGCCGTCTGTGGGCTGTCCTATTGAGGGTACAACGATTGACCATTTCCTGTGTAAGGGTTGTGTCCCAGGACCGTCACCCTACCCAGTTGTGTTTGTTGTGCTTGGGGTTGTTGTGTTATCGCTACCTGTTGTTGTGGCAGTGAATATGTCTGTGGCTGTTGTTGTGTTATTAGTTGTTGCTGTTCATTTCCCTGTTGCAACGTCTGCTGTTGCTGTATGCCCTGCTGTTCCTGTGTGGGCCTTGGTTGTCCCTGTTCGCTCCATGATGGTGTTCCTGGTCTTACTCTACACGTGCGTGACATGTGCCCTACTAATCCACAACTCCAACACACCGGTGGTTCCCTACTCTGCCATGGAAAGCTTCCTGTGTTGTCCTGGTATACTGGTCGCCCGGTGGGGTAGGAATTTCTAAGTCCTCCCACCTGCTGTTGTGTGTTATATCCGTTTCCGCTCCCTCTCATAATTCCTCCTCTTCCCCTGTTGTAATAATAACACCCAGCTCCTGGCATTGAGTATCCTCCTCCCATGTTGGTCGTGTATGGTTGGAGTGGCGGCACCTGTTGTGTTATAGTCTGTGAGGGTGGTATTTGGGAGGGATCTTGTGCAGCCACTACTTGTGTGGGGCTTTGGGTCATTGTTGTAGGTGTAGTTATTAGTGCCCCTTCCATTGTGTATTTAGTAAATTTTTTCTGTACTAGTTTAGCCTCTTCCGTTTTCCTGTCCTCTTCCTTTTGTTTCATTTTTCCTTGCCATGTCCTGAAATGATGCACTATTGTCAGTTGTATTTCTGGCCATGCTTTTGCTTCCATTCCCACTACTTTCTTCAGTTGTTTCTGAACTCCTTCTGGGAGCCCTTGTACTAGTATATGATAGAATATTGCTGGTGTTTTGTCCCATTGTTCTCTAGTTTCCATGCGCCACTTCTCTTGGATTTCCTAGAAATAATCAACAGGATCTTCGTTCTCACGCATCTTGCGTGAGGTAATTGCTCCTATGTCTGATGTGTCTGGGTACTGTACCCTCAGTGCCTGCCATAGTGCATGTCTGCAGTTTGCGAATGGTGCCCCATCGTGCGATGTGTTTGCTATTGTTACCCCAGTGAATCCCGCTCTCTTCCAAATGTCATCCGCTGCATCCCCTAATGTCGATATTAGAAGGCCCTTTACATCTCCCACTGCCAGTTTCTGTCCTGCGGTGTGTTTTTCCATTTCATATATCCATTTACCCGCACCTCCACTTAATGATGGGAGCCTGCACTTTATATTTTCTTTGTCTGTATGCTTCCAAGGGACGTACTGTGGTCTAACCCCTCCCCTCTCCAGAAGTGGCATTAAGTTGTGTCTCGTTTTACCCCTTGGGTTCCATAAAATCGAGTCCTCACACCCCTCCTCTTCTTCCCTCTCTCCTACATCGTCAATTTCGTCCGTATTTCCCCTGCTCGTAACTCTTTCTTCTCCATCTTTTCCCCTTCTTCCATCATTTCCTGTATTTAATGTGGGCGAGTGTATTCGTCCTTCCTGCCTACGTCTAGGGAGGTCTCTAAGCCTACCTGCATAGGGTGTCAGTTCGTTTGTGAAGGGCGCGAGTTTGATTGTACGTAATGAGCGTGAGGTGGTTGAGCATGTAGGGTGGGATGGGAGAGGGTGTGATGGTGACGGTGTGGCTTCATGTGTCTGTCTTTCCGCTATTCCTTGCTCTTCCTCCTCACTTCTCTCCAGTTCATCCGTTCTCCTACAGATCCATGGTGAGTCTGTATTGGTCCGGGTGGTGTATAGTTTATCTAGGCTTTCCCTTTCACTGTTTCTTCCTTCCTTCTCCATTCCTTCTTCTTCCTCACTACAAAAGTCATTCGTAAACGGCAGCCCCCACTCTGTCTTTTTCCCCTTGATTGTTACTGTTTTTAAGTCTATTAGATCCGGTTCTCCCTTTTCTCCTTTACCAACCGCTCCCCTTTGCGCTGATGTTGTTGCTACTTCTGTGTCTCTATGTACATACCCCCTTACTTCACTCTTCCTTCTCCTATCTTCTCTTTCCCCTTCATTTCTCTCCTCCATCTCTCTACCAATTTCCTCCCTTTTCCTTTTTAATTCCTCCATTACTTCACTACTCACCTTTTCCAATATCCTTTCATCCTCTTTCTTCCTTTCCCATCTCACCCTCTCCCTTTCTAATATACTCTCTATCACCCTCCCTTCTTCGTATTTATAGTCGTTTCTGATAGTAATCTCTTCTTCCACATTGCCATTTCTTTTTCTTTCTCTTCTTCTTCCCTTTTCCTCTCTCGTAGCACTGCTCTTGATACCCTTTCTGCTGCTGCTTTTACCCTTTCAGCTTCTCTCCTTTGCTCCTCAGTTCGTTCCCTTATTTTTTCCAATTCGTTCTTACCTTCTATCCTTTCCCTCGCTCTCTCTCTTTCCTCCCTCTCGAGCTGTTTGATCAGTTCATTCTGCTCATCCCTTAACTCTGCTAGTCGTTCCTCCAAAATCTCTTCCTTTTGTTGTAACAGCTCTTCCCCTCTCATTCCACTCTCCCTGGTATTATCCTCGTCTATTTTCCTTACTACCTCCTTCTCTTCTCCTGTTAATGAACCTCGTAATTTTAATAGTATCTGCGCAGCTACCCACTCATCAAGTCCTATTTCCACAGTTTGTTCTTCTCCAGTCCTCCCCTCCCCTGCTGGCATCTTCCTATGAGCCACATATGGTGGCGGGCTGTATGCCGGGTTCGAGTACCCCTCAGCCGCCCTTAACTGTCCTCTTTCTATTTCTCCTAATTCTCTTAAAGGGTACAACCCCCCTCCCTCTGTTTTCACTACCTTTGCTAGGGGTATATCGCTGCTCTGTTCCTTTTTTATTTCATTTTCTTTTGAGTTATTATTCTTTTCTCCTCCCTCTTGTCCGTTCACCGTGTTCTTTGGGTCTTCACTCCCCTTTTTCTCATTCTCTCCTTCCTCCTTAATCTCTTTTTCTTCCGGTATTTCCCCCACAGTGAACATTCCATTTGGTCCTGGTCGGGACCCTTGGAACATCCTCCATAAGTTAAACACCTCCACGTGGTGTGTCAACTTCTTCCCTTTGTATGTATTATGCAAATGGTTTAATAGTGAATGTTGGGTATATGGATCGAAGCTACCATTAGGCGGCCATGGTGTTATCATTTTGTTGTCCGTCCCCTGTGTCCATTCTATGCTATACTTGATCAGTTTCTCCCTACGGGGTGACAGTGTTGTACATATGTGTTGTAGTGGGGTAGTGAGGGTGTTCCCCCACCCTCCCGATCCTGTCCCGTATGACATAGTAGCGCTTCACTTGTTATCCTTCCCCTATTTGGTAGCTATTATCTTACTAACACTTACAATACACAGCCTTATACCTTTACCTGGCCCCGTAAATTTGGGGACTTGCGATAGTCCGCTAAGGAAAATTATTAAAATATAGTATTTACATTTGTATATTTCCCCCGTTTCGCCTTTCCCCAATCAACTCATTACCGTTTATCTCCGTTTCCACTCCCTTACCACAGTTCTCTTCCCCACCACTCTCAGAAAGAAAGATGCCTTGTGCTCGGGATATCCTATGAAAGCCCTACTGGTGATGTCACTGATCTCTTCGAACTACTGGTAAGTTCTTCATATATTCTTTAAGTCCAAAATACACTTGCAATCTACCCCCGTTAACCTCACAGCTGTCTTCCTGTCACTCCGGGAACAAGGTAATCAATAATATAATCGGACTGCGCACGCTGCGTCGCCTCGCGTGTGATACGCCCCTCGACAGGAGGGCTTAACCAGCCAATTATCTTCCGTATTGGGCAACTAACTAGCTACCGCCTACAGGGAAACGTCATCTACCTATCGAGTTTCTTGAATATAGGTGTTAAATGCAATAAGAAGTTTCTGCAATCCCAGTGGAGTTTTTGAAATTAATACTAAATCATCTGCATACATGAGGCTTTTAACAAACTTATTATTAAGTTTAGGAGAATCAGAAGATACTGTCTCAAAGGTATGTTTCAAATCATATGTAAAATAATAAAAAAATGGAAGATGCCAGTAAACAGCCTTGTTTCACCCCACGTGATGTTGGTATAGGGTCGGATAATAAACCAGTCAGTGATAAACGAATACGAACTGAAGTATTAGAATGTAGTGCAAAAATAAGATCATATAAAGTCAAGGGGCACTTATCCCTCTGCAGGTTTTGAAATAGGATTGCACGTGAAATCGAATCAAAAGAAGAAAATAGGTCAACAAAAGCAAAATAAATTGATTGTTTCGATATTTGACACTGTGCTTTTATGGCATTCAAACATAATAAGTTAATTTGTGTACCCATTCCTGAGACAAACCCTGTTTGATTAGGATCTCGTAAGTTATTAGCTAGGGTCCAAGCGTTAAATTGTTGTAAAAGCAGTTTGGCAAAAATTTTCCCTGGAGAGTCAAGCAGCGTTATTGGTCTATAATTCTGTGGTAATGTTTGATCACCCTTCTTATAAATTGGAATTATGATCGATGTCTTCCACGATTGAGGGATCATCTGTAGGCGTATTACTGCTTTGAAAAATGTTAAACAGGATCAGAGCCCATTCTTTCGGGTAAGCTTTTAACATTGCATTGCTTATGCGATCTGGTCCACAGGCTCTAGATTTACTTGCTTATCTGATGGTATCCTCAATGTCTACAGAGGAAACTTCCATGAGCCATGGACAGGAGACCTTATGAAGGCATTGGCTTTGATCGAACCTCTCATCAGCATAAAGATTCTGGTAATAATTAACCCAGTCTTGTTGAAGCACCCCAATAAGCTTGGCATCGGCTTGTAAGTTTGTATTGTGGCTATTTAATAACTGCCACATTTCGGCCGAGTTTTTATTGATTATTGCTTGCTGCATCCTTTCACTATCTTTTTGGAATGTTATAGCTTTGTGGCTTTTCAACCAGTTTTTATATTTGGTTTTAGCATTTGTCAGAGCTAACCAATTTATGTTTATAGTTGTAGTTAGAATGTCTCTTTTTTATTTCCTATATTCAGTACGTCTGTTTTGCAAGGTGTAGTCAAAAGCATGTTTGTGTGGTAGACCCTTTTTTGTGCTTTCTGTCATTGTATTAGCATATAGTGTCAGAAGATCTGGATATTGCAATAGTCTGATCGAATGTCTGTTATTCTGTATCGTGATACCAAATGCTTTAAGATTTGTCTGATTCCACCTCAATTGTGTTCTTGCCCATTAATAACCACATATTGGGTGAAATAGTTCTTATCAACCATAGTTGTATCCCAATTTAACGCTAGAGAAAGAAGGCTATGATCACTGCAAGTGTGTGAGAGTATATTCAAATCTTTGACAAATGGAACGCTTCCCTATTGATATAAATATAATCAATAGTGCTAAAACTGGTATTCCTACACCATGTTGGTTGGGGCAGAATGTCACCATTGGCTGACCCATTAATCATCTGAAAATTTCTCTCTGACATAAACAGGTTCCATGTGTCTATTTCATCAGAGGTCCTCAATATACAATCTAAATTTAGGTCCCCCATGATTAGTGTATGTGTGATATGTGCATCCATGCAAATTATGTCTAACAATTTAGAGACTTGCATAAAAGACATCATCAGTAATTCCTGCTGGGTTACGATAAAGATTTATTAAGGCAATTTCTTTCCCTTGCTGTGTAATCCTAACAAGTTGTAAGAATGCCGTCTCTACTTTCCATGATGAGATAGAGAGGCCAGATTCAGAGTGCACAGCAACAAGCAATCCTGATGAAGTTCTACCAGCAGTGGTTAAAGCTGGTGAGAGTGAGAGATCATAGCCATCCCATATTGGGATATTAGTCATCCAGGTTTCTTGCAAGACAATAATATGATATAAGATCTTGAACTTTTTAATGGAATCATGTTCATGTGAATGCCCTCTAGTGTTCCAGCTTGCTATATTTAAAAATTGTAAATTTACAAGTGGTTAATTTCTAGTATCACCAAAACCACCTGCAGGCCCACCGTTTTTTTTATTCAAACTTTGATATATATTCAGTTGGGTCGGTGGGCTCTGTACTTGCTCAACATTCTGGTCAGGATCATCTGCCAACAAAAATCCCATGTCAAACAATGTCATTCTTGATTGCCAGATCACATTAAACACAACATTTGAAGAAATACATAGTCTCACTACTGTTTTTGATACCTCAGAGACAAACTCAATGTGTGATAAATCACTAGAGGTTACATCTTGTAATGCTGCTGTATCACTAAATATATTTAGGACACTTCTTCTGTTGAGATCATATATTTCAAAATCACCACCTCTACTTTTCAGGATAAGGGATTTAACCCTACTTTTCGTCTGCTGAGACTGTTTTGTAGGAGGTTGTGACACAGAAGGTTTTCTTTTTGCTGCAACATTAAAATGATTGCGACCAACATTCTCATCAAAGTCATCCTCTTGTCTATACACTTTCTCAGATATTTCTGGTCTGTGTGAAATTGTTCGTGATATATTACTCATTTCTGAATTGTCGGTTTATCTTGAGATAGTGGTAGCAGCCGTTTTAAAATGTAATCATCAACCGCCTGTCTTAATTTTTCCATACTCTCTTCACTTTGGGCAGAAGGAAGATGTGGTATATCCTCCTTACCAATTGGTTGAGGTAACTTGTTTGAACTTTCAATGGTATGAACAAGCTGACTCAGCGGTGATTGTACTAACGGACAATCTACAGAAGTGTGAGTGTCTTCGGAAGCTGACTGTATTATAGGAATGCTTGGTATTTCATTTTATTTACTGCTACAGCTTTCAGTGGTTCTGATACCGTCTCTGTCTGTGTTTGAGGTTGCAGTACAGGCGGAGGTTTTTGCACTTTGTGTGGTAATCTATCATCCAAATTTGGAACAGTTCCCCAATAGCTTTGAAAAATGCATTAAGCAAATATTTTATGGATCTTCCGCCAAGCATGTTTTTCGATTTTGTAAGTGTACGGTGGGGTCCTTTAGGCTTAGGGCGGACCGGTTTTGCCTTCTCTGGAGATATGATTACAATATCAGGTGGAGATAGCTTCTCGTCTTGGATGTTGCTCGGGCATACCTCTGCCTTACTGGGTGAGCAAACATCATTTACATCAACAATGGTAGGTGTTTCAATCGGCCTAATCACCTCAACAAATTCCGGTAACATTTGTGTTTTTACGGGACCTGTTTGTATTTTCATTGGTGAAGAATGACATTCATTTTGTAAATGAGAATACTCATTTACTATTCTTGGTAAAGTGTCTAGAGTTTCACTCCGTTTTGTATATCTATTTCCTCCCATTATGGTCTTGCCATTACTATTCAACCAGTTAGAAAGAGCTTCTAGTTGAAAGGGTTGTTTTTCAATTTTGAGATCCAGGCTTTCAAATAGTTTATACATGCTCAATATTGTTGTATTCATTGCAGACAGGGTAAGTTCAATCATGTTGTGCGAGGGATCATTACCATGAGTACGGGCAGCTGGGCGAGAGGTAAGTTCAATCATGTTTTGCAGGGAGTCATTACTATGAGTACGGGCAGCTGGACGAGGGGTAGGTAAAGCAAAGGATGGAATATTAGAGTGAACACTAGACGAAGAGATATTAGATTCATCAATCACACATGATGCGTTCTTACCTTCCTCAACAATGGCTATTGGGGATTCGCATTGACTGGCATAAATGGATATGCCAGACAAATTAGAGTCATAATGTGCATAAGGGATAGATGATAGTGCAAGTGAAGTGTTTGCTTTATTATTTATAACATTCCTTTTTGTGGATTCCAAGAGCGTTCGGTCAGAAACAACATGTGCACCGTTGGAGATTAGTGAAACTTTTGAACTCTCACTCGGGCCACGGGTACTCTGAATGTCTTTATTGATAGTATGGGAAACACTTAGCTGGTTTGGAATTTGCGTTCCAACCGTATTTTCAATTAGTCTCTTATGATTAGAATTCTACCATGAATTGGGGTCAACATGATCGACGTGTGAGAGGAATGCAAATGATTAGTTTTACTTTTTAAAGACAAAAAGTGCTCCATTTGTGCAGGCATACCAGTTTTCAAGGAGTGAAAGGCAAACATAGCAGCCACTAAACCAGCAGACATTTTCACAAAGTATCAATACTACCCTACCCAATATAATCAAAGTAGCTGTTTTGGCTTGAAAAATCAAACACATAAACCAGTATCTTACTATAATGTCCGCTTTCCGCATAAACGCGGAGAAGCGGAAAAGCGGTACTTACTCAAGTACTTCCGCGAGTGTGCGCGTGCTGTGCGCATGCACTCTCAATTTATAGGAAGTAGTCGATCCACTTGTTTTGGTGGGCGGTTGAATGGGTAGGCGGGACAAAGCGCGGGCCAATCCCGCTGAAAGGGGAAAAAAACAGACATTGTGATCACCGTCACCGTCACAAAATCCTCACAAAATCCTTCAAAAAAGTTAGTCAATATCTAGGTCAACGCCCACCAGGCTCCTTAATCACCTTCAATGGGCTTCGTAACAAAGTTCAATGCAGGAACACACGTCCATACACGTCCACGGGTCCTCAGGATCAGTAGCAGGTAGCAGGTAGCAGGTAGCAGAGTAGCAGAGACCAACGCGGAAAAGCGGTCTTTTTCAATGTGTTTAGTATTCAGAAGCACCTGATTTAGCATTAAAAGGTGCTTTTGACAACTTTCAGTTAATTCAATATTCAATACGTGTTTCTTTCTGGTCTGCAGAGCGCACATGTATGAGTGTTCCCTGTTTCCACTCACTGGCTTCATACAGCAACTTCCGTTGGCTTCTTTACATTCTGCATCCAGCTTCCAGTATCTCTGCTCTTCCCTCACAGAGGTCGGAGAGAGCATTGCTTGCTCTCCTGGAATCCTGTGGCAACTGGAGTGCTTTGGCACTGCATAGCTCCTGCTGCTTGTGCCCGATACTGAGGGTTTGCAGTGCTTCCAGACCCTCTCACGGCAAGTCTTGGCTCCAGCGTCTCTTTCCTCTGCTCGTCATGGTTTCCAGCACTCCTGTCTCCCTCTCCTGTCTAGCCAGCCTGCCTCTCTCCAGCTTGCTTTGCACCAGCCGGCTCCATGCTCCAGCCTGCTGTCTCTCCCCTTTCGCACTGTGCAGCCTCTGTTTTTATATTCATTTGGATTTGTATATGACCACACGTGTGGATTATTCAGTCCAATTAATTGCCTGACCATGGCAATACTCATTAACAGGATATGCCTGGCTGTTCCATCTGAAATCCTCCATAGTAATCCTCTTCGCCTCAGTACCATAGTGGGGAGGTTTGAATTAAAGGCAGTGTGCATAACTCGGTGTGATCTCTTCCTCATCTTGGCACTTGACTGATATGTGTCTGCATTAACAATATAAGGATTGGTACTTGGCTGGTATGTGTTTATCTTATCCAAATGAGGATATGTCCTCCCAACAGGCCACTTCCTCATCCCAGTATTGAGATGGTGTTTCTGGGGGATATTTTGGAAGGGAGAACGAGGAAAGGGATGTCAGTAGCCTACAAAGGCATGAGGGATATAGGGTTCATTCTCACCTAAGCACGTCCTCTCCCCACTCCCCAAGTTCCCTCCATGGAGGTGATCCTCCCTTGCATATCCACCCCCAGGAACTGGATTGAAAAGGCTACCTGAGATGAGGATCCAGGGGGAAAAAAGTGAGAGTACCCTCAGGTTCCTCACAGCTGTTACATTAATCTACCTTAGAGATAACACAGGCTGTAGCCACTGCCTCACAGCTCTTTTTGTGAGATAAGGACAGATATGAGATAGCAGTCTGATATAGTAGGTTGAAGTTGACACAAGTTTATTAACTTGAACTCTCATATGCAGATTTTGGTCTAGATACCCCTAGGGTTTTAATATTATTTTGGGACACTATTTTGCAGTCTGCTATTTTAAAGTAACAGTATTCATGACCCTGTTATTGTGTCCTGGGGCTTGTGCCAATCACCATCAATTCATTGTTTTCATTGTTTAATGCTAGGTCACTTTCTAGCATCCAATCTTGAATCAGGCCATATACATTATTGATGGCACAAGTATCTTCATTGTGGTTACCTGTGAGGGGAATAATAATTCACTGTGTGTCATTCTCAAGGAAGGATCTCCCCCAGGTTGAAGCAGTATCGCTGAAATTGCCACTTCCTTCATTCTCTTTATCAAGAGTCTATGTTCAACAAATTAGAGGCCACAGAAAGGTCTAATAACACAAGTAACATTGTTTGACCATTGTCTATTTTTTGGAACATAGTAGAGTTGTAGTAGGGTGGTGTCAGTACCATAGCCAGGTCTAAACCCTGATTGCCATTTGTTGAAGACACTCTGATTGGTCAGATAATCCAATATTTGTTCATTTGCTACCCTGTCCAGGATTTTGATTAAGTATGGGGAGTTGGTGATGGGTCTGTATTTACAAGGAGTTAGGGGTCAGTTTTTTTAAGCAATGGTGAAAACATTGCACTTTTTATTTCAGCTGGCACAGGACTTTCCTTAAATGAAGAATTAACAAATGTAGTAAGCATGCCCATAAGTGATGTAGAGCATGCTTTCACCACTACAGATGGGCATATTTCACTCTTAGAACTGGTGGGTTTGAGCTTACTTATTATAGTAATTAATTCAGCCTCGGTAATAGATCTAAAACTGAACAGAAAGTCTGATTGCATCTGCCTGTCATCTGTGCTTGTCTTCTGGGTATAACTTTCTAGTATATTTTTTGGAACCCTTCAGTTCCTTATTTTATGTATGCTTTGTTTAATTTAATCAAGTTTGTTGAACATAGCTTCCTGAATTGATGTCCACCAGTCAGTATCTTTAAGTGGACCTTCCAGTTTGTTGTCACAGGGCTTCTCCAACTCCTTAAAGATTTTAAACAGTTCTGTGGATTCATGTGTGCCTGTGTTATCCACATGTAATAAGTGGATCCTTTAGCTTTTATAACATCTAATTCGTAGTCTTTTGCTCCTGTACTATATACTTCCTTATCTGGGTCACACTTTGTTTGTTTCCACTTACACAACTTTTTCCTTTTAGTAAATTTGAGCTTTTCTAGCTCCAGGGAAAACCAAGAGTTACTTCTTTTACAAGGCACTAGTCTTATCTTAAGTGGAACTAGTGCATTGATGGCTTTGGTAGTTCTGTTACATATACATAAACTATTTAACTCTATTACATATCTCGTATTCTTCACAATCTATAAGAAGAACAACAAACTAATCACGAGGAAAGGAAATAGGAAAACTTAGATTAGATAATATTGAAATTCAGGTGAAGAGATTACGGGTACAGATGAATCAAGTTACAAATTAAATTACAGAACTATCTACATATGTGAAAAATCATGTTATTCGAAATATTCATTTGCAATGACCTACCTGTACCTGTGACCCTTTCCTTCAACAATAAACCATCAACCCAAACATTCCAAGAAGATATTAGCAATTGACAGTTTCATGAGATTTCTATCCCTAATTCACCTAATCATGAACATATACCACCCCCAAAATCCCCTGTTTTTGTTTCCCGCAGTGATTCTCCATCCCTATTATAATGTACATTAATGTATGTTAATATAAATATCGTGTAAATATGTGTTATTTTTTTAAAACCCAATTTGAAGTCCACACTTCATATAATCTTCCAATTTCATTTCTTTCACAAATGTTTCACTTCATTCTGAATATTGCAAGGAAAATTGTCATTTCCAAAACTTATTAGATGTGCTCCATCTTTCCTAAACATGTTCACTCTACCATGTTACATATTATCATTTACAAAATATGATCTTCCAAAATCTCACAGAAATGCAAATACAGCTTTAATGACATTCTGCCCTGCATTTTCTATGAGTGGACAAAACAACTTGGATCTTTTCCACACTTGTCTTTGAGTAATGAATGAAAAAATAAACATTAAAAAATAAACATTGTTTGTTGAAAAAGTTCCATCAGACTTTTGGAAGTATCTTTCGTAGCAAGCTGCAAAGATACTCCACCTACATACTCTAGACTATTACCTCTACTATGCGCTACAATCATTTTTGGAAGTTCCAGGTGCACCATATCTTCACACATGATTAATAGTTACACCTTTCATGCAACAGACTCCATAACACATCATCTCCAATTTTTCCAAGCCAAGATTATGTTAGAAGTGAGGCTGATCTGCATATATCTGCAGCCAATTAACACACACATCTCCTATTATTCAAAGAGTCTTCTTGTCAACCTCCATGCTTTCAGACATTCAAACAAGAAATGATGCAATTGCTACCCTGTCCTCCTCTGCAGTTCAAACCCTTCTCCACAAACCTCGATTAGTTGAGTCGCCTGATGTCCATGGACATCTCCACATTCCTCTTTCTCTGTGGGGCTTGGTAAAAGAGCCCTCATGGCACATGCATTAAATCTGCAAGCAGTCATGTATGTCCATGGATGTCAGGGCACATGCAGCCTGCCTTACCTTTTTACTCTTATCTCTGCAACACTCTCTGATTGGCTACATTCAAACAGTCACAGACCCATCCACTAATCACATCCAAAAACCCTACATCTAAACCTCTCACTGTAGTTCAACAGTTCACGTTTATCTTTCAACTCTGAGATTGCATTTGTGCCATGATACAGAGCCAGCCTGCTATATCACAAACTACTGTACACACATTCCAGATTCAACAGGATCTGCATTCAACACTCTAGATCTAAAAAGACATGCCACAGGTATTCTTTCATTTTGGAAAGTTATGCTCAACAATCTTGGTTTATTTGTAAGAGGCCAGTCTATTTTGCTTTCATAGATTATAGTGCTACCTTTGATACTGTCGACTGGGCACGATTGTGGAGGAAACTAGTTAGCTGGGGGATCCCCTCTGGTTTATTCAAAATTATTGTAATGCTACATGATCATCCCAGAGTTAAAGTGCGGGTGGAGAGTAATTGGGGGACCTCAAACTGGAATCGAAACGAACAGGGTTGTCAAACAAGGCTGTATTTTAGCCCCAATGTTGTTTAATGTATATTTGTCTGACATGTGGAAAACTTTGGAAGATCATAACTGTATTCCCCCTAGGCTATGTGTGGGGGTATTACAATGGATGGGTTATGTAGACGATATCATCCTGGATTTAACTACAGGAGGTCTTCAGACAGCTCTGAGCAATCTAAATGTCTACTCAACTACTAGTTAATACAGCAAAAAACAAAATTATGGTTTTTGATTACTCCTTAAAAAAGGCAGCACAGGGAACCACCAGGGGGCGCCAAGATGTGCTGAAGCATCTCTGTCTACTTCTCCCCATGGGTCTGTTATAAGGGACTGAGCCCCCCACTTGTACCCCCAAGTGACAATCTTCAACCCTCCTAGGGGCTGTGGGAACCCCTGGGGCACCAGTTAAAGAGAATCCTGAGCACAGTAGTTGGTGTATAGCCGGAGAACAAGCCTTGCTGTCTGCAGCAGAGTTATGCGCACTCCGACGCCGCCTGTAGTTCCACGTCTGCTCCACTGCTTCCGAGGTGGGGGAGGGGACTGAGGCCTTTGCTGTTGGAGTTTGAGTGATTTTGAACGTTCCCTTCCCCCCACCTAGCCAGAGTTGCTGGTCTCCTTTCCTTTCATCCACCTGCTGGAGTGGGACGGTGTAGCGTGCGACAGAGGCACTGCGGGTGCAAGACTGCGACCGAATCCGTTCTGCCTTTACACACGAACGGGAATGGCCTGCTCCCCACCTGCTTGAGGGACCCCCGCCCATTTCCTGACTCTCTGCGGCCTGGGGGGTGAGGAGGGGGTTTGCCTCGGGTGGATTCCCGTGGGCTTGGTGGCCGCGGGTGTCGGTGCCTGCGCCTGGCCCCCGCGAGGCCCTCTTGGTCCTGTTGGAGCTTTCTGGAGGGTAGTGTGATGCCCCATCTCCCCCTGCACACCGAGGACCTGGCCATGTGGGAACAACAATGCTTGAATGGAGTGCAGCGGATCCTGGCCCTGTGGAAGGTTAGTGTTCCGGGCTCTCCCTCCCATTATTTTACACCTAGGAATCCTCCCTGGCATTCCCGACCATTGCGGACGCTGGGGGAGAAGGGGAGCCTGGGGCCCAGACTGCTGCCTGTTTGTTGAGACCAGGGCATACAGAGGTGGTGCAGACCCGGGACTCGTGGGATCTCCCCACCCACCACGGTGGGTGCACTGCACAACCTGCTCTCAAATCTCAGCCAGTGTCCCGTGTGAGGTTGGATTCGTGACCCTTGGACCCTGCAGTGCTTCCTCCTCATATGAAAGCCGTCGACATGGTGCTGCCCCCCTTTTCTTCGTCTTCTGGTCTGGTCTTCCTGTCACCCTTTCTTCTGCCCGAGCCCCCACTCTACTTGGCAGGGCCTCATTGACCATTTTCTTCAGCTAAGTGGGATCCCTTGGCGTGGAAAGTGCCGTTTTACCATCTTCCGGCCCTCACCATGTCCTCACTGTTCCGCTCTGGGCCCTCACTCTGCCCTCCTTTGTCAACGCTAGGTAGACACCCCGGCTCGCGCCCTTGGTGGGCTGAGGCACCCATGAGTTGGTCTGAATCCCTTCAAAGGTTCTGACGTACATCTACCTGTTCTCCTTCATGGCAGCTCTTAGGCATCCAGAGTCAGTTGACGCCAATTCGGTCACCAAGGGCATGGCTGCTCTTTTGGAAGAAATACGAGGCTTTAGAGCGGACATCGCTGTGAGACTGGATACCCTTGACAAAAAAGGTGACACGATTGGCGATCAGGTCCAGGCCCTGGAAGCAAACACAGCATCATTTGATGTCCTTGAAACCCAGTTGGACATGCGTCTGTCTGAATTGGAGAGAAGGAAGGGGAAATGCTCCTTGAAGCTGGACGATTTGGAAAACAGAGAGCGCTGCTGTAACCTACGATTCCTGGGCTTTCCAGAGCGAGAGGGTGAGACACAATCAGACATTTCGATGAGGCCAACACTAATGAGCCAACCATCATCAGAGCGCACAGAGCGGATTCCTCCAATAGAGGCCCCAGATCCGTTCTTGTGAGATTCCACTATTTTTCAGAGAAGAGCAAAATCTTGGAACTGGCACGGAAGAAAGGCCTGGTTAGTTAGGAAAATGTGCAAATCTCGATTTATCAAGACTTGTCGGCCTTTACCTTAGCAAGGCGTTCGTTTTGCGCCCCCTTGACGAAAATGCTGCAATCTAAGGGAGTGCAATACAGGTGGAGGTATCCCTTCTCACTTTCCTTTGAACTGGAGGGCTATAAGTATTCCTTAGTCACGGAGGATGATATCCACAGAGTATCTCAGGAACTTCTGGGTGATCCGGGCGCTGCACCTGCAGACGCTAAACGGGAAAAAGTCCCGACTGGGGCTATCAAATCCAAATCCTCCATGGAGAGATGCAAAGTTCGAGGCCACAGAAAATTCAGAATGGAAGCTCCAGCCTCGCCAGGTTCATCTAATGGTTGACGGTCCTCCAGCCGCAGCAGGAATGGACTTGCATGGTGGGGAATTCCAGTGTGTTGCAGCCTGGTTTGTTGACGTTAGCGGGGTCCCTGCATTGGGCTTCAATTATTCCTAAAATGGTGATTTAATTGAGTGGACTGCTCACTGTTTGCTTAAAGTTCTGGGGCTGTTGTTTCTGGCAAGGCCCGAGCAAGGGGCCTCTGCTATATCTGTGTTTGGTTCATTAAGGCTATGTTTATACTCTGTTCATACAGGTGTGCAGTCAAAATATCGAATGAATACTGTCGAAAGTCATAATATAGAAAACAATAATGTCGATTTTTAATTAAATTTATTTATATATATTTTTTGGGGTCCGGGAATAAAAAAAAAAGGGTAAAACAAAAAAAAAACATTAAAAAAGGGGGTTAGGGGAACCCCCCATTTCGAATAAAAAATGTCATTAAAAGAAATTGACTTTTTTGTTTGCGACATTTTTTTTGTTGAGATTATGACTTTCGACATTTTGACATTCGACTATATGACTATAAACCGTTCATACACTGTTTCAAGGGGTGTGGGGGGGCTCTTGTTGTTTTTGATGTTGAGCTTGTGAGCCTGGAGGGGGCAGACACTGGTGGCCTGGTCTTGAAACTAGCTGTCATCACTCGGAGTCCAGGCATTCAGGGGTAGGGAGTGTGGGTGGTGGGGAAGGTTGTTAGAGCCAGTTCTCTGGGGTTTTTTTTTCAGCTTACTAGGACTTCTAGGAGGTATTGGTTCTCCAGGATTCTGCATGGGTAATTATTGGGTGCAGAGGCATGATGGGACGGACAAAATAGGCTCCTTAATAGGAGCTAAGAGATATTTCTACTTTTTTGATGGGTGACTCCCTCCAATCCCTGACGGTGGGGTCTCAGAATGTGTGAGGATTAAACTCCCCTACTAAGAGGTCGATGGTGATGAGGGAATTCCCTAGGCTCAAACTACACTTCCTTCTTTTGCAGGAAACTCACTGGGTTAAGGAGAAGGAACTGAATTTCAGGGCTAAAACCATATAGCACATGTTCAACTCATCCTATATAGCAAAGAAATGTGGGGATGCACTCCTGGTCTCTTACAAAGCCCACTTTTCTCCTAAGGCACAAAGGTCTGACCCGAGGGATGATATATTGTGGTTAAAGGAGATGTGAGAGACAGGTTGTTCACCCTGGTGTGCATATATGCCCCGAACAAGGCGCAAGATGTTTTTTGGGAGGGGATGAAGGAGACAATCATGGGATTCACTTAGGGACCCTATTGATGGGTGGGGACTTCAACATGGTTCTCTGTCCGGATAGGCATAGGAAGTCACCTAATCAATGTCCTGATTTGCATCTTCAGACAAAGCTGGGGGCTGCATTTCTTCAGATTAATGAGGAAGTGGGCTTACTGGACTCACATACTTCTGGACAAGATCAAAACCTATATTTCACTTTTTCTCAAAACCACACACAGCGTTCTCTAGGATTGATAATATTCTGAAAGACTCCTCACTCCGGGATCATGGCTCTGAGTTTGGGGTAGAGGCTATTCCGGGGTCCGACCATGACCTGGTTAAGATCAGTTTGAGGGTCCCGTCCTCTTCCGGGTCCCGATGGACTTTCAACGACACATTGCTGCAAGATAAAGAGTTCAGGCTGTCCATTTTGGCTGCCATAAAATAATACTTTGTCATCAATGATAATGGGGAAGTGGGTCTCATGGGAGCACGGGATGCCTTCAAAGCCACAATCAGAGGTACCCTTATGGGGATGGGCTGGAGGAGGAAGAGGGATAGGGACTATGAGGAGACTATGAGGAGAAAAGGTTAATAGAGAAGATTGCCACTATTCAGCCAGGGGGGAGATTAAAGACGCAGATGCTCCCAGGCAAGTGGACGGAATTACAAAGACTCAGATCAAAACTTGCAGTCCTCTTGGTGGGTCAGACAGAAAGAAATGTTGCCTTTTTTAAAATGAAGTACATAGAGAAGGGGGGAAAAGTGGATAGGATCCTAGCTTGGAGGCTGAGGGAGCTCAGAAACAGTAGAAGAGTGAATTCCATCTCCTCCCCTCAGAGGGTGAAAATCCTAAATTTTGGCTCGATAGCAGAACAATTTTGGCAGTGCTACGAGCGCCTGCATTCATCAGAGTACACAGGGGATGGTACTGACGTGGATAAATTCTTGGACTCCCTTCCCATTCTCCGTCTCCCCCCGAGAGTGCTGACTCCCTGGAGCTCCCCATAACACCCCAGGAAATAAAAGATACTGTCTCCTCTCTGAAAAGCAGCACCACACCAGAGGACAATGGTTTTACCTCTCTACTCTGGCCCCATTCATGGCTAAAATCTTTAATTCTGCCCTTGATACAGGAGCCCTCCCGCACTCCATGTTGTCCGCCCTTATTGTGGTTCTCCCCATTGCCAGTCCTACTGTCCCATCTCCATTCTCAATACGAAAGTAAAAATCTTGGCTAAACTCCTAGCCAATAGGTTGGCGAAACTCCTCCCGACCTTGGTGCACGGAGACTAGGTCAGTTTCATCCCAGGTCAACAGGGGTCAGATAATGTGAGGAAAACTCTGGACCTCATGCACAAGGTTTTGAGTCAAGATTTAGAGGCCTATCTCCACTAATTGGAATCAGAAAAGGTCTTTGAACGCGTTGAATGGCCTTACATGGGTAAGGTGCTCCAGAAAATCGGCTTTGGAGACACATTTTGTGGGTGGGTCTCAGCTCTGTAAAATGGCCCCCTGACAAGGGATCTGGTTAATAGCTCTACCTCGGCACTCCTACACCTTTCTAGAGACACCCGCCAGGGATGCCCCCATATGCCTGTTTATACGCCTTGGCGATGGAACCCTTAGACATTGCGATTAGGGCTGACTGTGGGATTTCGGGGGTTCAATGTGGGGACTGCGAATTTAAATTATCCCTGTTTGCGGATGATATTTTGGCCTACTTGACCAACCTTCAGGATTCCCTTACCCAATTGCTTGACCTCATTAACCTCTGTGGCTCCATTTCAGGGCTTAAGGTCAATGTAAGCAAATCCTGCATAATGCCGATGGGTGCTACAGACCATGCAATCAGCAAGCAATCCGAGGTGCAGGGAATGAGAATAGAGCGGAAGGCCACCTCGAATTTAGGTAACACCATGCTCAGAGACCTAAGTAAACTATTTGAATCTGACTTCCCCCCAATTATGTCAAAGATCAACAGTGACCTTGTATGCTGGGCACCCCACACTCTCTCCTGGTTTGGGCGCATGGTCACGGTTAAAATGAACATTCTGCCTCGACTCCTCTATCGCTTCTCGGCCCTTCCTGCGTTATCCCAGAAGCTTTCTTTGAACTACTACAAACTCGAGTCCTCCACTTCATCTGGAATGGCAAAAGGGCAAGAGTTAAATTCTCAACTATAAAACTTCCAAAAACATGTGGAGGCTTCGGCCTCCCTGATTTTAGATTATATCATAAAGGCAGCACAGGTGCGTTTAATGTTAGAACACATAAGAGATGACCTGGGGACTTATTGGACCTATGTGGAGGACATCCAAATCTACCCGAAAAAAGTCAGGGATCTCCTTTGGGCCTCCCCAGAATCCCTCCCTACGCATCTCAGATCTCACCCAACACTGGCTGCCCTGTGGGCATCCTGGAAGCCAAACAAGGATAATAAAAGGCTCTCTTCTTGGCCTTCCCCCCTGTCATCTCTCTGGGGTCCCCCGTTTAAACTCGGATTTAGGGGTTTTCGTGATACCCAATCATGGCCGGACAAGGGGTTGGAAAGAGCAGCTCAGCTCTTCTGCCAGGGTGTTTTCATTGTGTATGCCCAACTGTCTGACGTGATGGGGGACAACCAACCACCCATCGTTGAATATTTATGCTTTAAGGGGATCCTCACTCACCCCGGCTGGTTGGCCGATATGACTCGCTCCTTGACTCCCTTTGAAAAGATTTTGGTGGAATCTACGACTAGAAAGGGCTCCCTCTCTAAGATTTATAAGGTTCTTATCACAGCTAACTTAGAGGGTAGACAGCCATTTAAAAGGATATGGGAGGAAAGGTTGGTATTGACCCATGAGGAATCAACATGGAGGACATCCTTTAAATCAATCTTTTCGGGGACATTATATACCTCGGCCATGGAGCACAGCTTCAAGATTCTGCATTCTTGGCATCGTCCCCCTGCCACCCGGTCCATGATGTTTGAGGGAGTGTCTCCACTGTGCCCCAGGATGTGCTCACACCGTGGTACCTGGTACCATATGTGGTGGGAGTGTGCAGTTATTCAAGTGTACTGGTCTGAATTGCTCAGCTGGATCAAAGACATTGTGGGTATGAGCCCGACCATTCTTCTCCTTGAGATCCTTTTAGGTACGCCTAGGCCCGACTCCGAGCTGTATACCATCCCAAAAGTGATAGTGGCAATGCTGAGAGTGGGGAGACTAGCCCTGGCTCACAAATGGAAGAGCACCTCTGTTCCCTCCAAGGCAGAATGGATCAATAAGCTATTGGCTATTTTTATGTATGAGAAACTGTCTGCTATAACAAATGATACAAAGGGCCTCATTACACGGATGGCGGTGGACTCAGGTGCTATTAGCACCTTGGTCCATGCCGGTAAAATACCGGCACCGCCTTGGTGGAAAGGGGAATTACCGCCCTATTCCAAGGTTGGTGGGGCGGTAATTCCCCCTTCCCCCATTGCCCTTCCCCATTCCCATTTTTGCCCCATAGGGCATAATGGGAAGGGGGAAGGTGCTAATTACGGCTGGTCCCTTTGCGGGTTGGTTTTTAATGCCTGCACAAAGTAGGCGTTAAATTCCCCAACTCGCAAAGGGATCTCGTAGTAAGGCGGTAAGGGTTTACCGGTACCGGTAAAATACCGGTACCGGTAAACCCTTACCGCCTACCGTGTAATGAGGCCCAATGTCTTTGTTTTTGCTTTTTGCAGGACCGGACTGTTGTTCTTCTGAATGATGAATGTGATGCTATGAGACTGTAATCTTGATGTGTTTTTTGAGCCATTGAACTTTAATTTGCACTGTTCATCACTTGTTTCTTAGCCGTAAATTACTGATACAGAGCTGGACCTCAATGTCTTAGTCACCCTGGAAAGTTTCATCTAGTGTCTAGTTCTATCTCTTTGCTTCTTAAACCTATCGCCCGGTGGAGCCTGGTAAGCCTATGTGCGGGGTGGGGGGAGAGGAGAGGGAAGGGGGAAGGCAACAAAAACAATAAATGCCATTTTTCTCTAATTGATGTGTCAGATGTTTATCGCAAGAGTTTCTGGGCTGTTTTTTTGTATGTTGAAATGCTTAATAAAAACAAAGTAAAAAAAAAAAGTCAGCACAACTTCACAGGCAGATGACTGGAGAATCCATTGAGGTAGTTTCACACTATACGTACCTTGGTGTCACTTTAGACACCAAACTCAAAGGTAATGCTTGTGTGGATCGATTAAGCATCAGAACTGCACAACTTCCCGGTGGTATTAGCTCATTTTCTTATGACTGTGGGGGCCATTTTATATGCATCTTGACCCAGTTGTACTCCACTAAAATCCTACTTGTCATTTCATACGCCACTGGAGCCTGGGCATTGTGAATTTTGCAGGAAATCTCCAGACTAGAAATTAAGATATTCAGAAGATTTTTTAAATTGCCTTTTTAATACATCTGCAGAAATGTTTTATTTGAACTTTAACATCTTTCCCATCAGAGAACGTGTCATCCTGAATTGTTTAACTCTTTACTGGAAATTGCCACATGCACAATAAAACTTGCTCGTGAACGTGTTATATGAGTTCTTTTCAAGCAAAATACTTTTTATGCAGTCAAGTGTTCTGGCGCAGATCAAATCAGAGGCTGATAAATGGAATGCTAGTGTGCTTGACAATATTTCTACCATGACCCTTGCGTCCTACAACTTATGAAGATCCTACTGAAAAACTATATCACTGTAACAGTTGATAGTTAATTTAGCCACCTAATCTAATAGACAATTGTTAATTCCATATATAATGGAAAGGAAGTATGTTCCTATATACATTCGGCACCTTATTGGTAATCATCTTGTTTGGGAGTATATGAAGCTTACATTTAACCGTGGAGATTACTCGGGGGTGGTCTTAGTGCCCAATGAATGAAAGGCGTGATCGCCTTTTTGCTGAATATGAATTGGAGTGTGTACCTCATCTCCTGACCAAGTGCAGTGCATTGCTTGACTTAAGACAATTAGCCATCAAATCAGTAGGCCTTGAATTGTCCATATCTCCTGAACACCTTTGCGACATGTTCATTTCTCGTCAAAATGAAAGATACATTATTTTTTCACTAAGCTGTGGAAATCAATTTTTAGAAATTCTAATGATTTTAGATTGACGTTTGTGAGATTTGATGAGTGTGTTTGTCAGAAACATTTGGTGTTTTTGTATTAAACGTTAATTGTTTTCATTTTTAACTGTACAATACAATAAAAGAAACATATTTTACAGCACCTTTTTTTATAATATACCTTGAAGAACAACTCATGTTCTCTACTGCAAAACATACGTCACTGCGACACCTATCAAAATACATAATGAATGCCTTTACAAGTATTTCTGAATAAATAGAGGCTCACATGTGCTACTACTTATACCTCTACAGAATTCCATAGTTGTCAACATGAGCCATTCCATTCTGAAAGGGTTTCTTCAGTCTTGTTTTTTCCTCTACATTTTGTAACTTGTAGTTCTGTATTTCCCAGTACAAAACTCAGTCTACAGCACCAAGAATGCAATACAAACACCAGTACTACATAAGCACCTACCTACATGGGCCAGATTATCAAAGGTTAGCATCTTTGTATCTATCTTTGTAAGCACCTGCTTCGCCAAATTCAGATTGTCAGAAACGTGCCCAGAGAGCCATAACAGTTTGTTTGAAAGGGAAATTTTCGGTGATTTGCATGTCTGGCATGTTACCTTAAGCCTGGAACGTGTGATATTTTGACACGTTGAAGGACAAATTAGTGCACACTACCATTTTCGAACACCCTGTCGTAATGTGCTACATTCCGCCACAACTTTGTTTTAACATTCGGCTCATGTACAGCATTCAGCATTGAGGTTCCCATCAGCACCCGCATAAGATATAGTGCTCGAGTGGTGATGTTTTACACTTTATTTTCATTTCTACACTACATGCAATCGGTTGCTTTGTTTTGCGTTTTCACTTCAAACAGATGCCAAACATCATTCAGAAATACAAGCAGAGGGACATTTTCTGTGTACTCTGTTCATTTAACACCATGAAATAGTCACTTGGGGAATCTTTGCTAGGCAGCCTCCATGTTAGAGAGCCACCCTTTGGCATCCCAACTGCGCCTCTCCACACTCTTCTATCTCCACTCAGTTGGCAGTGTCCACAGGAATACGAATAAAGGGGGTCAGTGAAAGGAGCCTTTTAACTTGTGTTCCAATCTGGCTTTGGCCATTTGAGGAGTTTGGACTTTAAGCTATCACCATTGTGTCCCTTCAAACCTACAAGTTCCATAATGCATAGCACCAGTGCCTGAAAACTCGGGACTGGTTGCATCGGTTCCTCTTGTTATGTGCACCTTATTGACAGGGTGTGACAGGAGGGACGCAGCTTCAATGCTGTGCAGTTTTTTTCTTTCTACTTGCTGGATTCTCAATTGTCTTTATCAAATTAAAGTGGTACCTATCAAACTAATATAAGTTCAGTCATGCGAAGCACTCTAATGTGTTTGCTGCAAGGACAGATGGACAGGGTTGTTAAATGCATGTTTTTTTTAATCAAAATGACAATTAGCATGAGCAGCATTTGAACATGTGTTAGGCTCACAAAGCACGTCACCATTGTAGGCAGAACAACCTCACCTCGAGTAGTGCAAAGGGCAGCTTATAACACCAGAAACTACAGCGCCTGAGGAAGCACTATGTATGAGCACAAATAACACATATATACACACAAACACACAGTCAAAATACCAGAACATGCGCAGAAGAAATGGATTATATCATCTGTGTTCGAAGTATGGTGACGTGTGACAGCTCCTGACAGATTACCTACAATGTATAATGTATTTATGATAACAATTGGAAGAGGTTGCATTCATTCCTAAGAATTGTGAAAGGAAGATATTGGTAGTATGGACTTGTGCTTTATCTTGGTTGTTGTAAAAGTAATTTACACAAAGCATGAATGAGTGCACACTATTTCGAGAAAGGCGGAGCAGGACGTTTTAATGCAGTTGTAATGTAGGTCTCGTTAGGGGAATTTACAGGGAAAGAGGCAAGTGCACCCGATACATTATTTTAACATGCAACCATACCTTTAACTAAGGAAAGGAAAGACAGCACTGACTGACCACGTGTACTTAAAAGACCCAGCAATGAGCTATCACCATGCTGCAAGTGAGGTCCACTGCCCTGGACATTGTCAAATAGGTGTTAAGTTTGGCAATTATCCAAGAGACACTTAGCACCTCTTTGATAATTGCATCCCTATCGGGCCATGCTGTGTTTCAAAAAAGTGCTAACTAGGATAATTGCAAAAAAGTGACCAAATGGCAGTAAGTGCTAAAAAACACAGGTCCTCAGTACTAAGCGCAATTTCTTTTATAATCTGGCACCAGATTGGAATGGATGATGTTGGGAAACAGGCAATTCTATATTTTAAAATGCCTCAATTATCAACCTATAATACAACAAATAATGCCATCTTTGTTTAAACAATGCCCTGTCTTCTGTGAAACCTATAGTACACATTTATATTACTCTGAATTATTCAAACTGTATTTAATTTCACTTCAACTGCAACTGGTTGTTATGCTGTAAAAACGTGCTACACCGCAGCAGCCATCACAATAGTTTAATAGTGCTTTCAAAATTACTTCTGCTTCCATAGTGTATGCCATGGTCTACTACTTATAACAGTGCAGACTTTTCACACTTGCCAACAATCTTTCTTTTCCATTTACAGAAAAAAGATTACCAAAGAAACCAATTAAAGAAAGAAAACTCTTCCATTTCTACAAATTAATGACATTAATATGTCATGTATGTCATAACAATTATAATAACATACCTTTACTGTGTATTATTCGGTTCAACGTCCATTCTTCGGACTTTTATTTTTTCCGCAGCACTTTTTGCAGAATCGTTTGGCCCAAAAAATAACATTGGAAAATTTGGGAGTGTGGGAGAGCATATAAGGGGTATGGTGGGGTGGTGTATAGGGAATAATTAATATGGCAGGGGGCGTTGGAGGGGGACCGCAAATAAATAACAAATATTGTCCATTTTGTTTCAGAAAAAAATGTTTGGCAAAAGTGCTTTGAGAAAAAAAAAAAAACAGGCGAACAATGAACATAGAACCATCTATTCATACTGTATTCTATGATGCATCTCACTTCCTCATTCCGTTGCAGCAATCAAACTCTTTCCCATTACAGCACAGCATTCCTCCTTATCCTGTAATACCACCACTCTACAACCACTACCACTACAAATAATTCATCACACAACACCCATCAACAACATATACTTTTTCCACAAACCACTTTCCAACTACAATCCAAATCATTTACCCAACACCCCCTCACTACTACAACCTCTCACTCTACAAATCTTATCTATCACACCTCCTATCACCTATGCATCTATCTGCATCATGACACTTCCAGAACAACCTTCTTCCTCATCCCGCTGCCCAACATTAATCTACAGTTGTATGTGTATACCACTCTCCCTCATATGACTTCACTAACAACAATCCATTGTTGTATGTCCCTCTTCCTCATACCATTATTCAAATCACACTATTTTGCATTATCCCTAAACCACTATTTCGGATAGCACTACACCAGAGGTCTACAAGCTCTTCCTCTACAAATGTTTTACTCAATACAACCCATTATCTAGGCATTCCTCTCCCACATCCAACTGTTCAATTATAACCTATATTATTATTTGAACCCCCTTCATCCTCTTCCCAGTACCAAACACTAATATATATCTTAATGTCTACACCATTCTCCCCTATGTAACTTCACTAATAACAATACATTCCTTGGTCCATTTCCCCTTCCTCATAACATTACTGAAATAAGATGATTCTGCATTATCCCCAAATCCCTCTTACTCCTACCACTACACCACAGGTATAACACCCCTTACTTTAGAAATATGATATCCCACAGCTCTCATTATCTATACATTCATCTTTTACATCCTACTACACAATTTTAATCTATATTATTACTGCAACACCCCACTTCGTCAAATTATTCTCCATTATCCCACATTTCTCTTCCTCATACAATGTCACAATTATAATCTATATTATCTCATCAAATCCCTCTTACTCGTACTACTACCCTATATTAATCCATATCATTATCCACACACCACTCTTCCTCATCCCTCTACAAAAATACCCACTGAACCCTTCTGCAACATTTAAGTGCATACTTTCTCTTCTATAACAGATACAAAACATTGCCTACTAAGGTTCAACTCCAAAGGAAATAAAGAAAAGATTGAACAGATACAAAGAATAGAAAGTCAAATCATCACCCTCCACTAAAACAATGTATCAAAAATGTACAAGCGAGAGAACAAATAAATGGCTCTTGCAAAGTACAACAGTCACCACTAAAAAAAGTATCGCTCCTTCAACAAAAAAGAAAAGTAACCAAACATGTGGAAAAAAATGTCAACTGAAAATTAACCTCGATATCTAGCAATGTCAATGCAGCCATAGTAAAAGATTCATCATTTTTCAATCTCATAAAAAGATAGGCCAGGTGACATTGAGATTGTGCAAGTGCAGGGGAGGGTGGAAGGGGAAAAATGCAGGGGTCAGTACATAGGATGACAGTAAAATAAATAAAGAAAATAAACAGAAGTGCAGTCAGCTGGTGGCAAGTGCAAGGGTAAGTGCAGACATCAGGTGTCAAGTGCTAGTAGGGGCTGCAGGGATACAGAAACACATTTCTCACTTAAACATTACCAAAGAAAACTGATACTTGAAGCTTGTACTGACCGTGCATTCAAACTAAAAAAGAAAATTATATATATATATACATGTTTAACAGAATGAAACCACTTACTAAATTAATTTAAAAAACTACAAAAACAACTTCTAAATATGTGCAATGTGAACATACATAACTTTTCTGTGCAGGTGAATGGTTTCACACCAGTAGCACAGTCTCATATTTCAATGTAGAAGCGTATAAGCATCAACAAACAAACCCAAACCCATTCCCTACACTTGCCTTACACCCACTGGTCTCTGCTATTACAGGCCTGCACTTATGTGTCGGCAGTTGACTACTCTTACCAAGTGATATTTGCCAGTCACTTAACAGTCGCTTGCAACATACTCCTTAGCACTTCCCTCCATGGTACTCCTAGCACTTACCCCCTCCCTAATCCCTTCTCTATCTCTGCACTTGCACATTCTGAATGCTCACAAGGCCTAGTAGGACCACCTCTCGCTTTCATTTTCATATTTACAACACATTCTGTAATGCAAAACCTTGTGCATAGATTGTATAATGCTTAAAGTCCTGCTCTGGAATAACAAAAACTCAATCAAAATATCCTAAATGGAACATCTGAAGAAGTCCTCAGACAAATAGAGCACATACAAAGTAAATATTTCAGAACTGAACTAGAATCACAAAACACAGTTAACTTACAAAACATTAACCAACAACTTTCTTATACTAACCTCCTTACAAACACGTATAAAAAAGAAATGGCAAAGTTTGAAAACATGTCTGCTGAAATTCCAGACAAAGTATCTGTCTGTTGAAGCAGAACTTTCTATAAGAAAAGTACAACAATAGTACACATGCCCTACAAGATAGAAGGCAATTAAACATCATAAGGGTTTCAATTTGCCATATATCTAACAGCAGAACATACATTCAGCATAACTGATCCCATAATAGTCTTCATATAGTAAAATACTAAACTTGATGATAACCAAATGCCATCTCCGGCTATAAATAACACCTTAAAAATATGTCTAATTCCAAATGTTCTCCAACAACTTAATCTAAATGAGAGTATCAAAATTCAAATAGTACATCCATTCCAAGCTGTAATATGTGTGCAAACCAAAACTGCCAAATTGCCTTTACAATTACTAAAAGGCATTGGTGGCAAAGTAGTATACTTACCATTAGACCTTAATGAAAATGTCAAAAGACTAGTACTAGGATGACCAGTACAACAATATTCTATGCTACTAGTTAATGGTGTGCCAACAAAAGACAAAACAAGTGGCAACAACTAGTTGATTTTATACAAAGAATCCGTAGAGTATCCTAAACAAAACAATGAATACTACAAAGATAAAAGCATAGAAAAACACATAAAAGAAACAAAACAAATATATGAGGATGCACCATAAACAGGACAATTTGAACATGCTGATCCTATCACTGTGGAGAACATTCTTGACCAGTACACAATTCACCCACTACATTCCAGACCCACCATGAAACAAACATGTTAAATTAAGCTTTACAGTTCCATTTACAATACTGTAGAGTTAGAATATGCCAATGGGTATCTGACTACTTTAATCATCAACAAACACAAAACAAAAAATATTCCTTTATTACAGTGGGCCTCATTACGACCCAGGCGGTAAGTGACCGCCTGGGCCGTGACTTTACCACCATGGCGTAAACTACGTTTACGCCATGGTGGTTGGCGGACTTACCGCCCCATTCCGTGGTTGGCGGGGCGGTAAGTCCCCAATCCCCATTTACCCTTCCCCATTCCCATTTTTGCCCCATAGGGCATAATGGGAGTGGGGAAGGTGTTAATTACGCCACCGTAAATTACGGTGGCGTAATTAACTCCATGGTCCCTTAGCGCCATGGATTTTAACACCTGCTAAAAGCAGGTGTTAAATCCGCCATGGCGCTAAGGGACCTCGTACTCAGGCGGTAAGGGTCGGCGCTGTTTACGCCGTCGTAAAACCCTTACCGCCTGAGTCGTAATGAGGCCCAGTACACTTAAAAGATTCCATCATCTTTGTAATTACTTAATACATAGATACTACTACTATATTACCTTTACAATACTATACAGTTAGAATATGCCAATGGTATCTGATTCAAATATAAAGAAACACACAGAACAAATATTCCTTAATTGCATCACATTTAAAAGACTAATTAACTAACTAATGTGTTAATACACCCATACTTCCATACATTTTACAAGCAATCACAAAAATATCAAATATGAATACATTAAAAACAAAGATGTCAGCAAAACAAACCATATCAGCATCAAGATCCTCCCTAAAGTCAATACACAAAACACACACACATACTAACACACATCCATATAATCACTATTAACCAGACCATGTAACACAACTTTCCATACCATGAACCCACACATCCAGGCTTTCAGACTACCCATATAAATCATTGAAGGACGTTAATTTCTCAGAATATTCTGCAACCATACCTCATCTTGTAAACAAAACCTTCTCATAATTTGACAAAAGCTCTAACTCACAAATCCAATCAACTTAATGTGGCTTTTTCGATTTGTTCCATACTTTCATTATTTGTTTGACAACTACTACCAATAACACATCTATTCATCGGCTATTCATCCAGGCTGCAGTTCATCTACTGGCCTTTGATAACAACACAGATGTAAAGGGTAGGCGAGGAAAAGATATCCCCATTACCATGTTTATCTTTCCAATAATCACAAACTCTAAGACACTCCCACAACACATGTAGTAAATTAGCTGCCTGCAAACCACAACCCCAGCACAAATCACTATTTATCAATTCAAGTTTATGCATGTATACTGGCGCCCAATATAAATGCCCCAGTACCTTCTGATGAATCAACATATATTCCCAATGATCCAGTGTAATCTCACACTGCAAATCAGATTCCTGTAATGAAGTTGCTCTCAAGTTTCTTAAATTAGCTTGTTAGGTTTATTACATGCTTCTTAGGTACTTTTACAAGCTGTCACGTAGGTTACACATGAGATAGTTATAGGACATAAAAACACTGGCAGCCCATCACCCAGGCATCTGGCTGACTAACTGACCAACATGGAACATTCACTCAAGCATTCCGACACTCGGGCACAAACACTCCACATGACAACATTCCTTCTGCATTCCCTCTGGCAAGCTAAGCCAGACACAACACATATCTTCTCTTTACATTGGCACATTGCACAGAGCAACATTACATAACGCATACACAACCCACCTCCCCTCTTCCGACAACAACACAGGCATTACATAACACGCCTGCATACACACCACATATACCATTCACTCCGACTCACATCATCAGGGCAAGCACACAACACGTGCTCTGACACTCAAACACTCACCTCATACCCGATGAACTGGCCAGGTACACCGAGACCAACAACAAATATCATTGTCACGCTCCGGACCCTGATGAGGTTGGAAAGAGTCATAAAAGCACACATGGTGCAGCCAAAGTTGCTACATGTGCAGTAACAAAACATTATTTGTCATAAGTAAACCACACACAAAGTCGGGGTAACACGACTATGCAGTGCCTGACACCACAGACACGCCCATATCCATCCCGGGTGCACTACCACCTGTATCCAAATACCCCTAACCATGCATGACTCACGTACACCTACTGGGGGCGCTGCAACCCATGGTCACGTACACCTTCTGGGCGTGCTACCACCCAGATACCAAACCATTCAGCTAGACTGACTACCCTCAGTCACTCTCTGACAAACGGTGGCGCTACCACCTCATGCAGCCATACGTGGAGTAGCCATGCATAACCTGTTTATAGTTATACCCCGACATACTGGTGGCGCTACCACCATAAACACACATACACCGCTGAACCATGCACGTCCCAACCTCAGACGCGCCCATACCATACTAAATACATTGCTGAAGGTACCACCCCCAGCAACCACATTAGGTAGGCCAAACATGATGACCAGGCACACACACCATCAACTAAACCATACTCATAACATCTATATAAGCACCATCCAAAACCAAACAGACGGAAGGTGCTACCCCCCGCATTCAATAGACAGTACACATATCTGCATCCACACCATGGTTAACTGAGGGCGCTACCCCCAAAATACCTAAGTTACATGGATTTCTACAGACATACCTCACTATACCCTATACATCATGCAACACAAAATGCAGTTCCCATACTATTTACACAATTGGATTAATGGATTTCTTGAAGTACATAGTGTTTTCTGATAACCAAATCCTTAACCAGTCTTGATAGTCCATGTCGCAATGGTGTGACCTTACTGCTGCAATTCCTTAAAAGAGTTAGACTGTTCTTTTCATATTAGGAATACCCTCATCCAACAACCATAACCAGATGTCCATGTAGCATGCGTAGTCACCATCGCACACATCCAAATACACCCAATAACCAACCACCTTGCCGAAGCCAATCCCAAAATGCTAAAAGTCCATGTAACTGTTGGGTATTTTGTGGATATTTGGGGCTTTGCGGTATTTTCTTACCGCCAAAATACCTTTAGTATTAATCACTCTCTGTATTCATATTGGATCACACATAACAATAATGCATTGCATTATTTCAGAATTCAGACCTATTTAGATAATGTGCGCAATAATTTGCGTGGTTGGTTTATTTGTAGCCCCAATAGCCAACATCCCTTGTTTTTTATCTAGATTGTTCTTGATCACTAGAGAGACCTCAGGCCTACATTTTAGGGATACCACATTTTCAGTGTTAGTGTTGTGTGCCACCAGGGGCTATTGTGGTATTTTTGTGGTAATTTTCACTACCTTATATACGGTATGGAACTATGTCCAGAGAGTCTCTCTTCCCATTGGCTCATGTACCTCCAACAAGCTATGCTACAAACAGTCACTCACAACTGTCCATACTGAATATAATCATGCACACATCTGTTTTAAAATGACAATTGCACTGTTTAAAAATCTACCCATGTTTAAACCTTTTCCCATGCAAAATGAAAGAGAGAAATAATACACACTAGCTATCTGTTTTCAGATATTTTTGTATTATAGAAATTTCCTTTAAACACAGTTTAACCCTTTTTTACAGAAATAAATGAAATGGTACAACATTATTTGTGATAAAATGAACAGAGAACTGTGAGAATATATTCAATTGGTAACATTACATATGCTGATAAGGGACTGGGACTCCCTCGAATACACTGACTGGACAGTTTCGCACACTTTCGCACAGCTCCCACACTTCTGTAATTACCTTATCTGTTCAGCATGAGTTTTCTCCGGCTATTCTCTTTCTGAATTTGGCTCCCTTGAAGATTAACCCCAGTGAAAACAAGCGTCTGTCGTTCTCAAACCGGGGTTATTGCCTGGAATTCTCAGCTTTTGCAGCAGGAATGCTTCAGCCAGGAAACAGGTCCTTCTCCCAGCTCTGCAAGATCTCGATTGTCCTCCCACTCTCCTCAAGCTTCCCCAGCAAAACTCTAATCACAGCCTCTAGCATGATACTTGCTATGACGCTGCTCCAATCAGAATCAATCATGTCATCTTCTCCCTCACTACACAATGGCTCATTTCTACAGTAAAAATGTGTAACCAACTGATTTCCTGTTCCTTCGAGCTCTTTGCTTCCTGTAGTTATGTGGACAGAGCAGCAGAGAAAAAAAAAGTGCGTTTAAAAGTTCACTTTCAGAGTAGACCTAATTCTGCAGTGGAGACACCTTTTTATTAGTGGGTTATGTTAAATGCAGTTTTAATAGTCAGGTTAGTTATTAATAAGGTTAGTTATTAATTTTCAAATGTGTCTCTTGCACCATAGGCATTTCAGGTGAAAGATAGTGTGCATTTTTGAATATGCACATGTGTGCTTTTAACTGTAAAAATAGATTTGCATCTTATATGTAAAAATCGTTTTTGACTGAATAGCCTGTCTTTACTTATATGTCCATGTTACTCTGGCAACACATATAGCAATGCACCACACCCATGTGGTGGTGCTGCATCAAAAAAAAATTGCTACCTGTGCAGTAGTGCTGTACTCTGTGCTGTAACACGCCAAATATCCTTACATATCCTCCTTTTGTTTTTAGAACTTGGCTACGATCCAAGCCAATTCCTAAAAACAACTTGTTCTTTTTTTTCTTTTAAAATGCATGTGTATTGGGATATCTTTCTCTTCCTGATGTAGCTACTAAAATCAGTAACATTTTCATTTTTACTGATAGCACAATCAACCATCCACCCATGATTAGCACCAGGACAGCCAAACCCACTATTGAGCATTCCCCTCAGGTTCCCCAATTAACAGGGTAATTCATAGAATTTCGCAGAAAAGTGTCGCAAGCGGCTGGCACAGAGTGTCCGCGTGCGATTGTCTGCGCCAGGCACGTGCGCTAAAACCGATTTCCGCGCACAGCGTATTCATGGATTTTAGGCTCCCAAACCAGCCGTGGCGCAGAGAATCGCAGCGACCCTGCAGCAGCGCCAGTAACGCCCCGAAGAACGCCCTTGCGCAAGGAAAAGCCATCAAAATCGCTAAATCATCGCAAAGGGCTGCGCTAACCCTGGACCAGTTCACCGGGCTGGCAAACAGCAAACGCCAAGCGGGGAACGTGTATTTCAGGGGTGCGCGTGAAGTTTCTCACGCGATCGGGCCTGGGGGAGCGGGCTACGTGTATTTCAGGGGTTCGCGTGAAGTTTCTCACGCGATCGGGCCTGGGGGAGCGGGCTACGTGTATTTCAGGGGTTCGCATGGACCTTCTCACGCGATCGGGCCTGGGGGAGCGGGCTACGTGTATTACAGGGGTTCGCGTGAACTTTCTCACGCGATCGGGCCTGGGGGAGCGGGCTATGTGTATTTCAGGGGTTAGCGTGAAGTTACTCATGCGATCGGGCCTGGGGGAGCGGGCTACGTGTATTTCAGGGGTTCGCGTGAACTTTCCCACGCGATCGGGCCTGGGGGAGCGGGCTACGTGTATTACAGGGGTTCACGTGAAGTTTCTCACGCGATCGGGCCTGGGGGAGCGGGCTACGTGTATCACAGGGGTTCGCGTGCACTTTCTCACGCAATCGGGCCTGGGGGAGCGAGCTACGTGTATTACAGGGGTTCGCGTGGACGTTCTCACGCGATCGGGCCTGGGGGAGTGGGCTATGTGTATTACAGGGGTTCGCGTGAACTTTCTCACGCGATCGGGCCTGGGGGAGCGGGCTACGTGTATTTCAGGGGTTAGCGTGAAGTTACTCACACGATCGGGCCTGGGGGAGCGGGCTACGTGTATTTCAGGGGTTCGTGGGAACTTTCCCACGCGATCGGGCCTGGGGGAGCGGGCTACGTGTATTACAGGGGTTCGCGTGAACTTACTCACGCGATCGGGCCTGGGGGAGCGGGCTACGTGTATTTCAGGGGTTCGCATGAACTTTCTCACGCGATCGGGCCTGGGGGAGCGGGCTACGTGTATTTCAGCGGTTCGCGTGAACTTTCTCACGCGATTGGGCCTGGGGGAGCGGGCTATGTGTATTTCAGGGGTTCGCGTGAAGTCTCTCACGCGATTGGCCCCGTGCAAGCAGGGTACGTGTATTCCAGGGGTGCGCGGGAAGTTCCACACAGGATTGGCCCCGTGCAAGCAGGGTACGTGTATTCCAGGGGTGCGCGGGAAGTTCCACACGCGATTTCAGCAGGGTACGTGTATTCCAGGGGTGCGCAGGAAGTTCCACACGCGATTTCAGCAGGGTATGTGTATTTCAGGGTTTCTGGGGAGTACTACACGTGAATTGGCCATGTAGGTCCTCCCAGGTGTGCGCTCCACAACCTCCACGGCCCCTGCAGGCAGCCCACACCACGGGGGACTACCCTGCACCCCTGCTCATGTCCCGCAGGCAGCCCATCCACCATGGGCATGCCCCCCAGCCAACCCACATGTCACCTTGCACTACTGATCAACAATGCATGTCTCCCACCACCCCCACCCCCCAGCAGTGCAGGGGCACCCTCCACCAGGCCCCCAATCATGTCTCCCACCACCCCACCCCCAAGCAGTGCAGGGGCACCCTCCGCCAGGCCCCCACTCATGTCTCCCACCACCCCACCCCCAAGCAGTGCAGGGGCACCCTCCGCCAGGCCCCCACTCATGTCTCCCACCACCCCACCCCCAAGCAGTGCAGGGGCACCCTCCGCCAGGCCCCCACTCATGTCTCCCACCACCCCACCCCCAAGCAGTGCAGGGGCACCCTCCGCCAGGCCCCCACTCATGTCTCCCACCACCCCCACCCCCAAGCAGTGCAGGGGCACCCTCCACCAAGCCCCAACTCATGTCTCCCACCACCCCCACCCCCAAGCAGTGCAGGGGCACCCTCCACCAGGCCCCCACTCATGTCTCCCACCACCCCACCCCCAAGCAGTGCAGGGGCACCCTCCACCAGGCCCCCACTCATGTCTGCCACCACCCCCACCCCCAAGCAGTGCAGGGGCACCCTCCACCAGGCCCCCACTCATGTCTCCCACCACCCCACCCCCAAGCAGTGCAGGGGCACCTTCCACCAGGCCCCCACTCATGTCTCCCACCACCCCACCCCCAAGCAGTGCAGGGGCACCCTCCACCAGGCCCCCACTCATGTCTCCCACCACCCCCACCCCCAAGCAGTGCAGGGGCACCCTCCACCAGGCCCCCACTCATGTCTCCCACCACCCCCACCCCCAAGCAGTGCAGGGGCACCCTCCACCAGGCCCCCACTCATGTCTCCCACCACCCCCACCCCCAAGCAGTGCAGGGGCACCATCCACCAGGCCCCCACTCATGTCTCCCACCACCCCCACCCCCCAGCCACCAGGGGCAGCCTCCACCAGGCCCCCACTCATGTCTCCCACCACCCCCACCCCCAAGCCACCATGGGCATCCTCCACCAGGCCCCCACTCATGTCCCCCTGCACCCCCACCCCCCAGCAGTGCAGGGGCACCCTCCACCAGACCCCCACTCATGTCTCCCACCACCCCACCCCCAAGCAGTGCAGGGGCACCCTCCACCAGGCCCCCACTCATGTCTCCCACCACCCCACCCCCAAGCAGTGCAGGGGCACCCTCCGCCAGGCCCCCACTCATGTCTCCCACCACCCCACCCCCAAGCAGTGCAGGGGCACCCTCCGCCAGGCCCCCACTCATGTCTCCCACCACCCCCACCCCCAAGCAGTGCAGGGGCACCCTCCGCCAGGCCCCCACTCATGTCTCCCACCACCCCACCCCCAAGCAGTGCAGGGGCACCCTCCACCAGGCCCCCACTCATGTCTCCCACCACCCCCACCCCCAAGCAGTGCAGGGGCACCCTCCACCAGGCCCCCACTCATGTCTCCCACCACCCCACCCCCAAGCAGTGCAGGGGCACCCTCCACCAGGCCCCCACTCATGTCTCCCACCACCCCACCCCCAAGCAGTGCAGGGGCACCCTCCACCAGGCCCCCACTCATGTCTCCCACCACCCCACCCCCAAGCAGTGCAGGGGCACCCTCCACCAGGCCCCCACTCATGTCTCCCACCACCCCCACCCCCAAGCAGTGCACGGGCACCCTCCACCAGACCCCCACTCATGTCTCCCACCACCCCCACCCCCAAGCAGTGCAGGGGCACCCTCCACCAGGGCCCCACTCATGTCTCCCACCACCCCCACCCCCAAGCAGTGCAGGGGCACCCTCCACCAGGACCCCACTCATGTCTCCCACCACCCCCACCCCCCAGCCACCAGGGGCAGCCACCACCAGGCCCCCACTCATGTCTCCCACCACCCCCACCCCCCAGCCACCATGGGCATCCTCCACCAGGCCCCGACTCATGTCCCCCTGCACCCCTACCCCCCAGCAGTGCAGAGGCACCCTCCACCAGGCCCCCACTCATGTCTCCCACCACCCCACCCCCAAGCAGTGCAGGGGCACCCTCCACCAGGCCCCCACTCATGTCTCCCACCACCCCCACCCCCAAGCAGTGCAGGGGCACCCTCCACCAGGCCCCCACTCATGTCTCCCACCACCCCCACCCCCCAGCCACCAGGGGCAGCCTCCACCAGGCCCCCACTCATGTCTCCCACCACCCCCACCCCCCAGCCACCAGGGGCAGCCTCCACCAGGCCCCCACTCATGTCTCCCACCACCCCCACCCCCCAGCCACCAGGGGCAGCCTCCACCAGGCCCCCACTCATGTCTCCCACCACCCCCACCCCCCAGCCACCATGGGCAGCCCCCACCAGGTCCTCACAATCCCCAATCATGTGCGTAATGGTCAGCCTCCACAGCCAAAAAGCCCTACCAAGTAACCCATTCACCCACATGGAAATGGAAATCACATGTTACACCCCCAATGTTCATGAAGCTAATGAACCCATGTCCGTCACACACAATGGTTGCAATTGAATGTGAAAACACACAACATGACATGCATGAAACCAATGAGATGGTACCACACAGTGAAGTATGCAAACAAAATTGTATTGGAAAAAAATAAGAATGCTAAAGAAAGAAAACAAACTACAATGTGAATGAGAAAAAATAAGCTGCATGTCCGTATGAAAAAATAAAACTTGAAATCCAAATAGAAAAAATTTTTGTCCAAAGTCAAATGTAAAAAAATCTCCATGCAATAAAGAACTATGTACAAAAATAACAAGGGTCCATGATCCCAACTGAAGAAAGGAAACCTACTAAAAAACCTACCTAAAAATCAACTATATACAAAAAGTGGAGCAGTGTCCGTCGACTCCAAATCATAATACGAAAGAAAGGAAACCTAAAACTAAAGAACTATATACAAAGGCGGCGGGCAAGTCCAGCGGCTCACTCTGTGGTGTCCCGGGCCAGGGCATCATCGAACTCCTGTTCGATGTCCCGGAGGCGGTCCAGTTCCATGGCCCCGAGGGTCCGCAGGGACGACGCTGTGTCCTCCTCCAACCCCCTGCGGATTGCCTCGAGGCACTCGGCCAGCCTCAGGGCCCTCCGCATGGAGTTCTCCGCCCTGACCATTATGAGCCGCGCCTCTTCCGCCCGCCGCCGCTCCGCACCTATGGCGTGGCCCAACCGCTGCCACACGGAAGACACTCTCTGTCCTGGGTCCCCCTGCCCTCCGGCTGATGCCTGCCCCTCCGATGTCGAAAGCCCCGAGCCTTCATGTCTCCCACCATGTTGCTGCTGCTGCTGCTCTGCCTCTGCCCGTGCACGGCCTCCTGCTGCCTGCACATCCTCCGCCGGCTGGGGTGCACTTGTTGATGTGGCCACCCCTGCTGGACCTCCAACTCCCGACTGTGGCAGGGATGCCTCCTCCACCAGCCTGGCCGCACCGTCAGAGGCAGCTCCACAGGGCACCCAGGTGACTGATGGGTGGGAAGATGGCACAGAGGACGACTGGCGCGTAGGGTGTCCAGTTGAGGAGGGGGTCGGAGCAAGCCCCATCAGACGGAGGAATCCGGCCTGGGTGACCTGTCCCAGCAGGCTGACGTGGTCAACGAGCCATTCGAGATGACGTGCAGTCTCTCCATGAAAAGACTGCAGGTCACCTCGAATGGCCCGTTGACGCAACGCCACACCAGCCAGGACAGGCTCAACCCGGACCTGGATGGCCACGTCCGCAGGCAGAGGAAGGCCAGTTGACGTTAGCTCATCCCTGCATCATCCTGTCCCTGCAAGATGATGCAGGGACAGGATCGGGGACAGGATTGATCACAGGCACCTCCGCGGCCGCCTGTGCTGCCTCCTGTCCCTGGTCCTGCACTGCACCACTAGCACCAGTGGGATCCCCACCTCCAGACCCCGTCTCTGGTGCTTGCGCGGCCCCCTCCTCCACCAAACCCCCCACCAACCTAGATGACTCCGTGCCATCTTCCCCCGTTGGGCCCTGTGGGGTCCCAGCTGCCCCTTCTGCTGCCGAGGAGTCCAACTGCAACCTCCGCCTCTTGGACCTCCCCCCGGCAGCTGCGGCCTGGGACGCGGCACCGGACTCCTCACTCCCCGACGAGATGACAACACGGGAGGGGAGCCGGGCCTTGCGTCTCCGGCTGGCGGTCGGATCCCCGCCGCTGTGCTCCACAGCACCTTCTCCGCCCTCTTCATCAGTTGACGCTGCAGACAGGGAGAAACAAAACACAGGCATCAGGGCACTGTACAATGGACACATACACGCATGACAGTTGCACAGGAGTGGCATTGGCAAACCTCAGACATGTCATCACAATCCCCAACACACATGTCATTACAACTGGCACACATGAGCCATACCACAGCCATATCGCAACTGCCACCACCATCCCTACACATACAACAGCATCAGCAGCCAAAGGGGAGCCAGACATCACATGCAACACAGGAAGTGCACCACACATGTACACACACCACCACACTTGCATGCATGTCCACACCTCTGCCAAGTGTCGCACTGTTCAGACGGGCATCCATGTCACATCTGCCAATCAGGCTTCCACATACCGCTGTCACATGCATCCATGTTGCATCACTTTTGCACCCTTGTCAAATACACACACATGCACATGTACACAGTGCTCATACATGCAGCCGAAAACAACATACTTGCCTGACATCACGGACATGTCTACTTACATACACATTCATCCAAACATGTGTGCACGCACAACTGCATTTGCCATGCAAGCCCACACACACAAGCACCATCCATGTCTCACACATTACAGCCCTCGCATGTGTCAGCCCCACGGCCCAGTACACCCCCACCCATACTCGACCCCATACAAACAGATGTGCAACCGGCACAATGGCGAATGATCAACACACGCACTGCTCACAATCAGGATGCATGTACACTCACCGCTCGACTCCAGACGGGTCTGCTTCTCTAGGACCTGGACGTGGAGCGCTGGGGATATGCGTTCCAGGACCCCCATCTGTTCTTCCGACAAGTGGCCCCGGCGCCCCTTGGCATCCGCTGCCTTCAAGAGGCGCCGGGCCTTGTTCAGGGTCCTGGACCTGAAGTCCTCCCAGCGCTTCCTGACATGTTGTAAGTCCCGGACTGCCACGCCCTCTGCGTTGATGGCAGTCACGATGTCAGTCCAGATCCGAGTCCGTCCTTCCTTGTCGGCGCGGGAACTTCCGAAGAGGGCATCATACTGCCCCAGGACTTGCTCCACCAGGAAACCAACTTCGGTGGCACTGAAGCTGGTGCCCCTCTGCCTCTCTGGCCGGGGGTGGTCAGTGGTCACAGATGGTGTTTGTCCCGACATGACAACCCCAGAGGCAGGAGTGGGTGTGCAACTGGGTCCTGGGTTTGGGCTGTGGAGCGATGGAATTCCAGTCGGGAGTCTTCGGTTCCAGCAGGGGTGGTCACAGCAACAGCACCCCTGGCTGATGTGCAGGCAGCAAATGGCAGTGCACGTGGGCAGCAGGCAGTCAGGCAGCAGCAGATGGCAGGTGGGAGCGTGCTTGGGGCTCTGGGGGGCAGTAGTTCGGCCTTCTGGGCAGGAGCGTGGTCTTCCGTGTGCTTACGCGTGGCCAGCTTGGTACGGAGTGATTTGGCACGTGAAAATCCAGCACGTCTGTGTGAAAACCGAGGAAAGGCCCTTAGCGCGTAAGCGCGTCAGCACGCATACGCGATTCTATTGGACCAAAGGCCCTCAGCGCGTAAGCGCGTCTGTGACGTGATCCGCACGGGTGTTTCCCACACAGCACGTGATGACAGAGAACACGTGGAAAGACTGCACGTCAGAGTCTCATCGCGTGTGATTGGTGGAAATGGCCGTACACGCAGAAGTGACAAAGCGTGTAATTGGTGGAAATGGCCCTAGCGCGTAGACGCCGCGTAAGTGACGCTGGACGTGTGGGCCTGTATAAAAGGTATGCGTAGAACACCATTTCCTTGTAAGTGCTTTTCGTGGAGAGCGAGTGGGTGAATTCTGTACTTCTTGTCGGTTCACACGCGATTTACTTCACTGCGTTTCAAGTTCGTATTCCCTGTTGCCTCTGACCGATTTTTCTCCTTTTACTCTTTTACTGGTTTACCTGGGCCTGTTCCCTCAAACAGTGTTCCCTTCTACTGTTGTCCTGTCTCCTCAGACAGCGTACAAATCTTCTTTTGGCGTGGGTGTTGCCAACCAAACGCGCTCCTTTTACACGCTCGTTTACCAGGCAGACGGTGAGTCACGCACGTATCTAACATCTGTGCTTGCCCTGTGTGTAGCCTACCCCTTCAGAGGTCATTCTAGGCTGCGTGTGACACGCATACGTTCATTCTTGTGTTACTGGGTGCCACAGCGTAGTGCAGGTTTTTCTTTCTGCACACGTGGTCTAGGAGGGGTTGCGTGCACGTCATCTCCCTTTTTTGGGGCTCCTGTGCGTAGCGTGACCCGTCATCTTTCCCCAGGGGTTACAATCAGCCTTGCAAGAGCACTAGGGTACAATTACCATCTGGTACCCAACCCCTTTGACCCCCAATTGCCCAGGACTATATTTTACTGCCACTCCCATACGCACATTAACATCAGTGCCATGGCTGGGAGGCGAGTATTCCGTAAGGGTGGCAATGGTGGAAGAGCCACAAGTGGTGGCCGTGGTGGATCCGGTAGGGGACGTGGTCATTACTTGCAGGGTGAGCCTGTCCCCCCATGTGTGGAGGACCAGTCAAGGGCACCCATAATCCCCCCCCTCCCGTTGAGGCTGATGTGGCTGACACCATCCATGCTCAGCCCTTGTTGGACCAGCCCATTGTGGCACCAGACCTGGCTGACTCCATGGCTGACTTCCAGGTCAGCAGGCCTACGACACGTGCGCTGGTGCACGTTGATGTCACCATGCCACGTGCATCTGGGGCAGCAAGGTCATCTGCTGCACCAAGTAGGCAGGGCGGAGAGGCTGCAGGGGCAGCTGCGGCTCCATCCACCCCAGCCCTCACACACCCAGCCTGGACAGTGTCGGTCCTAGTCCATGCTGCTGATATACCTCCTGACACCATCACACTAGAGCCAATGCCTGCACCAACTCCCATGCTGAGTGTGCAATCCCACACTCCTGATACAGAGTCCACCAGGGCTCCTGCCACTAGTGTCCAGAGCGGCGCAGGACACTCAGGATCACCACCACCTTCCAAGCGGAAGAGGAAGAGTGCTCGTCCGGCACAGGCTGATGCCCCAGACACGGCTACACAGTCCGGCCCGTCCAGGAAGCCCAGCTTCACGGATGACGAACTGAATGCACTTGTCGAGTATGTGTCTGCACATGACAACGAGATGGTCTTTGTTGCAGGATCCAAGACCACACCTGCACAACGCCAGGCACACTGGCAGACCGTTGCGGACATCGTAAGTGCCCTTGGAATCGTGAGGCGCACAGCCAATGATTGCTATAAGCGCTGGAATGACCTAAAGCGCAGGGCAAAGAGTAAGCTGGCCTCAAGTCATGCCGCAACTCTAGTGACTGGAGGTGGGTCTCCAGTAGCAGACATGGAACTCAGTCCACATGAGTCAGTCGCTGGGACCTACGTCACGGAGGAACAGATCCAAGGCGTGGGAGATCTGGCTGATTACGAGGCATTGTCCGGTGAGTGCACATGCATGTGTGTGTCATCCATGTGCATGGTGTGTGTGAGGGCTTCTGTTTGTGTGCCAGGTGAGAGTGTGTGCGCCTGAGTCGTATGGGTCAGCCATGTGCTTCATGCAACACATCCAGCGCCTCTGCATTTGCCCATAGCTGTATCCCTTCTGCCAACAGTAGACATCTAGCCAAACTGCATGCCAGTTGCCCTTGAAGTGTCACCTTGCCACAACATTGTTGCTAAATTTTTCACTGTTCATTTAGTCAGATTTTTTACATTCCACCACTTTTACTAGTCATGTCGCAGTCCTCTAGTCACATGTCTGACATGGCTATGGTAAAGTGGAGTGACTTTGTTACCTGGATATCATTTGTTCAAACATGTCCCTGTGCAAATGGACTATTTCGGACTGGCAGCTCCAGGTGAAGAATCTGACCTGTTTGAATTAGAAAAGCTATTACATGCGGGAACTGGACAGAATGAATAGGTGCTGCCCTCCTCTCCATCTTCACTCAATAGCAATGGTACATGCCATCTGTGTGATGGCATGTGTGTTTCACCTGCCAATCACAGGCCAATGTGTGATGCCACTGCCAGGAAGCATGTGTTCACCTTCAATCTTGGTGTCATCAGTGTGTGCCATTTGCATGCCCTTCATACGCAGTGAGGGTGCATGCATGGGAGGGTTTTAGTCATGTGGGACATGTGTCAAACAAGTACTGGTTCTCTTGCTTCTCAGCCCTCATTGTGTGCCATGGTGCTAATGCCTGTTTCCATTTCTTTGTTTTTATGTCTTTGCAGGGGAAGATGCACCTGATACTGCTGGGGTTGTGGAGATGGTGCAGACCCAGGAGGGGTCCGAGGGCCGACCAACCACCAGTGAGGGACGTGGTGTGGTGGTGGGTGAGAACCCACAAGTGCTGCAGGTCGTGCTCTCAAGGGGTGTCTCTGGCTGCACCTCCCCCGAGCTGTACTCAGGTGTTGATTCGGATGAGACCTATGTGCCGTCGCAGGTGAGTGTTCCAGGGAGGGATTCTGTTCTGTCTCACCCACCTGCACCAGGGTCAGAACCCTCAATGGGGATGTCAGTGTTGGCAGCTACGCCTTTGGTGGTTACGGATGCAGGGTCACACTCCGCGACATCTGATCCTGTTCCTGGGACAGCAGATCAGAGGGGGAATGCAGTCCTGCAGCCTCAGGCAGTGCCGGCACAGCAAGGCGCAGTTCGCCTTGCCCCAGACAGGTGTGGTGCCCGCCGACGTGGTGGCCGTACGCCACCTGGCAATACCGCATGGGAGCAATCCATTTACGGTATGGCAACCCAACAGGCAGCATCATCCGAGATGATGGCTCAGGCCATGGATAGGGTGGCCACTTCCATTGTCCCCCCTGAAAGGCTGATGGAGCGACTAGAGCAGGCAACCGACTCCATCTGCCAGTCACACAGGGAGGACATGTTGGGGTCCAACAGGGACAGGCGGGCGGCACTGGCGACTCTGCAGGAGGCCATCTCCATTGAGTCCCAGGGCCACAGGGAAGCCCTGAGGCAGGAGCTCCTACACCTCAGGACGACTCTTGTTGAGCTTGAGGCTTCTACACACCAAAGGACAGAACAGCAGCTGGAGCGTCTCACCCGTACGCTCTCAGCTGAGATGCAGGCAACGAGGGCGGAGGTCCGGGCATCCCGTGAGTTGTTGCATGGGGACCTCCGCACACTCATCCTCCAGAACCAGACCTACCACACCCGCATGCTTGCAGCCATGGAGGAGCAGACTAGGGCCTTGCGTGGGCTGCCTCCCATAGTGCAACCACCTCCCGATGCAGCTGCACAGGGTGATAATAGCGACAGCAGTGATACTCCCACAATAGGGTAGCCGTGTGGGCCATGAGCCCATGGAGGTGTTTTTTTTTCCCAGGATCCACGCAGGTGGGTTCTGGTGTGCGTCCTGTCCTCGGACCTCCTGGGTGGCCTCCACAACCCCCCCGGGCCCTTCAATGGCCATTTTTATTTTTTTTTTATTTTTATTTTTATTTTTATTTCTTTTATTCCCAATTTTTTTGGGACGATTTGTTGGCTTCCGTGGTTCCTGTGGGCATACGCTGCATTGTGGCTGGGCACATGCAGGCTTGTAATGTATTTGGTTCAGATGCTTGGGTTTGAGTCACACACACCCCTCCTGCTTCCTGCTTCCCGTTTCCATGGGCTTGCAAAGGGTGTGCCCAAGTGACAGTGAATTACGCAGTGACGTTGGACTCCCATGAGCTGTGTGGGCAGTCTGTAGTCAATACTGTGTATACATTCCTAGTGCATATTGCTGTTGTGTTGTACACTGCATGTTGCATTGATGTGTAACTCATCTTCTGTGTCTACCTCCCAATTTGCAGGTACCTTCCTCATGTCTACACAAGGACCTCTAGTATGGAGATGTGGTCCATGTTGGCAGCAGTGCACCTACAACTCTACAGGCGCCAACACTGCACAGTTGGTAGTGGTGGGAGTGCAGGCATTTCCAGGTGGTGAGACTACTAATATTAAACATTAGTGATGTCAAGTCAATGGTAGTACGTGCTCAAGTTTGTTGTTGGTCCGCCATTACTGTGAGCATTTCACGTGTTGCAAGTGTCTAATAGGGACACTGTATATTGTGACAGTAGTGTCATGTTGTGGGGATTACTTTGTTTTCCTGCAAATAGCATGACATGGCACGGTGTGTCGTGTGGCGGTGCTGGGGTTGGGTTGGCTGACATAGCACTGTCCTCTTGTTGCATTTTGCAAGTGGGTATTAACTTGAGCTGCTTGAATGTGTAACTTCACAAAACTGCATTGGTGGTGTCAGTGTGGGTAGGGATGCACACATTGTGACACTTCCAGGTGAACAATCTCAGGCTGATATGGTTCTCACGGTTCTTTCTCCAGACATTCAGGATCAGTGTCAGGTTGAGTCATCATTGATTGTCAGATGGAATGTGCCAGGGCAGTGTGCACTCCACAGGGGTGTGATTTCTATGTGAAGTAATTATCCACTAGCTGTGTACGGGCTGCCTCCCCCCGTGCCCTTTCACCTCCCATGCGCAGTGGCTGTGCATGTGGTTGCGGATGGGGGGGCACCACCATGTCCAAGGCCAGGCCCCGGCATGTTGCAACGTTGTGCAGGACACATGCTGCCACTATGATCCTGCACACTACTGGGGGAGCGTACAACAGCTGCCCGCCAGAACGGTCAAAGGAGCGAAAGCGTGACTTCAGCACTCCGAATGTGCGCTCCACTATGCCCCGGGTTGTAATGTGGGCAGCGTTATATCTTACCTGGGGTGGCGTGGTGGGGTTCCGAATTGGCTTCATCATGTGGGGGCTGAGAGGGTAGGCACTGTCCCCTGTGGAGGTGGTGATTGGTATCATTGGTGGGGTTGTGACCTAGCTCAGTATCTGACATGCATGCATGTGCAGTGGCATTCATACTCACCAAGCAGCCATGTATCGCCATGCCGGCCAGCTTCTAGGTCCCGGCTTAGGGTGGACATTCGGTAAATGAAGCTGTCGTGGGTTGACCCGGGATAGTTGGCATATACTGAGGTGATTATTCCCTTGGCATTACATACTACCTGCACGTTGATGGAATGCCAGTGCTTGCGGTTCCTATAGATGTGCTCAGATGCCCTGGGGGGACGTAGAGCCACATGGGTGCAGTCGATGGCACCTAGCACTTTGGGGAATCGTGCCACAGCGTAAAAATGCAGGGCGGCAGCATGCCTTTCTGCAGGTGTTCTGGGCAGGTATATGTGCCTGCGGACTGATCGGCGTGCAGTGATGATGTTCAAGACCTGGTGTAGGCAGCCAGACTGGGTGGCCTGTGATACACCACCCACAATGGCACTTGTCCGCTGAAATGATCCAGTGGCTAAGAAGTGCAGTACATTGAGGACCTTCTCCAGGGGGCTGAGTGCTTGGGAGCACAGGGTGGGTGATGTGAGGTCGTCCTCCCACTCACTCACCAGGTCCAGTATGATGTGTGGTGGAAACCTGTACCTCCCATGCACCTGGTCATCAGGCATCCCGAAAAGGCTGGTTCTGGGTGTGAATATTCTGGCCCTGACTATCCTCCTCCTCCTCCTTTGGTAGGCCACGGCCACTGCTGCTAGGAACGGTATGTTCATCCTGGGTCTGAGCTAGTTATTTTGTTAGCGCGCAAATTAATGCGTTGCGCGTGTTGTAGGCGATCGTGTGACCCGCACACCCCTGAAATCCAGTGCACAGTCCAATAGCGTGTGGAAATTGCCCGCACACCGGGATACAGGTGCGCTGACATACTTGCGTGTGTAAGTGTCCGTGCACACCTGATATACACGTACATAGGCCAATCGCGTGTACGCGCACTTTTGTCCAATTACACGCGATGAGACTCTGACGTGCTGTCCAATTACACGCGATGAGACTCTGACATGCAGTCTTTCCACGTGTGCTCTGTCATCACGTGCTGCGTGGGAAACACCCGTGCGGATCACGTCACAGACGCGCTTACGCGCTGAGGGCCTTTGGTCCAATAGAATCGCGTATGCGTGCTGACGCGCTTACGCGCTAAGGGCCTTTCCTCGGTTTTCACGCTGACGTGCTGGATTTTCACATGCCAAATCACTCCGTACCAAGCTGGCCACGCGTAAGCACACGGAAGACCACGCTCCTGCCCAGAAGGCCGAACTACTGCCCCCCAGAGACCCGAGCACGCTCCCACCTGCCATCTGCTGCTGCCTGACTGCCTGCTGCCCACGTGCACTGCCATTTGCTGCCTGCACATCAGCCAGGGGTGCTGTTGCTGTGACCACCCCTGCTGAAACCGAAGACTCCCGACTGGAATTCCATCGCTCCACAGCCCAGCCCCAGGACCCAGTTGCACACCCACTCCTGCCTCTGGGGTTGTCATGTCGGGGCAAACACCATCTGTGACCACTGACAACCCCCGGCCAGAGATGCAGAGGGGCACCAGCTTCAGTGCCACCGAAGTTGGTGTCCTGGTAGAGCAAGTCCTGGGGCAGTATGATGCCCTCTTCGGAAGTTCTCGCACCGACAAGGAAGGACGGACTCAGATCTGGACTGACATCGTGACTGCCATCAACGCGGAGGGGGTGGCAGTCCGGGACTTACAACATGTCAGGAAGCGCTGGGAGGACTTCAGGTCCAGGACCCTGAACAAGGCCCGGTGCCTCTTGAAGGCAGCGGATGCCAAGGGGCGCCGGGGCCACTTGTCGGAAGAACAGATGGGGGTCCTGGAACGCATATCCCCAGCGCTCCACGTCCAGGTCCTAGAGAAGCAGACCTGTCTGGAGTCGAGCGGTGAGTGTACATGCATCCTGATTGTGAGCAGTGCGTGTGTTGATCATTCGCCATTGTGCCGGTTGCACATCTGTTTGTATGGGGTCGAGTATGGGTGGGGGTGTACTGGGCCGTGGGGCTGACACATGCGAGGGCTGTAATGTGTGAGACATGGATGGTGCTTGTGTGTGTGGGCTTGCATGGCAAATGCAGTTGTGCGTGCACACATGTTTGGATGAATGTGTATGTAAGTAGACATGTCCGTGATGTCAGGCATGTATGTTGTTTTCGGCTGCATGTATGTGCACTGTGTACATGTGCATGTGTGTGTATTTGACAAGGGTGCAAAAGTGATGCAACATGGATGCATGTGACAGCGGTATGTGGAAGCCTGATTGGCAGATGTGATATGGATGCCCGTCTGAACAGTGCGACACTTGGCAGAGGTGTGGACATGCATGCAAGTGTGGTGGTGTGTGTACATGTGTGGTGCACTTCCTGTGTTGCATGTGATGTCTGGCTCCCCTTTGGCTGCTGATGCTGTTGTATGTGTAGGGATGGTGGTGGCAGTTGCGATATGGCTGTGGTATGGCTCATGTGTGCCAGTTGCAATGACATGTGTGTTGGGGATTGTGATGACATGTCTGAGGTTTGCCAATGCCACTCCTGTGCAACTGTCATGCGTGTATGTGTCCATTGTACAGTGCCCTGATGCCTGTGTTTTGTTTCTCCCTGTCTGCAGCGTCAACTGATGAAGAGGGCGGAGAAGGTGCTGTGGAGCACAGCGGCGGGGATCCGACCGCCAGCCGGAGACGCAAGGCCCGGCTCCCCTCCCGTGTTGTCATCTCGTTGGGGAGTGAGGAGTCCGGTGCCGCGTCCCAGGCCACAGCTGCCGGGGGGAGGTCCAAGAGGCGGAGGTTGCAGTTGGACTCCTCGGCAGCAGAAGGGGCAGCTGGGACCCCACAGGGCCCAACGGGGGAAGATGGCACGGAGTCATCCAGGTTGGTGGGGGGTTTGGTGGAGGAGGGGGCCGCGCAAGCACCAGAGACGGGGTCTGGAGGTGTGGATCCCACTGGTGCTAGTGGTGCAGTGCAGGACCAGGGACAGGAGGCAGCACAGGCGGCCGCGGAGGTGCCTGTGTGCAATCCTGTCCCCGATTCTGTCCCTGCATCATCTTGCACCAGCAGGGATGCCTACGTCCAGACCCGTTTTCAGGCAGGGGATGAGCTGACGTCAACTGGCCTTCCTCTGCCTGCGGATGTGGCCATCCAGGTCCGGGTTGAGCCTGTCCTGGCTGGTGTGGCGTTGCATCAACGGGCCATGCGAGGTGACCTGCAGTCTTTTCATGGAGAGACTGCACGTCATCTCGAATGGCTCGTTGACCACGTCAGCCTGCTGGGACAGGTCACCCAGGCCGGATTCCTCCGTCTGATGGGGCTTGCTCCGACCCCCTCCTCAACTGGACCCCCTACGCGCCAGTCGTCCTCTGTGCCATCTTCCCACCCATCAGTCACCTGGGTGCCCTGTGGAGCTGCCTCTGACGGTGCGGCCAGGCTGGTGGAGGAGGCATCCCTGCCACAGTCGGGAGTCGGAGGTCCAGCAGGGGTGGCCACATCAACAAGTGCACCCCAGCTGGCGGAGGATGTGCAGGCAGCAGGAGGCAGTGCACAGGCAGAGGCAGAGCAGCAGCAGCAGCAGCAGCAACATGGTGGGAGACATGCAGGCTCGGGGCTTTCGACATCAGAGGGGCAGGCATCGGCCGGAGGGCAGGGGGACCCAGGACAGAGAGTGTCTTCCGTGTGGCAGCGGTTGGGCCACGCCATAGGTGCGGAGCGGCGGCGGGTGGAAGAGGCGCGGCTCACAATGGTCAGGGCGGAGAACTCCATGCGGAGGGCCCTGAGGCGGGCCGAGTGCCTCGAGGCAATCCGCAGGGGGTTGGAGGAGGACACAGCGTCGTCCCTGCGGACCCTCGGGGCCATGGAACTGGACCGCCTCCGGGACATCGAACAGGAGTTCGATGATGCCCTGGCCCGGGACACCACGGAGTGAGCCGCTGGACTAGCCCGCCGCCTTTGTATATAGTTGTTTATTTTTAGGTTTCCTTTCTTTATTATTATGATTTGGAGTCGACGGACACTGCTCCACTTTTTGTATATAGTTGATTTGTAGGTAGGTTTTTTAGTAGGTTTCCTTTGTTCAGTTGTGCTCATGGAGCCTTGGTAGTTTTTAATACGGACATGCATCTTTTTTTGTTCTCTTTCACATTGTAGTTTTTTTTCTTTCTTTAGCATTCTTTATTTTTTTCAATACAATTTTGTTTGCATACTTCACTGTGTGGTATCATCTCACTGGTTTCATGCATGTCATGTTGTGTGTTTTACCCATCAATTGCAACCATTGTGTGTGACGGACATGGGTTCATTAGCTTCATGAACATTGGGGGTGTAACATGTGATTTCCATTTCCATGTGGGTGAATGGGTTACTTGGTAGGGCTTTTTGGCTGTGGAGGCTGTCCATTACGCACATGATTGGGGATTGTGAGCACCTGGTGGAGGCTGCCCATGGTGGCAGGGCGGTGGGAGACATGAGTGGGGGCCTGGTGGAGGCTGCCCCTGGTGGCTGGGGGGTGGGGGTGGTGGGAGACATGAGTGGGGGCCTGGTGGAGGCTGCCCCTGGTGGCTGGGGGGTGGGGGTGGTGGGAGACATGAGTGGGGGCCTGGTGGAGGATGCCCCTGGGGGCTGGGGGGTGGGGGTGGTGGGAGACATGAGTGGGGGCCTGGTGGAGGATGCCCCTGCACTGCTGGGGGGTGGGGGTGCAGGGGGACATGAGTGGGGGCCTGGTGGAGGCTGCCCATGGTGGCAGGGGGGTGGGGGTGGTGGGAGACATGAGTGGGGGCCTGGTGGAGGCTGCCCCTGGTGGCTGGGGGGTGGGGGTGGTGGGAGACATGAGTGGGGGCCTGGTGGAGGCTGCCCCTGGTGGCTGGGGGGTGGGGGTGGTGGGAGACATGAGTGGGGGCCTGGTGGAGGATGCCCCTGCACTGCTGGGGGGTGGGGGTGCAGGGGGACATGAGTGGGGGCCTGGTGGAGGCTGCCCATGGTGACAGATGGGTGGGGGTGGTGGGAGACATGAGTGGGGGCCTGGTGGAGGATGCCCATGGTGGCAGGGGGGTGGGGGTGGTGGGAGACATGAGTGGGGGCCTGGTGGAGGATGCCCCTGCACTGCTGGGGGGTGGGGGTGCAGGGGGACATGAGTGGGGGCCTGGTGGAGGCTGCCCATGGTGTCAGGGGGGTGGAGGTGGTGGGAGACATGAGTGGGGGCCTGGTGGAGGCTGCCCCTGGTGGCTGGGGGGTGGGGGTGGTGGGAGACATGAGTGAGGGCCTGGTGGAGGATGCCCCTGGTGGCTGGGGGGTGGGGGTGGTGGGAGACATGAGTGGGGGCCTGGTGGAGGATGCCCCTGGTGGCTGGGGTGTGGGGGTGGTGGGAGACATGAGTGGGGGCCTGGTGGAGGATGCCCCTGCACTGCTGGGGGGTGGGGGTGCAGGGGGACATGAGTGGGGGCCTGGTGGAGGTTGCCCATGGTGGCAGGGGGGTGGGGGTGGTGGGAGACATGAGTGGGGGCCTGGTGGAGGATGCCCATGGTGGCAGGGGGGTGGGGGTGGTGGGAGACATGAGTGGGGGACTGGTGGAGGATGCCCCTGCACTGCTGGGGGGTGGGGGTGCAGGGGGACATGAGTGGGGGCCTGGTGGAGGCTGCCCATGGTGGCAGGGGGGTGGGGTGGTGGGAGACATGAGTGGGGGCCTGGTGGAGGCTGCCCCTGGTGGCTGGGGGGTGGGGGTGGTGGGAGACATGAGTGGGGGCCTGGTGGAGGATGCCCCTGGTGGCTGGGGGGTGGGGGCGGTGGGAGACATGATTGGGGGCCTGGTGGAGGATGCCCATGGTGGCAGGGGGGTGGGGGTGGTGGGAGACATGAGTGGAGGCCTGGTGGAGGATGCCCCTGCACTGCTGGGGGGTGGGGGTGCAGGGGGACATGAGTGGGGGCCTGGTGGAGGCTGCCCATGGTGGCAGGGGGGTGGGGGTGGTGGGAGACATGAGTGGGGGACTGGTGGAGGATGCCCCTGCACTGCTGGGGGGTGGGGGTGCAGGGGGACATGAGTGGGGGCCTGGTGGAGGCTGCCCATGGTGGCAGGGGGGTGGGGTGGTGGGAGACATGAGTGGGGGCCTGGTGGAGGCTGCCCCTGGATGCTGGGGGGTGGGGGTGGTGGGAGACATGAGTGGGGGCCTGGTGGAGGATGCCCCTGGTGGCTGGGGGGTGGGGCTGGTGGGAGACATGAGTGGGGGCCTGGTGGAGGATGCCCATGGTGGCAGGGGGGTGGGGGTGGTGGGAGACATGAGTGGAGGCCTGGTGGAGGATGCCCCTGCACTGCTGGGGGGTGGGGGTGCAGGGGACATGAGTGGGGGCCTGGTGGAGGCTGCCCATGGTGGCAGGGGGGTGGGGGTGTTGGGAGACATGAGTGGGGGCCTGGTGGAGGATTCCCCTGCACTGCTGGGGGGTGGGGGTGCAGGGGGACATGCGTGGGGGCCTGGTGGAGGCTGCCCATGGTGGCAGGGGGGTGGGGGTGGTGGGAGACATGAGTGGGGGCCTGGTGGAGGGTGCCCCTCGTGGCTGGGGGGTGGGGGTGGTGGGAGACATGAGTGGGGGCCTGGTGGGGGCTGCCCCTGGTGGCTGGGGGTTGGGGGGGTGGGAGACATGAGTGGGGGCCTGGTGGAGGATGCCCCTGGTGGCTGGGGGGTGGGGGTGGTGGGAGACATGAGTGGGGGCCTGGTGGAGGCTGCCCCTGGTGGCTGGGGGGTGGGGGTGGTGGGAGACATGAGTGGGGGCCTGGTGGAGGCTGCCCCTGGTGGCTGGGGGGTGGGGGTGGTGGGAGACATGAGTGGGGGCCTGGTGGAGGCTGCCCATGGTGGCAGGGGGGTGGGGGTGGTGGGAGACATGAGTGGGGGCCTGGTGGAGGCTGCCCCTGTACTGCTGGGGGGTGGGGGTGGTGGTAGACATGCATTGTTGATCAGTAGTGCAAGGTGAAATGTGGGTTGGCTGGGGGGCATGCCCATGGTGAATGGGCTGCCTGCGGGACATGGGCAGGGGTGCAGGGTAGTCCCCCGTGGTGTGGGCTGGCTGCAGGGTCCGTGGAGGTTGTGGAGCGTACACCTAGGAGGGCCCACACGGCCAATTCACGTGTGGTACTCCCCAGAACCCCTGAAATACACATGCCCTGCTCGCACTGGGCCAATCGTGTGTGGAACTGTCCGCGCACACCTGAAATACACGTACCCTGCTGAAATCGCGTGTGTGACTTCCCGCGCACCCCTGAAATACACGTACCCTGCTCGCACTGGGCCAATCGTGTGTGGAACTTCCCGCGCACCCCTGAAATACACGTACCCTGCTCGCACTGGGCCAATCGTGTGTGGAACTTCCCGCGCACCCCTGAAATACAGGTACCCTGCTGAAATCGCGTGTGTGACTTCCCGCGCACCCCTGAAATACACATACCTTGCTGGAATCGCGTGTGTAACTTCCCGCGCACCCCTGAAATAGACGTGCCCTGCTCGCACTGGGCCAATCGCGTGTGTAACTTCCCGCGCACCCCTGAAATAGACGTGCCCTGCTCGCACTGGGCCAATCGTGTGTGGAACTGCGCGCGCACACCTGAAATACACGTACCCTGCTAAAATCGCGTGTGTGACTTCCCGCGCACCCCTGGAATACACGTACCCTGCTCGCACTGGGCCAATCGTGTGTGACTTCCCGCGCACCCCTGAAATACACGTACCCTGCTGAAATCGCGTGTGAGACTTCCCGCGCACCGCACACGTATTTTTTGTCAGCGGGTGTCCGTGTTTGTGGCTACCCCTTTGCACGTCATTTGTCCTGGAGGGCGACAGTATGGGACATTCATCATGGCAGTATATAGGTGGTATTTGTTGGCGCACCTTTTGGCGCACATTTCTTACAGCCGCAGAGACGCTACCGCCTGCTTTCTTGTGGCGGTCGTGTTTGTGCCTGTGCGCTGGTTTGAGCGTGTGCTTTTTTGCCTTATTCTATTCCATGAATACGTGTTGTAGGCGAGCGTGTGGGCGTTCCGCGCACTTGTGCCCTGTACTTCCCCCGTGACGCCGATGTTTTGGCAAGTTGTTCCCCATTCCGAGTGTTACGCCCGTGTTCCGCCTACTTTTGTTGCGTGCGCCGCGCTATGTGCGAATTTCGCTGTGGCCTGTGCGATTTTAGCTGTGACCTGGCGCACGCTGTTAGATGGCCTGTGCGCCAACATGCGCCGCACACTGTTTTATCGCACATCCGCTGGTTTTCTCGCGCACGGCCTTCCATGAATCGATGTGCGCTGCTTTTGGTGCGATTTTCGCACTTGCACTGCGATTTTCCCTATTCCACTGCGATTCGCACGTTTTTGCCCACTTGCGCCGCGCTAATTATTCCATGAATCGGCCTATAAATCTTTCCACTTCTATTATCCCCAGATTACTAATTGTAATATTGTTTTTTCTCAAATTAATTTTTATAACATGTCTTTCTTTGTGATTCAATAAATATTCCACATCTGGATCTATTCGAAAAGTATCCCTTTGAAAAAAATCAATATTTTCCACTTGGCTTTCCCAAACATCATTTGTTACATGAAACAATGTTAACCCCCCAATTGACACAATTGTATCCTTTGGAACCTGTAAATAAAAAACATTATATTTCACCTGTTTAACCACGTATGTTCCATGGTTTAAATGTACTACCGTCATGTTCTTTAAACAGGTGCTGACCAACCATTTACCTCTGACCATCTTAGCCTGTGCCATTTCTTCACTCCCCATATTGCTAATAATCACTTCACATCCTTCTGATATACTTGGGTCAGATTTCAAACCACAAATAGCATCTGTGGCATCAGGAACAAACGGTTTACCTGGACACATATAATTGTGTTCTTTAAATTTGACACATGTTTCCAGGTTTGGTATTAAATAAACTTCAGGTTCCCATGACTGAAATGCCACCACTTCTGGAGTCTTAATCTTAATAAATTTGTCCTCTTGCCAAAATCCCACGTTGTATACCCACTTCGTTTGATAAATAAGTTCAGGGGCTATATATGGGATGCATAGCAAAAATCCGATCTCTAGTCTTTCCAAGTCCACATATAACGGCATTGCATTACCCATTTCGAATGCAATTTTTACCTGTATTATATCAATTTCCCTCCTGGTCAATCTTTCTATCATTTGACGAATAATATCCTGTGAAGCAAAATACAAGGGGATATGTCCCTGAATCAATTGTGAAACTGCAGTTTGAACTTCTCTCATATAATTTGTTAATAGTCTATCAACAGGACTCATTATGTTCAATATTTCATTTAAAGTTCTGTCATGCTTAAGTATTATTTTAGTCGCCCGTTGCATTACATCCGCTTGTTCATTTAGAATGATTGCAGTTTCATTTATGAATCTTACTTGTTCATTCAGTCCCCCTCTAATTCCATCTAATGTTTTTTGTATTATTTCTAGGTCAATACTCAGTTGTTGCGCTTTAGTACTCAGTGTTCCTACCGAAATAGAATTGGCTGTTGATATTGTGGTACCTATTATGGCTCCAACTATAGACATTATCAATGATATCGCGAGCATCACTGCACCTCTCTTTCCTCTCCTCTTCTTAATGTCTGCTGAATTCACAAATGTTTTTTCCTATTGCATTAATATATCTCTTATTGACTGCTTAGTGTCCTCTTTTCTTATTTCCAACCACTCTTTAGTCTATTCGATCTTAATTCCGGTATTGTTCAAATGTTTTTCAATCAAAATCTCAGGATTCAATGGTATGTATATATTTTGGAAAATCATCCTTCTATCACTCATGATGAATCCTGGTGCCTCTTCCACCGCGATACCAGAAACTGGTCCAGGTTCAATGACAACCTGTGCTTCTGAATTCTTGAAGATCCCTCCAAATATCATCATCATTAACCATATCATCGGTATCATCTTCAATGCTGATCGCTTTGCAGCCTTGGTCTTCACCCCTCTTTGGGGCTTTCCCGGAATCCGTCCACGTGGGCTCCGGGACTCCATCGTCTCCCGTGGGCTCTGATCCCGGAGCCTCCGACCAAATAATGTTAATTTTCTAAATCAAATAGAAAAGAAACAAATTAAGTACATAGCACAATACTAACTTCACCCAAAAATAAAACATGCTTGGTAAAAACATTTCGTTTTTTTTTTTTTTTTTTTCTTTTCTGAAATTAAACACAAGTTAAAAAGAAAACAAGCACATATAAAACAGCATTCAATATTTAATACATTTTCTCTCTGCACACCAACCATGAGCTTCCATTATATATATTTATTTATTTATTTATTTATTTTATATTATATATTTTTACATATATTACAGTGTTTATGTGCCATTATAACAATCAACTTTTTAAATTCTTTGTCACTGCCTCCTGATTGTACCCATTTATTTTCTCTTTTTGTGTTCAAGGGACTTTATCTGTTTCTACATGCTCAAGCTGCCTGATCTCATGTCTGGGATGGCATTGTTTGCTTTGATTTACATGGACGAACTGCTCTATTGCTGTTTCACCTTCATTTTTCAAAATTTTATAAACTACAGGAGAGACCTTATCTATAATTCGAAATGGCCCCTGCCAGGCTGCTAGAAATTTAGAATTTTTCTGTTTACTTTTTCCAAAATGAAACTTGTACACCTGATCCCCTACACTGTATTCCTTTACTGATGTCTTTTTGTCATAATAAGACTTTGCACTGTCAACAGCTCTTTCCAGATTTCTCTGCACAAAAGCAAATGCATGTTGCAAATGCCTCCTCAGTTCATCAATATATTCATGAACTGTGGATGCACTCACAAGTGTCTGCTCATGTGTTCTGTATAGTAGGTGTTGTGGTAACACCATTTTCCTACCTGTCAAGACCTCATGGGGGCTAACACCTGTTGCTTTGGCAGGAGTTGATCTGATTGCCATCAAAACCAACGGTAAACGTAAATCCCAGCTGGAACCTGCTTCTGCCACAAATTTCTTTAATATATCCACAACAGACCTATTGCTTCTTTGAACTGTACCTGAAGACGCTGCCCGATATGCGATATGTAGTTTCCTTTTCACACCTAGTATTTGCCATACCTTACTCATTAGAGTACTTGTGAAATGACTTCCTCTGTCTGACTCAATTCTCTGTGGCAACCCAAACCTTGAGAACACATGGTTCACCAGCAATGTGGCTGCTGTTTGCGCACTACAATCTGGTGCAGGAATGCATTCAATCCACTTCGACATCAGACATACCACACTTAAAATATAACGGTTTCCCCTGCTTGACCTTTTTAAAGGACCTACATAGTATATTGGCAAATCTGACCATGGGAGAGTTAGGCCTCTTTTCATCAATGGTGCTCTATGAATTGGTGAAGCAGGTTTAAATTGGGTGCATACTAGACATCCTCTAGTATATAATTCCACATCTTGGGACATATGTGGCCAGTAAGCATAATCTTTTAGTATTTCTAATGTTTTTTGTGAACCTCTATGGCCTGCAGTTATGGCATCATGTGCATGGTGTAGCATTAGCCCTCTGAATGAAAGGGGTACTACCCACTGTATTTGTCCTGTTATGGACTCTCTAATCATGAGTCCATCCTGTAATCTAATTCGTGTTTTGTCCTTGAATAGCACCCTCAACTCTTCTTTTCCCATGCAATCATTTTCTGTTAAAGAATTTTGTTCAGGATCTATCAAATGATTATAATAGATTCCCAAAATTCGATCATTCTTTTGTGCCTCAATCAAATCTTGGTCTGGCGTGTCATGACTCCACTGCACCACCGGTTGATCTACCTCCTTTGGTGCTTTAGAACGTGTCACTGCATCAATTTGTATTTCACCCATTAAATAATCAATAGGTAGCAATTCTCCCATCACAGCCCCAATCTTAGCCAGGTGGTCTGCCTTATCATTTCCATCCTTATCCTCTCCTGGTGTTTTTAAATGCCCACAAATTTTTCTCCAGTATATTGTTAAATTATTCTCTGACACCAATTTGTCTATGGCTTGTATCATTTTTCCATGTTTAAGTGGCTTTTTGTTGTATGTAACCATGCCTCTTGCTTTCCAACCAGGCAAATACTCCACAAAGCTATTCCGTGCATAGTCAGAATCAGTCACCAGGACAATTTCACTGAACTTTTTATCAACTGCAGTAGCAATTGCTTTATAAATAGCTGCCAATTCCGCCACCTGACTGCTCCTATCTCCATCCTCATCCCTATACTGGGGACGCCTTCACATTTCAACCAGACATTTCCTATTCCTGCCACTAATTGTTTATTACTGTCATTTTCAATGTGAAAAGCACAACCATCCACATATACAGTTGGCAAATCCTTGCATGTTTTTTCATCAAAAGCTTTGTGTGGTGATTGTTCAAATTCCTGCAAAATAGTTTCCACTTCCATTTCATTTGGTATTTGTTCAGCTGCGTAGTCATGTAAGTCAGCTAACCCTTGAGCAATTGGGTTCTTTTTATTTTGTCCATATCTCACTTCTACGGGAAAACCTTGTAATGCCAGCGTCCATGAAGTGATTCTGGACTGCGCTAGATTACCTGATCTACTTCTTTTACTCTCTAAAAATTGCAAAGGTTGATGATTTGTTTCAATAATCACCTTTTCTCCCTGAACAATGGGGCGGAAATGTTGTAGCGCCCACACAGTGGTTAATAGGGCCTTTTCACATTCATTAAATTTAATTTCAACTTGGGAAAATGCCTTACTTGCATAGGCAATGGTTTTGTGATTCAAATCGTGTTTTTGTGATAACACTGCTGACATACAATGTTCAGAAAAACCTATTTCTATAAAGAAATCCCTGTCCTTTATGGGGTATGCTAAACATGGTGCCTTTACAAGACATTCCTTTAATTTAGCCACTGCATCAGACTGCTCTTTTTCCCATTTCCAGGGAGTATTCAGTTTAAACAGTTTAGTCAATGGTTGAGTGATTTCTGCATAATTTTCAATGAACTTTCTGTTATAGCCTGTCATCCCTAATAAACATTTTACTCCTTTCACATTTTTAGGATCGTTTAACCTTTGTATGGCCTCTATTTTCTTCTTTTGTGGATTTAGCCCATGTTCAGTCACTTCATGCCCTAGAAAGTTCACTTTTTTCTTGCCCCATTGTGCTTTTTGCAAAGATACTTTGGCGCCTGCTTTCTGCAATTGGCCAAGTACATGTCTTATTTCATCAAAATGGCTTTTCAGGCTTTCATTTTTTATCAGGACATCGTCCACATAAACTATTGTTCCTCTTTCCGCTGCATCCGGCATGGCCTTTCTCAAAAATATGCCAAATTCACTCCCACTATTGATGTACCCGAACGGAGCTCTAAGCCAGGCATATTGAGTCCTGTCAAATGTAAAGGAAAATAAATGTTGTATCTCCTCTGCCAATGGCACGCACCAATATCCAGAGGTGAGATCTAATGTGGTAAATACATTTGAACCATGTACCTGAGCTAGGCCCTGATCAATGAATGGCAGTGGCCATCTAGATACTGGTACTCTTTTATTTAACTCTCTCAAGTCTGCACATAGCCGCCATTGACCATTTGGCTTTAACACACCTAAAATAGGTGTATTGGATGTGCTATGAATGGGCCTGATGATTCCCTGCGATTCCAAATTTTTAATAATCTCTGCCAATGATTCTAAACATGCCAGCGGTACTATACTGGCATCTATACTGGCGTACAAACACTGGATTTCTGCTACACCCTTCTGGTAGTGTGGCCACATGTAAATCAGTTAAACCACAGTCATAAGCATCTTTTGCAAATACATCCTTAAACTCCATAAATATCTCCCTCAGATTGTCCCTATCCTCATTGCTTTCACACGCATCCGCTAAGGAGATCTGCTCTTCTACCATTTTGGAAAATTCTGGAAAATCTTCTGGTAAGGGAATCTCAGCGCTTTGCTCTAACTGTGTGGCTGTGTCTTTTTGTAAAGCTGCCACTTTTAAATATTTTGGCATATCAGCTTCCACTTCAATGGGCTGATTTTCTGTTTCATTTTCATTTAAATTAAATACTATGCAATCCTCTTGATGGCAGCACACTGTCTCATTTGAATCATAAGGATACACAGAATGAATTTTAAATATTCCTTTGGGCTGAGAGTCCAGGTGTTCTGGCAACTCACCCTTGGCATCTACATACTTTTCAGGGATATTTCCAATCACCATGTAATTTAAATCTGCCTTATAGTGTGATTTTTGTATGGCCATTCCTAATGGGGAGTTTTCCTCTAAATGAATATCCTGACAACCTTTATTATTTACCATAATTTTTACAGATCCTTCACCAATGTCTACCAATGGAATGTATTCATAATACAGGCCTTGCTGTTTTATGGATTCATTCAGGCATACAAATGCATCAGAGCCTTTCATCTGCTGTCCATTTTTGCATTTCAGTGTTATTGCAAACTGTTTTGTAAATGCAGGAATAATAGTATCTTTCCTCATATGTAATTCGATTGCATAAGGAACCAGTCGAGCACAATGATAAGCCCTTCTTTGTCTTCAAATTCAGGTGCCGAACCACCTAGGCGTGACCATATTTTTTGATTAAGGAAATCTAACACCATACACTTTCTGTGCATGATGTCATTGCCCATGTAAAATTCATTTTGTGCTCCACTCACTATCCATACATTATGGTAAATTGTTTTCTGCCCAATGCTAATTTTAAGCATGCATCTGCCTGCAATTCGGTTTTCAAAGTCTGGACTGTCCAACCCAGAAACATATTGGTTTTTAATCCTAAATCTCGGGATTTCTTCCCTCTCCATTATTTTTTGCAACAATTTCTCATTAATGAAACTCCTTTCATGTCCAAGCGCTAAAGTGGCTTTTATTGTTTTAAAATAGTCATTTATACCAACATGAACCCGTGGTTGCTCATCTTCCATGTGTATTTCTGCCAGAGTGGTAATGTGTTTTTCTGAATCTGTTTTATGAGCAATATTCTGTTTGCATGTTTTCTCTTTTAAATAAAAACGTAATGTGTGCTCATCTATGGCAGTCTGCCAATTTTTCCTTGGGTCCAAGTATATTTGTACACGTAGTTTTTCATTGTCGCCCTGCATTTTATCTTGACACATTAATATAACAGTGACACTAGGTGTGCAGCTATTCTGGAGATATACCTCCACAGCATCATTTGTTTTGGCAACGGTGTGACATTCATTTATATTGCTGTTTTGTGATTTTAGTTTCTTAGGCCTCAATGGTTTTTTGGTTAAGGACCACAGCACTCCATTCACCCCATCTATGAGAGGAGACAATCATTCTGTCCCCATCAGAAATGGAATTTCACAAATAGATGTGATCAATACCTCTTGTTTCATTCTGTGCTTTCCTATTTTTATGTCAACCTCAGTTACACCTATGATGGGCACCTCCTCCCCATTAAAGTTATTCACCGGACCTTGATTTTCCTTCACTGTGATCTGACTCTGTGGGGGTCTCCCTTCATTGATACTCTTTACCAGCTCCTTGGACATAATTGTGGCCTGTGCGCCAGTGTCAATCATAGCAAAGGTGTGGCATTTTTCTTCTACAGTGATGGGTGCATAATATCTGTCCTCATCTTCCTCTAATACACATAAGAAGTGTGAATTCTTACTGATTTCAGGGCTCACCTTTCTCAGGTCTTTTTCACTTTTGGCTAAGCACATTGGTAAATGGAAAGACATTTTTCCCTTCTTTTTACCCATTTCTGCGCGAGAGACTTTATTCATTTCTCCATGATCAGAGGTTTTTTGGAGTGTGGCCACTGTTCGCCCATCCATCTGGGTAACATCAGAGACCACATTACAAGCTTCCAACTGAACATGTGTAACAACATCATTCAGCAATTTGTCATTTTTTTAATTCTGTGCATTTGTGATCATATAGTGTGATACCAGTTCTTTCAGCCTCTTCAAAAATATGTGGCTCAAAGAATTCTTCAGGTGATTGACTTGTACCCTCCTTTTGAGTATTTCCTTTTTCTGTCTGTGTTTGGTCATTATTTTGCTTGCCCAGGGAAGGAGCTATAGCATCCCCACTTACTCCCTGTTCACTGGTATTCCCCATGCATGAGTCATTTTTCTTAAATCTGTCCCTTTGCTCTTTTGGAATTCCTAATGTTTCTTTTTCATTTGTACAAATCTTTACTGTTTTATTTAGCTCTAGGTTAAACCGTACCTCTTTTTTAGAAGTATTTGCACTTTCTGTCACAAGTTCATTTACTGGCACTTTCACTTTTAATCCATTAGGCATCTCAGAGTCATTATGCAAAATTATATCAGAGCAATCTGTCATTTTGGCACTGCAGTTATCATGAGTACTTAGTCACTTTTCGGAAGCCCCCCGGTCATTGCTATGGGCATCAGCCCCCTCTTTGGAAGGTTGTTTTTGCGCTGTACAGAGCTTTCCTATTTGCTCAGCTAACATTTTCACTTGGGCTTCAAGGCACTGGAACCTTTCCATCTCTCTAGGATCCTCTTTCTGTGGCCTAGGTCGATATTGGTTGTTTTCCCCCTGATTGGATCTATTCTGATACCTCTCAGGTGATTCATGTCGGTTGGGATGGTTTCTGAACTCTTGAATCATTTGTGGAGGGGAGCGGGTTGCACCCATCCTTTGATTATAGTCCCCTGGTGGGGAATCATTGTACTGACGTGGATTGTAGTTCACGTTTTGCCTCATGTCCTGTCTCTCAGATTGTGGGTACTGGCCCCTATGTTGATTTCCATTATCAGTAAATCGATCCACATATTGGGGTCTATCCTGATTACCATATATCATGGTGTTGGGATCAAATCTGCTCTGTGTCCCCAATGACTGGTCGGGACCATCATTTCTTTGATCTTGATTTTGTCTCTGGTTATTCTTCATACCTGCCATATCAGGCTGATATCCTACCCGGGGTCTGTCCCCTAAATGCCTAGGGCTGATGTAGCTCTCTCTATTACTAGGATCATGTGATTGGAACATTGGTACAGGAAATGGCGATCTTTGTTGATTACCCCTTTGTTCAGGTGTCACATTATTTTTACCTTGGCTTTGAGCAGACTCAAAGGACATTTTGGCTGACCTGATTTCCATTACTGTGGCTGAGGGTTCTTTAGATTTAGGTCTAGTATCTTTCATTTTATCACTTTCTCTACCCTGACAATAGAGTACCTCATATAGTTTTGTGCTTTGATGTACAATCCATTCAAGGGACTTGTCACGGTCAAATTCACGGACCAATTGGGATATGATGTCTTTCTGTAGCCCATAGAAGTATGCAGTTTTAAACTCATTGGAGTGTGAGTCAAAAGATACATCAAAGCGAGAAAATGCTCTTTTTAAGTCTTGTAAAAATTGGCGAGGGGATGTATTAGGTCCAGCAGTAATTGTGTAAGCGACTTTCTTTGCCTCCTGCAATGACTGAAAAGGAGAAAAATGACGCCTAATTTCTTTTTCAAACTCCAACCAGGTCATATTCTGCTGTTCATTTAATCCCCTTATGATGCTGGCCGTCGGGGCATCTAAAGTTAAATGAAAATATTGTCTGTACTGTTCCTTAGGTATCTGGAGTGCTTTAAAAATGTCATGCACCGCTTCTAAGTGATCCTCAATGCAGCAATCACCTCCCTTTTTAAATGGTTTGATCAGGGCTTTAATGGATTTCATTATTTTTATGGGGCTACTTGTTGCAATGCATGGAATTGCACTATTTTCTGATTCAATCCTGTTTTCAGGTGTATGAGATTGGTGGCTGCCCCCAATGGGAGTATCAAATCCCCCAAGGGCGCTGCAACCAAGTTCAGTCACCGGCCCAGTCACTGGAGCACTAGCTCTTTGGGCAGAGCTAGAATTCACCTCCACTCCATTGAATGTGGTACCCTGCCGCCTCTCCTGGGACCTGGGAATGCACATTTGCTGTTCTAAATCCTTACAATTTTTAAGGAGTCTGTTTGCTTCATTTTGCAAATAGTTGTTTTCATCACTCATCTTATTAATCACCTCCTGCATGTCGCACATTTGCATTTGGCATTCATTGAACTCTTTATTTCTCTTATCTCTTTCTTGAATCATTTTAATAATTTCTTGTTCTGCACTCTGGAGATCACATTCTTTTTCACAATGTTCTTTTTGTAAAATCTGCATTTCTGAAACAACCTCATCTTTATCCTGTCTAATGCGGTCCACTGAGGCTTTTAAGTGTACCAATTCTTGCTCACTATCCTCAAATTGTTTCTTGTTTTTGGATAACTGAGCATCAAAGTCCCTGCATTTTAATTGCATGCCTTTTGGCATACATCCAATTCTGCTCTTAACATTTCCTGATGTTTACTTGCCCCATCTAATTCGTGCTTTAACCTGTTAATTAGCTGGGTATCATTCTCCTGCATTCGCAGGGACTTATTCAAAATAAACCATATTTTGCCGCATAGCCGTATTAAACAGTCTTTCTCTGCACTTTTATCGGCTGCATTCAATAATCTTGTAAGGCAGACCTGAATTATGCTGCCTTCTGCAAAAATATTGTCTAGTTTTTCTTTCTGCACCTCACCCTGAATGCGGTCACGCCATTCTAAGGTGCTGTTCGACGACCACGTCTGTAAGAGGATTCAATTCAACACGACAGCTAAGTCAATGCCTAGTCTGGGATACTGAATGGAAACCCTTATTGATATATCTTTATGTCCAGTTCATGTGTTCTGGATGACTACCCCTATATAACACCCCTCTCTTGGAATCCCCCTGACCCCACTGAGCCAAAAAGTAGTTCTGTTTTGCAAGTTTAAAAGGTTTATTTGATAATCTAAACAATATATATATATATATATCACGCTTTATAATAAATTAATAATTGAATATCACACTTAATCTGAGCAGTAATCAATAATGGATAGTCTGGCACTAGCACACTTCCTTATAATCAATGATGAGTGGTTATAGGATGGATAAGATAGCAACACTGGTAAATAGGGACAGAAGAATAATGTGGTAGAGAATGCTTTATAGGGTTCAAGGAAATGCAAGGTTGAATGAATGAAATGCAGTATAGAAATACTCAATATGACTTCAACAAAACAATGTAATCACTTTTGTCTGGCAATCCCCTCCCCCCTTTATGCAATGCAAGGAAATGGAAGGAAAGCACACAGTTCTCAGAAATGCAATCAAATGTAATTCAGTTCACCCCAGCAAGCTTAGACTACAGAAGTTTGAAACACAGGCCCAAAATGCTTTTTATATGTGCTGGCAATGAAGTGAAAAATATGCTAAAATGCTTTTAATTCCCTCTAGGAGGTTCAGGGTGAGTAAAATATACTCGGGATGAGTTCAGGCTCACTTTAGCAAGGATCTAGGAGTAACTAGCAGGTTAAACGAATTTTTGGCAAATGAAAGCAAGAAAACTGCTGTTTTCACACGCGGAGAAATTTGCAAATCGCGGCAAATTCGCGAGCGCTTTCTTCGCGATTGCGGCAAAAGTGTATGAAAAGCCAAGATTCCCAACTTTCAGAGGAAAGTTACTGCAAGTTCCTAGCCCAAACGGTTACGGAGTTATGAACGATTTTGTGAAGGTTGTTTTTCGGATTTGAAATTTTAAAGTTCAAAGTGACAAGTGAGAGCTAGCAGCTAGAAATGACAGGTGACAGTTAGGAGACAGTTCTGGTTAGATTAAAATAGATTGAATTATATTATTTTAACTAAGAGATTGGTTCTGCACAGTTCTGCTAGGTACTCACAATATATTTAGAAATAGAATGGGCCTCACCATGGATCTGGTCAGGTTTTCTTCACTCGCCACGGACGGTCTCTGCGCACAGCGTCGGGTCAGCTCTACTCTGCTGGTCTGGTCTTTGTCTCTGGTTCTGATCAGGTCTGTGGGTCCGGATACAGCGGTCTCCGGTTCAGCTGGTCTCTCTCTGGATACAACACTGCTCTCTGGCAAATGGCAAGAGTTCTTGCAAAGAATTCAAACAGCTCGCCTGGCTGTGATAATGGCAATGATTTGAGGCCTGCTAAAGAGGGATTTAGCTTGTAGTTGACCTCTCTGCTACAAATTCTGAAGTAAAGTCTTGGTCTCTGAAGGTGGATAGATTGAAGTCTCTATGTTGGCTCTCTGGTGGTTGATGGAGGTAAAGTATGGATTTTCCCGGCAGAGCGTCCCGCAGCAGATGGAATAGAATGCCCCTATCTGTCCTGACTGTCTGCTTTTATGTGTTTTGAAAATGGGTGGAAAGGCTAGCTTCCTAGGCCCTACCCCTCTCCACTTGTCATTGGCCACTTCCTCCTCTTCCCCTTGATTGGGGGAGTGAAATGAAGTGTCATCATGATGAGGTCTGTTTATGATACAGAGAACCCACCCCTGTCAACTTGCACACAATCTATATTTTGACCCAAAAGACATATTTGCACAGGTACACATTTGTTTAAAATTACATGCACCCATCACATATCACAGGAGGTATACCCTGTCCAAATCTGCTCTTCCTGAGAGCTTGCATTGAGAAATGGCAACATATTTCACTTTTTGGTCAGGTTACCAATATCAGATTCTTACTCAAATTTACCCAAATGTGTGCAAGGCATGCAGGCATTAATTGATGAAGTATCAGACTTTTAACATGCATACATTTTAAGTTATATCCTCTTAACTGGTAGCTTGCCCCCAGATCATGCCACCGGTTCTAAAAGCCTCTTAAAATGTGGGCACCAAAATCACAAGAATTATGGTATCATTTAAATAATTATGACAAGTCCGTACTATGAGTTATTCATCTTTTTCTAAGACCATATTCTGGCTACAGGGGTGTGTCTTTTCAGGTCACATGGTACAGAAACCAGTCTTTCCACTTTCTTCAAGCTCAGCCTCTGTCTCCAGTTTCTCCCCCTCCCAGTTTCTGCCAAGAGGAAGCCATTTTTATTACCCCTGCAATAAACCATCTGCCTGGGCCCTGGAAGGCCCATTGTTCAAGAGAAAGCCATTTATGGCCACTTCAATAAACCCTCTGCCTGGGTCCTATGTTTAATCTCTAGCAGTCCCTTGGTAATTCAATCAGAGAAGTGTCATATCCCTTTTGGGTGGGAAGAGCAAAAGGCAGGTAGGCCTGGGAACACAGCAGTTGTGCAAGTCTCAACTCCTGTCGGGGGTAGCTGGTGGGCAGAATTCAGTTCCTTAAGCCAGGCCCCAGCTAATGTCACTTTTAGTTACCCAGTTTTCTGCATTCAAATAAAACTAACCATTTTACATATGCAGCTAGAATGCTGATTCTAAGTTTAAAACTATGACATTTAAACAATTGCAACCTATGTGACACTCAAAATAGGTCACTCATTTCTTTTAAACATTTAGATTTTTAGTGTCTTTCAGTCCAAATTTACTTAAACTGCTGAAATCCACAGCTCAGCCAGTCTTGTTATAAACCTTCAAGTCACTTCAGAATATAACTTTACATTGTATCCACCTCTCAGTAAGTCTTTCTTTGGCCTGCTTTGGGTTCATCTATTCAGTTTTACACAAAAAAAAAGTCTGGTGTTGTTTTAAAACGCCGGCTTTCTGATAGTGGTGAGTACTGGTAATGCACCCATTTTTGGGATTTGAGAAAATGAATTCCCCACAATTCTAGGTTGCTTTTGGCAATCAGCATTGCCATTCCCAATGGTTTCAGACTACCTTGTGGGTAGTCCAATGGTGGTTTTAGGCAGTGCCCTTCTGTGCCCATAACATCGGCAAAATGGGTGGCAGCCTATTCTTCATGCACTTCCCTGGGCATTTTCTGGGAATCTCTGGCCATCATGATGTTTTCCATGTCAGTACTGCACAGTTTTGAGGTAGGGCTTGGATGCGTGGATAAAAACATCCCACACGTCCCATGTGCAAACAACTTTGCCTCTAAATATTGCACTAGGTCTGAAAATGTGGTTTCCCTTTGTGACATTCTGAAATTCGTTTTTAGTGGCACACTGCTATTATAAAATGGGTTCCCTTTAATGTGCAAATGGCAGTGTGAGACACGCTTGCCACGCCCAGTAGGTACTCTATGATCACTTTCCCGGCCTGCAACGCACCATAAATATGTTGGGTATTTTGTGGATATTTGGGGCTTTGCGGTATTTTCTTACCGCCAAAATACCTTTAGTAATAATCACTCTCTGTATTCATATTGGATCACACATAACAATAATACATTGCATTATTTCAGAATTCAGACCTATTTAGATAATGTGCGCGATAATTTGCGTGGTTGGTTTATTTGTGGCCCCAATATCCAACATCCCTTGTTTTTTATGTAGATTGTTCTTGATCACTAGAGAGACCTCAGGCCTATATTTTAGGGATACCACATTTTCAGTGTTAGTGTTGTGTGCCACCATGGGCTATTGCAGTATTTTTGTGGTAATTTCCACTACCTTATATACGGTATGGAACTATGTCCAGAGAGTCTCTCTTCCCGTTGGCTCATGTACCTCCAACAAGCTATGCTACAAACAGTCACTCAAACTGTCCATACTGAATATAATCATGCACACATCTGTTTTAAAATGACAATTGCACTGTTTAAAAATCTACCCACATTTAAACCTTTTCCCATGCAAAATGAAAGAGAGAAATAATACACACTAGCTAACTGTTTTCAGATATTTTTGTATTATAGAAATTTCCTTTAAACACAGTTTAACACTTTTTTACAGAAATAAATGAAATGGTACAACATTATTTGTGATAAAATGAACAGAGAACTGCGAGAATATAATCAATTGGTAACATTACATATGCTGATAAGGGACTGGGACTCCCTCGAATAAACTGACTGGACAATTTTGCACACTTTCGCACAGCTCCCACACTTCTGTATTTACCTTATCTGTTCAGCATGAGTTTTCTCCGGCTATTCTCTTTCTGAATTTGGCTCCATTGAAGATTAACCCCAGTGAAAACAAGCTTCTGTCGTTCTCAAACCGGGGTTATTGCCTGGAATTCTCAGCTTTTGCAGCAGGAATGCTTCAGCCAGGAAACAGGTCCTTCTACCAGCTCTGCAAGATCTCGATTGTCCTCCCCCTCTCCTCAAGCTTCCCCAGCAAAACTCTAATCACAGCCTCTAGCATGATACTTGCTATGACGCTGCTCCAATCAGAATCAATCATGTCATCGCCTCCCTCACTACACAATGGCTCATTTCTACAGTAAAAATGTGTAACCAACTGATTTCCTGTTCCTTCGAGCTCTTTGCTTCCTGTAGTTATGTGGACAGAGCAGCAGAGAAAAAAAAAATGAATGTGCGTTTAAAAGTTCACCTTCAGAGTAGGCCTAATTCTGCAGTGGAGATACATTTTTATTAGTGGGTTATGTTAAATGCAGTTTTATTAGTCAGGTTAGTTATTAATAAGGTTAGTTATTAATTTTCAAATGTGTCTCTTGCACCATAGGCATTTCAGGTGAAAGATAGTGTGCATTTTTGAATATGCACATGTGTGCTTTTAACTGTAAAAATAGATTTGCATCTTATATGTAAAAATCGTTTTTGACTGAATAGCCTGTCTTTACTTATTTGTCCATGTTACTCTGGCAACACATATAGCAATGCACCACACCCATGTGGTGGTGCTGCATCAAAAATAAATTGCGACCTGTGCAGTGGTGCTGTACTCTGTGCTGTAACACGCCAAATATCCTTACATATCCATGTAACTCACACCAATAACACACTCCATAGACACTTATATTTGCCATGTTGCCGCCGTTACCATACAAACAAACATTTAAATAAATGGCTAAAAGTCCATGGGTGCTTGCGCCCGTAACCTGTAAAACCTCAAAAATAGTTAAATTATATACGATACTGCATTGTATAAACGTACCATTATTCACATGCACACCTTTACTGCATGCATTGGCATAAACCATACCAGACCCAGACGTCAAGTACCACACAATGCGACCGTATACCCACATCCCCAAAGGCACACTATCTCAATGTAAAAAGGATATCCAGTATGATGCTGCAATGGGAGCAACACAAATTGTTCCTTGCATCCCATCACTGTTAATCCGTTCCGTTCTGCTCCAGCACTTATTTGAGGTGATAAGTAAACCAGCACTTCCCTGGCACCTCTGTACACAGCGCCTTGACCTCTGCTGAAAGATACTGCAAAGCCAGGGAGAGTCCTTAAACAAACGTTGTGAGTCACTTATAAATGGCTCCTTTTTGACACCATCTCTCTTGACCCCGTTTGTATAATAATGGTAAAGCCATTCAAACGCTCCTCCGTCTCCATTCCGAATATACACAGAGCATGGCATTATCATGGTAACACTAATTTCAGGGTACACAACCACATCAGCTTCTTCCCATCTGCACTAAATGCGGAGTGTCATGGTAACACTGATTTCAGAGCATTTAATCTGAGCAATGAATAAACATTGCTAGCACACGTTCGTAGCAGAATTATGGAAGCACCGAGCTCCATTCCTTCGCCATCATCCCCTGATGCTCCTATGACTTCACCATTCACACTACAGGACCGGAGTTTCGCAGAGCTCCTGCAGATCAACGGCCGCTGCACTTGGTGAAACGAGGTACAGCAAAACGTTCACCATCTATGAACACCGCCACATTTTACTTCCTGAGGCATCTTGTTTTCCAGTGTTTTAAACAGCCCAAAACACAATGTGAAGACATGAACAACACTGTGTTGCCTAATCCCCATCACTTCCAAATATGTATTTCTTCAGCTGAAGAATTACAGGACGCCAGCTTTAAAACTCCAGCAAACCCACAGCAGTGAATAAAGTCACTTTGCCAATGACTGCCCCTACTCAGCTTCTGGGCACATCCTTGCTTTTTCCAGCTTCTTCCCTAGTACGATATTACAGAATACTTCTCTTCAGAGTGCCTGGATACTGCTTTGCCACCAGACAATGGACAGGCAATGCTTCCACTGCTGAGGCGCTCTCCCTCCCCCTCTTTCTGCCCTGGTGATAGGCCTTACTTGTTCTGGGGCCAGTGTTGTCCTTCTCCTTCTACCTGCACCCCCCACAGCAGGTTTACCAGCTTTCCAGCGCAGATTCTTCTTTGAAATCCCATCCTTGTCACCATTGTAATGAAGTTGCTCTCAAGTTTCTTAAGTTAGCTTGTTAGATTTGTTACATGCTTCTTAGGTACTTTTACAAGCTGTCACTTAGGTTACATATGAGATAGTTATAGGACATAAAAACACTGGCAGCCCATCACCCAGGCATCTGGCTGACTAACTGACCAACATGGAACATTCACTCAAGCATTCCGAAACTCGGGGACAAACACTCCACATGACATCACAACATTCCTTCTGCATTCCCTCTGCCAAGCTAAGCCAGAGACAACAATTCCATTTCCACCGCAATTTATCCCAATGATCCAAATTTCCCAGTTCCATTGAGAATAACTTAAGGAAAGTAGAAACCATGTGCAAAGGGGTGTTGAAGATCTCACACAGTTCTGGTCTCCATTCAAGTGAGGTTGGTAAAAAACTCATTCTATGTAATAACAACCAATTGAGATGTATCTACCTTACTGTTTCTTGTTTCCCCAAGCAGTATTTATGTCTCAACGCTTCAAAACTTAACATAACATCATTATTAAAAACATCACCAATCTTCATTATCCCTCTCGAAATCCAGCTCTTTCATTTGAGTGTTCAGTTTTTAATCTGCAGTGTAGGATTATTCCATAAAGAAGCCTCATAAGTAAACCACCAATCCTGTTAATCATCTTCAAATCAAGTAACCAATGCCACACGAGTAGCTTCAATCGAGGGTAAGGAATCACTTCTAGAAAACTGTTCATCCCTAGAAGATACATTATCCAATGAAAACGGTATTACCACCACCCTCTCCAAATTCACCCACACGGTACCGTACACCTCTGGCATACAATAATAAATTGCCTTTTTCAGCATGAACCCTTTTTGATACTTTCCCAAATCAAGATAACCAAATACAGCTTCACTAACTCCTCACATCAACATAAATGTAGGAATTTCTTGTCTCCTCCCACCACAAGAACTTTTGAAAAACCCTGTCAACCCGCCTTGAGTTTTTCTTTGTGAATTTCAATGAAAAAGTCTGTATGATAAAAAACACCTTTGGGAGGAGCGTCATTTTTATAATGTTTACTTTTGCCCATAAACCTAACCTCAACTTCTCCCATCTCCCTAATCCCTTGAAATCCTCTCTATCAGTCTATCTACATTGTAATCCACAACCTTACTCAAGTTTTGCAAAATATAGATTCCTAGATATTTCACCTGCTGATCTGACCATTTACAGTCCCATGACTCAAAACTATTCTTAGTACAAGTGGGTGATAATGGTATGACCTCATTCTTATCGCAAATGAATTTTGTGACCAGCTTTCCAACTTCAAATAGTGTCCTGCATTCTATACACACAAAATGTTTCTCCCTTTCATAAATGTAGCAGTCTGAAAATAAATGGAGAAAAAGTGGACGAACATTTTAATTGGATTAACTTTAAATGTACAAAATGTGTTTTTCGATCCACCTTGGATGTTTCCACCATGGCTCAATGATTACACCATGTTAACAACACTGTATCACACACAAATGTGCTACTTATGAGTGTAAAAAGTAAATGCATGAGCAAATCCTTAAGTATGTATATCTTCTATACCATGTTCTATAACTAACTATATATTATTTTCACACAGATATTCCCTTGTTACCATGTCCATCTAAGCACACAATTTTATCCATGGCCATCAGCCACATTGTTGAAGACATTCAACCCAAAGTAAACATACAAATATGTTCATAGCAGGTAGCCACATTGTTGCACACATTGAATCCAAGCTAAACATTGTGTTTTGCCCATGGCCAGTGGCCATATTGTTTGAAGTAAACATATTTTAAACATATAGTTGTGGCCATGGTCAGTGGCCAGATTGGTAGTGGCACACTCCCGAACAATCTGGCCACTGGCCATGGCTCCAACAACATATATTATATTTACTACTCCTACCAAATGTAAACATACTATTTTGCCCATAGTGAGTAGCCACATTCTTTCAGGCATTAAACTCATTATTGCAAGTAGTCAAACTAAGTAAACATACTACTCTAACAATTGAGAGTAGCCACATTGTTCCACACATTCAACCCAAACTAACCATCTTGTTGTGCCCATAGCTGGTGGCCATATTGTTCCAAATTTGGCTATGGCGAGTGACCAGATAGTGGTCCGAATATGTACTGATACGACTACTACTATACCCATACTCAGTGTAAAAACCACAGCAATGTTAACACACAGTAACACATACATTTTTTCTTTTCTTCTTTCGCTCTCCATCCCAAGACACTCTTTCATCCACAGAATAACCAGAAATGCACATAAATATTTGTCATACTCACTAGTTACATTACATAAGTATAAAACCCAAAGCATATTAGTTCACTCCACCATTCTCAAAGGATGTCCGTGGCGTCTGTTTTTGCCACGCACAGGACAAAATGGCTGTGGAATCGGCAGCAACCACACAGCCATTTCTACACACAATACTGCATACATTTCTCCATGTCTTCTCTCACCCACCCTCCCGAGACAATCGTTCATCCTCAAAATAACCATAAATGTGTTTTTCAGAGTTGTTGATGCTGTGCTGTCCACAGACAAAAGGTGCAGTTCGCGATTCCAACATGGTATCCATTTGAAAGATGTTTGTACACTTTATATTTTTAATTGGCCAATCAGCAGCCGGGTATGGTGTCTGCGAGTGTTATGCTGATTGGACCGGAGGTGTCCGCAGACACAAACCAGCAAGTGAGTCCTGACCAAGATATTGATATTTCTTTTTACCTACTTTTTGCGCATTTAAAAAATATATACTGGATGGATTAACACTCTAGAGTATTTTTATCCACGCCAATGCGCCACATTGTACCCATTTGCCAATGGGAAAAGAAAACTGTCAAAAATTGAGGAAATAACCAGTGCGCACAAAATCTGAAAAATTGTGCATGGTGCATAAAACCACCAAAGAGCTGCTCGCCCTGCCGCATACACAGGCAAAGTTGCTGTAAAAACAGGAATCACAGGAAAACTCTGTCATCTGTCCCTGTCACTTGAAACAAGGCCACAGAAGGGCTAAAATCCGAAAATGCTCTTAAATGCAGTTTCCTAATCAAAGGCAACCTTCAAAGTGCTGTTTTGGGCTAAATTAAGTCATTTTCCCCAGTGAATTATTGAAAGGAAAGTGTGCTGAAATCATGGATTCTCCAGGCATTCAGAGGAATCAAGGCATCACTGACTGGCAGCTACATCAGAAAGTTAGCTGTCAAACCCAGTTTAAAAGAGTTTGTATTTCCTGATTAAAATGGCAAAAATCACCTCTGTTGGTGAAGGGCTAATTCTTGTAAATGTTTAAATCCTTTATCAACTGTGCTTATATTTTATATGGGAAATGAAAAAACTTTAATGTCAAAGGGCCCAGTCTGGGACCAATCCACTATGTAATTCTGATCTGATAGCCTGGTCTAGGAAAACTGACATCTCTGCTTGCCACTTCCTTGGGAACAGGAAGGCTAATGGCTGTTAATGGTTCTCGCATAATGAAAACAAAGGAAGCCTCAGACATTTGGCATCCTAGCTGACCCAAGGACAAAGGAAGGCTTGTACACCTATCTTCCTAAAGGAGGGGCCGGATGTGGAAGAGGTTTCTCTGTGAACTTCAAAGGACTGGCCATTTACTCACTTTGAAAGTAAGAAGAAAAAAAAACCTGGACTGGATTTTGAATGGAAATTACTTGTTTTTACCTCATACCTTTATGACATTTAACATGACATCAAAAATAAGTGGACAAGTGAAAAATACAAACTTATAAATCTTAACTCATGCTAGACAGTTGAAGATGTGGTAGGAGTTCCTACTACATAAGGAACCCAAGATACACTAAAACACTGATTGTGACAAAACTATTAATGTTGCAAGCTTACAATTGTATATACATGATCCCCTGATCAGCGCCCGGAGATGTATCAAATTAGAAATTATTACTCCAAAGTGTTATGTGTAAAATTGATAAAAAATACATAGAATGACCAATACAGCTCTCGCAAAGATGGGAAGTGGAGGTAAATGTAGATAATCAAGTGTAAAGTATACGTGTACAATTTTATGGGGGTACATAATGGTAGAAATGTACATATGTTCAAAAGTATGGTTTGGGTAAAAATTCAGGTGAGAGTTCCTAAATTCTGTCATAAGATGACAGCTCTGTTTAGACTGCCAACCAGGACAAAGCACACGCCAGTAGCCACTCACAGACATGGGGGTGTGTTTTGAAGTTCTGCCCACACCATAAACTGGGGGATGGCATTTGTAATGTATACATATAGATGTTTCACTACACAAAAGACACTCTGCTTCCAGAACACACTGATTCCAGAACCTATACAGATGTCCGTGCATCACCTTATTCCAGAAATGTTCATCTTGTAGCTGACTCCAGAATTCTTTGAAAGATCCAGATTTCTTTGCAGAATCCAAACTCTAGCATTGCAAAATGATTGCTAGTCTGACCCAATTGCAAACATCCCAAACTTGAAGGAATTTAATTCTGATTTAGCTTGGCCTTCTACCACTAAGGCTGGCCCGCTGAAAACTTGCATCCTGCTATATATCGTGTCCAGTAACCTGAAGGGGCCCTTCCAAATTAAGGCTGAGGTGCAGTCCAGTTGACCAGAACTGCCTTGCTGATCCAATTCCGATAGAGGTGCCCTGCTGCTGGTAGACCAGATCCAATTTATTGAGAAGAGATGACGGTCCAATTTAATAACTTTTTCTGTAAGTATTAACAGGAAGAACATTGACCCTTAGTATATCTGCATTGCATTATAACTATCTCAACCCATCCCATCTTTAATTCAGAACACCAGTATTGTTAGAATCTTTCTTGCAGTGATTGTCTCACCTGTGTTCCAAAGCAATAACTCCCTAGTGATTTTGTATAACTAAAGTAAATTCCAGGAAGAAGTAGAGTAGCCACAACAGGACAGGTTACGCTCATCACGTGACTGTAAGATCCATCTGTGGCGTTCTCTTTTTTATAGTCATAATATAGTCTAATCAAACCCATCTGTCAATTTCAAAAGCGTATTTCTGTTTTCATTTCCGCACCTATTTTGCAAAAACGCCTTTCAATAAAACCTATATAACTCCCTCAGTTTTAAAGATAGAAACGAAATTTCAACTCTTGCTGATACCTAACATCATTAGCTATCTCCACAACTACAAACTGCATCCCGAACCGTGTATTTGACCCATTTTTCTACAATATTGCACAGTAAAAGTTTGCTGAGAATTTGCAAAATTCCCAAGTTTACCCGTGTCATTTCCCCATTCAAAGTGCTTTTTTCATCCCATCCTAATCTCAAGTGTGCATTGTTGTTTATATTATAGCTCATGTATGTTAGGACCTGATTAGTGTGGCTTTTCTTAGAAGTTCTATCCATTTAGGCATTTTTGCACCCTTTTGCAGTATTTCACAAAGCCGTTTTCACCTGTCATTTTCAAGGTGCCATTTGCCCAAATAAGGTTTTCTCTCTTGTTTGGGAGGGAGGATTGCCTATAACTCTAGACATTGTATTTCATTCCTGAAAACCTGCTGATTACTCTCATTGGCGTAGGATTGCTCCTTTGTATTTAAACAATACTTTGCAGGGGGAACATGAACCTAAACGCTATCTGTGTGCAAAACAAACTGTTCTTTTTCCCTGTGTTTTCTAGTTTACCTCCTTATAAGTGAATTCAATTGCTTTGCTCATCTTTCTGAATTGTATTGTCACTCTTTGGGTGATTGCTGCCCCATATATATCTATATTAAACCTATGTGTGATTGAATATTAAATAAATAAATACATCTTTACCTTTACAAACCAGCCTGATACCTGGTTCAGTGTGACCTGGGGGGTATTTTGAGAAGGATGTGATATGAGTGGTATGTCATTCAGAATATTGAACTTATAGACAAAAATAAGATAAGGGTTTCATTCATGCACTACATGCTAGGCAAGACTTAGGTGTGTGCCTGATTGAAATCCCTTACAGCTTGGGGGCTAGTGCCGCGATTCTGAATTGAAATACCACTAGTGACAGTCTAACACAGCCTACTAGCCTGCAAAGTGCAGACACCTTGTTGGGTTGGCATACTGTGCTACACTGTACAAGCACCCCTCAAAAGAAATACTCCAAAGAATTGGGCCTGTTTGCAAAAGTAAAGTAACCCTGAAATATGCCATAAGGAAATTGATATTTCTGAGATGGCGACCCCAATGGAAATTAATAATGCTAGGGAACACCTCCTGCACAAACTGTTTGTCAGGGGTGATTGGCCACAACAGGATGAACAGATATGGCTGCAGGAAATAAAAGAACAAGTCATTGCAATAGACCTGAATAAATGGCAGGACAAGGGTCCATTACATCAACCGCTTATCAAACTGTACATGCCCCAAAAATAAAAGAGGGGCAGTCTAAAATTGCCAAAATAGCAGTCTACCTGTATCTCCACATCGGAATCATACAGGAAAAGCATGCAGACAACATAGATCTGGCACAGAGGCAAGGGGAAGCACTGCAGAAAATCCAAGCTAATCTGGACTCTGCAGAGCAAAAGCTCCAGAAGAGCCAAGAATCAGTAACAGATGCTAGGCAATATAGCACCAAATTAAAGGAAGATCTGGCTCTCTTACAGCAAGAGAATTCAGAACAAAATACTCAAGTATAGAGACTGAAAAAAGAATGTCAGGAAAGGCTTGACTCTTTACAACAGAGTCAACAAAAGCTGGCACAACAATTAACTTTTAATAAAGTTTGCGCAGAACAGGTGGTCATCATACCGGACCAGATAGACAAATTAAAAGTGGAAAACAATAAATTAATTATTAAACACATCCACTCTCAAGAAGAATTTGATGAGGAGTGCCAGAAATCTAGTGCATTTAAAAACCAGAGGGACGACCTGGCTGCACAGAGGAGCACTCTAACTCAGGAGAGGGGCACCTTAGGCCAGGAAGTCAGCCAATAACAAAACTAAGTTGGATGAAAGAAAGCTGGCTCTTCAGGACTTTAGTGAAGTTAAAACTGAATATGAAAAGCTACTAGAGCACACCAGGCGGGTGGAGGATGCTCTGGCAAAGAGCACTCAGACCAATAAGGACCAAACTCAGGAGGTGAGTCTCCTGCAGCAAAAATTGGCCCAGTATTCCCAATCCAGGCAGGAAGCACAGAGAGACAATGAGGCTCTCTGTGAAAAGAATGACAGGCTCCACAAACAGATAGCCGTGCTGGAGCAAATCATTGAGACCAGTAAGGCCTTAATAGAGGAGCAAAACGGTCAGATTTTGGCATGTCACCAGGGAATATGGGCTGAAAGAGATGAGGTAAGAAGGGATAGAGAAACCCCTGAGCATAACCTCAAGACCCCTGTCATCAGGGACGTTAATCCCTTCAGTTCCATGGACTCTGCCACCCTCTTGTCCACTTGCTCATATGAACCAAGGGCCACGGGGATGGTAGACTTCAGCAGAATGGGAAATATAGGACTGACAGATCAGCTCCTCCCTGAAATGGACGGGCAGGCGTCCCTGTACAGATTCCCAAATGTTAGGGCTAGCCTCTCTGATCAGGAAGACTCCGGTGAGGGGAGAATCAGAGAATTGGATCCTCAAAAATACTGCTTACTAAGGGATCAGTCTGTCAAATTTGGTGGGGGATTTCATGAAACTAGGCCCACAAAGAGTATATTAAAGACCTCTTCCCGTCTAGGGCAGTGGGGGTTGGGGGGAGTACTCAGCCTATCCTGGGAGCAAGGGAGAGTCAGACGACTCTTCTGAGCACCACAGGTCTCAAGAGAGTAGGCCCACACATTCTGCAAACCATTCCTAAGCATGCAGAATCAGGGAGAGCCTAGAGGATCAGATAGCCACCTCGTGTAGCAGTGCCTCTGTGTCAGAGGAAGAGTGGACAAGGGTGACTAAGACTAAAAAGGCCAACAAAATTAAGAGGACCTTACTCAAAAATCCCCTGAAACAAATCAAGGCCATTAGGAGCGTCATAACTCCCTATCATAAAAATGTCAAATATTCTGTTTGGGAGCACCTCGAGTTATATGAGCAAATGGTGCACACTTTCCATTTGAAAAATAGCCAGAGTTGCATTCAATTTGTCAAATGGACATTTTCCCTGAATACTCCAGCTTCTTTGCGGGGCTGGAGGATCAGAACCACTCAAGATGGTCCACCTATAGGACGGCCATCTTAAAGCATTTCCCCAGACATAGGAACCCTCAAGAGGCCCGCGAGGCAGCTTACAATCTGCAATGTGGGGAAAACCAGGCCCCACAAGAATTTGTACAAGAATTAAAATGTGCCTTTGCACAGACCACCAGGAGGGTGCTTACAGACAGTAGGGTGTTCATTAATACCTTCTTTCATGCACTCCCTAAATACATTATGACCCAGCTGGTGAGGGACTTTCATGAGAAGCGATCACTAGACTGGGTAATTGAACAGGCAACCCACATTTATGAAGTGCAGAAACCGGTAGAGAACAAAAGTACAAATAAAAACCCCAAACCAACCAACACCCCTGCTGTTGATAAGGTGGCGGAGGTGAAGGTTGTCCCCATTTTTGATCTGGAGATGGGGGGCCTAAAAATAGTCCTGTGAAAAATCCTTCCAGTCCAAGACCCAGAAGGCTCTTGGGGCAATCCCAAACAGGTAGTCAGGGAGTTAATCCCACAAATGGGACCCCTAACTCCCCTGACTATATCAGCCCCCGTTACAAGGGCAACAGAGCCATCCTGGGCTATGTGTGGACCCCCCAGCCCAAAGGAAACCCAGGAAACCTCCCTTCTAACTTTCCCAAGTGGGCAGTAATCCCTCAAATGCCTTGTGGAACAGTGTATTTGACCCTTTTTCGCATTGTAAAAGTTTGCCGTGAATTTGCAAAATACCCAAGTTTACCTGTGTCATTTCCTTATTCAAAGTGCTTTTTCCATCCCATCCTAATCTCAAGTGTGTTTTGTTGTTTATATTATAGCTCATGTATGTTAGGACCTGATTAGTGTTGCTTTTCATAGAAGTTCTATCCAATTAAGTAGTTTTGCACCCTTTTGCAGTATTTCACGAAGCCATTTTCACCTGTCATGTTCAAAGTATCATTTGCCAAAATAAGCTTTTCTCTCTTGTTTGGGAGGGAGGATTGCCTATAACTCTAGACATTGTATTTCATTCCTGAGACCCTGCTTTGGGTGATTGCTGCCCCATATATATCTATATTAAACCTATGTGTGATTGAATATTAAATAAATAAATACATCTTTACCTTTACAAACTAGCCTGATTGCTGCTTCAGTGTGACCTGTTTTTTTTTTTTTTTGAGAAGGGTGTGATATGAGTGGTATGTCATTCAGAATATTGAACTTATAGACAAAAATAAAATAAGGGTTTCATGCGCACACTACATGCTGGGCAAGACTTGGGTGTGTGCTTGATTGAAATCCCTTACAACACCACATTTCCAAATGCGCTCTTGCAAGACCAGGCTGCCACTCCTCTCGCAAATTTGGTAGAAATCTGTCCAGCAGTTTGGCCTGTAGCCAGGAGGAAAATTTGTTTCCATACATGTCTATCCAGATTTCAAACGTATTGGGTCCCTCTTTTCAACTACCCCACCCGTTATCAGAATCGCACAAAACTTTGCAAAATAATTCTGATACTTTTAAAAACTATTCGTGAGTATTTGTAGATCTATGCCAAATCATAAGACATCCCAAAGACTGATCTTCCTATGAGTTGAGCAACTTAACCACAACTGCAGGGTCGCAACTGCAGATTCTGTAATGTATTGGAACGCAATTGGACAGTCTCTTTATTTGGGACTGTCATAATTTGCTGGTCAGGTTTTGGTATCTAAATCACATGCACACCCCTCTTTAGTTTATAGCCTTCTCTCGGTCTATGTTAACACAAAAGGCGCAGAAGGTATATCTCTTAACTGTGTTGCATTACTTTTATGAGCAAGTGATTTCACTAACTGAGCCGCAGCACCTACCCGATCGTCGTGCTACCCTTCCCACTACTACCTGTGCCCGTGCTTGCTCAACTTGCTCAATGCCTGCACAACGTACGGCACACCATCCATCTACTCGTGCTATCCCATAGTAGCCCATATCGACCGGCATAACGTCTAAACTTCCGCCGTGCTTGCCTGACTCAAGTTACACTCCACACGGCTGCGCGTGATGTACATTTACCCTTGCCCGAGTGGACACTATTGCCTGTCAAGCTGCTGCTCCTTTTTAGCCTTATTATAGATATTGCTGAGTTTACAATATGTTGCCCTATTATTAATCTGATTGTTGACAGCTTATGGTGCTCGCCCATTTCGCCCATAGGCCATTATTGCTTGCTAGCCTCTTACAAGCTGCTGCTCCCTTTTAGCCTTATTCTAGATATTGCTGAGCTTACAATATGTCGCCCTATTGCTAATCTGATTGTTGACTGCTTATGCTGCTCACCCATTTCGCCATTATTGCTTGCTAGCCTGTTATAAACTGCGGCTCCCTTTCTAGCTGCCACCTATCTGCTTACCATCTGTCCTTAATCATAGCCTAAATCCCAATCCTACATCTAACCTGTACATCCCTCCTAAGCGCCAGACCACCTACCTTCTAGGACTACACCTGCTACAACTAACTAGCATGCCTCCCCTGCTTAGTAGTTGGTCTGCCTGCTCCCTGCTCCTCTTAATCATCACAGCACTGTCCAACATGCTGCCTCAACATCCAACTACCATGTGTGCAACCCTACCAAATTCCAACTCAACTAACAGCTCACTGCTAATGATAATTGAGGCACCTCCAGTGCTACCGACCAGCGTCCCTTGCCCCACTATAAACAGGAACACAAGACTCAGAGCTGGACTAGCCAAAACCTACGAGCCACTCGCCCGTTGTATGCCCTCTGCAATGAGACCTAGCTCCACTCCCACAGCTTAAACAACCTTAAACCTAAATTATCTCTGAACCACCATAATAAATCTCTACTCTGTCCACTAACCAGAGAAGTACTAAAACCACACAGAAATTGTCGACCTCTACTATCACTACACCCACAGCGAGCCCCCAAATCAAGGGAGCTCTAATCAACGCTAGATCACTAGTAGCTCATGCAACTGAAATTGCAGACCTAATTATCAATGAAGACCTTGACCTCCTTGCTATCACAGAGACCTGGCTCCATCCGGCAGCAGGCCCCATGCTCATGTTAGCAGTCCTTGACAACTACACTATCCTGAGACAAGACCGACGTAACTCTAGAGGAGGTGGAGTTGCCATCATTCATAAATGTAGCCTTCCTATAAAAGTAGCTACCACCATTAGTGTCTTTTCTTGCGAACTCAAAGTTCCCATTACCAATGCCCAAACCCTCAACATCCATGTGATCTATCGCCCTCCAGGCCCATTAGGCACATTCGATGAGGATCTTAACACTATACTATCTACTAACCTAAAAAAACTCCACACAGGTGCTCGCCCTTGGAGACTTTAACATGGGTTTCAACGACCCCGAAGACCAACCCGCCATCACCACGCTAAACACCCTCACCGAATTAGGATTTACTCAAAGAAGCCTGAAACCCACCCATGACAAGGGCAGAATACCTGACTGGGTGGCTGACTATAACTCCTTAGCTAGCATCACCGATATCTCACCACTAGCCTGGACTGACCACCACCTGGTATCGTTCTCGCTGTCCACCACTAGACCTCCTCCTATGCAGACTAGTAGGGCTCCACCCACACTCACGAGAAACAATAAAAGCATCACAGTGGAGAGACTTATCCCTAACCTACTCCCCACACTCAATACACTCCCTGACAACCTGGATCCTGAGACCCTGGTCGCAGAATACAATAAAATGATGTCCACTTCCCTGGACTTAATCGCCCCTCTCAAACTCAGGCCAAGCAAGCCCAAAATGCGCTTGAACAAATGGTACACACCATTCCTCAAAAACCTAAGACAGCAAAAAAGAAACTATGAAACCACCTGGAAAAGAGACCCATCAGTAGCCAATAAAATCAAACTCACCAAACTAGCGGTCCTGTATAAAAAAGAAATCCTCCTAGCAAAACGTACCTCCTTTGACTCCCGTATTTCCCAAGCCAAATCAAACATGAAAGAACTATTTTCTATTCTGAAAGAAGTAGAAACCCCCATAGCACCACCAGACACCTGCATTAAAGACAAGAATTGGTGCACCGAAATCCAAAATGCCTTACCCAACAAAATCGCTACTCTACAAAACAAAATCTCCTGTAAAAAAGCATCCTTGAACAACCCTGCCTTGTCCAAGCTATCCGAGAAGCAGACTTCAAGCGAATATACCCACTTCAATTTCACCAAAGTGACCATACTTGAAGTTGAAAAAATCATCTTGTCCTTGAACCCCTCTAACTGTCAGGGAGACCTGTGTCCAGCACAGCTCATTAAAGACGCTGCCCGCGACCTCTCCCCATTCATCACGAAGCTAATCAATGCCTCCGTCTCCACTGGATCTATCCCAACTAATCTAAAACAATCCTGGGTATTACCATTACTAAAAAAACCTACACTTGACCCAGCTACTCCTACTAATTACAGACCCATAACGACTGTAACATTCCTCCTAAAAATCCTGGACAAGGTCGCCTATGTACAAATACAGAAGCACTTGGAAGAACATCACCTTTTAGGAGCCAGACAATCAGGCTTCCGTCCCCAACATGGGACTGAGACAGCCCTTATCGACCTTAAAACACAGGTCGATCTGCTCAGAGACAATGGCCAAGCAGCCTTACTCCTCCTCCTCGACTTCTCTGCAGCATTTCACCTGGTTGACCACTCGGTCCTAGGCACTCACCTACACACTGCCGCCCACTTTTCCTCCAAGGCCATTACATGGATTAGATATTTCCTTAATGGCAGAACCATGAGGGTTTTCTCACCCACAGATGCTGCAGACCCCATACCCATCACCTGTGGCTTACCACAGGGTTCTTGTGTCTCCCCCACATTGTATAACATATTTACCAAGCCCCTTTTCGACGATTTGGATCATCTCGGTATCACCTATACTAACTATGCAGATGATACCAAGACCCTCCTTCCGCTTTCTGGAGATTATGAAAAGGATTTGGCCTTGGTGAATAGGTTTTAAATCATCATCCAGGCATGGATGGCCACTCATGGACTATGCCTGAATGATGATAAAACTGAACTCATCACCTTGGGTACCACTGCCAGCCTAAAGAAATTAAGCCCAGCCTACTCATCCTTCATGATCGATGGCAACACTATCAGAGTGGGACACAAAGTCAAAACACTGGGCTTCTACCTGGATTCCAACTTCTCCTTTAACAGACAGGTGAACTCACTAGCCTCATCCACGGCTTACACATGTAAATTGATCCGTGCAGCCAAACCTTTTCTATCTGACACCAGCTGCCTGACCCTGGCCAGACCCCTGATACTAACCCACTTAGACTACTGCAACGTGCTTTATCTTGGGTCCTCCAAAGCCACCACCAGTAAACTATACATTCTCCAGAATAACACACTCAGAGCGGCCCTGGGTATCTCCAGAAGAGACCACATCACAGTACACAGCCAACAGAACAACTGGATCCCTATCATAGATAAAATCTCCCTAAAAACTGCTTCACTCACCCACAAGTCCCTCAATAACGCGGCTCCTATCTACCTGACTGACAGATTTCACAGACAGACATCCTTGAGACCGACAAGGACAGTATACAGAGACTGCCTCTCTGTCCCCAACTACAAACGCTCCACCATAGGAGGTAACAGCTTTCCAGTGAAAGCGGCTAAACTGTGGAACTCCCTACCAGCCACTCTTCGAATGGACTTAACCTACCAAAATTTCCGATCCAAGATTACGTCTTGGCTGAAGACAGCCGCTGTCTAAACATACTGAGCCATGATCTGCATCTCCCTCTTGTCATTTGGACATATCGTACATATATGTGTTAACTGTATATATGTATATATTCCCTGCTTTTCTTTCATTATTACTGTGTATATGCCATGTATATATTTTATTGTCTGCAACTAAGTTTCACAAATTCCGGTATCTGCTGCGCCTTGTAACCCTAGGGTATTCCGGCGCATTACAAATAATAAACAAACAAACAAACTACTACCCAACCTTGTACTCGTGAAGCGAGAAGTAATTTTGTCCAGGTGGATTTCAGAAGCTCTGCTTTCAGCATCCTCTGCACACCTACTCCTCCTTTCAGTACCCCCATCCTAAACACCCTTCTACTCCTCCATGTCTAATACTTATAATTCTCCATTTGCCATGCAGGTCTTTCTCCCATAGTCCTCAACTTCACTTCCCACTTCCGGACCCTTGTCTGGTCTAGATACAGATTCCCACACATCATGCCAACACCAGCATCATAACAACTGGATGTGGTGGTTTTAATGTTTTATTGTTTTCTGTAACAATGATGGACCGCCAGTACATCAAGGTAAGTTCTAGGGTTCTTTATTGTCCATGTCCTGAACTCCTCCGCAAGACACAGTGATGGTAGGGGACACAAGATGACACGGGAAACACTGGGCTCACCCCCACACCCATCTTTTCAGCTCACAGCTTCACTCTCCTCTCTAACCGTCACCAGCAGAACACCTCCACTCAAACATTCCACACAAACATTCCACTACAGATGACCTCACACTCACAGCTAATCTGTAGGCCAGATTACTACACTTCTCCTCCCCTTAGAAACACAAAGTCAGTTACTACACCTTCCTTCTGTTCTTACAGAAGAGCAGTGCAGAAGGCAAGTATAAGCCAGACACCTCCACTACTTGAACACATTACCTTACTGTAAATGCAGCTGAATATAATGCCAGAGTTTTGATATATAGCTAAAAATCATCAGCTTTGTAATGTGCTCACAATGCATTTTCAACAATATTAAGAGTGCACGCAGTCTATTTTCAATAATGTAATGGCCGTATATGCATTGTATTAACTGTGACCTCTTATTACCAGATATGGCACACTTAGTTACAGCCACTGAATGCAATCTCCTGACTCTCTGCCTCTGCCTGGAACGATCCCGAAAATGAACCGTGATGCTCTTTTTATAATGTTTCACTGCAAAATAGCCTGAAACTATAACTCTTATCAGAAGTTCATGTTTTGCAAAGGTTCAATCTAAGAAAGAGCAATATTGAGGTGATTCGGTTTTGTAACAAATACGTTCGCCCAGGCTTATTTAAATCATCTCCTTGTAATATAACGGTCCAGCTGTCGTCTTGCATCTTGGTGACATGAAATCCTGACAGAGCTGCATCAGCAATATATTTTTTGTACTACCTTTAATGAAACAAGAGCATGGAGGCTCCTGTTAAACAGGGGGCTGCGTAATAGGCACTTCCGCTTTAGCACTTCATTGGGGATTGATTTGCTCTCTTCAGGCTTGCCTATGAGTACCACAGGCATTCCAAAGCAGCTTTCACATGTCATTAGCATACTCTGAGAGAGCGGCAATGAGCCCCGTTGTGGATGCTTTTCATGGACTATTTCAGATCTGGGCTTTCCAAGTGTAATCGATGGACAATTCTTTGGTGCTCAAAAAGGACTATCGTTCACTGCTATTAAAATATTGTCTGATATCAACCGGGTTTGAAGAGACTTGTATACCACATGTGTGAAGTATTTTCTCAATGCGAAGTATTGCTGTATATTTTAAAATGTGTATTTTCCAAGAAAGCATGTTTAGAAACAAACAAAATGTTTTTAGCCCATTTGCTGTCTGATTTTGCTGACCCAAAAGAGGGGCCTCACACAATGATACAATGAATCAAATGATTGCATGGTCGTAAAGATTATTTGCAGAAATCCACCTGCTGGGTTCTGGTAAATTGGACAGAGCATGTATGTACTAAAGGCGGCAAGAGTTGTTGATAGATCATACTGTGCATGACAGGAGTTAATAGGTCCCCAATTCATGGCAGTGAAAGTAACAGAATAACGAAAGAATGAGTCACCTCTGCTGGGATTCAAAACTGTGACCTGCAGATCAAAAGCTTTTCCCAGTAGGCACTGAACGTTCGGAATGTTAAATGGAAACTAACGATTCTAGTCAGTTTCCAGCCTGAAATAAGGTCTCTGTTGTCATGTCGTGTAGATGTCACAATCACAACGAACACACACACCCTGGCAGATTCCTGGACCTTAATTGTTCCTTCACACATATGGAAATATCCCATGGCCACAAGTGTTAGCATAGGTCTCCTTTGACAAACCCTCAACATATCGTCTATACTTCCGATTGCTGCCCAATCGCAAACAACATTTTCCTGGGCAAGATGCTGAAAAATGGCAATTATCCTGCTCTTGGAATACTTTTCAAAAGAAACAACTGCTTATACAAATTTCAATCAGAGTCCTCATTGCTCGTAGAATAGCATCCTCCTTAAAACATGACTGCACTGGTCACCTGGCTACCCTCTGATTTCAGGCTCAGGCCCCTGCCCGCCCAGTTGCACACCCGCACTGCCTCCGGGCAACTCTTGAACTTGGGTCTGTATCTGTAACCCTACAGTTCCCCTACCTGCACTTTTGGACACCTGCTGTCTGCACTTACCCTTGCACCTGCCACCTGCTGGCCGCATTTCTTGTTATTGTTTTGATCCCATGTACAGCACAGCCCCCTCCCCTTTACCCTGGCACTTTTCCCCTCCCCTGCACTTGCATGATCTCAATGGAACTTGGCCTAGTAAGATCGCTGTCTCTGTCCTCCCTCTGTTTCCCCTCCTTGCCTCGTCGAGCCTTGAAACACTTTTGTATAGGCGTGTTACAAATGCCATATCATATCATATCATATCATATCACAAGGAGACACTTCTGTCTATATTACATGACAACTCTCCTGTGGTTCTCTTCCTGTTCTAATTGTTAATTGCATTCAGCACTGTCAACCATGGCACCCTGTTTCATAGACTCCAGCGCTTTGTTGGCATTGGGTATCTAGCACCAAATTGGATCCCATAATTTGTGCAAGACAGACCCTCATGCACACAATTAGCCACTTTTTGTTTCAAACCTTATACTCCTACTACGGATGTCCACCAGGGCTCTGTCCTTGTATCATTGCTCTTTCCTGTTGCTTTCACTAAGTGGCAGTGACTTGCCTCACTTTCATCCCGCTTCGGGGATAATATTCTATGCGCTGCTGTGGAGAGAGACAGGTCGTCCTTGTCAGGACTGCCATTAAAACCTCTCTGTCAGGGTATTGCTCTGAAATGTTTATGCTTATTTTACAGCTTGAATGCACTAGGTGCTTTTTATGGTGTATGCATTACGTGTTCTAAGGACGCCGACTTTCAGGCTGTTCCTGTTGCTTTAACTAAGTGGGCGTGACTTGCCTCATTTTCATCCCGCTTCAGAGATTTATGTGTAAAGCTTCTCGCCCGCTCAGCGGTTGAGTGCAGTGGTGCAACAAGTGTGTGGAGTGCTCAGAAAGTGCATATGAGGCTTTCCCGTACTGATCTCCTTGCTTTAGCCCACCCTGGCACTTGCTTCCCAGTTGGTTGGCTTTTCCCCCTAATCCAGGTGTTTTCTCCAACATTAAGGACTACCTTCATATGTCTCAGGCTCCTATTTTAGGTAATCTGAGACTTCTTCTTTTAAATACTTGTTCTTTGTCCACTCATGCTGATGATTTATATTCTGTTCTATCTGATCGACTCCCTGATCTCTTCTTTGCAACGGAAACCTGGTTTCACAAATCTTCGTCCCTGCCCTGAATCAAGCCATACCGGAAGGCTTCTCTTTATTCGTATAGATCGCTCCCCCCTCATAGGGGTGGTGGGCTGGCGGTCATCTTGAAGTCTCTAGACTTCACTACTCTGCCAGTCTGCATATGGAATTCCTCTTGCTACGTTGTGTTCTTTCACCTTCCTGTTTATGCCATTTTCTGCTTCTCTGTCTTCATCCTGGCCCCTACACTGGTGCTCTTGAACCTCTCGTCGACACTATTGTTGATCTCCATTCAAAATTCTCCAACTTCGTGGTTTTAGGAGATTTAAACTTAAAATGTAACAAACCTCGTACACTAGCACTCAATTCTTTCTTTGACAGTCTGGCTGCCATGACCTTCTTCAATTCGTCCTAGACCCCACACAGAAGTTGAGGAACACTCTGGATCTTGGTTTGTCCAACGCAGGGCTTTTGACCTCCTTCTTAGGGGAACCAGTTCTCTGGTCTGATCATTATTTGGTCTCTTTTGCACTCAACAGAGCTTGTAGCTCTCACAAAACTGCCCCTATGAAAAAATTGCAGCAAAGCTGGTGCTCAGTTAACCTTGCAGACTTGGTATCTGCTATTAAAAATAATGAGGGTGAGGCATTAGAACCCACATTATCAGTGCTCACCTATGCAATGTGCACTGCAGCTGACATGGTCGCCCCTCTTCAGCTTGATCAACCTCATAGGCTTCCTTCACAGCCTCGGTTTACAGACAACCTCAGGTCAGTGCGCCTGACCATGAGACAATCGGAACGTCTGTAAGTGATTTCAATCCGGCACAACCCAAGTCAAAGCCCAGCATGTAGTGCACACCTGAAACCCTTATTTATTTGTGTCTATAAGTTCAATATTCTGAACGATATACCACTCATATCACACCCTTCTCCTTCACACTGAGAACCAGGAATCAGGCTAGTTTGCAAAGGTAAATATTTATATATGTATTTAAAATGTAATCACAATATGTTTTAATAGATAAAAAAAACAATCACCAATGGGGTGACAGAACACAGAATAATATCTATAACACACTAGGAATAAGTAAGAAGAAAAACAGATGCAGCACAGAAAATAATACTTTTGTGTTGGTTCAGATCAGATAGCACTATGGTTAGAGGTTCCCCCCGCAACACCACTCCACCCCCAATAGGCAATGCAAAGAGATGGGAGTAGAGAGAAGGTATTCAGGGATAGCACAAATCAAACAGAATATCAGTTCCACCCCCCTCCTTCATACACAAGAGAAAAGCGGAATTGACTTTTCAATAGTTGAATGGTTTTTACAATTGTCTTTAGAATTGACTGGGCAGAAACACCAAATGTGGTCAAAAATACTTACATTGTTCTACATTCTTATGGGTGCTGCTTTGAACAGTTGCAAACAATCACAAGCAATGATTTAGTCATCAGAAAACATTTAAAATCTTAAGGTCCAAGTCAGAAGCAGTTTAGAGCTATTTCACACATGTAAACTTTTCAGACTTTTAAAATCGCAGCAAACTTTTCATTGCGTGATATTCGCGATAACATGAGAATCACACTGATTTGCAGTGCTGTTTTGGGTTCTATGGATAGCTACAGATGTCAGGTACACGTAGGAGTTGAAAAAGCACAAAAACTGAGGGAGTTATAGAGGTTTTAGTAAAGGTGGTTTTTGCAAGATAGGCGTGAGAATGGAAAACAGAAATGCACTTTTGAAAATGACAAATGGGTTTGCTTACACTAGAAGATGACTATGAAAAAGCGAATACCACACAGGGATCTTACAGTCACTTGATCAGTGTGACCCGCCTGCTAAGGAAACACGACTTCTTCAGATGAGAATAGGGTCAGCGCAAACATGGGTCTAACAATACTGGTTCTGAAGGAAAGATAGGATGGGTTTGAGATAGGGATACGACAATGCAAAGATACTCCTAACAATACTGGTTCTGAGGGGTTTGTGATAGGCATAAGGCGAAGTAAATATACTATGGGTCACAGTTCTTCCTATTAATGCTCACAGGATAAGTTTTTAACTGGGACCATCAGCTCTGGTCATAGGATAGGGTTTGGTCTAGGAAAGACAGCACATCAGGCACGGTACTGGATCAGCTCTGCCGGTTGCCGGATTTGAACAGGATCTGCCCTCCTACTCTGTGGGTATTTGAATCAGCTGGATGTTGAGTTCCTCAGGCAAGCCTAGTGGTGGCAAGCCAGAGGATTTCAGGATACTAGTTCAAAGGCCTTCTCACACCACCCAGCACTTTACTGGGTAGAGAGAACACATTTGAGGATTTGGGCTTTGCTGGAAATCAATGGGTCTCTATTGCTGGCCAGAGATTTGGCATCTGGATCTGGAAGAATATTAAAGCTGGATGTAGAAGGTTGGATCAGAGTGCTTCGCCAGAATCAGGAAAGTGAGTGGATCTGTGTGTCCCTATGGGCTTCATTACGACCCAGGTGTTAACCATGGTGCTATTAGCACCATGGTTGACGCCGGTACCTTACTGATTCTGTCATGGTGAATGGGTGGAATTACCGCCCCATTCCAAGGTTGGCGGGGCGGTAATTCCACATTCACCATTGGCCCTTCCCCATTCCCATGTTTGCCCCCATAGGGCTCAATGGAAATGGGGATGGCGGTAATTACGGTACTGCGAATAGCGGTACCGTAATTATCACCAAGGTCCCTTTGCAGGTCCCGTCCTTAATGGCTGGTAAAACCCTAAAATCCCTTACTGCCCGGGTCGTAATGAGGCCCTATGTGTTGTCAGCTGTCTCTAGGTATGCTATAGGATGACATCACAAACGGGGTGTGTGGTCCGGCTTAGCTAAGCTTGCCCCTGTGAGCTGGGAAAGGACCACACTTCATCTCCGCCTTGTAATTTGAGTGATTGGATCCAGGCCGGATGATGTCACCTTTTATGATTTGCTTTACAACCCTCATAGACCTCCCTTTAGCCACTGGTTTCATTTTGAATAGCAGTTATGACTCTTTTAAACATTTGTTCTTTATTCATATTTATCAACAGATGGTCCGTCCCTGTTTGTCTCCCTCCAGTCCAGGGCATCCCCCTACCTGGTTGTTCCTTCCAGAGGCCATTTAAGACCCCCTTCACACTTCCAGTTTCCTCAGCAATTAACACCTCCCAGTGAGTTTCTGCTGAGAGGAAGGCCCTCCTTCTGGGAGAAAATCCTGTCTTTCCAGTTCTTGCAGCTTCAGCCAAGCTAATTAACTTCTTAAACCCAGCAAAAACCACATTTAATACATCAAACATAAATACATTTCTTTCTTGGCCTTAAAATCTGTGGGAAAAACACAACTAAAATCTGCATTCCTTTTTGGCAACAATCCTTTTTATGTTTGCTAATCCAGCATACTTTTTAGTTTTAGGTCCGTTTAAAGTTTCCTCAGTACTCCTCTGACAGCTGTCATTCAGGTAGTCCAGGGTACTACACCCAGATTTTGGCCTATGCTGTCCGTTTTCAGACAATCCAGTTTGTCTGAAGAATATTTTGCTCTTCACATTGGGACTTTGTATGTTCACAATGTTTCATTAGATACATGAATTTTAGCACCATGCAAGATTTTGAATGTTGAGAAGTGTTGTGTATAGGCATTTGGGAGTTTTTAGCAACAAAGCAGATGTCATTTGTAGGCACATTTTTGGGTTTCACTTGCAAAGTGCTGCTTCTCTCTCTGCACTCTGTTTGCTGGTCATGGAGCACACTGGCACATTTTTGCAGGGTGTGCTCTATCCCACTGCACATGCACCATGGGTGACAAGTTGTGCATTCCTCTTTCAGTATGCTGAAGCACTTGGTTTGTGTAGGTTTTTGGTGCGGACAAGGGTTTTGCCGCTATTGTTGCTGTTTCTTTCCCCATAACTGGCAGGTTGATGCCGCATAGCATAGCAGAGTGGATCAATACATCCCACATGTAAATGGTGGCAGATGTATGATCCTAGCTTAAAAGTGTGCTATAAATTATGTGCCATTCTGGCTGCTAAGAAAGCCTTCTTTGCTCACAAAATTGAGATTTCCACCTGTCAACCTAGATCACTCTTCTCTGTAATGAGATCCCTCTCATCCATTGCCACTTTTTCCCCCTCTATTCCACCCACTCAGAATCTCTGGGATGATTTGGCTGGGTCATTCATTGCTAAGATTGACCATATTCCCGCCAATATCACCAAAACCCTAATGCAAAACGCCAATGTGGCTTCTTGTCTCCCGGCTGACCCTATTATTATCCCTAGACCTCCTATTTGCATAGACCAACCACACTCTGAGGGATGTTCTGTATATCCCCAATTTACCTAATCAGATGTCCAATCTTCTATCTCTCGCATCAAATCGGGGTCTCCCTCTTATGCCGTTCCCCTATCTATCATGTGAGGTATTTCCTCTGAATTGTTGGCTGAGATCACTATGGAAGTGAATAATTCCTGCCAAACTAGTTTCATCCCCTCCGAACTTAAAGCTGCCACAGTCATCCCATTGTTAAAAAAAAACTCACTTGATTCCTCGGTGTCCTCCAATTATCAGCCCATTTCACTTCTGCCGTTTCTTATGAAACTTCTTAAGTAGCTGGTTTCCCCTTTGCTATCTTCTTTTATGGAGTCCACTGGACCGTTCAACTATGCCCAATCTGGTTTCAGGCCAGGTCGGGGGACCAAGACTGTCCTAGTCTCGGTCCTGGATGAAATGGCCAGGCTCGTTGACACAGCTGGGGTTGGTGCCCTGATTTTATCAGATCTGTCAGCAGCATTTGACACTGTCGATCGCCCCATCCTGCTCGACCGCCTGGCCCAAGTTGGAATCTCAGGCCTGGGTCACGCTTGGTGTGCCTCCTTACTATCCAACAGAACTCAGACTCTTTCACTCCTCCCATTTATCTCCTCTATTTTCTCTCTTCTTTGTGGTGTTCCACAAGGTTCTGTCCGGTCCCTCATTCTCTTCAATATCTACATCTCACCTCCTGTGTGCCTCAAATGCTCCTTCGGCATTAGATGTTACTCTTATGCCGACGACACTCAGATCCTGATTCGACTGGATATCGATCAGGCTGAGATGTTGTTGTGCCTGAGGGGATGTCTGACAGCCATCGGAGACTGGATGAACCACAACTGGCTGAAGCTGAATGGGGATAAACTGAGGTTTTGGTGGGGGATCCCCTCCTGACCCTTCTCTTTGGGTGTCTTCCTTTTGGCCCTCCTCGTTGGGTCCCCTTCCGATTCCTGCGGATAAGGTTAGGAACCTGGGGGTAATAATCTCGGCCACTCTCTCTATGGAGCCACAGGTTTGCTGCTGTGTGTAAAGCAGGCCACTTTCACCTGTGTGTTCTCAGAAAGGTTCTCCCCTTTGTTCCTACTCATCTTCATCCGCCGGTTGTGGCCACTATTGTGCTCAGCCGTCCTGACTACTGTAACTCGCTGTATCTATCTCAACCTAAGGGACTTATTCAGCGGCTGCAATGGCTACAGAATGTGGCTGCTAGGGTTGCCACCAGCTCTCCTCATGGTGTCCACATATTTCCAGTGCTACAGACGCTTCATTGGCTGCCAGTTGGCCAGCGCATTGTTTTCAAAATGCTGTGCCTGGTGCATCACGCCCTTCAGTCTCAGGGGCCGGAATATCGGTGTTCTAAGTTTCTATGCTATGTTCCATAACGGCCGCTGAGGTCGGCCTCCACTGGCTTGCTTGTTGTTCTTACCTTCTGCCGTTCACGTTGCGGTGGCGGGCCTTTTCGGTTGCAGCGCCCCGTCTCTGGAATGGTCTGCCGCTCCATCTAAAAAACTTGAAAAATCAATTTGCCTTCTAAAAGGCTCTAAAAACGTATTTGTTTTAGCACCGCTGCAGTATTTACTCCTTTTCTCTCTCCCCTCTGTGCCACGATGCCTTTGATGAATGTGCGCTTAATACATTTGCATAACATAATATAACTGTTATATGAAGCCACTCGTTGACATGTTGATATACATCTCTATCTATTTCTAGCAATATGAAGATTATGTATAGATTGCTTTTAAGTTGAACATGTTTTCATGTTCATTGCATCCCATCACAAAGTGCATAACCCAAGATTGGACACCAGATAACCACCTCTGTTATAATGTTGCATAACACAAAGATCTTGTCCATTGCATGAGCTCCCTAATACGTCCCTCTAATATGGCCTCCCCCATGGGCCTCGCCCCTGCTCAGTTCTATGCAACTAAACTATGAGGTAGTTTTCTTGACTGCAACTTCTCTTTCAGCAGGCAGGCCCCAGAATTCTCCAAACTCTACCACGCTTCAGATAATTCTGCATTTGTTGAACATGCCCCAAAAAGTGACAGTGTGCAGAGTAATGTAAATAGCAAAGCTAGCCTTCTCTAACAGCTTATACTTTGGCCTCCCCAAGAGCTAACTGGCTCATCTTAAGTCAAAATAATGAACCATTGCAGCAGGGCAGCCATGAGAACCTCCAATAGCTTCCCCTGCAAACATATCATAGAATTTAAGGCTTTTAAGCTCGGCCTCCTCGTTACGTTTTCACTATTTTCAAAGATACCACTCACGAAAAAAACTTCTCCAACCACTTTAAAAAACAAGTGCCTTGGAAAACGCTTGGTCAGCTCCAGAGGAGCAAGTTTGTGGAACTCCTTCCCACCCAATTTACAGAACAAAGATATTTCTCAACTTTCAGGAAAAATCGCAAAAAATACCTTTTTAAGCTAGAATTTCACAAGAATAATCTTTTTCTCCTGCTAGCCAGCAGAGCCTCCGCCTCCTGCAGCTACTTTTGCAATTATTTAATTAGAACCCCTCTTTTCTGGTTATCGTCATGTCTACTTTACGTGCAAAAACATATCAGCCACATATTCGATATTTTGCTTATGCTTCAGCCCTGTAAATTCTTTTCCCCTTCTGCTTTAGTATTTCATTTAACACAATTGCATGTCACCTTATCAATGTCCCCTGTCTCTCTACCTGTGCAATTATAATTAGAAGGTTCCAAGACCTGTGAATGATCAGCACAATTATTACTATTTTTATTATTATGGTATTTATTGAGCACGGACCTTGCTCTGAGAAGCAACGGAGCGCTTTATAGAGGAATACAACAATACAGATACATAAGGGAGCACTTTGCAGAGGTATACAGCATTACAGATGCATAACAGAATGATTTTCAGAGATAACAACAGAACAGATATACAGCAGGGGGTAGGATACAGAGGGGCACAGAGGAGTGGTACATCTGTAGAGAGTGGCAGGAGGAGATGGGCAGGCAGCGTCAAGCGAGTCAGGAGGCGGGATGGGCGACATGATGGCCTAGGTTTTGAGGAGGATGGACTCCTTGAAGAGGTGTTTTTTTTGTTCTTTTCTGAATTGTAGGAGTGTGGGGGAGAGTCTGATGTTCATGGGGAGGAGGTATCATAGTCTTGGGGCGTAGGCAGAGAAAGCTTGTTTTCTGGTCCAATCCTTTTAGCAGGAGCGGATTTCAAGTCTGCACGTGTCCTGGCTTCTGGTGGTGTGTTTTCTGCAAGAGATGCTGAGTTCCTCTGTGAGGTAGCTGGGTGACATGAGGACGACTGCCTTATAGATATTGCATCAAGACCTGAAAGTGATTTGCGCATGCAGTGGGAGCCGGTGAAGGTCAGTGACGGCCGGGTTGATGTGGTCGTATTTGAGTAGATCCTTGATGCGGTGTGCAGCCGCATGTAGCACACTACTTAGGGGCACAATGGAGGATGATAGGAGGCCTTGAGGAGAGAGATCTGATACCAAGTTGTAAGAGTTTCCTTAGCTATGTGTGTCTTGAAGGAAAGGTGTTTGTCGATGTGGAACCCGAGGGACTTGGCACAGGGGGTGAGCTTGGTTGTGAAGCTCTCAGAGTTCATGATTAAAAGCCAGGTCTGCGTGTCTGGGTGTTTGCACCGGACATCCAAGACTGGATCAGCGAGAGGCAGGTCTTGAGCCTATGGATGTCCTTGATGGAGTCAATCTTGAGGTACAGCTGTGTGTCATCATAATATTGGTGGATGTGGATTTTGTATGTGGCTAGGAGGGCTCCCAGTGGCTCCAAGTATAGATTGAAATCACTGGGGAGAGGATGGAACCCTGTGGGACTCCAGAGATGATGAGTTGCATTTTAGAGATGTCCTTCTGAACAAACTGTTGGTAGTTGGCGAGGTAGGACTTGAAGTAGTACAAGGTTGCTGATCCTCAGTGATCCTGGCTGATCCACATGCACCGATATAGGGTGTCCGTAAGTGCCTGGTGGTGTACTGTGTGGGAAGTGGCAAAGAGGTTGAGTAGAACCAGAAGGTATGGGTGGGTGTTATCAAGGATGTAGAGCGTGTGGTCGCCCACCTGTATGGTACTGTCTTCAGTCTGCATCTGGGTCTGAACCCAGATTGGTAGATTTGGAGGAGATTGTTGGTGTTGATTTGTTGCTGCAGTTGTGTGGCTACCACTTTCTCAATGATCTTACCTAGGAAGTGAAGATGGGTGATGGGACAATAGTTACCTAGGTTGTGGGGATCCAAAGTGGGTTTCCTTAGTAGAGGGTGGATTTGTCCTGTTTTCAGGGCGGATGGGAAGTTGCCTTGAATTAAGGAGCTGTCGATGATCTGCAGGTAAGGCGGTAGAGCTTCTGCGGGGAGGGTCTTGAGGATGGATGCTGGGAGGAGGTTGTAAGTACACGATGTGGCTTTGAGGGCAGCCAGGGTTTCTACCAGGTCCGCTGTCAAGAGTTTCTTGAATTTTATCCAGTATGTGGAGATTTCATGAGGAGGGATGTGAGGGATGTGAGGTGGGTCTGCAGAGCTGGTGTCTATGTGCTGGTGAATCTTGCTGATTTTGTCAATGAAAACGGTGTTGATGGCAGTGTTTTTTTTGATGGAGCGTAGTATTGCAGTGTTGTTTAGTGGGTTGAGGCAGTGCTTGACCGCTTTGAAGAAGGTCATGCTTTTGTTGTTGGCTTCTGCTATGGTATTGTGATAGTAGGAGGCTTTGGCTCTGTTGATTAGTTGTCAGTAGGTTGCTCAGAGTTCCTTGAGGAGCGCCAGGTCAGATGTGATCCTGGAGCGGCACGAGGTTTCCTCTTGTTTCCTGATGACTCTTTTGCTGAGGTTGAGTTCTTGGGTGTACCACGCTGCTGGCAGTTTGAATTTGCATGTGCAGTGTTGCCGAGGCTGTGTTGGTTGATGGAGGCTGAGAGGGTGGTGTTGAGTGCATCCAATGGAGAGTCGCAATTCAGTTGGGGGTGTTCGGTCCATGTAAGGTCTTTCATGAGGGCTTCCACAAGGAAGGAACTACCTGAAGGCTTGTCTAATGGATTTCTGCTCGGAGTGCTTGACTGGGGTGAGTGCAGGATGTTGAAAGACACAGCTAGGTGGTCAGACCAGTCAAGCAAGAGAGGAGTGCTGTAGTAGAGGGAAGACAGTGAAGTGATGATTAGGTTGAGGATGTTACCTTTCTAGTGTGTTGGGTTTTTTGTGTGATGTGTGAGAATGAGGGAGTCGAGAAGGTCAAGGAGAGATTCATTCATCAGTTTGCTGTCCTTTTTGGCTGGGTGGTTTAAAGTTGCCTAGGAAGATGTTGTTGACGTGCGTGAGAGACTTGGTGGTGGCCATGTCAGTGAAGTCTCAGATGAAGGCAGTGTTGGGTTAGGGTAGTCGGGTTTGGGTGGTCTGTAGATGAGATGGAAGGTGACTGTGTCTGTCGGGGACAGCGGAAAGTGGCAGGAGAGGACTTCAAAGAAGCAAATTTTGTTGACAGCAAGTTTGGTGCATGGTCACAAGGTCTTGTGGATCACTGCAAGGCCAATGTATGTCTTTTTGACAGATCTCTGTGTTAGATGGTGTATCTGTCAGAGACAAGGACATCTAGGATGTGGGTGGAGGTGGGTCTCAGCGAAGAAGATGGCATCAAGTTCATGTGCAATGCTGAGGTTAGCAATGTTTGCTGTATGGGGGATAGATGAGCAGAGGTTGGTGAGCATCATTTTCATTGTTGTGGATGGTGAGGGGTGCCAATGGGCTTGGGGCTGATCTGGGTGTGGTTGCTGCATTGCGGATTCCATGTCTTAGAGGAGGGACAATGCCATTGACATTGGCATTGCTGGTGAAGGTGGGGATGGTCTGTGGGGATGTAGGGAGAAAACACATGTCAACGATGGCTTACCTGTTTTCTGAGCAGGGGTTCAGGTCCTGGGTCCTCCGAGTCCGAAAAGGTACAAACCGGAATTGCCCTTTTCTTCATCTGCCCATCATTTCAGAAGCCCGGACGAGAGACACCCTTGATCAAAGAGTTAAGAGCAGAAAGGAAGAGGCAGGGCTATGAAGGTGGGTGGGGCATAGGCCACATGACCTAGACCCATTTTTCACCAACTGTAAAAGGTAAGTAGGGAAAAGGGGCACACAACAGAACAGTACTGACAGTTTAAAGTGATCGAGAGGTGGGCAGGTTCTTAGGCCACATCACTTAGATCCACTTGCTCCTGCCCACCAACTGCGTCAATGTGTCCCATGCTTGCGTTTTCTCAACCTTTTACCGCTGCCTTCCCTCTTGGGGTGCCACAAGTAGCTTTGTTTGCAGTTGGTGCTATACAAGTCAAACATAAATAAGTAAATAAGTAATGTATTCTCTAGCTGAAGAATGTATTAAGCATCATCTGGATGGCCAATGTCTTTTACTTCACCTATTGCTGTTCAACGTGACTTGACTGTGTTTGTCAATGTATCTACTAATTATAGGTTGCCACCGTAATACATGAACAATTTAATCCTGAGACTCTCCTTTAATTACATCCTTTAGCAAGAATCTAAAGCTATTGTAACTACAGGGAGACCAAACAGACCATGAAAGACTGAAATTACCAATATGATGGGCTACATTTTGATTATATGTGATGATGTAGGCAGTGCTTTAAGTGGGGTAAGAAATTGAGGGGGGGCCCTCGTTTGGGGGCGTGGCTTTCATTGTGGGCGTGGCCTAAAAGTGCACAAATCATAGTAAGGTGCAAACAAATATATAAATGTATGTGAGCATTCATATGTTTGTATGCTTACCTTACTGTGGTGTGTGTACTTTTCAAACCATATTTTATAAACATAGCAATGTTACATATTTCTATGTTTATAAAAGGTGGCTTGAAAAGTGCACAAATCATAGTATTTTATGCACACTTGTGTGCTTACCTTACTATGTTTTGTGTACTTTTCAAGCCACCTTTTATAAACATAGACATTTATAACATGTTTCTATGTTTCTAAAAGATGGCTTGACACGTAAACAATTCAAGGCATCTTTTATAAAGCGTTGATGACGGACAAAACAAACCGCAAGGTTGGCTTTGTCCGTCGACAAAGCTTTATAAAAGATGCCTTGAATTGTGCACGTTTCAAGCCGTCTTTTATAAACATAGAAATATTTCTACCTTTATAAAAGATGGCTTGAAACGTACACAGTTCAAGGCATCTTTTATAAAGCTTTGCCGACGGAGAAAGGCACCTCGGGCTCTGTGATCTCTGCTCAGAGCACATAGATCACTGAGCCCGAGGCGTCTTTCACCCTCTGTGAACCCTCGGGCTCCGTGATCTAATCTGCATATTAGATCACGGAGCCTGCGGGGGTCACTGACCTGGGGAGGGAAAACAAAGGGACAGTAACTTCCTCTGATGACCCTGATGAGGGGTCATCAAAGGGAGTTACACTAACTGACAAAAGTGCCTCCAGCCTCAGCTACGCTGTGGCTGGCTGGCACTTCTGTCAGCTTGGCCGACATAATGACGGGCGCATCTCCCGTCGCGGCTGCGGCCGCGGCGGGATAATGCATCCCGCCAATGTTGTGTGGGACGGGGGCCCCGGCTGGGCCCCGGCTCAGCCCCACTTTCTGGAGACTGCCGGGGCCCGGCCCCGCCAGGCCCCGGCCCACTTTAAGCACTGGATGTAGGTTTCATCATCAAGTTCACTGAATAAAGGGGCCAGACTGGCGCTTAGTGACACAGTCAGCACAGTCTATGTTTCGTGTCTGTGACATTCTTCCTGAGCATGGGGGTTACTAAGAAACTGTGCAGTCCATGCAATAACATGAATTGGAGCCCAATTTGGCCCTTAACGTGTGTGATAAGGGGTTTGTTGAACCCACTGTAGTAGAGTGCATTGGTGTAGGATGTGTTACGCATTCCGCTCCCATTTATGAAGAGGTGAGTCAATCGCATGGGCAATGCTGACTTTCGTAACCCTCATTCAGAAACTAAAGTTCATTCAAGTTGCCCATCTATTGACTCCGAAGGGTATGTCAAAACTAAACGTCCGAAGATCACCTGTTGAGAGACTCAAGAAATATCACTCCATTTGCACTGGTAGAGACCAACATATTCTTGGCACTAAAGGGTATGGCTAAAATGAAGGAAAGGTTTTTGAGAAGGTCTGGTTCCTTGACCTTGAGACAAGTGGTGAAAATGTAATTCTCAGGGGCATATGTTTCATGGCAACAGTGACACAGGACTGCCCACACCAACTGAGTCACCCCAGCACATCCCTCAGCCATGGGCATGTGTTAACATAGACTTTTGTATGACTAAAAAACAACAATCACCTCTTATCAAGAAGTGGAACATGTAAATCAACAGCAGCAGACTCAGAAACTAATGTTCTATGGGGACGTGACATCAATGGAAGTTGTAAAAGCCTTATTTGACAGAGAGGAGGGGGTGAAAGCAACTTGTGTTTCCTTCACCTCCCTTCCTCTCCACCATATACATACATGCTCCAGTATACCGGCATGGACTCTCATGGCTGTGCAAATGCTGGAGAGGCCTATAGGGTCTGCCTGCTTTATGCACCACCAAAAAAGCAGGCAGGCCCCATAGGAATCCATTGCTCGCATGGCAGGCAGCATGTACAATTACAATTAAACACTGCCTGACGTATCAGCATGCCAGGTGCAGTATAATTGTAATTGTGAGCAGCACTCACAATTTAAAGTAAACACTGCCTGGCATGTTAGCATACCAGGCAGCATTTACTGGAGTTTCACAGAGGGGTGCAAAAGTGCAGGTTACAAGGCGGTGTACACATCTATACGTAACCAATTGCCCTGCACTTTTGCTCTCCGCTCTGCAAATAAAGACAATTTGGCAGCTTGGAGCCCCCAATGTGCATGTCAACAAGTATCAGCTTTCCCCCGCAAAATTACTAATTTTGTTTAAATGAGTATCTCAGTGATTCCAGAGCTGAGGTGAATATGCATAATGGACAATCTTCCAGAATCAGTGAACGGACAATGACCAGCCCTTCCAAGAGCAAGAGTTCCAAAAGCTTATTACATTACCAGGGGTTGATCACGAATAACGACTCCACTATGGCTGAGGACCTAGGACCAACGGCAATGATGAAAGATTCATACAAACCCTGAATAAAGACTTCAACATTGTTGTAGGCCCATGCAAGAGCCTAGAAAGAACACCATTTAGATTCCTAAGGGGATACTCTCCCACACTGTACTCCTCGACATGGCTTGTCCCTGCTGGAGCGCTCATGGGAAGGTTTATGAGAGGAGCCTTGTTCAATAATCCAGCCATATACTGTTCATCTCAAAGGAAACCCTCATTTATTAGTATGTAAAAATGACCTGATTACTTACCAGGAATCTGCAGTACTTCGAAACCTAGTCTTCCTCCTCACAGTCTTTAAATTATGAAAAAATCCTCTCTAAGATGCCCATACATTGCCACCTTTTAAATTCTCATCTCCTGGATATGTTGCACAATCTCCCATTACCCCTATTGAGTTCATATGCATGAACAACACCTTTTCACAAAACACAGGACATCGTTTGAGTTTATTGTATACAAACAACGAGCACGGCTGCAACTGATGTCTCATAAACCAAACACTGGTGACTGATGTTCTCCAACCAACAAAGTGCAACGATGAATAAACATGGTGTGGGAAGCCCTTGTAGCAGAATTACAACTACCTCTCAACGAAGTTCCCTTAAAGTCCACCCAGGAATCTGCCACCTCTTGTTCACAAACCCTGCACCAGGTAGCCACACTCACACACTCCTATATTGCCAATAACTGTAACACTGATGGACTACTTTCCTCTACATGAAAAGGGTGACACCTCATATTGAAGTTACATAATAGTGAATAGTAAATGCATCACCCTGTGGTATTTTTAGTTTCCGCTATAAGGTGGCGCTTTAGCACCACCTATATGCTGAAACTAATGCATTGGAGTACAGCTATGGAGAGATCACATATGAGAAGGGACACAATGCTTGTAGATGTTGTTTGGGTATATTACTCACCCGTTGATTGTCCATGGCCATGTTAATCCCATTGGCCATTCCCACCCACTTCCTGCCCTCGACCCTGAAAACACACCATCCCGAGATCTCTTTGACCTAACTTGATCAAGCCTTAAAATCATACCTTGCAATCAAAGTGCCTGCCAGGTTGCCTGCCAGGTTGCTTTCAGAATAGTCTTCTGGGAGCTAATTGTTTAATTGGTGCAGTAAACACGTTAATGGTGTAATAAAAAATAGTTTAAACAGGTCTGCCTTTAGCCACTTGAGTTATAGGAAGTATGTGTGTCCTTCACTGAAGTCCTGTTAAAAACAAGCAGTAGCAAAGCCAGCATTTTCATCTTGTTTCTAGATGGCATGGGTGACACGCGCCCAATTCATGTTAAATACTATCAGTCAACTTTTAATATGTACTGTCAACATGTACATGCACTGAATGAATGCCATCTCAATGAAGACTGAAGACAAAACATTAGGGGCCAGGAATGATATTATTTTGGTTTGCATATCGTACACAATGAAATTAAGAGCTCAGAATGATGTGTTAGGGGCAAAACCTACCCCAGTGTTATTATTATTATGTTTTTATCTTCTATTGTCTAAGCCTTTGTACAATGAATCTCGTTAGAGAAGACTATGGTGATGAATCATTTGGGACGTAAACTGATGTGTTTTTTTTTCTCACAGATTGCATACAGTTTAATTCAGTCCTAGGAATCGTGGGCCTTGCATCACACAAACAACAGCTACTCCTGTAATAGTTCAGAAGTTAACTTTCTCAAGCCCCATGCCATCTATCCCAACAAGGTAGGTTTCATTAATTATTCACCCCAGCCTGCAAACGCCCAAAACAAAACCATCCCTCTCATCGTGACCATCATGATAAAGCGTATGGAAAAGACCATAGGTAGAGTAGACGGACTAATCCTCTTTATTCTGAATACAGAACACATCTCAATTTCCGGCAACAAGGATACTGTTGGCAGCAGAACATTCATCATCGATACAATGCATAACAAGCGTTACCCTCATCAAATATTAGGTATATGATCTAATAATTGGCACATTTTCATTTTGACTCCTGCCTCCCATTTACCTGTATGTATCTCAGAAAAGAAAATGATGACACAGTCTTCCTTGCTAATTCTTTACAGGTGACCTGCAAAGCCTTGTCTTACTTTAAATTTCAAAGATCAAGACCTAAAAACCACTCATTACTAATATTGGTTAGCAGGCTAAATGCATTTTTCAACTTTTAGCGGAAAGCATATGTCAATGCATTTTTTTTTTTAATTGAATTTAGGAAATTGACTCTTCTTTCTGCTATTTGGGATATATTTCTGCGACAAGAGCCAAATAGCAGTAGGGGAGTAAGGAGTGAAATGAACATGAGTGGAGCAGTGAAATGATAGTGACTGTGAAGAACGTGTGAGTGGATTGCAGTATAGAATGAGGGTTAGTAATATTTGTATTTATTTTGTATTTATTTCAAGAACAGGGATGTTGATTTCGATTAGAATTAACCTACAATAACACATTTACAGATGGCTTAGGCATTCCCTCCCATGAAGGGTGCCTATACAACAGCACACCGATGAGAACATGTGGTGAGACAGTTTATGAGGGTGTACACAATTAGACGTATACCGGAGACAAAACAACAACAACTGAAAAACGTATAGCTATGGAAACAAAGCAAAAAGGAATATTATTTAAATATACAAAATTACATTATAAAGCATCAATGGAGGCAGTGGTGGGATCAGGCATGGAGGATCGGGCAGAGAGCAGGGGCGGCTCATTCTAAAGCAAATAAGAGAAGTTTAAGTCAAGCTTTGAAGAGCTTCAAAGACAGACTGGCTTTGATTGTTATGGGCAGTGGGTTCCAGTGGAGCAGGACAGGTAGAGAGAAAGAGTGGAAGCGAGAGGAGGCTGAGGAATGTTATGAGATGGTGTGGTTGAGTGCAGAGGAGGATAAGAGGGATTAGGGTGGTGAGTAAACTAAAATACAAATCAGACAGGTAGTGAGGAGCAAGACAATTGATAGCTATTATGACTAGAATAAGGAACTTGAAAAGAAAGTGATTGTGCATGGAAAGCCAACCAGCATGCTGTTGGTAGGTAGAAGTGGAGGAGGATCTGGGTATGTTGTAGAAGGTACAGGTAGCAAAGTTGAGGATTTTCACCAGAATGTGAAAGGACTAGAGAGGGAGGCCCAGGAGTATGTTTGTGCAGTAGGAGTATGTTAGTGCAGTAGTCTAGTTGCTTAACTGCAGACAAGTGACAATTTATGTTTTTGAGTGCTTAGTAAGAAAAGGTCACATTTGTTGAATGGTAAGTAGGTTAATACGAACAGCAGAGTGGTAGTTATGAATTGTAACAGGTGTATTTCACTATCATGGAGAATCTCTAGGTTGAAAGCCTTTGTTGAGGGAGCAAACAGGTCAGGCAGGAAGGAGGTAGGAGAGGGGAGGGATGGCTTTGGAAGACAGGCTTCTGAAGAGTTCAGGATGAGGCACCTGAGAGTGTCCATTAACAAATTGCAATGAGACAGTTCACTATTTCAAGATGGATGGTGAAAGAAAGAATGAAGAACAATATTTGATTGTCATCAGTACAAAGGTGAAAGTGAAAGCCAAAGAATGAGATGTCTTTCTAAGCAGAGGTATGATCCTCAGGGAACACCGACAGGGAGGGTGCATGCAGTCAGAGCTATTGTGGAGAGTGAACTAATAGTGATGTGCAGAGAGGGGTATTATTAGTAGTGTGGATAAAGGAGTAGGAGTAGTGGTAGTGTGAAGAGCAGCATGATAATAGGTGGGGAGAGAATTGTGTAGCAGCAAGAGAGGACGTTGTAGTGGGGTGTTGAGAGAGGAGGCAACACAAAGGAGAGGAGAGAGAGTAGTAGGGGTTCTGATTTGATGGTGGAGGTGAGTAGAAGGAAGAGGTACATCAGATGAATAGAAGAGGAAAGTGATAGGGAGAGGGAAAAGGAAGAAGATAAATGGAGTAAGAGGAGAGAGTGTAGGAGCACAAAGGGAGAGTGACTGCAGTAACTAGGGAGATTACTAGTTGAGCGTTAAAGGATACAAGAAAGAAGAGTCATAGGGCCTCATTACACGGTATGCGGTAAGGGTTTACCGGTACCGGTAAGGGCACTGGTACCGGTAAACCCTTACCGCCTTACTACGAGGTCCCTTTGCCGGACCCGACCTCAACGGCTGGTTTTACCAGCCGTTAAGGAACGGGCCCGCAAAGGGACCTTGGTGCTAATTACAGTACTGCAATTTTACCTCCTTCCCCATTCCCATTGAGACCTATGGGGGCGAAAATGGGAATGGGGAAGTGCCTTGGTGAATGGGGAATTACCGGCCCCGATCACCATGGAGTAGGTCGGTAATTCCACCATCCACCAAGGCGGACACGGTAAAATACCAGCAGCAAACATGGCGCTAATAGCCATACCGTGTAATGAGGCCCATAGTGTTTGGAAGGCACTGCTAATACACCTTAAGTCATCTATCTCTAGGCACAGTAGAACAGGGTCAACAAGATTGTTCAGGCTACAAAGATAAGGCATTTCACTTTAAGCCATTGCCATAAGTCAAGTAGGCCTTAGAAAGTAGGGTTACCGATTTCTAACGATTATCCTGGGTTTGAAGGATGCGTGGGTTAGGGAGCAAATGCCTGTCTCTAGATTAGATAGAGACACACAGCCCTAAGGGACCCCCTCACATTTAAACAAATACATAGCCATGAAATGTCTTCGAGAGTTCAAATGTTCTTGAGGACATCTGTGACACCCTACACATTGTTACTCTCACACCTCCTGAAGTGAGCCTTTTTCTTTTATCCTTCAGCAGGTACATTTGAAGCTCCATTAATTGTGTGATTGACTTCAGGTCTTTGATTGGACTACATAGGCACAGTGATTGGCCTGCTTGTGATAATGCTGCTACTTCACTGGCTGAATTGCCGGGAATCTAGTTTTTGAGTACAGCACTGCATATTGAAGAGGTCGTCCATCATCTTGAATCCTTGTTGTTGTATGGCACCACCACATTCATCTCCTGATATGTTAGAACTTCTGTTTTCCCACTCCAAACTGACAGCCATGGACTTTTGCATTCCTCACTGAACAAGTGGGGTCTGCAATATGATCTAATTTGAACAAACCAAGCAGAACAAATTGCCTCATTCTTTCTTTGGTTATTTTTTTCCATGGTTGAGCCCCATGAAAAATGAATTCTTCCAGAAAAAATTCTCTTGTCTGCTCAACACATCATTAACTCACGGGTGCCTTGCCCATCATTCTAAATACTCTCCTTCTTACTGTTATTGGTAGCATTCTGATAAGAGTTGGGGTGTATGTATGACTGGGAGGGGGAGTTCACCTGTCATATTTCCTCATATGCTTTGCCACCTCCAAATTGTGTAGTGCCCCATCCCTGCTGTGTTTCAAAATGTTAGCCCCATAGATCATGACACAAGTGTTGGCATTCTGTATCAGTCATTCTTATTGGCCCCTACACTTCGTAGAACACAAAGCACTTAAGGTGTGATGTCAGAAAAGGGCTTGGACTCTGAAGACTGGCTTGCGTTTATCCAATCACCTTGTAGAGGAAGAGCCAAAACGCCCCTACCAAAAGCTCTGCCCCCACGTTGCCTATATTTTGGCAACCGGAAAATGTGACACATGCAGTACCAGTGAGGATGCCTGTACCGCAAAGAATTCTTGAAACAAAGTATCCACACACTATATGCATTCCTGAAGATATGATGGTCTTCTTGACAGAGTCCCAAAGGAAGTGTGAAAATGAGCGAGAGAGGGGACAGGTGACATCATTTAGAGCAGAACTCACACAGTCACTACTCCCATTACTATGGGACGTATACTTAGATGTTCCCTGTATGCCTCTCACATCCCCAAGTTGTTTTTGTAGTCTGCCACGTAGTATGACGTCAATGATGAGGAGTTGTGACTATAAAAGTTGAGATTTTTGAGAAATTCATTGAGAGAAATCAGGCGAGCGTCAGTTGATGTTTGTTGTAACTCCCTGTTTTAGAAAATTGCAAATAAAACAGCACTTTGTTTTTCCAACTTCCTGAGTCGGTTTCAGTTTTGATGTATTAGTAAAATCTGCATCCCCATCCATTCTATGTATTGCTACCTCATTTTACAGGACCCAGGTCTATGGGTTCACGTGGTAGCAGAGGTAGGATGGTTTAAGATCCGTCAACCCAGTAGGCTTTTTTTAGTGTCTCGGAATATCGGATGTCCTCTGCCATTCAGCTGGAGAACCGCAAGGCTTACTATGGATAGCAGCTGACAAAGCTCTTGCAAGACACAACAAGATAGGTGGGACGGGTCCCTCTTTCACGGAATTCACCTCCCGGTTTTCTACAGGCAGGCTAGCGGACCGAAGGCTGCTGTGGACGGTTGAGGAGGAGAAGATGCCAAGGTTCAGGAGCTGAAAAGAGAATGGTGAGTAGATTGAGAAAGGTGGCAAAAACGATGCATGCATAATAAGTAGGGAAGTGATAATGGGAAGAAAGTAACAGAGGGTTGGTGGGGTATTTAGTTAAATGACGAAGAACATCATGTAGAGGTATATGAAGGACGAGGAGCATCATAGATTAAGCCTATAAACCCTACGTCAAGGGACATCTCGAAGAAGTTATTTCAAAATCCAAGTGGATATACCTAGGCTACGAGCGAACAAAGTTCGCTGAGGGAAATAAGTTACACTCCGATTGGAGTATTTTTAGGGGCAGGAATAAGTAGCGAGGAGTGCTAAAAAACAAGATATATGTTGGGGCTGCCAGTCTGTCTGTTTGTATATTGTATGTGTTGTATGTGTTAAGGAAATGATGAAATGTCGAAGAGCGACAAATAACAGATGTGGTAAAAGGCTGAGGGTAAATTATTTATTTATTTAGTTGCTAATAGGTATCGATTTAATGGGTAGATTGAAGAAAAGTGAGACATAGAGGTTTGGAGCAGTGATGATTAGTGCACGCTCATATTATGTAGTTTTTTTCTGAAAAGTATTTTCTGCGTAAAATTATGGTAAATAGTGACAGCCGATTGTGACTTGTCATGATGAAGGATGTTACTCCGCTCATGCACCTGTGCAAACAGCTGCCAAAACATGCACCCAAACTTAAGCACTATAGTGCAGAATGGGTTAAGGGCATGGCAGATGAAATGTTCATGCCATGGCCACAAGGGGGGCCACATTATTGCACACTGTGTACACAGGAAAGAAATTGGAAAAAAGGTTAGCTAACCTAGAGCTTTGGAAAATGTATCAGGAGAATGGGAAGACCTGCCTCCTGAAGACTGGATGCTTAACCAGTGTAAAGAGGGGAGTGTTGAGCCTTCTGCTCCCCCTACCACAAATGAAGTAAATGGCGATAGTGCGAAAGATGAAGGATTGTATCCATTAAGAGAATTTAAGGCAGCAACAGGATACAGTAATCCAATATATGAGCTGCCGACATATAGCAGGGATGAGAGTCAAGAGAGAACTCTAGAAAAATATGTGATCTCTAAAGTCCCACGGGACAAAGAGAAAAGTGAACGACTAAGTGTGACCCTAGATACAGAACGAGAACATAAGAGATGGAAAGGAGAAAAAGATAAACCTGACAAGATAGCGCTCATACAGACCAAATGGATGTGTGGTCACATACTGCTTAAACTTGATGGGAAGAGCATCGAGGAAGTACAGCAACGGGAAGATCAAGATGAGCAGGATAAAAAAGACAGGGAATGAGATAAATGATTGAAAGAAGATGAGTCTAAAAGAAAGAGTTGGCAACAACAGGAGCAAATCTATCAGGAAGAACAGCTAAGAAAGGAAGAAAGAGCAGAAGAGCAAAGAAAATATGACAATAGGCAGAAAGCAATCAAAGAATGAGACAGGCTAGAAAAGAAAAGAGAAGAAGAGGAAGAACAAACATTAAGACATTTAAGAATCCTAGACATAGATATGATGAGGCGATCAGGAACCACTGTCCCTGCTATGAACAGGCAGACGATGGGAGATAATTGCGATTCTGGGATTTCACAATTTCCCTTGTTAGAAAAAGGAGAGGCCAGACCACAGTATGTCCTGTGGCCCCAGATAGATAAGGATAATCTAAGGTGTAAGCTCCCAAATTTTACTTCGGGTGCTGGGAAATGTATCTATGAATTCGAGGACATGACAGGAGGAAACACGTTAGCTATAGGGGACATTAAGGGTCTTCTAGCGACTATCCTGGGGAGAGGGCTGAAGACATTTGGACAAGAGCAGGATATTGAAGTGTCACAGCAAAGAACACAGCGCATGATGCCATTTAATAATTGCAGATCGGCAGTCTGGAAAGCACTTAGAGTACAATATCCTGATACGTCAGATATGTGTGCAATTATAGCACGTAAGATGCAGGAAGGCAAGGATATGCTTGCTTACAATCAACATTTTCAGGAGCAGTGGTCATTGGAAACGCGAGATCCTTGGGGGAAATAGATACCTGTATTCTATCATATTTTGTGTAAGGGATTGCCAGATCAGGTGCAGAGCCAGCTTAAGCAGCTGGTGGGTATGGAAGCAAAGTCATGTCCAGAAATACACCTGACTATTGCACACCATTGTTGATTGCTGCAAGAGAAAATTCTAAAGAGCGAAGATGCTAGGAAGCTTGAGGAAGCCAAACTAGTACAGACAAAAACTGTCGAAATATGTTATAGAAGGGGCGATGCTGACTTGTGGAGAAGGGCCAGGATCACAGCAGGCAGCATGTATGCCACAGGTGAGTAACCAATGGCAGTTGGATCAAGGAGGGAATGGATTTATGCTGAGAGGCAGGGGAGGCTTCTGCGGAAGAGGAGACTTTCAGAGTAATCAGGGAAACTTTCCGAATAACCAAGGTGGTTTTCAGAATATGCAAAATGATAATCAAGGCATGTAGGGAGGGCAAATTAGAAGACCCCCTACTGTATGTTGGACATGTGGAATGACAGGTCATTTTGCGCGAACATGTGGAAGCCAAGGGTATGTGCAGAATGGCCAATTCTCAAGAGGGGTGACAGCTTATCCTCCAGCACATAGCCCATAAAGTAGGGACGGGTTTGCCCAAGAACAGACCGTTTATCAGTCACAAACACCACAAATACAGCAGGCTTTGCAACCACAGAAAGCACCATTGAATCCGCCGCAAGGGCAGTCACAGCATGCACCCGTGCAGATACAGCAGAGCACAAACACAGGACAGTTGCTGACTCCTAGTGTAGGGGGTGTCACTATCGAGGGGGGAATCCTTTTACATGTACAGTAATAAGTATATACGCACAATAGGACAGCTCACAGGGTGACTTGATGTGCTCAGTACTATCGGTGACGCCAAATCCTCAAGAGGAACCAAGGGTTGACGTTACCATACGAGGCAAATCCTTTCTTTTTTAGTAGACACAGGGGAAACTCGCTCATGTATACCAGAAGGAACATTTTCATTATCAGGAAATGCCATGAATGCTCATAGGTTCTCTGGGGCTACAAGTAGAGTTAATTTTACAGTGAAATTGCTAGTCTCTATTGGAGAGTGTGATATGTCTGTCCCAATGTTGCATTCAAGGCAGACACCAGCTAATATACTGGGTCGAGATTTAATGAGAAAGCTAAATATGACAATTTCCTTCGCTGATGAAGGTATAGTGTGTTCAATGCAAGGAATATATTATTTAAATGTGGGCAAAGTTATCATGGCATTTTCAGGGCAAATAGTCATGCGATGAAAACTGTTAGATCCAGAAGTCTTTCACTATGGGGTACGTATTTTATTAACGTGGTTACCCGGTTTACTGGGCAAGATTAGGAGAATACCTGATGAATTTCTGTTCAGGCCACAGATACCTAGGCCGAAGAGGGGGACAGGTTTTTCCCCTGTAATTACAGGCAGCCATAGTGCGAGGGGAGTTGGCCATGCTCGAAGGTTGGGATAAAGGCAGGCCATGGAGAACAGTGATTGCTTTTGGTGAAGTATATAGATTGACTGCCGTCACTGACGAGGATATGTTTAGAGGCGACCCGTCAGATGACAAAGTAGTGTTCGAGATGATTGGATCAGAATAGAAAGGCAAGAGGTTCCACAGAAGAGGTTGATAGTGCAGGAGCATCTGGAATTTTTGGATGAAGATATGGAGAAAGTACCAATCTCTTTATGGACTATGGGCCCTTATGACCTAGGCCTGTAAAAAGGGGTGGGAGAAGTTAAAATTAAGTTGAAACCAGGAGCAATTTTACCTCGAGCAAGGCAGTATCCCATGTCTCAAGAGGCAGGTGAGGGAATTTTCAAGACTATATCGGCTATGATGGAACAAGGCATCTTTATTTTTACAATTTAACTTCATTGAATCATTTTCAACATAAACATAATCAAGCACAGACATAACATTGCCAGGTCACACCTCTTCCTACCCTTCCAGGACTTGCTAATTACAGTCTTCATTCTTTAGGATGTAGTGACCTTTTATGTCCCTTTCACAAGAATAATAATTTCTTTAACACATATCATCAACTTAACTTTTTCAGCCTTTACCAATGACTCTACATTAAAATAAAAAGCAAAACAATACAAGAAGTAAATAAAAAGAAGTAATCAAACAAGCATAAAGAAAGCAAACAAATCCTATTACACTTAGCTGAATCTGAGCTGATACAGTAATACCTTATGTGGTGGTCTGGTTTACCGTTTTAGCTTCTATACAGTGGGGGTTTTCTTCTTCGGGGTCACACCTTTTTCATTGAGGGTTTGGCAGGTAGTTTCCCACCCCATAATAGTGAGAATGAAGACATTTCATGGGGTTTATGATAGATTACAGTATTATCGAATGCATTTACAAATGTGATGAGTTGTTCCCAATCTGACAGAAACCTCATCATCGTGCCCTTCATGCCTGCTCCAATTTTGGACATTGCTGCACATACCACACCTTGGGCCACCACTCCTTTATATCCAGCATACCTTGTGATTTTCAGTGCTGTGGAATGACCAACCTGGCGGCTACTAAGAAAAATGTCACTAGCCTGGAACTTTTGGCTAATAGTTTGTAGTGAACCTGTGTGTCCTCATTCCCTAGGAGTAAGATCAGTGGGTCCATTTCCAACTCAATTCCACAGATGTCTTTTATCTGGGTGATCACTTTCTGCCAAAATGACTGTAACTGGGGGCATTCCCACCACAAGTGACAAAAGGTGCCTCACTGTGTATTGCATCTCCAACAGTAGGGGGGACAGTGGGGGACATCTTGTGTAATTGCTCAGAGCTGAGGTACCATCAGAGTATTGGTTTGTAGCCATTCTCCCGTAAATGAACCGCTTAGGTAATTTCATTAACCATCGTCCATATATTTTACCATGCTAGATCATCTATAGACCTGCCTATATCCCTCTCCCATCCAGCTATGTATGTGTGTGGGGACTTGTACCAATGTTTATTGAGGACCTTGAACATGGTTGCCAAGTTGCCAATTTAGCCTTTGGGGGGTCTCCAAAAAACAAGTCTTCAAATGTGGTGGTCTCCCGTTTTCCCTGTAGGGCCACCCATGCATGAGTGACCCAGTGGTATAGTTGCAGATGTTCAAACCTGTCCCTTTCCTCTACTCCAAATACCTGTTTACATTCCTCAAATGTGAGGGGTTTATTGTTCTGAAATAGCTGGCCCAAGGTGTGTAACCCCCCTTCTTAACAATTGGCAAATCTCCCCTTTTCTATCCCCCGGGGGACCTCAACATTGACCCATATCCCTGTCCTTGGTGATGGATAAGTGGTTACCATGTATTTCCACACTGTTTTGTCCCAGTATTCTAGCGTGACCTTAGAGGCCGGTAGAGCCTGAGTTCCCATCTTGCGAGCTTTGCGGGTGAACCAGCACAACTCATGGAGTGGGGCCTCCATTGTCTCTTGTTCTATATTCACCCAATGTTTTATTTTCAGCATTTGGGATACTTCATAGTTTGTTAGCACCAGTGATATCTGGGCCACATATAAGTAGCTCTCTACATCTGGTACAGCTAACCCACCCGCAATTTTGGATTTTAGCAGCATGCATTTGGCCACTCTTAACTTTTTGCAGGACCATATAATATGAATATCTGTGATTTTAGGGCTTTCAAGGGGGCTTTCGGTATTGGGACTGGTAATGCTTGAAAGACGTATAATAGGTGCGGTAGGAGAGTCATCTTAACTGCGGTCATCTTCCCAAAACAGGACATTTCTGCCTTTTCCCACTTAAGACAATCCTGCTTGCTTTGGAAAAGAGTGGGGCTAAGTTGGCTGCGTATAGATCACCAAATGCTGGTGTTAAATGAATACCCAGGTATTTCAGAGATTGTGGAGCCCATGAGAAGGGGAGGTCTTGCTGGGCCACCATCTCAACCGGCTCTGAAATGTTAAGTATAATTGATTTTGTCTGATTAATTTTAAAGCCAGAGGCCTCCCGAAATCTGTCCATTAGCGTAATAATGTTCTGCAATGTATTAGCAAAGTCCTGCATATAAAAGAGAAGGTCAACCGCATATAGAGCTATCTTGTGGTAGTAACCCGATGTTTCTACCCCTGTTATTCCCTCTGTCAGTGCCCCAACTGGGCTAACGGTTTGATGGAAAGGGCAAACAGTAACAGGGAGTGCGGGCATCCCTGGCGGGTCCCCCTGAAAAACTACACTGAGTCGATAGTGTCCCGTTTACTTTAATCTTTGTCTATGGCAGCACATAGTTTGCTAGTAGGAGTTTACAAAACCTGTGACCCAACCCGAATCCCTCTAGTACCTTGGGCAGGTATGGCCAGTCCACGTGGTCAAACGCTTTTTCTGGGTCGATCGAGAGTAGAGCTTGTTTTTGCTTGTGTTTGCGCACCCAGGCTAATAAATTTATAGTACGGCGGATGTTGTTGGATGCTTGGCATCCGAGTATAAACCCTGTTTGATTGCGTAGCACTAGGGCCGGTAGGATGCAAGCCAACCTTGTAGCCAGTATCTTTGAATATATACAAGAATCGTAATTAAGAACCGCTATTGGTCTATAGGACAAGCATAGGGTAGCGTCCTTGTCAGGTTTTGCTAGTAGGTTTAGATGTGACTCTCCCATAGTAGCCGTGATCGTGCCTGTTTCGGCAAATGAATTAAATAATGTCACCATGTGAGGGGCCAAGGCTGTAGAGATTTTTTTTTAAAAGGCTGCCCTGAAGCCATCTGGGCCCGGTGCTTTATTAGCAGGAAGAGAACAAATAGCCCCTACGATTTCTTACGCTGTAATCAGTGTTTATAGGGATTGCCTCTGTTCCCCTGTGATCTGTGGGAACTTAATGAAGGATTCTTGTTGCTGCGCTGTAGTTGGATTGGCTGTGAACAAATCAGTGTAGTACTGCAACAGAATTTGTATTTTTTTCTTTTTCTTCAGTCTTTATTTGACTACTACTGTCTTTTAGCGCTCCTATGGCAGTACTATTTCACTGACCTCGTAGTTTATATGCCGGTAGGTGGGATGCCCTGTTAGAATGGTAAAATAGAAGTGCTTCATTCGAAGCAGCTTGTATGAAATGTCCCCCACCCAAAATGCTTTTAGCTCTGCTCTGGCCACCTGAAGTTGCCTGTATGTACTTCTGGACCAATCTGTTTTGTACCTGGCCTCCAAGCCAAATACCCTCACTCTGCCTTTTCCCTCTGGGCATTTAGTAATTTCTTCCAAGCTGCAGTCATACTAATCAATTCCCCCTGTAACGTGGGCTTGAGAGCTTCCCATACCCCTGCGATGGACACCTCGTCTGTAAGGTTTTCATGAAAGTACTGAGTGATGCGTTCAGTGATTTCTGCACAAATAGCTATGTCAGTGAGGAGAGAATCATTCCGATGCCAGGTCATGGTCTTTCTATTGCCCTGTCCAAACCCGTCCAATTGTATTGTGATGGGGGAGTGGTCTGACACCACGGCTACTCCTATGGCAGCAGCGGAGCTATTGGGAACAAAAACATGGGACACCAAGAAGTAGTCGATTCTAGAATAAGTGTGGTACACATGTGAATAGTGAGAGTAATCACTGTATTGCGGATAAAGGTTCTGCCATGCATCAACCAGTTGTAAATCTGTCATACCCCTTTTGATGGGAGCCGCCTTTGCTAATTCCACCACAGATTCTGGGCCTGATCTATACATGTTACCTTCCACTGCTATGTTAAAGTCCCCGCCCATCACTACCGACCCTTGCTGAAATTGTGCTAATTGGGGGAATAGGTCAGTGTAGAACTGTTTTTGTTTTTCATTGGGCCCATATATTGGCACCACTGTTAGATCTTTCCCAGCTATGCGCAGGACCACCCCTATATATCTCCCTCTGGTGTCTTTAACCACCTTTATGCACTCAAATCGCAGGGATTTTACTATTAAGATCACTATTCCTGCCTTTTTGCTAGCCGTTGATGCATAATAGCGATGAGGGAACCACCCATATCTCATTCTCACTTCATCCCCATGCGTTTATGTACTGAGGTTTGCCATATTAGAATCATAGGATATCAAGTGATTTATTTATACACTATATTGTATTGCTGTGCCCAACTCTATTATTCTTTTTTGACCTAATGTTCAAACAATTTATGTTGAACAAATTGCTGCATGATTATGTTCACCAACATCAGTGTAGTTGATCACAGGTGCCAACAGATGTCACCAGCTCAGTACTGTACTATATGGTATCTGCTGTAACCAGACATTTATGCAACTTGCATTACACCATGTGAGGTCTCAATAACCCATCAAACCATGCAAATATCAAAGGTTGGAAGAGGCACCAACACGTCCTATTCTGACATTCAAGTAAACACGAGTGAGATCTTCTAATTGTATATCTTCAGATCCCACTGATCATTACTCAAGCCTTGCGAACAGCAATGAGGACTGCCTGTTTGCTCTACTTATATATTACCACCTACCTTTCCCCATTTTATCTAATTGTCAATTTAACATGTCCCAGAAATTATTAGATTAGTTTACATTAAGTCGCTAGGCCTTGCTCCCTGACTACAATGCACCTTTGCCAATCATGCCCTCTAAGCGTGTTTCCCACTCGCACACCGCAAGTTAATTATGCAAGGATTTTATGCCCACTTGGGACAACCAACATACTCCTATTTTGATGTCATCTAACACCAATACATCATTACTCTAATATTGCCAAGCACTCTGTTTTAGACAAATGCCTATGTATACATGACCCTGTGCGCAAAAATGTCAATATTGACATTTTTGCAGAGACCCATGCGTCTAGAGTGTGTGATGTCACGCTCACAGATGCCCATGACATCACCACTCAGCAAGATATATACATTGGCACACAGACGGCACAAGAGAAACGAAATGGACGTTTCCTTACAGGGAACCCCCGTCAACTCGGCAAGTCCTTTCTCTGTTCTCTATCTATTTGGGCATGGCATGCAAATCCCTTGGGGCTATTTTCATTGTTTTCCAATTCTTTGTTGGTAGCGCATCAGCAAGCGCAAGCACTGTGTAGCCCTGATTTTCAATACCTAATCTCTTTTGCTGACAAGGTAGGATCTTTGCAATCACAACCATGCAATGTGTTCTTCAAACTACTGCTGTCCACATGCCCCCTCTACCTTATATCAATAGCCTTTCCTAATTCTCTACAGGAAATTTTATTAGAGCCAGCCAATGTTGCCAGAAAACACTGCCACTCGAATGATAATGACAAGACCGAGTGGTAAGTCTATACAGATACCATTCTTCACTCTTGAGCATCTCCTCTTCTTATATCTAATCAGGACATCACCACTCTTCACAGTTCGCTAATCAGAACCGTACCCTAACTGCAAATCCACTATTGTTAGAACCGGAACTTCACATGAGAACATTAGGGTAAGTGCATAGTAGCAACATGGCTCTTTATGTCAATGATCTATCCATATTACTATTCTCTCGGGCTTCTCACATATTTGCTCCATTTTCGTGTGATATACAGATTAACTCAAGAAGTCAACATTGGTTAGTTTCAGCTGAATTATCCTAGCCTTCCTGCAGATACCTTAGTTTCCTTTCTCACATGCACAGTCACCCCACTCCTGTCATTATAACAGTTATCAACCCGCTCCACCATCACCAGGAAAGCTATGTTCTCCCGCCACACTAGTGCTTAACACTACCAAACGGTGATACCATCAGTTTGCAGATCTTTTGGGTGCTTCTTCTACCCCAGCTTCTTTCACTGCATAAAGAATAACATGTGATCTCTTATGGCACTAGACCACAATAACTCATGTACATCATAGAACCCAATCATTTTCAGAAAAATATATAACTTACTGTATCTTTACATTTTGAATTATTTTTTATTCCCCATGTCCCTCTTTTTGATTTTCCTGTCCTGGCCCTCCCTTAACCCTGACAATGATATGTATTGATCATTTCTGTTAACTCAATGTTATTGTTTCACACCATGACTTTACCTGATTCATTTCTAACCATCAGCCTTGACAAAGACCAAGTGTCGAAACACATGTTGGCTGAAGTGTTTTATCAAGCATACAAGATTAAACCCTCTTTGTGTTGACTAAACATATGATTAATATACTTACTTGAACCAACCTGCCATTTCTCAATAATTCTTGAGGTTGAGAGTAGAACCTCTGAGTTCCGGCTGCACAGCTCGCCGACTTATCTTCCAGGACAAAGACTGCACTGGTAGTCGGTCCTGCTCACTTACCTTTACCATGTTAGAAAAGGAGTTGAATGAGGATAAGATCAAGAGAGCTATATATGACCTAAACTTGGGGAGGTATTCTGGGCCAGATGGATTACCTGCAGAGTTCTATAGGGAGATGCCTGAAGGGGTGTTTACTTTATTAAAATCCACCTCTGCATTTTGCAGAGAGATGGTTAGGCTCCCTCCATCCCATAGACATGCCACAATCTCAGTCCTTCTTAAGCAAGGCAAGCCCCCACTAAATTCTGTTAGAAATAGACCAATATGCTTAACAAATGTGGACTGTCAAATCCTATCGAAAACACTGGCGAGTAGATTATAGGTTGCCTTACTGAAGCTGGTGCATCCTGATCAAGCTGGATTCGTGAAGGCGAGAATTTCAGCAACAAATATGAGAAAATTATTGTTGATGATGTCATAGGCCAGAAAGCTGATGGTGGGGGGGCTACAGTGCTTGTGTTGGATGCAGAGAAAGCCTTCAATAGAGTGCATTCTATTTGTTTTGTTTAAAACGAAGGAGAAGATGAAGTTTGGACCAGAATATGTGAGATGGATAAAGATGTTGTACGAAGACCAACTGGCTGAAGTATTGATTTATGGTACTCTGTCCTCAAAATTAGACTTACATAGAGACACTCGCCAAGGTTGTCTGCTCTCACCAATGCATTTTGTCCTGTCACTGCAACCACTGGCTCCTGCCATCATATCAGAGAAGATCATTTATGGAGTCAACTTCTATGGAGTGTTGCAGAAGCTATGGTTATTTGCAGATGACTTCTGCCTAGTAGGTCTGATAATGGTGTCTGTTCCGGTATTGATGGACCCCAATGAGGACTTTAGTGGGGTTTCTAATTATGAAATCAATTGGCTCAAGTCAGAGGACCTACCCTGTTCGCATGTTTGCAACAGTAATTATCTAATTTGCCTTGGTTTCAAATGGTGTGTCTCAAAAATTATTTGAGGATCTACTGACTAGCAAAATTAATCTCATGATGAATGTTAATTTGAAAGTGGCAGTGGAGAAGTTGTCGGCGGACGTGCTGCGTTGCGATGCCCTCAAACTATCTTTGGGGTGTAGAGTGAGCATGCTGAAAATTACGGTGGCACCAAGAATCAAATACATTATGAGTATGATCCCACTTCCACCATGTAAATCAATAATGAAAGAATTGCACAGTATGATTCAGTTCTTTCAATGGGAACACAGACCACTAAGGTTTAAGCTTTGGAAATTGCAGCTACAGTGTGAAAGGGGAGGTTTGAGTGTTCCTAACTTCACTAGACATCACCTAGATTTTAAGTAACAACATTTTTTTGCCATTTGTGAGGGAGACGTTCGAAAAGTATTCAATTGCAGAGGCAACTATGGTGGGCCCACTGGAACCCTCAGCGTTGCTTTCCACCACAAGCAAATGGTGGAATGAAAGGTTCATTCTGACAGTTTTTTGTGGTCCTGCTGGAGAGACATAGCGGTTTCATTGAATATGGACCCAGGTGAGATGGGTTCTGTATCAATATGGTTGAATCATTTGATTAAACCCAACAACAAAATACTATTTTTGCCAAATTGGTATTTGGGGGAAGTGAATACGATTTTTGACCTTTTTGAAGAAGGGTTGTGGCTCTTGTTTCGAGACCTGAAGGTGAAATATGGCCTTGAAAGCTGCACATATAGAGAACATCGAACTCTAAAAACAGCACTACAAGTGATGGTCCTCCCAAACCCTGACCTAGTAGATTCCATTATTCATTTGGGAAGTCTGAATCACATGGAATCAGCAATGTACAAACCTTTGAGTAGTAGTTCAGAGTGGAAAACAAAACTTCTGGAAGCAAGAGATTTTTCAGGGTGAGGTGACAGGGTCAAGATGAGATGCGCTTTTCAGAAATGTTCCCCGTATGTCAATGAATATTGGAGAAAGGGCATATCAAGCAAGGTTACTGAACAGAGTTTTCTGGAATCCTGAAAGGATATGCAACAAAGGCCTGAGCCAGTAAAATGCATGTTGGGTATGTGGCCATTCGAAAGGTACACTTGAACACAGGTTATGGTATTGCTAAAGGGTCAAACCATTTTCGATCGATATAACAAGTATAATGAATACAGTCCTTGGAGTGGACAGAGAATATGACTTCAGAACTTTGATTCTGGGTGAGGACGTGGTTTGGAGGATATGTCTTATCATCAAATAACTTGGATCTTGAGGGTTTCCATGGTCGCAAAAAACATTATTATGTGAAACTGGAAATCAGCAGTCTTTCCAACTAGGGATATGTGGTTGCAGGAAATGTACTCACTTTGCAACAATGATAGGGTGGCAATGAGAATGTCGAAAAAGGGCAAAACCTTTGAAGATATTTGGAGTAAATTACCTGAATCAGAATTGGAGTAATCTCCTGTTTGCTGGAACGCGGATTGAAGAGCTGGAAGATAAGTGGTTGTTTTTTGTTTATTTTTTCTTTCTCCTCTCTTATATATATTGCTTAATTGATGTAGAAGGGTGGAGATTCATCTAATTGAATTTGCTATATGCTAATACTAAGACTAGTTAATAACATTGAATTAGGTGTGTTGTCAGGGCTGTAGCCTCAACCAAGACATATATTTTCTTTTCAAAATAAAATACTCTCTTTCATAGGCTCATTAATGGACAGACAAACATTTTGCAAGAGGTCTATTGCTCTGCTGGGTCAAGTTTCAGAGGTTGTTTAAGGCCTAACCTATTTCAAGTTGCCATTACTGGCTAACAGAACTACTGAACATTTTGACTTAAAAATGTAATTCCACCAAACTGGGCTGAATCAATATGTTGCTCCCATTTACTTGTATTGTATTGGTATTTTAAAAGACACCTGTTGTCCTGTTTACCCACAACTGTGTCTGTTCATTTATTTTAATGACTTAATCATTGATCAAATAAATAAGGTCTGTTTTACAGAAAGTTGAGTGCAGAAATTGCACAGTGTTAGCACTATGGCAAAGTTTGCACATAATTTTGAAAACACTGGGACATAATAGAAAACTATTACACTATGACAAGTGCAGCTTGGGATGGTAGAAGCATGCAGCCAAAAATTGCCATAGTGCAATAAAGATACATGATTTCAATTAGATTTTTGACCAGGGCAAAGTTTGCCCTAGAGCTAATACCATTCCGTATTAGCACTTTGGCAAACTTTGCCCTGTTGCAATAATCCAGTGAAAATGTATCTTTTTTGGCCAATGGGAATTTTTGCCCTGGTGTTTATGCCATGCCAAACTGCACTTGTCATGATGCAAAAGTTTTCTAATGTGTCCCAATGTTTTAAAAATAGAGCAAACTTTGCCCTAATGCTAACACCGTGCAACTTTGCACTTGCAACGTTGCACAGTTTCTGTAATCTGCAGTGCTCATTGCTTCCGCTTTGGACTACCATTCACTATCTCAGCAGCTCTGGAATGCCCACTCAGTTAACCCTCCAGCCAGAAACCAGGAAGTCATGCAGAGAGGTTAATCAAACATCTCTCTTTGATGTTCACTCCTGCATGGGTTTGTAGCAATAACACGTTCATGAAACAGATTCTCCTAATAAGTGGGATGCCCAAAAGAGACCATTAACCACTGAACTGTGTGCAGTGCCTGCAGGCAGCAATGCCAATGGGCCTTTTTAATTTTTGTTTATTTGTTTATTGGCTAAAAAACCAATCAACCTTAACAATTCGTCATACACATATTTTCAATTCTTAACATGTCCTTATCAAAAGTTAATAAAAAAGAAAAAAGAGAGAGAGAATAAAAAAGAAATGAAAAAAAGAAATGCCATATTAAAAATCAAGAATACAAACTACACAACATTACCGTGTGCAGTGCCCGCAGGCAGCAATGCCAATGAGCCTTTTTTATTTTTGTTTATTTGTTTATTGGCTAAAAAACCAATCAACCTTAACAATTCGCCATACACACATTTTCAATTCTTAACATGTCCTTATCAAAAATTAATAAAAAAGAAAAAAGAGAGAGAGAAAAAAAAAGAAATGAAAAAAAGAAATGCCATGTTAAAAATCAAGAATACAAACTACACAACATTAAGATAGGCTCTCCACAATTTCATTGTTTAGGCCCAATGAATTAAGAAATCCCAACACAGTGATAGCTAACAATATCAGAGAGCCTCTCGGGTGCATTTCCAGAAAGCTAGTTTATCAAAATACTGAACTTTTTTCCAGTTCTTTGAGAAATAAAGATATCTCTTTTGAATTTGTTGAGCACAGTTCATTACCAAATGTTCCAAGGTTTCCAGAGCTCCGGTATCCTGACAAAATCCACAGTGAAAACCGCTGGGGCAAGTCATTTTATATCTCTCTGGGATTTCTCCAGTTCTGAACAAATTCCAGCGAAAAGAAGTAAAATCTTTGTCAAGGGACGAGCCTCCATGCTGGGATACTTTTCCCTTGCATTTATGTTCATGCTTTAAGTGAATGAGACTGTTGATGTAATTTTTCAGTCAGGACACACAAATCAAATAATTCAGAACATTCTTCACCCTGTAGAGATTACTAATGAGGCTCTCACTTGTTATACCCAGAAAATCAAGGACACCTTCACATAACAGACTAAAATCCTTCAAGGAATTGTTCTCGCTCTTTAGCATTACATGCCCCAGAACCGAATAGAAGGTTTTCACACAGGGTACCAGCAGTTTATGGTAAAAGGACAGTTTTTCCATCTTGCTAATGAAGTAATCCAACACAGACCTAGATCAAACAAAATAGCCATAGTGGGGACATAATTGGGTAATCCCATAATCCTTCGCCATATTCTGCCTTCCATTTTGCCCAGCAAATCAACCACCCAACATGGATATATTTCAATACCAAAGTTCAATTTCTGTAAAACTACTCCTAGGTAGAATTTATTAAGGGTGATATCCAAATATCTATAGAACTTACTTTTTTTACAAATAACAAATGGGGAATAATTAGATCAAACTTCTTTTTGTAAAAAAAATAAATAACTTTACACTTATTTGGTGAGCCAATGATGCAAAACCCCTGATAAATCATTCTGATGACCCTTTTAAGCCGTTTCCCACCCATCTCCCATTCCCCTTAACCACCATTTCCATCGGTGTAATTCAAGACCTTTGTTTTAGACAAATTGATTTTCAACAGATTTTTGCCCACATATTTTTCAAACACATCTAATAATATCTGCAAGCCCACTGCCTTACAATCGAACAAGAGGAAATGGTCAGCGTATGCTAACCAGGAGAGTTGTGTCTGGCCTATTTTGGGTGAAAGAAAGGAACATGGCTCAATGGGTTCCCATGCCTCTGAGACACAGAGGTTGAAAAGACAGGGGGCACCCCTGTCTTACTCCTTTCCATGCCAGTATTACTTATGTCAGGATCCCTGATTATGTGAGTTTAACCTCGAGCATTGTGTTCTCATGCAGCCTAATGATTAGATTTAATACACCTTGTGGAATCCCCTATTTGGATAGTTTAGCTCTGAGCATGTTTTCCTATTAAACTAAGTAGAGGATCACGCTAAGATCAGCGGTGCCTTCATAAATAGTCTTATAGCATCCTTCTTGGTCTGATTCCTGACATATTTTAAGGATAAACCCAGTCAGTGAGGTCCCATAAGACTACCTGAAACGCCCAATGCTATTCTCCCAAAGCTCCAGATGGTTAAGGAGGACTGTCGCAAAGATCTTACTATTGATGTAATAATTGAAATAGGGGATAGCTCTTGGGGTCTGAGCGCAGGCCATCTTTATATCCAAGAACGACATATGAGATCTTCCATGTTGCTGGGTAGCTTTCATTAACACAGATATGTGAAAAGAGGAAAGACAGAATAGTTACCCAGCAATACAGACTCTCCATGAATAACTTATTTGAGAGTTTGTCTGGGCCCAGTGCTCTAGATGCTGGAGCCCTTAATTATATCCAGGATTCTACCTGGGGAAAAAAATCTTTTCCTACCAAGCAGCCATCCTTGCTCTTATAGAAATGAGTCTTTGTTCCAATCTTATCTCTAGCATATAATCTTTCAAAACATAATGCTCAAGTACTTTCGGAGACAGCATTTACTTGGACTGTTTTTTTCAAATGAATAGAAGCATTAACACAAGACCAGAATGTATTCCCTTGTTTATTCCTCAGACAATCACACATATGAGAGGAGTCCTGATGTTGAAGTCTCACCTTTGGTCCAATTCCTGTATTTAGGAGAGAATGTTTTAATGGTATCATTCTGCTATTCCTTTCGAAGATTCAAATTCTTTACAAGCTTAATGGCAACTCCCAGTTCTTGCTTTTTCTTAGCTATTTCTTCATCACAGGAATTAGAATTGACTTTATGGCACTCTTCGTACCATCCCATCCCTGTGTAGCAGCAAGATCGGAAAACATGTCATCATTCTATCATTCTTATTAATGAATGGGCGCCAACCTTATTGCCAGCTTTCACTACATTTGTACACACCTTGCTCGTTCAAAACCATGTGCCAAAAGACTTAAAGAGTGCATGGATAACACTGCTCCCGAATAAAACAACTCTGGGCCCACTCTCCCCAACTAATAACAGACCAATCACAAACACACTGTTCCTCCTAAAGATTCTAGACAGGGTTGCCACATTTCTACTTACATTAATAAAAGATACTAAATAAATACCAATCAGGTTTCAGAAAAGACAGCCCTTCTCAATGTAAAATCCAAACTACTAGAATTAATGAACTTGGGACAAAGGTTGTTGCTGATGATTCTTGACTTCTTGGAAACATTTGACCTGGTGGACCACTGCATCTTGGCCACCAGGTTGAGGGACACAACACACTTGTCCAAGTAAGCTGTTCAGTGGATAGTCTCATTTCTAAGCGACAAGCAGGGCAGGGTAGCCAGTGGGGAGGCAGAGTCAGAACCAGTAAAATTTGGCTATGGAGTACCTCAAGGTGCATGTTTATCTCCATGCCTGTACAACATTTTAATGGTACCATTCTTTGATATGTTGGAACACAAGCGCATCATATTTTCTAATTAAGCTGACGATATACGATGTGTCATTTCACTCACAGGAGTACACAATATAGATGATCTGGAAATTAATAAGATGTATGATACAATCCAGATCTTAAACAACAATAACATGGAGCTAATGGTTGTAGGAAGAAATAGCAAGCTGGCCAAACTAGGAACAGCTTTCAATAGATTTAAAATCCCAGATTGTTATATTGAGAATTTATGGAAAGTTAAAACACTTGGCATATTCCTGGATCAAAATGTTTCCATGAAACCCCAAGTAAGCAATGTTGTATCATCATCTACTTACTATCTGAAGTTATTGACACATCTCCAGCCTTTAATATCACAAAAAATGCTGAAGCAATTGCCAGAGCTATAATCGATGACAAGATCGATTACTGCTGCAGCCTACTAATACGGACCAAACAAGCAGAAATTAATCGGCTGCAAGTTATCCAAAATAGCGCAGTGAGGATAGTGAAAGGTCTTAAATGGAGAGATCATGTATCGGACAATAGGAGAAGCCTGCACTGGCTACCAGTTAAGGCAAGAATCAATTTTAGTGTGATTCTAATTGTTCATAAATGTCAGGTTGGCCGTATGCCAACCTACCTAATGGAAGAGGACTCTGAGATCCAGCAACTCCCACCTACTGCAAATCTCATAAAACACTTAAGGGAGCTTTCAGCTTGGCAGTATCTGTAGCATGGAACGCTATGCCACAAGATTTAAGAGAAACAGGGACCACGGACACCTTTAAAAAGAAACCAAAAACTGTGTCTCCAGAATAATGAAGAAGCCCCTAGCCCAGGTGATACCTTTGTATTATTTGTATTATCTGGGCCAATGTAGCACGTAACAGTCATGCCTCTCTGTTATATGTGCACTAATAAGCCTTCGGCTACCCGGGTACACGTTAGAAATAACGCAAAGTAAAGTAAAGTCTACTGTAAAGAAGCCCATTCTATATTGAAGGTCAGTAGTTTTCATCTTATGTTCGATTCTGTCATTGAATTTGTTAATAAAGTTCTCAGTCCACATTACTCTTTTGCCGCCTAATTTAATGACCAATTCCAGGTTGAAAAGGCTCCTGGTGGTAGCCACCTGAATATTGAAAGCACAACTCAGAGTACAATGAACGCTCCACAAAGTTTCTGTAATGCTCCGATTCGAGCAACCATAAAAAAAAAATAATCAAGAGTGGATCTAGAATTGCCCCGAACCAGGTAAACTGTCCCAGTTCGTCTCCATCTACTGCCCCATTAAGTTTCATTAGTCCAAGAGAATGTATAACAATTGACCATTTATGTCCAAATCCTAGCTTCTCCGTGGAGAGGTCCAAGGACTTTGAGAGATCATTTGAATCCACAATAGACCTGCATGTACAATTAAGGTACCCAAAAATGATTACGTTTCTCAGTGGTATTAGAGCTCTACATTTTGAAAGATACGTTCTCAACCTGTTCAATACATTTTCCAGAGGTCTAACTTTGGAGTACCAATAGATATTGATAAAAAATATCCATATGGATGCCCATGAGATCCCCATATGGATACCATAATCCATTTTTATTAAGGTAAGAAGCCCCCATTTGGTCTTCCCCGCACCCCTTTGGTCGTAGCTTTAAAAAATGAACAATAAGCGTCCACGCTGCATGGCTCAGTAAACCAATGTTCCTGTAAGCACAGAATATGATGGTTCCGCAAAATGGAGATCAGCTCTGGATTTTTAATCAACACACCATGGCCCAGAGAGTTCCATGAAAATAATCCTGAAGTAGATTTTGATGCTATAGTTGAAAAAGTCTGCACTCGCCATTCCTGTCCGTGTTCATGGCAAGAGAGATCCATGACAATCTCTATCATCCCCTTCCCTATTCAAGGCACTCTAGGTAAGATTGACTCTTCTTTGGGTTCCACCCTGGTTTTCCAGAGAAAACACCAAGTCTTTAGCTTTCCGCGGTAAATTCTGGAATACAAGATCTCCTGCTTTCATCATTGAAAGTGAAGTTGATTCTCTAACTTCAAAGCACAATTTTCTGAACTGGAGTGACTCTCGAAGAATAGTAGCAAGTTTAAGGAGGCATGCAAAGTACAATATTTGTGCGTAGTTGTTGGCTAAACTCAACATGGTCACTATTTCTACTACTTAATTAAGATTAGGGATTTCCGAGAGTACCATCAAAATAGCAGATATATTTGCTATTAATCTGGGGTTGCTCTTGAAAATGCATTCTAGTTCAATTGTTCAATACCTTGAAATATTTGCTTTTCTGCTGTCTGCCTAATTACACACTGGGATCTCCACCTGTCATTTTCCTTGGATCACATCCCCCTCACTGCCAGACTTAGAACCATCAAAAGCACCCTTTAAAATACTAAAAACTCTGGGGGCTTGCTTGGCTTCAAATTTATTACATGCCTGCGCAAATAATTTAGGCTGGACGCACAGTTTGTAGTACAATGGTCCTCATTACGAGGAAGGAGGTAGCCATGCTGCAATTTTCCGCAAGGCTACACCCATTCCGGGTACCTGGTCCGGGTTCCCTGAATGGGGAAATACCAGGCCATTCCGACCTTGGAGGGCCCGGTATTTCCCTATTCAGGGAACCCGGACCCAGTACATCCCCATTCTCATTTGAGCCGCCATAAGGCTCAATGGGAATGGGGAGCATGCTAACAATGGGCCCGTTAATGACGGGCCTGTTGTTAGTATGCTGGAGCACTCGCGGGACCCGCTAAGGACGTCTGGCGGACCTCGTAATGAGGCGGTAGGGGTTTAACAGGGCCAGCAGCTCTACCGGCCCCATATACTCCCTGTTCCTCACTCTGGGGAGCTTCCTTTACCTGATGATACCCTAACATGTTATGCTGAGATCTGATTTGTTGGATCCATGGCACACTTGTAGGCACTGCTCAATCTTCCTCAAATGAGAGTACAGGGCACAGACAAGGACATTGATGAGTTTGGATAGATTTGATAGTGTGTGGATGTTGTGGCACATGCACACTGTACACAGGGTTGTCTGAACATCTTGTTTACAAGTGCATTAAAAATGAAGAGCTTGCTTGAGCTTTTTAGACAATTACTTAGGAAAATGATGCGATTATGTGCACAATATGCCTAAAGTGTGTCACATTTTATTTGGCAGAAGAACTCTTATGAATTGATGCAGGAAGGGTTATGGATGTTATTTATGAAAGAACAGCATAAAGTCACCACTAGCTACCCACCTCCGCCACACTATATTTGTAGGGTTACATACTCTGAAGGAGATAATTTATATCATACAATTACATGTGCAGCCAAAACATAGTATTAACAAAGCATATTTTAATTTATATGTCACAAACAATTTGTTTTCATCAAGTATAAAAAGCATATGAAACAACCAATACATGCGATAGTGATTCCAAAGGGAGCACAGAGGACAAAAGAGGGGGGTGAAGTCCACATTTATAGCTGTTTCTCTAACAAATGCAGATATAATTCATGTGCATTGTTTGGTTACGTGATGTTAGTAACAGTGAGTACAACCATGACCAGATATTAGGAAACCATGGAATAACAGCGTCCACACTATGGTGTGTTTCTGGGAAAAAGGACAACACTATTGTGATCTAGATTTCCTTGGTGGTGTGCCAAAACCCGTCTTCAGGACGCAGCTGTTTTGAACAAAAGTGGTCAGTAACACTCGATGCATGGACCTTATGCATCAGAGTCAGACCTTTTTCAATTTCTTTTGGGTGTGGAGGGCAGAGTATTTTTGAATATTGAATGCAGCCTATCAGTAGATTTGGCATCTGGATAAATCTGCAACGTTTCAGATCAGTGTTGAGAAAGCAGGAGGTTTCTAGCTTGCAGTGCAAGATCACGTTCTTGTTTAAGCAGTAGACCATGGACTACATGTCCCACCCTGCATCATGGTATCTTCAGTCAGTGTGGGCTTCGTTTCAGCGTGTTGTTAATATATAAGTTGTGTCCCGTTCGCGTAGTACGGCTACTGCTATGGTTGATGTTTTCTATCAGGCCTCTACACACCGATATGGCCTCCCGCATTTCGAACATGCCCCTCGTTCCACATGCATTGGGTTGTATAAAGAACTTTCAATATTTGACAGCCTACTTACTACTCATCATCATTATTAAATATGATCAGTGGTTTCAATGTAATGCCAAGAACAATGTGCCTTGTATAACGTTATGACGCAATGGTAGAACTTTCTTTTGGGAATACCAGCGGTTTTTTCGCTCCACATGATTATGGGTTTGATAATTAAAGAGGCTCTTTTTTTACATGGAGCTAATATTTCCATGCAAAGCAGTGGTAATATAACATTATCACGTGTGCTATTTCTGCCTATTCTCTGTGTAATTCTATGGGCCTCCCTGATGGGGATTAGCATGTGATTTAACAGTGGCAACAGGGATTCGTTTTGGCTGCATTAGCAAAGCTAATACTAGCAAACTTATAATTAGGCCCAAAGTGTTTAATGGACTGAATTTCTTCATAGAGCCTGAGAGTAATTCTGTGGTCTAAGCACACTTAGGGGATGTGGGAGAAGGATTGACTTCTGGCAAGGGTGTAAAAGCCCTTGCTTGTTGGATATGTATCAACAATAACATTGTGTGGGTAATGCAAACTCAGAAATGGTGGTATGCTAACCAGACCCCCCTTTCTTCAAACTCCTTAGTAAAAGGATATTGTGCACATTTGCACTGCTGCATCAAAATCCCCAGGGGCAGGGATCAGGCTCAGAGATCACATGTGCCCCATCTGACAGCTTGAGAGACAGCAAATTCAACACAGATGCTGCATTTAAAAACAGCATTTCTTTTCCACAAACACATGCATATAATAAACTACCATCGTCTTGGCAGTTTAATCTTTAAACAGAATTCAAGTTTGAGTTGGTGGCAGGTAATTCACATACATATTAAAGCCACATGTAATCTGTGTGATACATATGCCAACACTGTCACCCAAGTCAGCCATGCAGAGGTTGTTTTTATAATTCCTGGACTAGCTGTCCTTTCTGTACAGATCCAGACAATAGCCAGTGGGAGCAGCCAGTGTTTTGATTCTTTGGGAAGTTGGGAAACGCCTCTCTCCAGCAAGATGGCCCTTCAGCAGGAACTGTCCTAGGAAACAGGAATTAAAGGGCACACGCTAAACGAAAAGGCTAGCCTCACACCAGGGTGTTTCATGCCTAAGGGCATTTGATACTATAAGTCCATGAAGGGTTGAGGTAATATAGTCAGAGGGCACTCAGCACAGTTGGTGAAGAATTCCATCATCTTTCCTTTCTTCCTTCTGTCTGCCACACTACCTTTAGCACGAAACACTTTGGTATGATGCAAACAGGCAAAGACCACTTGTCATAAGAATAGGGATTTAGCCTCCCAAAGTAGGCTTGCTTTCATCCAATCCCATGGGAATATCCGCCCATAAAAGAGGGGTTCTCCCACCCCTTCTTTGAATCACTTCTCAGTATTTAAGAAACAATTAATTTTGACTGTTTCTGATGAGTTGATCTTTCCAAAACCCTCAGCCTTTAAGGAGGCAGAGGAGTGCTCCAAATCACGGGTAGGTTATGCTTCCTACTCATCCCCAGGGCACATTGGGGGTGACTCTTGCTGAGGACCATGACCTGTCACTTTGCAAAACCTGGAATTGTCACACTGTACTAGAATCCCTGCGGTGAATCACACTTCATTCTGAGGGTCAAAACAGCGAGGAACACTGCTTTCAGTGCATTGAACCAATCAAACAACATTCAAGTCGTGTTCAACACATTCATACAAGAAGGATCCACCAATTCTGCTTTTGACACACCAGTGAACTCTGAACCACTGTTGCTGCACCTTTGAATTGATTTATACCAGAAATACTACATCACTTGTTTGGCTCAAACAACAGCTTACCACTGCGGACATATTTGAAGCGCTGCCATTCAAAAATCACACCAGTCACATATTCGAACTGCCAGGCATCGACTGAAACTGCTGGAGCATTGTGTCACACATTGCACCAAACCAGATGTTACCAAGGTCTCGAACTGACTCAACCTTCGAACCAATCATATTGGGCCATCCGATCTGGATCACTTGACTGCCACATTGGAATTTCACTGAGCACCCGCTTCCAACTGACTCAATGCCAGCTTGAATATTGGACCAATATGACTACCTGCACCCAAACTTGGTTCGACAAGCATCTGCAATCCCTCGGAGCCTTGTTGAACACTGTTGAACATCCTAAACTTGTAATGAGGTATTTTCATGTGACTGTCCCCGGGGTATACCTTTTGGGGCCCTAGGGACTGATTAAATCCCCTTTTGTACCCTTTTCTTACAAGGCACATCTTGTTTTAATTCCCTGTTGTATTTCTTGTTTGTTTCTCCTCCCTGCTAAGTATCACTACAAGTAGAATTACTCTTTCTTTCACAGTAGTAGATGTTAATATTGTGTGCATAGTTAAGCGTACAATTCATGTGTTTAACTAAAATCTATATTTTTATAGAGTCTTGGTTGGACATTCTTTTATTTTGGAACTGTTATACTATTGCTGTTTGCTCACATTCGCGCACCTTCTGAGAGCATGACCTTCCTTCGGCTCACATCACCACAAAAGGCATAGGAGGTATCTCTCTTAGCTGTACCTCTTCTGATTTTATGATTGTACACGCGTTTCGTTTTTAGAAGTTAGTTGGATGAGTACGTGGTTCATCCACTCCTCATCCTTGCACTCCTGCAGAGCAGAAGTGATTTAGTCACAGTTACACATAGCATATCAACGAACACACAAACGAAAAAATGAAATGTTTGACTGGTCAATAATCAGGGTCCGGCCTATAACCTACACCACCAACAACCGATGGAATGCTAATCCAAGACTGGCAAAAGGTGAAACGAAGAAATCGCTGAAAAAACACAAAATACAGAAATAGGCGTTCGAATGCAAATCCATCAATTCAAAAGCAAAAAACCAAACCCTGTAAAACACAGCCCACCAGTACAAAACAAGCCAATTCCCAAGTTAAAGCCTGCTGTGTGTTCAGACAGCAAGTGTATGATCTGAATGCAGCCTGCCATATTATCTGGAAGCACAGGGGGATGTCGGTTTCCTGCTTTCGATTCAGGCTGTTCAGCGTGCAGCTTGTTCATATTTCAAAAGAAATGGGTAGATAACATAGGCTTGGAAACTGCATAACGCGCCAACGCTGTTTAGCATCTGCAGAAGAGAGCCCTAGTCATCCATTCTGCAATGTTCTGTTTTCCTCCAGTCTTGCAGAAGCCTCTCGCCTCACCCCCTGTTGTTTCACAAGAGCGAGCGCAATCTCACTGTCTCTGCACATTAGACTTGTGGCGTCAGCATACTGGATCCAGGAGGAATGCTGACACTGGCTGTTTTGGCAATAATAAATGATTTTCTTTGAACAAGCAAGCGGCGTCTGCGCAGGGACTAAAACAATGCATACATTATTCAGTCACATGGCTAGCAATGCAAACATATTAGAGTGGGCACTCTTTTGTGGATGCCATTCATGTGGGAGTTGTTATTTATTAACCATCTGCACAGAATGTTGATGCCTCACACAATATTGAGCTCGCTGCTCACAATACACAGCTGATAGAAATCTGTTTTCAATTACATTTCTGCATTCACTGCGCGCATGGCATGTTATAAAACTGCCTCCCTCAGCTGGTCTTCTGATATTAGAACGTTTTAGGGGTATGGGGTCAGTTCATTACAACCTAACCGGACAATACACTGTTTTAACAACTTTGACTTCGTGTACGAAATTGTGTGTTAACTCTCTAAGGACTTCATATTTGTCTACATGAAATATTGCTGTGCCAACACCACACACCATATCCATTCAAAGTTATTCGCTTTATTTGGCAGTTCATATGTCTATGGTGCAGCCAGAAACATGGTTGTGTCCTTGGTCTCAGAGAGCTTGGTCAGACGGTTTAGGGTGATTATATCGAGTACATTTGGTCGAAGGGGAATTGGTCTATTTTTTACAGGTTTATTTTGCAGCATATATATGTATATAAAATCATATGACCCCATAACCCACCTGCAGTAATTGTTTCCCTAAACCCACCGAAACATATATATGTGGCAACATTCATCAAAGGAATTGCGACCAATTCTCCTTCAATCAAATCTGTGCCGCAGTAATCTGCCATTCCCGGTCTTGAATAACGCAGAGGCAGATGGAGGAGAATGTCAAAGTGACGGTTTGAATACATATTTGAATGTTAGGGACTGATTAAGACTGATTAAGACTGGGGTGGAGTACATGATTTACAGTGGGGTTATTGAGGGTTTCCAGTGTTTTTTTGTAGGCCGAGACACTATCCCAGCGGAGTATGAAGCGTGGCAGGACCTGGGGTCAAACTATACAAAAAGTCATTTTTTTTGTCAGGGAAGCTGATTTATCCTAATGTATAGTCAAACTAGGTAGTACAATCTAACTAGTTTCTTTAGTACCGGTAGAGTGTAGAACGGTTGCAGTTGGTGCATTTGTAAAGTGGAAGGGTGTATATGTGTGTCCTGATTTGAACCAAATGAGCAGCCTTGATTTAATCTAATAATCTTTTGGCTGGTGCATCCCCTCTCAACAATATATGCCAGTATTGCCCCACTTTCAAGCAGATTCTGGCAAACCGGACCATAAGGATTGACCCCTTTTCATGATTTTTGTGTCCATAGAAAGTAATGCAGGGTTCGAAATTGAGGGGAGCTGGGAGTATGTATTTCCTGCTGTAGCCTAGAAGAGCCTGGTTAGCTTGACATCAACAGCAACTAGGAGCTACTTTAGGCTCTCCAGGCAAACTGATGCCAAACAAACACACCTATGTGAATTTAACTCTCTGTGTTTGGGCCAATCTATAAATAAACATCAGGACACATCTCTGCAACATTTAAAGTATAAGCAGTCATAAATAATGGACCAAATAACAGGTCTCTATCTTATGTGGAAGACTGATTTGCGGAATACTATGTACTAGCTCCTCGTTACCGAGTGGTTGCTCCTGATCACTGGTTAATGCTGAATACCCAAGATCTGCTTTTAGTTCCTACTTATTCAACAGTAATTCCGAGCACTCTAATGAGTCTGGTCTGAAAAATTAATGTCAGAATCTCCATATAACACATATTTTCACATTGCCAGGGCTCGACGAAGGCCTGTCTCAACAATAAAGGCCTATGCTACCAACCACTTGTGCTGCTAGTGCACACATCTAATCCTGCAATTTGACTCAATATGTTTTTTCTGTTACCAGTTCTGTGTCATGCTGCTCTAAGTTGCCACAACATGTGCACCCACAAACACATACACATATGTACACACACACATACATTTAAGCAAACACGCAAGCAAACAAACTTTAAAACATCTATTTTTTCTTTATTGTGGGCCTACATCCAGGAATGGTTAATTATTTCACAAAAGACATTGGAGTACTTGAGATCTTTTTTAACTGTACTACATACAGCCAATCTTACTGCTCAGGCTGTTTCTTCCTGTGTTCATGCTTTATTTAATACTACATTGGAATGTGGATTAATAAATACCCAGTCTCTGGTATTGCATGCTGTGGAAATTTTGGATTCCATTATGGAAAATAACTTTGACTTGTTGTTACTTACCGAGACCTGGTTATACGAGGCAGCCCTCCACACAGTGGCCTTAGCTACTCCTGATGGCTATATGTGCCTCCACATTGATCACAAAAGTGTAAAGGGGGTGGATTTGCGATGATCCTTAAACAAAATCTGAGTTTCTACATCACCAACCCCCCTCACTTTGATTTATGTGAAGCTATGCTGCTAAAAATAAATACTGACTTAGTTCCCTCACTTAGTATTCTGATTTTGCATAGGCCTCCTTGGGTTATGTCTCTATTCGAAGATCAACTCCTAGTATTTACAGGAAGCACATATAAAAGCACTACAGCTTTTATAATTCTTGGCGACTTTAACCTGTGGGCTAATAACCCATGGGATTCTGAAGCCACATCGCTTCTACAAACTTTTAAGTGTGTGGGTTTTGATCAACATGTCGACACTTCAACACATAAGGCAGGCAATACCTTGGACTGGTTCCTATCTAAGAACCAGTCGTTGACATAAAGGGGGTAATTCATAGAATTCGGCACACAAGTGGCACACGTGGCTGGCGCACAGAGTGCACGTGCAGCAGTCTGCGCCAGCCGCGTGCGCCAAAACCCATTTAGGCTCACAGCGTATTCATGGAATCACACATCCATAACCAGCCGTGGCGCAGAGTGGCGCAGTGACCCTGCAGCAGCGTCAGTTACGCCCCCAACCCCGCCCCGTGCGCCAAAGAAATTGCACAAATCCAGTACCAGGCGCAAAGGCCAGTGGACCAGCATACATCCCCCCAACCACGAAAACGCATGCAAAACTCCTCGCGCACGCCCCAGAATACATGTACGCCGCTCGCGCTAGGCCAATAGCGTGTAAAACTCCCTGTGCATGCCCCAGAATACACGTATCCCACTCGCGCTAGGCCAATAGCATGTAAAACTCCACGCACACCACTCGGAATACACATCCCCTGCTCGCGCATGGCCAATAGCGTGTAAAACTCCATGCACACCCCTCGGAATACACGTACCCCGCTCGTGCCAGGTAATTTGCATGGAAAAAGCCCCCCCTGTGGTGTGGGCTGCCTGTGGGGCATGGGGAGGGTGGATGTGGGACCTGTGGGGCATGGGCAGGGTGGATGGGCTGCCTGTGGGACATGGGGAGAGTGGATGGGCAGACTGGGTGAATTTCGGGGGTGCGCGGTAAGTGTCACACGCGATAGGCCCTGTGCGAGCACGGTATGTGTATTTGGGGGGTACGTGGGGAGTTTCACACGCGATAGGCCCTGTGCGAGCAGAGTATGTGTATTTGGGGGGTACACAAGGAGTTTCACATGTGATAGGCCCTGGGCAAGCAGGGTATGTGTACTTGTGGGGTATGCAGGGAGTTTCACACGCGATAGGCCCTGTGGGAGCAGGGTACATGAATTTGGGGGGAACGCGGGGAGTCTCACACGCGATAGGCCCTGTGCGAGCAGGGTACGTGTATTTGGGGTGTCGCAGGGAGTTTCATATGCGATAGGCGTAGCACGAGCAGGGTACGTGTATTTGGGGGGTATGTGGGGAGTTTCGCATGAGATAGGCCCTGTGCGATTTGGGGGGCATGCGGGGGGTTTCACACGTGATAGGCCCTGGGCGAGCAGGGTACGTGTATTTGTGGGGTACGCAGGGAGTTTCACACGCGATAGGCCCTGTGCGAGCAGGGTACGTGTATTTGGGGGGAACGCGGGGAGTCTCACATGCGATAGGCCCTGTGCGAGCAGGGAACGTGTATTTGGGGTGTACGCGGGGAGTTTCACACGCGATAGGCCTAGCGCAAGCAGGGTATGTGTATTTGGGTGGTACGCGGGGGGTTTCACATGCGATAGGCCCTGTGCGAGCAGGGTACGTGTATTTGTGGGGTACACAGCACCGACACATGTCCGCCTGCACCCCCACCCACCCAGCAGTGACGGGCACCTGCCAGCAGGCCTCAACTCATCAACTCATGCCCCCACACCTACTCACCCACCCAGCAGTGATGGGCACCTGCCAGCAGGCCCCGACTCATGTCCCCCTGCACCCACACCCACCCAGCAGTGACGGGCACCTCCCAGCAGGCCCTGACTCATGTCCCCCCACCCACTCACCCACCCAGCAGTGACGGGCACCTGCCAGCAGGCCCCCGACTCATGTCCCCCCACCCACTCACCCGCCCACCCAGCAGTGATGGCCACCTGCCAGCCGGCCCTGACTCATGTCCCCCTGCACCCCCACCCACCCAGCAGTGACGGGCACCTGCCAGCAGGCCCCGACTCATGTCCCCCCACCCACTCACCCACCCAGCAGTGATGGGCACCTGCCAGCAGGCCCTGACTCATGTCCCCCCACCCACTCAACCACCGAGCAGTGATGGGCACCTGCCCGCAGGCCCCGACTCATGTCCCCCCACCCACTCACCCACCCAGCAGTGCCGGGCATCTGCCTGCAGGCCCAGACTCATTTCCCCACCCAACACGTCATCATGATCCACAATCATGGCCCTCATGGTCACCCAAATCCCACCGCACGCCACCCCTGCCCAAAGATCCAACCAAGTATTGCATACACCCCACATTGAAATGGCCATTACATGAAACAACCCAAATGGCATGTATGTACACCAACACATGTCCGTCACATACACACAATGGGTGCCTGTGAATGTGAAAACCCACATCGTGACATGCATGAAACCAATGAGAGAATACCACACATTTAAGTATGAAACAAAAATGTATTCAACACAAAATGCAGTGAATCAAATGAAAACACACAATAATGGAAATAAGAAATAAAATGCTGCATGTTCCAAAATGAGAAAAAATATGAAACCAGAATCCAAAAAAATCCAAATGAAAATGTGTCCAAAGTCTCAATCCAACAAAGCAAATCCAAAGGGAAAGAAATAAGTAAAATCTATTGCTCCATGGTGAAAAAATAAATAAAATGACGATGAATACACTGTTCAACTTTATACAAATAACAAATCCAGGGTCCATGAGCCCAACCATTGAAATCAAACCTACAAAAAAAAAACTACCTAATAAAGAACTTTCTACAAAAAGGTGGGGCATAGTCCAAGCTCCCAAAATGATAGAAAAACATAAAAGAAACCTAACACTAACTAACTATATACATTGGCGGCGGGCAAGTCGTATGGCTCACTTGCCGATTTCCCGGGCCAGGGCATCATCGAACTCCTGTTCTATGTTCTGGAGGTGGCCCTGTTCCATGGCCCGAGGTGTCGCAGGTATAACGCCATGTCCAACCCCAACTCCCCGTGAATTGCCTCGAGGCACTCGGCCCGTCTCAGCGCCCTGCGCATGGAGTTCTCTGCCCTGACCATAGTGAGCTGTGCCTCTTCTGCCCGCTGCCGCTCCGCATCTATGTGCTGGCCCAACCGCTGCCCCACGGAAGACACTCCCAATCCAGGGTCCTCCTGCCCTCTGGCCGATGCCTGCCCCTCTGATGTTGATGGCCCCGAGCCATCATTGCTCCCACCTTGAGCCTGCTGCTGCTGTGCCTGTGCCCTGGCTCTTGATGCCTGCACGTCCTCCTCCTGCTGGGGTGCAGTTGTTGGTGTGGCCACCCCTGCTGGACCTCCGACTTCCGACTGTGGCAGGGATGTGTTCTCCACCAGCCTGGCCGCTGGGTCAGGGCCAGCTTCACAGGGTGCCTGGGTGACACTTGGGCAGGAAGATGGCACGGAGGACGACTGGCGCATAGGGGGTTAAGTTGAGGAGGGGGTCAGTAGAAGCTCCAGCACATGGAGGGACCCAGCACCGGTGATCCCTCCTAGACGGTCGACACGGTATTCGAAGCATTCAAAATGACGTGCATTTTCCTCACGAGAACCCTGCACATCACCCCGAATGTCACGAACACACAATGCCACCCCAGCCAGGACAGGTTGAACACGGTCCCGGATTGCCATGTCTGCAGGGAGAGGAAGGCCAGTTGTTGTGCGCCTATTCTCTCCCTGAAAATGGGTCTGGACGAAGGCATCCCTGCTGGCGCTGGATGTTGCAGTCACAGGATCGGGGACAGGACTACACAGGGGCACCTCTGCGGCGGCCTGTGCTGCGTCCTGACCCTGCCCCTGGACTGCACCACTGCCACCAGTGGAATCCCCCCTCCAGGCCTTGAGCGTGTGACTTCCACAGCCTCCTCCTCAACCAAACCCCCCACCAACCTGAATGACTCTGCGTCATCTTCCTCCGTAGGTCCCTGTGGGGTCTCAACTGACCCTTCTGCTGCCGAGGAGTCCACCTCCGACCTCAGCCTCTTGGACCTACCCCCGGCAGCTGCGGCCGCGGACGCGGCACCAGACTCCTCCCTCCCCGTAGAGATGTCAACCTGGGAGGGGAGCTGGGCATTGCGTCTCCGGCTGGCAGTGGGATCCCTGCCCTGTGCTCCACAGCACCATCTCCGCCCTCTTCATCAGTTGACACTGCAGACAGGGAGAGACAGAACACAGGCATCAGGGCAATGTACAATGGTCTGATACACACATGACAGTTGCACATGAGTGGCAGTCACAAACTTCAGACATGGCATCACACTCCCCAACACACATGTCATTTGAACTCACACAAATGAGCAAATCAACAGGAATGTTGCACCAGGCAGCACCATCCATACACTAACAATAGCATGAGTAGCCGAAGGTGAGCCTGACGTCACATGCAACACGGGGAATGCAGAACACATGCACACACGCTACGAGACATACATGCATCTGTACATCTCCACCACCTGTCGCAGTGATAACATTGCCATCCATGTCACATCTGGCAATCAGCCTCCTACATGTCAGTGTCACATGCATCCATGTAGTATCACAGTTGCACACTTGTCAAATACAGACACATGACCATGTACATAGTGCAGATGCATGCAGGAGGAACAAGCATCCATGTGTGACACCACTACCTGCATTTGGCCAGCATGCTTACCAACACATACACCATCGATGTGTCTCACACATGAGAGGACTCACATGTGGCAGGCTCACATCCCTGTACATACACAACCATACATGGCCCTACAAAGACATGCACAGCGTCCAATCAGTATGCATGTACACTTACCGATCGACTCCAGACGGGTCTGCCTCTCAAGGACCTGGACATGGAGCGCTGGGCGTATACGTTCCAGGACCCTCATTTGGTTGTTGGTTAGGCGGACCCAGCACCCCTCAGCATCCGTTGCCTTCAAGAGGCTCCGGGCCTTGTTAAGGGTCCTGGACCTTAAGTCCTCCCAGTGCTTCCGGACGTTTCGCAGGCTGCCACCGCCTCCACAATGATGTCAGCCACGATGCCCATCCAGATCCTCTTCCATCCTTCATAGTCGGCGCACAAACTTCCAAAGAGGGCATTATACTGCCCCAGGACTTGCTCCACCAGGATACCAACTTCATTGGCACTGAAGCTGGTAGCCCTCTGCCTCCCTGCTGGGGGGTTGCCACTGGTACCAGATGGTGTTGTGCCCGACATGGCAACCCCCGAGGCAGGTGTGGGTGGGCAACTGGGTCCTGGGGCTGGGCTGTGGAGTGGTGGTATCCCAGTCGGGAGTCTTCTGTTCCAGCAGGGGTGGTCACAGCAACTGGACCCCTGCAGATGGCTGACGTGTGGGCACCAAAGAGAAGGGCAGGTGTTTTGCAGGCAGGCAGGCAGCAGCAGATTGCAGGTGGGGCTCTGGGGGGCAGGAAAATTACCTTCTGGGCAGGAGTGTGATCTTCCGTGTGTTGTCGCGTGGCCAGCTTGATACGGAGTGATTTGGCACGTGAAAAAAGTGCACGTCAGCGTGTAATTCAAGGAAAGGCCCTTAGCGCGTAAGCGCGCCTGTGATGTTACGCACACGGGCGTTTCCCTCGTGACGGGTGCATAGTGATTCAGCACGTGAAAAAACAGCACGTCCGCGTGTTAATGCGTGTATTCCGAGGAAAGGGCCTATGTGCGTAAATGACGTGATGCGCGCGGGTGTTTCCCTCAGCACGGGTTAAAGGTGAGCAGGTCCCGGCAGTTTGCTGTACGTTCCTTTCGTGGAGACCGACATGTGTGTTGCTATTTTGTGTTATTTCGCGCACCATCACTACTTCACTGTGGATCAAGGACGTATCTCTTCTTTTGGTGGGGGTATTGGCTACGCGTGTTTTTCATTATCATGCTAGCCTGACGGTGAGTCACGCACACTATTTTTCCCACTGCGGGTTCTCCTGTGTTTCGAGGTCATAGTAGCCTGCGTGTCCCACGCGTACGTGTTTTTTGTGTCCCTGGGTGCCACTGCGTACTGCGGGAGGTTAATTCCACACACTTGGGCTACGGGGTGCGTGCATGGTTTTACTGCAGTTTTGGGGTGCCTGAGCATTGCGTGACCTGTCACTTCATCACCGGGGTCACATACAGCCTTGCAGGTGCAGGGGTGCTTATAACATCTTGTATCCCACCCCCTTCACCGCAATTGCCCAGGACAATTGCTGTGTACACCTCCCATTGGCACTTCTCCATCTGTGCCAGCACTACTCCATCTGTGCCATGGTTGAGAGGCCACCAAAGGTGAGAGGCACCTCAGCTCTGGGCATACTCCTCGTGGCGGCCATGGTCAGGGACGTGGCCGGGGTGACCAGGGAGTAGGGGGAATCCAGGGTGTCCAGGGTGGCTGCAGAGGGGGAAGAGGCAGGGGTGCGCCAGCTCGGGACGATGTTGTGCCACATGTTGGTGCAGTCATGGCACCACCCCCAGTGGCTCCAGGAGATGCAGTTCTTGCATCTGGCACTGGCACCCATGTGACCCGGCAGTCCATTTCATCGACTGCCACGGGCCCAAGGGTAGTAGTAGCTGCAGGTGCAGCTGTGGACACCACCACCCAGGCTCAGGGTCTGCCAGCACACGCTGCGTTGGCACTTGAAGAGTCCATGGAAGATTTCCAGCAGGTCAGGAGGAACACCGCAGGTGCACGCAGGGCTGCCCTGACCAAGACACGTGTCCCTGGGGTAGTCATGTCATCTGCTGCCCCGACCAGCCGGGTGTTGGCAAGTGCAGGGGCAGATGCAGCCAACAACACCCCAGTTGTGAGTCTACCAACCAGGACAGTCATGGTCAATGACCCTGGCACAGTGGATGTTGCAGCGCAGGGTCTATTCCAGGGTACCCAGCAGCCACTGACGCAAGTCAGGTCTTCGGTCATCCTTCCACCTGCCACTCCCTTGGTTCAATCCACCGGTGCCACTGGCCATACTGATCAGGGCGGCATTCGCCAGCCTGGGTCCGCACCACTATCCAAGAGGAGGAAGGTTGCATCTGCAGCACAGGCTGGGACCCCAGACACAGCCACGGCCTCCTGCACATCAAGGAAGAAGCCTTTCTGTGCGCAGGAACTGGACTCCCTTGTGGACTACGTGCGGGACGACAGACGTGACATGCTAGTGGGGCCAAATTGTCAAACTACAGCTGCCCATCGGAATACCCACTGGAAGCATGTCGCGGATAATGTGAGTGCATTCGGCCATGAGGTGCGCACAGGTGCCGAGTGCAAGAAGCGTTGGGATGACCTCAAACGCAGCGCTAAGGCCAAGCGTGCCTCTAATTACAGCATGACTCTGGTGACTGGCAGTGGGCCACCACATGAGGAGGATGACGTCACTCCGCACGAGTCCCTCGTTGCGGAGTTCATACCAGCAGAATCGGTCGAAGAAGTGGGAGAAATGCAGGACTTTGATGCCCCGTCCAGTAAGTGTTGTTGTGTGTACGTCCAGCCCATGTGTGGTTTGCCTGTGTGATGTGTTGTGCTTGACTGCCACTACATGCTATGTGTACATGGTTCTCATGTGCTAGTCATGCAATGCTTCACTGATGCGTGCTTGCTGTGCAGGATGGTGGACATGTAGAGCAGACGGGGACTGTCCTCATCACCACACTTGCACCCTACTCACATGCTAGTCACCCAGATGCCCCTCCGGTCCATGTTCCTGCTCACTGGCCCTTCGGTTTGTAGTCAGGGGTGTCTTTCCTCTCAGCACTGGGACTATGTAATTGCATGACTGATGTGCATGTGTCCTCTGCCTGCATGCAGGTACTCCACGTAGCATGTAGGCATGCCCCCTTGCCGCTCCACCCCCATGCACCCCAATTACACCATTGCACTGGTGTGCATCATTTTGGCGTACTGCATTGGCCTGTTCAAGCCTCCTGTGTGCATGCTAACTTCCACCAGCCAACCTGCCAGACACATGCAGTGGGGTACATCCTCTGCCCTTCATACAGGGTGTCTCACTTGGACTGTGCAGATGGCAGATGATCCGCAAGGACATGAGTGCCCATTCATGCTCCATGTGCATTCCATGCATGCCCCTATGTGTCCTTGACTGGATGATGATTGTAGTACGTTTCTTGGATGAGCAACATTTCATGGCATATCTTTAGCCATCCCATGCCCACTCTGGCACAGTCCTGCATCACACACATGTTTAGGGTGTCAGTCTATGTGGGGCACAGTCCTCCCCCAGTTTCAGGCCCACTGACTCTGTGCAACTGGTGTAGTGGCTTTGCAAACATGAGTGTACTACTGAGGGTTCGTCATGTGTCCTGCTTAATGTCCCATCATCATCTGCTGTGTTGTCAGTTGACTCATATGATGCCATTGATGCTAGTAAACACTGTCTGCCAATTCAGAGGTCTCTGGTCACCCTTTTGCTACCATGCAAGGCATGCCTGCATTTTCACTCAGGGGGGGGGGGGTTTGCTTGTAGCCATGCAACCCATTGCATTCACATTGCACGTGATGCCTGAACTTGCCCTTGCACTGCCATCACGTTTTTTGATACACATCATGAAGTACTTGTTCATGTAGAAAGTGAGTAGCGTACACATGTTCTGCACTGCATCAACCCACTTCTGAGAGGTGTAACACCGTTCTACATGCCTACTCCCTACTGCAATGTCAAATTGACCAGGCATGCATGGCAGGTTCTCTTTTGTGTGTGACATGTCTGCTTCATGTGTTGGCTGTCTGTGTGATGGCCATGTGTGTGTGTGTTTTGTGCTTCTAACATGTGTACTAATGTTTTTTTTCTCTCCACTTTTCAGATGATTACGCAATGGAGCCAGAGGATGGTGTTGTCATGCCAGGCACAGGGTTGTTATCACAACCGCAACCCGGCACAAGTGGGGGTCGTGGGGTGGTAGACCACGAGAACCCACATGTGCTACAGACCATCTTGTCTTTGGCTGGCAATGAGTCCAGCCCAGATGACCACTCTGACGGCCATGTCGAGTTGGATGTGTATCAGGTCCATACGTCAGGGGTGAGTGATTCTGATGTGGACACTCCTCTGTTCGTGACACCTGCACTGAGGGGCCAGACAGTGGTGGGACCTCCGCCTGTGGTGGATCGAGATGCAGGGTCACCCTCCAAACCAGTCCCTGTTGTGCCTGGGGCATCACGTAGATGGGGGCATGTAGTCGTGCAGCCGCGGGCGGTGCCAACCCAACGAGGATAGCCGGTCCTTGGGTCCCGCAGGTGTCAAGCCCAGCAACGCGATGGCCGCGCGCCACCGAGGTATACTGAGTGGGAGCAAGACATGACTGCCAATTCAGAATGGCAGGGGGCAGCACTTGATAACATCGCTCTGAGCATAGAACGTGTGGCCAAATCCGTGCTCCCCCCTTCTAGGCAGGTGCTTCTCCAGCGGCAGGTGGCAGAGTCCAAAGCCAGCTCGCTCAGGCTGGGCATTGCGGCCTCAGACAGGGCACACCAGGCTGAAATGTTGTCTCTGCGTCAAGCAATTGCTGCTCACGCAGAGGCACACATGAAGGCCATGGAGGGTGAGTATGCTTCCCTCAGATGCACTCTGGGTATCCTCTTGATGTCCAAGAGGGTGCAGTCAGAGGAGAGGTTTGAGCAGCTTGAGCGTACCATCTCGGCTGAGCTACGTGCTTGCCGGGAGATGCATCAGTTGTCCAGCCAGACCACGCAGGAAGAACTCCGTGTTACACGTGTTACCTTGCATGAGGAAACACGTGTATCACGGGAGGTTCTGCATGCAGACCTGCGTGTCATTGTCACACAGAACCAGGCTCACCCGTCTGGCAGACTTGCTGCTGATGAGGGGCAAGCTGCGCCTAGGCGTGGTCAGGCTCCTGGCCCACGTCCTCCTTTTCAGGACTCGGACGACAACATATCTCCCACATAGGTTGTGGTGTGCAGGCGTTGAGCCCATGGAGGTTTTTCTTTGTCTCAACATCCTCGCATGTGGGTGTTGAGGTGCAACCTGTACCCCCCCCTCCCTGGGTGCCCCCCCAGGTCATATGTGTCGATTTTTGCAATATTAAACTATATCAAATAGTTAATATAGTTTAATATTGTTTGTCTATTGTGCATTCATGTGACAGTGTGGTGCTTTGTGGCTTTTGAAAGCATCCACTGTCTGTTCCAGCTGGGTCGTTCCAGCTTGTCTCGTGTATGTGCTTACAGCTTGGGGTCCTGACTCACATTGGCCACTCCTGCTTCCCTTATCCATGGGCTTGGTAGGATGGTTCGGTTTAACAAAATATTACACAAGGGCTTTGGACTTTCTTCATAACTGTGGGCTGTCTGCTGCTGTACTACTTGTGTTGACACCCCTAGTGAGGATTGGTAGCATGTTATCCACCCCATGTCTGTGATCAATTTGGGTGAGTATGTGATTGATGTCTCCATTAATTGATGTGGATAGTGATGTATGTTATTTTCTTGCCTGTATATGTGCTTGATGCACTTCATGCTGTAGACAGTAGCCTGCACCCTTGGCCTGTCAAAGTGATATTGATGGTGGGAGGAGTTTGTATGTGACCTGGACCAGTGACAACCAGCTTGAAGACACACACACAGGGAACTTTCCAGCCTTATTAATTTATTTTATGCCCTTTCTGCAGGAAGATGAGCCTCCTGACTACCTTTGCCAGCATACACAGGGACGAATAATCCAGAAAACTGGCCACGTTCGGTGGTTCAGACGTGTGAATGTGTGAGCAAGCTGAAGAACAGGGCTTGTGCTCAGATGTCCGACAGAAGCAAACGTGTTTCCAGGAGCTCCAGGCAAGGTGAGCAGCACAAGGGCCCACACCGCAGCCAACCTTCCACCAGGCCACTTGCACATGCATGCTAAGTAGCACCAGTGCTGGGGAGCTTTGCTAGGCATTGTTGGAGAAGCACACAGTACAGCTGACATGCGTTGAGGGCCAAATGCCAAGTGGCTTTACAAGTTGTCAGGGGCCCACGCAGGGGCCATCAAACATATCCTCGAGTACCCCCTGCTCCATTAAAGCAGAGTTATTAGGGTAGTAGCGTTCCTAGCCAGAAACTGATACAGTGCACAGGGACACGCAGCAAGGCACAGACTCATGGGCAGTGCATGTCATTTGCATGTGCAAATTGCCACGTGCACTACCTATTGAAATCTGTGGCTGCAAAAACACAACACCTTGCTATGCGCGTCTAGCAGCTCACCCAGGGACCATTGTATCATGTGTGATTCTCGACGCATTGGTCTTCCATTTCCCGTGCGGCCACATGCACCTGCCTTACTGCATTGACAGTGTATGAACCATCAATGGGCCAAGCTAACATATGGGTACAGAGCAGCAGACAGGGGTGTTTGTTTGTGGAGGAGTCACTTACTTTGGGGCATGGATATTGTTGTGTGTGTGTGTTGTAAACACACATTCAGATTAGTAACTCAAGTTCTCTTTGCAGCATTGAACTGCTCCTGTTACCGAACCTGAGAGTGAGCAGTCAGGAGGCCAGTACTCACCCCAGAGATAAGTCTCTCTTTGGCCTGCATTTTACTCATTTGGTACAATGTGCACGATGAACATGTTTTCTCAAATTGAGTATGTGTTTTTGTGAATAGTTGTATTTTGCCTACTTTCCCTTGCAAATCCACCTCCCCCCTCCTGTCCCTCTTTCTGTTTATCCTGAATACCAATGCCTGTCCAAACCACATATCCCTGACCCTCCTTCCCTGCCAGGGTCTCAGAGGCCTGTGTAAGTTTGACCTTGCAGGCACCCAGACCACGGAGGGGGTGGTTGGTTTCTGCCACTCCTGCGCCTGGACACCGGACTGTGACACTACCCATCAGTTGTTGCATCCTCATTGTATGTTATGTACCGTAAATGGTACCCATCCTGTTGGACCATTGTTCAACTGTGCTACCTTGGTTGTTCTATCATTGTGCTTGTACATATGGATTGAAATTTACTGCTACTTCAAGTCATCTACTGGAGACTCTTCCAAGGTTTTTTTGTGCCTACAGGCTTTTTCCCTGGTTTGTGGGTTTGGCTCCTTCGAGTTCTCTGCTATTTGGTATTTTTACCAGTCAAGGTGGCCCTCGAGGGGGCTGGACCCTTATTTACATGCAAGCTGGACCATGTAGACCAAGGGGTAGGGTGATCCTGTAGACAGGTAGACGTGAAGGAAGAAGGCTACATACCCCAGAGACAGTTGTTCAGAAGGTCACTGTGATGTGTAAATGAGGGAGGGCCTTTTGTTGTTGGACAGTTGGCTTGGGCTACAGTGTTTTGGGCACTCTGACATTGTAATTGTGGGGTAGTATGTACATGATGTGTTGTGCTGGTCAATGCCTGTTCCTGTGTTGTGTTTACTTTTCAGGTGCCAGGGGATTGGTGTGGTTTGACATGCTGGGGTGTTCACATGTGATGTGTACAGGACACTGAGGGTCACTTGATTTCACATGCATATATCGAGTGCATGTCCCTAATGACACACACAGTTGCACAATGATCCACCACACGTACAACCACCGTTCCATGGCCACAGGTGCACACAGATTGCATTCTCAGGCCTGCTGTGTCCGTGCAGCACATGATCTATTAACATGTGGGTATCCTGTACATGCGTCATTTGGTTATAGATTTGATTAGTTCTTTTCATGTGATGCTCAGGGTGTATCTGCAACACAATGGCTGCTCAAAGTGCTGTGTGCTGGCAGTGTGTTGCAGGAGACACACACAGCAAACGGGTTCGGGAGTAGGGATTTTTCCATGCCCAATGTGCATGTGAACGGGCATTCAGTGTTGTGTTCATGCTACGACTGGTGGAAAGCATTTGTGCTGACTTTGTATGTGTGGGAGGTTGTTGGTCAGTCATTTCATCTGATTCCATGTCAGACATCATTGTATCGTGCCAATTTTCATTTATGACATGTCACTTTGTATCTTATTGGTCATGTGTTGGCCTTTTGCTATTGCATGCCATGTCATGGTGTGGCAGACAAGGGTGATGTGGTTTGGGAGGGTTTGGGTGACATACCAGGGATTGTGATGGCCTGTTTTGCAGGGGTGTGTGATACACACCTTGCATGTGTACCTTTTGGTCACACAGGATTGGTTATCTTTAAGTAGCTAGGGATGCACACAATATAGCACTACCGTGGCAACATTCTCAAGGTGGTAAGGTTGTGACAGTTGGCTGTCTCTTTGTCATCATCGATTGTCACCTGGTATGTGCCAGGCCTGTGTGCACTCCGCAGGGGTGGGAGTTTAGGTGAAGAATGTGGCCACAAGCTGGGTCCGGGCTGCCTTGCCACGTGCCCTGTCCCCTCCCATGGGCAGCGCCTGTGCCTGTGGTTGGGAATGTGGGGCACCACCATGTCCACCGGTACCTCCCACTGTGCTGCAACATTGTGCAGGGCACATGCTGCCACAATGATCCTGCACACTACTGGGGGTGCATATAGTAGCTGGCCACCAGAGAGGTCAAGGGAGCGGAAGCGTGACTTGAGCACTCCGAATGTGTGCTCCACTATGCCCCTGGTTGCAATATGGGCATCATTGTATCTTACCTGGGGTGGTGTGGTGGGGTTCCGGATTGGCGTCATCATGTGGTTGCTCAGAGGGTAGGCACTGTCCCCTGGGGTGGTGATAATAGTTGTGATTATTAGGGTTTGGGTATTTGTCTGTGTGTGACATGCATGCATGTGCACAGGCATTTGTACTCACCTAGGAGCCATGTGTCACCATGCTGCCCAGCTTCTAGGGCCTGGCTCAGGGCGGACATACTGTATATGAAACTGTTATGGGTGGAGTCAGGGTAGTTTGCATAGAAAGAGGTGATGATTCCTTTAGCATCACATACAACCTTCACGTTGATGGAATGCCAGTGCTTGCGGTTTCGATAGATGTGCTCAGTGGCCCTAGATGGACGTAGGGCCGAATGGGTGCAATCTATGGCACCGAGCACTTTGGGGATGTGTGCCACCCTGTAAAAGTCCTGGACCACAGCCTGCCTTTCTGTGGGTGTTCTGGACATGTGTATGTGCCTGCGGACTGAGGGGCATGCAGTGATGATTGCCAACACCTAGTGTAGGCAGCGTGACTGCGTGGCCTGTGAGACCCACCCCACTATGGCAGTTGTCCGCTGAAATGACCCAGTGGCCCAAAAATGCAGGACATTGAGCCCCTTCTCCAAGGGGCTCAATGCTTGGGAGCACAGAGTGGGGGATGTAAGGTCATCTTCCCACTCCCTGATAAGATCTAGGATGATACGAGGTAGAAACCTATACCTGCCATAGACGTGGTCGTCAGGCATCCCAAAAAGGATGGTCTGGGGAAAAAAAATGCGGGCCCTGGCTATTCTCCTCCTCCTGCGGTGTCTCACGATCAGTGCTGCGACAAATGGGGCATTCATCGTAGCTGTATATACGTGTTTGTTGTTTGCACGCACTTTTATACTGTGCGCAGGGACGCTTCCGCCTGCCTTTGTGTGGCAGACGTGTTGACGCCTATGCGCGTCTTTTGCCGTGCGTGGGTTTCCTGTATTCGAATCCATGAATACGGGTTGTTCGCGTGCATGTGGGCGTTCCTTGCAGTACATCCCCAGTTACGCCTTCTTTTTCACGCGTTGTTCCCCATTCCGCGTGTTCCTCGCGGTGTCCCGCCCCCTTTTTGGTGTGTGCGCGGATGTTGTGCGCTTTCCCTGTGCGCGTCGCACACGACGTTCGGGATGTAGCAACGGGGTTTGCGCCCGTCTGCGCCACGCACGGTTTTGGCGCACATCCCAAGGAAACCACGTGCAGGGACTTCCATGAAATGCACGCATGTGCGTGCACCTGTTTTTTCACACTTGCGCCAACATTTTCAGCGCACGTTTGTTCCATGAATCAGCCCCTAAATTCAGTAGAAAAGTGCATTTGGTCAGATCATTTTCTTCTTCATTTTGAAGTTTCCCTTCTTTCTCGCAGTACTCTTAAATCAACAAAACCACTAGGCCCAATTTCGCAATCGCAAGAAAGTTGCCTTTGACACTTTTAATTCAGTAGTATTCCCATTGTTACCATCATTGGTAGAGAGCGTACCTCTTGACGGGTTTATGTAATTATATAGATCAGCTACTAATCAAGCCTTTGACTTCCTGGCTCCCCTTTGTCTCGTTAAACATAATCAAGTGGCCGTACATGACCAATGGTTCATCTCGAAAGTTTTACTAGCTAGAGGGGTGAACGGAAACCAGAACGCTATTGGAGAAGTCATCCATCAGATGACTCAGTTTCGGCTTGTAAGCAGTCCACCAGACATTTTAAGGCTGCAGTGTGTAAAGCTAAAGAGCTTCATTTGCTAGGATTGAAAGGGCTACATCTAAGGCATAGGAACTCTTTTCAGTCTTTCAAGAATTAAGAGGGTCTACTGCCAAGTCCTCTCTTGCTATGGATGATGATTGGTGTCAGAGTATCCTTGATGGCTTCACTCAGAAAAACCTACAACATCAGATACGTATTCAGAACCAGGTTATGATGTCTCAGTATGTAAACAATACGCTTACACCACCTTCCAAAGAATCTACTCAGGGTACTAGTCTTTTTTTTCTTTTCGTGAAGTTCAGAAAGAGGTTTTAGAAATTATCCAAAAAATGAAACCCACATCTTGGAAAGGTGATATCTTCCCGGCCACACTATATAAAGATTTTGCACCTGTACTCTTCCCATGGGTCACAAGTTGTATTAATCGCTCTTTTCAAGAGGCTCATGTCTCTGAGAATCAGTAGTGGAAGTGAGCGGGAGCGGTCGGGAGTAGTTCTCCTCTACTTTTTAAAATTAAGTTTTTACTGTTCCTATACTTTTATAGACTGTTCTACTAGATTTAAAAACCAACATCACAGAAATTATCGAGGAAGGGAACCCAGCATTGCTTCTGTTGTTGGATCTCTCATCGGCTTTTGACCTGGTTGATCATGATCTATTGGCAGACAGGCTGATTCATGTAGGAAAATATACTCCAGCCACTGTATCCTGGTTTAAATCCTTTCTGATCCCAAGGATGGCTTGTGTGGTTGGAGGAGAGGCCCAATCCCAGAGGATGCTCCCAACATTTTGTGTCCCTTAGGAATCATGTGTTTCACCACTGCTTTTTAATATATAAGTTAAATGCTTATGCAATCCTCCTATCTCTCTGGACTCAAGTTTGCAAACCCTGCAGATGATACCCAGATAGTATTTAAGCTTTCTATGGTGTATAAGGATGATGTAGCATGTACGTTGACAAAGTTTTGAAAGCAATACAGAAATGGATGGCCACAAATTCCTTGGCCTTAAATGATTCAAAGACTGGGTTACTTGTTCTTGGAACACCACACAGACTAAAGAACTTAGATATACAATATAAATGCCTTTTGATTAATGGGAATACTATCCCAGTATCCGACTCAGTCAAGACACTTGGAGTCTTTTTAGATAGTCATCTCTGCTTTAAAAAACATGTTTCCTATTTGAAATCTTCATGTTCGTATTATGTTCACTTGCTGGGGCAGATTCGTCCTTACTTATTGGAAGATAATAGGGCCATGAATTCTGCAGCTATAGTGAATACAAAGCTGGACCATTGCAATGGTCTTTTGATGGGCACATCTCAAGCCAATATTAAGAAGCTCCAGGTGTCACAGAATGGAGCAGTGCATGCTGTCTGTGGACTTGGCTGTCGTTCACAGGTGTCTGAATCCTGCAGGAAACTGCACTGCCTTGCAGATGGGCAGCCTATTCACTCCAAGGGGTCTGTTCTGGTGTTTAAATGTTTGGTGGGTGTAGTCCCATGTTATCTTTCCTCTCAAATGAAAAGAACCCCTGTTTGATGGACTCTTCATTGAAACAACAGGGTAACTTTAGATCAACCATGTGTAATCTTAAAACACATTGGTGGGGACAGCTTTAATGCCTGAGCTCATTTTCTTTGGAACTGACTTCTGCCAGACATTAGAGGCTGTGCATCCATATTACACTTTAAAAAACATCTAAAAAGATATCTTTTTGATAGGAAATCTGACTAAAATAATCAAATGATCATAGGCTTCCGTTGGGGCTTGCCCCCCACCCTTTTCTGCGTGTGCTAACTCACACACTATCTTTTTATGTCATATGTCTGTGAGTCCTGTGAGTGTCATGTGTCCTTCGGGTGAGTGGCGTAATACAAAGACTCTTTAGATAGTTAGATAGATAGACTACACTCCCCAAGTCCAAGACAGCCACCCCAGAAGGTTCTATGTGATAAACCCCTCTGTTTGTAGCCATTGTTTGACAACTGCATACATAACATATACATCATTTGCACATCAATCATCTGTATCAGTGAATGAGATACAACATTTTAGAGAAAAGAGGCCCACCCCTGTATTGTTTGCCATGTCTGCTGCAAGGGGCACAACTACACCAAAAGGTGTGGGGTAGCGGAGTAGATTAACACTTCAAATAGTGGCTTTGTCAATTGCTAGTTTATGGTGAATGTCTATTTGCATTTTGTCACAATACCATTTAAGAATGAGTGACACTACAGTTGAAAGTGTAAAAAGAAATCGTCCTGATTTACCAGAGTGTACCTTTAGCACTTTTGGACAGACACTTAAACAAAATTCTCTGTAAGGGCACTTCGATATACAGATGTTTTGTAACAAACTTCCAGCTGCCTCTTTTTCATGATATTAAGAACCCATGACTATGAACATAAAAGCAAACACTTTTTTTCGCATGTCATGACAGTGTATATCATGGATTTATGTATTTATTTATTTTTTACATTTGTATAGCGCACTAAGCTCTTGGGCAACAAGGCGCTGTTTGTTAAAAAACAGTTACACATAGCAGAAGCAGAATATATACAACAGTGATACATTGAAATACATGAGAACGAGTTGCAGCAATGATCGATACAGGAGATTGGTGGTAAAATTTGGTTGCTCTTCATTGTTTGTTAGTCAGCCTCGGGGGGGCAGTAGGAGGCAGGGTTAGGTGTTGGGCCTTAAGGGTGGGAGTAAGTTCCATTGCTTATCTGTAAATGTTTGGACGCTGGATCCTTCAGTTTCTAGACGTTTGAATTTAGGTTGAGTGATGCAGTGGGTGTAGACTGCTCTAGTTGGTCTCGAAGAATTTGCTTTGGTGATTTTGTGGGATAATTAAGGGGGTGAAGTTTTAGATGGGCATCTTTGTGTGATAGAGAGGGTTTTGAACTTTTCTTTCTGCAGTGATGTGGGAAGCTCTAGGGTTGTTAACAAAGCTCTAAAAGTGTTATTTTGGATGACTTGCATTTTTCAAATGTTTGAGTCTATGGTACCTGCAAAAGGGCATTGCAGAAGTCAAGTCTGACCCCTATGGATGTGCGGGATTTAGACACGCAGCTGTCTGTGGAGAGGAAGGGTCAAGTAGTATTAAGTAGCTTCGTCGTGTAGATGGCACTCACTTGTCATGTTAGTGATAGTGACACAAGCAGATATACAGAGTGTTTTCAGTACTGGGGAGACCGGGATTGTTACTTAGTCGATGTTAAATTAGGAGTATTGGGGGCTTTGTTTTTTGATTACTGAGGTGGGGGACTACTATGAGAAGCTCGGTCTTCTCATCATTAAGGCATAAACAATGTGTGGCCATCTAAGATTAGATTGTCAGGTATACAGAGTTCAGAGAGGCAGAATCTTCTTGCTAATTTTCAGAGAGGCAGAATTAGATCTGAGTGTCATCAGCGTAATTTGTATAGGATATGCCAATGGAGGGCATGATGTTAAACCATAATCATAGAATACCTCCTTATTATGAATATTGGCCTAAGCCCATTCGTGTTACACATAAAACCGCGTCTGTAAAGTTTCCATTTTTTTTTACTTCTCCGCCATTTTAGGAAATATCCACCATTTTGATTTCGACTCCTGTTCCATATTCAAAAATGGCAGACTGTGTTTTCGACTTGCAGTTGAGCTGAACGACCTTTGAGTTTTCGTTAATGTTTAGGCTGACCGAGAGCAGACTGTTTGACTAATGCAAAGAAACCTTGTGCTTCATATGAACTACCATGCAAGTGTTGTCTGCGCTCACAAGCCTCATCCTCATTTAATAAAGAGACAATGGAAAGCAAACTCTGGTTGTGTGTTTTGGCATTGTAGCGATTCATGGAATAAGGCTTACCGTGGATCGAAGAACCAACAGCATCATTCTGCATTCATGGACATGTAAACTTGTTTAATCCTTTGTATAAGATTGTAACATCTGTCATATGAAGTAGGCACAAACTTTAGCCAGTGAATTATTAGCTTGGAGAGGGGCTGGACATTATTGCAAAAATTGTATAAATATGTCTGTGGTTTAGATGTCCAGCACTCTCACCCCTCACTGTGTCTGCTGGTACACACTGCAAGGTGTTGGTAGCCAGATAGCTATCTGTTTTGCTTTGTAAACTGTACAGTAATACAAGATACTTGTAACTTTTCATCCCATGATTGGCGTATTTCATGTGTGGTACTAAGCCTCGATATTTCTTTCGTCTTTCAATGAGAGTGAAAAGTGGTTTTGTGAATATGATATATAAGGTGGGTGACACACAGGATCCTTGTGGGACGCCCAAGGAGATGGGTGCTGGTGGTGCACTTGCATCCTCTGCAAATACCCTCATAGATCTGTTTCCTAAGGAGGATATCCGTCTGTGGCTTCTGGAGAAAAGTTGGCTGATGTTGTTAAGTGCTGACCTAGGATTGAGCGGTTGATTAAGTCAAAAGCAGCTGAGAGGTCTAGGAGAAGTATCAAGGCGAGCTTCCCTTTGTCCCTTATTTCATTGATTTGGATTTTTAGGTCAATGAGGTGTCTTTGAATTTGTAAGTAGGCTGCTCTGTCAAGGATTTGAAGTAGGAATGGGACAGTTGTGATTTGACGGTAGTTCATAGGGATTTTTGTGTCCGGTGTGGGACTTTTGACAAGAGGGAGGACACAAGCTTCTTTGAGGCTGGTAGGGACTGATCCAGTTGAGAATGATGTATTGATAAACACGTTAATGAGGGGAGTTAGGTGGTCTGAGCAGCAGGATTGCTTGAGGCCTATGAGGATTGATTTGAGTTCATCCTCAGAGATATTGGTGAAGTGGAACAGCCGAGGGGCATGATGGATGCTGGTGGGTGAGGTCTGGTCAGTTGGGGCCTTAGTAGGGGTTGGATGATGGCTTGTTGGAGTCAATTGTCTTTTGCAGGTTTTCAATTTTAGTAAACATAGCATATTGTATATCAGAGCACCATATAGCGTCTTCGGTTATGGTGGTAGGCGGGGTGGGTGGCGAATCTAGGTCTCTGAGAATTGTGAAGATCTCACAAATGTTTGAATTTGCATTTGCGATAGGGGCATTGTAGGTAGAAGATTTGGCGGTGATGATGTTTTTTTTGTATAGGTCGGTTGCTGTTAAGTACTCGAGCTTACTGGACTCAGTTGGAGATTTGTTCCAGTTAGCTTGAGATAACCGCTTGTTGTTGCAAATTGTTTGGAGTTCCGGCGTAAACCATGAGTTGCTGTGTGCTGATGGTTTAAGTTTATGGGGCTTTAGAAGCGCTATGGTGTTGATAGCTGCAATTAGTGTTTCCCTGTAGAGGTTGGCAAGTGTGATTGGGTCATTAGGGAAAGGAGGATTTGATAGCAATGAGTTTATCAGGGGGGGCTAGTTGTTCTGTTGTGAGGTTTTTGGAGATGCAGGCTAAGGTAGCAGGCAAGGGGTGAGGGTAGGCAGTATTTAGGTTGCCAGCAGGATGCACAATTGCACAATGTTATGGTCTGACAAAGGGCAGGGATTGTTAGAGAGGAGAGATACCTGCCAGTTGAGATCAGTGATCCAGTAAAGCTTCCTGCCTTTGTTCTGAGTGGGGTGTTGATACAGTGATTGATGCCCAGGGTTCTAAGCGAGTTGCCTAGAGATAGCGCTGCTGGATCATCCGGGTCATTCAAGCCAAGATTGAAGTCTCCCATAAGGATAGTTTTAGAAGACAGTGTGCCATGAGTGTGCTATGAGCATTGAGACAGTGAAGGAGGGTCTCTTCAAAGGTCATAGATGGGCCTGGGAAACGGGAGATGGTGTGAAAAGTGATGGAGTTGGAGTCAGTAATTCTTTATTTCATGGATAGTATGTCAATGTTGCTTGGGTGGGAAGTGTTCAATTGTTTTATGGGTAAGTTGTCCTTAGCGATCAGTGCTGCTCCCCCTCCTTTGGCATTCGTTCATGGTATATGGTATAGCCGGGTGGGAGGGTGATAGACAGGGCATGGCCAGAGGCTGCATGAAGCCATGTTTCGGTAATAGCCAAGATGTCTAGGTTGCTAATGGTAATGAGGTCGTAGATATCTGTGGCATGTGCTGGAATGGATCTAGCAGTGATTAGGGCACATTGTAGGGGGTTGGAGTCGGTAGGTTTGCATGGGACTTTGGATGTATTTTTTTTTGTGTCCTTCCATTTTCTGTCGGAGGTAGTGCTGCGATCCCTGAGACGAACATTTCTTAATGACGTGTTGGATGTTGTGGTAGTGGGGCTAAGGCTAGGGGTGGTTGAATAGGCATGGCAACATTCTCCTAGACAAGTGTTTCTAGTGGAGGTTTTTTGTGGGTATATTTTACTGGCAGTAGAGTTGATGCCTTGAATAATGGAGGGCCCAGATGGTGGGGGTAAGCGGCATATCAGTGTCTGAAGTGGATGATGTCAAGGACCTATTGTGTTTGCAGATAGTTTGTTTGATGGGGGAATGTTTTGATTTCTTCAATTCGTGACTTGGTTGATGGCTTCAAGGATAGTAGAAACCAAGTAGGTTTTGTTAGCAATATGGCTGCCTGAGGGTTTGCAGAGTTGGAGAGCTTTGGTGATTGTCTGTGAATAGGGTGTTTGCCAAATGGGAGGATGGTGCTTGCAATGGGAGCCAGGATGGAGGCTCTGCAAGGTCAGGACCTAGCGGTGGCCTGGTGGAGGTGAAGCTAAGGGGCAGAGGAATGACATCAGGCGAGGGGCAAGCGTGGCAGGGGTAGATTCTGATTGGGGGGCTGTGCTCACTGATCTCACGGAAGAGAGAGACGCAGTGCACAGAGCAATGGCACGCTTTACCTTGCAAAGTTGGGTAGGTCAAGTAGTTCAGATCGGTGTTCCCAGTTTCAGTCTTTGGAGAATTATGATGTGATAGTTCCATGGGGGCAGCGTCTGGCAGCCCGATCCGGCACGGACAGGCCAAGACAGGCATCAAGGACCCTAAGCGCGGCCCATCAGTGTGGACAGGCTGCACCTGCCGGCTTATTGCTGGTGCTGATTTAAATACATTTTTAAAGTTTTAGTATTATTGCTTTACTAAATTTTATTGTCTTGGTAGTAGGCCCAGATATAGTAAGGTACTGCATGGGGCAGAGGGGTCTTTCATTTTGAAATGGACAAATCACTGTGGCAATTGATTGCTATACATTTACAAGGCATTGCTAAAGACACGTGAAGACTTTGCAGCCTGGATCTGCAGGAGAATGAACGATCGGGAAACGTTCTCCCATCTGCAGCGTTCTTCTGATGCTGCATGAACTGCCAGCACATTTCTGATCAGCTCCAAAATAACCTGGTTGTTTGGACTGTGGTGTCGTGTTGGGTGTCGTGTTGGGGGAAAATGTCCCCCCCTTGCACTTTCCCCCTTGCACCGACGGTCAGTACGCTACTGCTCGTGAAGTTTTCAAAGCATCTCAAGGCCTTGTAGAGCCATTAAAACTTGAATGTTCACATGTATTTATGTGTTGTAGTTTTGTAAGCTCTCAGCCACATTGCTGTGCCGTCAAAGTTCAGGAAAAGTGAGTGAATAGCTCATCTTCACAAGCTTTGGAAGCAATCGGATCAGCAATCGGATCAGTAAAGTAAGAGGGAAACAGGATACGAGCAGCAATACAGATGAGTGCAAATGAGCAGGTGACAAAAGTGCAAGACAGAACAGCCAATTATTCATATAACAGAAAACAATTGAGTTATGGCTAGCGAGTTCAAACAAGCTGCCAATAAGGGCAGACATTTCTTTAGGAATGAAAGGAGTGGACACCTTGCATTCTATTTCAGTGAGATCTCTGTAGCCCATTGTCAGGAGGAGATCAGGGGACAAGTTCAAAAGCCTTGCTGGTTCCTGACTTATGACAAAAAAAGCTCCAACATATAAATCAGAACTGCCAGTGTCAGCTGTGGGTCTTTTACTCTCAGATGAAAGGGTTGTACATAAATAGGAGCCGTGTCCAGTCAACATGTGCACTAAATATGTCAGGGACAAGAGTACTTCTTTTCAATAAACCAGGATATTAAGGGGGTAATTCATAGAATCCAGCGCACAAATGGCGCATGCGGCTGGCGCACAGTGTGCGTGTCCGAATCCTTGCGCCAGCCGCGTGCGCTAAAATCCATTTCCGCGCACAGCGTATTCATGGATTCCAGCCACCAAAACCAGCCGTGGCCACAGTGGCGCAGCGACCCTGCAGCAGCGCCAGTTACGCCCCCAGGAACGCCTCTCGCGCAGGGAAAAGCCATCAATATACCCAATCCAGCGCAAAGGGCTGCGCTAACCCTGTACCAGCACAGCAAGCGGGCTACGTGTATCACTGGGCTGCGCGGGAAGTACCTCACGCGATTCCATCAGGGTACGTGTATTTTGGGGTGCCCGTGAAGTTCTACACGTGATATCAGCAGGGTACGTGTATTTCAGGGTGCAGGGGAAGTTACACACGCGATTTCCGCAGGGTACGTGTATTTCAGGGGTGCGCGTGAAGTTCTACACGCGATTGGGCTGCGTGCGTGTATTTCAGGGGTGCGCGGGAAGTTCCACACGCGATTGGCCTGGGCGCGTGTATTTCAGGGGTGCGCGGGAAGTGCCACACACGATTGGCCTGGGCGCGCGTATTTCAGGGGTGCGCGGGAAGTTCCACACGCGATTGCCCTGGGCACCCTCCACCAGGCCCCCACCCATGTCTCCCACCACCCCCACCCCCAGCATTGCGGGGCACCTGCCAGCAGGCCCCCACCCATGTCCAACTCATGTCCCCTTGCACCCCCACCCCCAGAATTGCGGGGCACCTGCCAGCAGGCCCCCACCCATGTCCAACTCATGTTCCCCACCCCCCTACCCCCCGGCAGTGCAGGGGCACCCTCCACCAGGCCCTCGCCCATGTCCCATCCATGCCCCCCTTCACCTGGGTCCCAACAATCCCCAATCATGTCCGTAATGGCCATCCACCCCTGCCAAAAGGCCCAACCAACTATCACATCCACCCACATATCAAAGGCAATTACATGTTACACACCCAATGTAAATAATGCAAATGAACACATGTCTGTCACACACAATGGCTGCAAGTGGATGTTAAAACACCCAACATGACATGCATGAAAGTAATGAGATGATACGACACATTGAAGGATGAAAATAAAAATGTATTGAAAATCAACTTGAATGGAAATGAAATGAGAAAAACCACAAAGCAAAACAACCAAAAGAAGATGAATGTCCATGAAAAAAATCCAAAAAATAAAAAAATCCATTGAAGAACTATTTACAAGATAATCCCGGGTCCATGAGCCCAACCAAATGAAACCTAACTATGACAACTAACTAAAAACTGAACTATATACAAAAATGTGGCGCATTGTCCAATCGCAACCAAATAAAAAGAAAATATCAAAGGAAACCTACCACTAACTATATAACTATATACAAAGGCAGCGGGCTAGTCCGACGGCTCACTGGTTGTTGTCATGGGCCAGGGCATCATCGAACTCCCGTTCAATGGCTTGGAGGCGGGCATGTTCCCTGGCCCCGAGGTCCCGCAGGGATAATGCAGTGTCCAGCTCCAACTCCCTGCGAAGACCCTCGAGGCACTCAGCCCGCCTCAGCACCCTCCGCATGGAGTCCTCCGCCCTGACCATTGTGAGCCGTTCCTCCTCTGCCCGCTGCCGCTCCGCACCTATCTGCTGGCCCAACCGCTCCCACACGGAAGCCACTCCCATTCCAGGGTTCTCCTGCCCTCCGGCCGATGCCTCCACGGTGACCTGTGCTGCCTCCTGCCCCTGCCCCTGCCCCTGGACTGCACCACTTGCACCAGCAGGGATGCCGCCACCAGGCCCCATTTGCGCCTCAGTGGCGGCCTCCTCCTCCTCTGTGGAAACCACCAACCTGGATGGCTCCTCACCGTCTTCCGCCGTAGCAGGCCCCTGTGGGGGCTCACCCACCCCTTCCGCTGCAGCCGTGGGGGCATCCCCGCCGCCTTGCTCCACAGCGCCGTCTCCGCCCTCTTCTTCACTAGCCGCTGCGTAGAGGGAGACATAGAACACAAGCATCAGGGTACTGTACAATGGTCCCCTAGACAGGAAGCAATAGCAGATGAGTGCCACTGTCAAAGTACACTTCCATCATGTCCCTCCACAACACATGTGTGAGTCCAGGCAAAACACACACAGTGACAGTCATGGTGCATGCCATGGACATTTCCATACATGTCCAATGGACTCACGAAACATACAATGTAATGGTACTCACATGCATCATGGGTCATGCCTATCACATGCACACACTTCACCTCAATCACATCCATCTGGCCCCGTACACCCCAATCACAGTGGATACAAGGATGACTAGGCTGCATCAGTGAATCTGTACATTGTCACAGACATGTGTCATGCATCCATGGCATTCACAAGTCACAGACACGCAGGTCAGGCACACAGACATGGATACCATATATGTACCTGGCATCAGCACCCATCCCTCACCCCCACCCCCACCCATGTCCAGGAACAGAGACTGCCATGCTCTCATGTGTACAATCTGCATAGGGCTCCCCATGTCGCATTTAAACACATGCAACGACCGTGTGGTTCACACATTACTGGTCGCACATGCATTACCATGATGTCCCTGCACACATACATGCGTACATGGCCTATGTCACACATACAGGCAAGTATCAGACAACCAGCACACTGCAACATGCCCTGTCTCACACAGCAATGCTTGGCCACTTACCGCTCAACTCCAGACGGGTCTCCCTCTCAAGGACCTGGGCGTGGAGCGCTGGGTGTACGCGTTCCAGGACCCTCATCTGGATGGAACTCATGCGGCCCCGGCCCCCCTCCACGAGGCGCCGGGCCTTTATGAGGGTCCTGGTCCTCAAGTCTTCCCAGCGCTTCTTGACCTTCTGGATGGTGCGGGTTGCCACCCCCTCCGCGTTGATGGCAACCACACAGTCGGCCCAGATCCTCTCCCGTCCTTCCTTGTTGGCGCGGGACGATCTGAAGAGGGCATCATACTGCCCCAGGACTTGCTCCACCAGGACACCAACTTCGGTGGCAGTGAAGCTGGTGCCCCTCTGCCCCTCTGGCCGGGGGTTGCCACTGGTGCCAGATGTGGATGTGCCCGACATGGCCCCAGGGGCAGGAGCGGGTGGGCAACTGGGTCCTGGGGCTGGGCTGTGGAGCGATGTTATCTGAGTCGGGAGTCTTCTGTTCCAGCAGGGGTGGACACAGCAACTTGACCCCTGCAGATGGCTGATGTGCAGGCACCAAATGGCAGGGCACGGTGGCAGCATGCAGGCAGGCAGGCAGCAGCAGATGGCACGTGGGAGGCTGCTCGGGGCACTGGGGGGCAGTAATTCGGCCTTCTGGGCAGGAGCGTGGTCTTCCGTGTGTTTTCGCGTGGCCAGCTTGATACGGAGTGATTTGGCACGTGAAAATCCTGCACGTCAGCGTGAAATTCGAGGAAAGGCCCTTAGCGCGTAAGCGCGTCAGCACGCGTACGCGATTTCATTGGACCAAAGGCCCTTACAGCGTAAGCGCGTCTGTGACGTTTTGCGCATGGGCGTTGCCCTGGCAGGGCTTGGAGATCCTGCGTGCCTTTATGTTCTGTACGTGCTTTTCGTGCGGTGCGTGTGTTTTCCATCCGTTGGTGTTCACACGCTATTACTTCACAGCGGGTGTTGGCTACGCGTTCTTCTACACGCAAGGCAGACGGTGAGTGGTACCCCGCTGAAAAAGTTCACGCGAACCCCTGAAATACACGTAGCCCGCTCCCCCAGGCCCGATCGCGTGAAGAAGTTCACGCGAACCCCTGAAATACACGTAGCCCGCTCCCCCAGGCCCGATCGCGTGAAAATGTTCACGCGAACCCCTGAAATACACATAGCCCGCTCCCCCAGGCCCGATTGCGTGAAGAAGTTCACGCGAACCCCTGAAATACACGTAGCTCGCTCCCCCAGGCCCGATCTCGTGAAGTTCACGCGAACCCCTGAAATACACGTAGCCCGCTCCCCCAGGCCCGATCGCGTGAAAATGTTCACGCAAACCCCTGAAATACACGTAGCCCGCTCCCCCAGGCCCGATCGCGTGAAGAAGTTCACGCGAACCCCTGAAATACACGTAGCCCGCTCCCCCAGGCCCGATCGCGTGAAGAAGTTCACGCGAACCCCTGAAATACACGTAGCCCGCTCCCCCAAGCCCGATCGCGTGAAAATGTTCACGCGAACCCCTGAAATACACGTAGCCCACTCCCCCAGGCCCGATCGCGTGTGTGACTTCCCGCGAACCCCCGGAATACACGTACCCCGCTCAATCGCGTGTGTAACTTCCCGCGCAACCCCGAAATACACGTGCCCCGCTCGCACAGGCACAATTGCTGTATGTTGCCACTTTTGTAATGCGCAGGGACGCTACCGCCTGCCTTCGTGTGGCGGACGTGTTTCGGCTTGGGCGTGTCTTTCGCTGTGCGTGGCTTTGCCCTATTCGATTCCATGAATACGTGTGGTTCGGGTGTGTGTGGGCGTTCCGTCTGCTTCCCTGCAGTACATCCCCAGTTACACCCTTGTTTTCGCGAGTTGTTCCCCATTCCGCGTGTTACGCTCCGTGTTCCACCCACTTTCTAGTGTATGCGCCGAGGTTGTGCGCTTTCACTGTGCGCGTCGCGCACGTCTTTCGGGATGTTGCAGTGACGTGTGCGCCATGCACGGGTTTGGCGCACATCCCGAGGAAAACACGAGCAGGGACTTCCATGAATCGCACGCGTGCGCGTGCGCCTGTTTTTTTGCGCTTGCGCCTGCTTGCGCCTGCTTGCGCCTGCTTGCGCAAAGATTTTCGGCGCACGTTTGTTCCATGAATCGGCCCCTAAGAGAGGGGGATGGTAGAACATAAAAATAAAATAATAGCTTTGCACATGATGTTTCAAAAGACATTAGTGTTCAAATGAGAGGAACAGGAAAAGTAGCAAGGAGAATGAAGGTAACGAGAAGAGAAGACATTATACAAGGGAAAAATAACATATTAGTGCTTTAACATAAATAAAGACCAACATGCACAGTACAGACAAAGGAGAACCGAAGGAAATATAATACTTTAGAGAAGGGAAAGGAAAAACAACATTTAGTATGCAAGAGATGTGAAGGACAGGTAAGAAAAGTATACGCACCAGAAGAAAAAAAAAACAGAATAACTCTAGAGATGTGAAGAGCATTTGAAAATAAATGTTTTGGGGAATCATCACCAAGTAGACAAGTGACAATGTGATAAGGATTGTGATTGTTGAGTTGATGATAGGGAGCCCCACAAAGTTAAATGTCAATGAAGGTCACTAAAGAGAGGGATAACTAAGGTGAGTAAAGGTATTCCTGTGAGAGTACATACTGATCTCAGTGGCGTAACACAAAATATGAGGGCCCCACTAAAAGCTGTGCTGAGGGCCCTTCCCCACTGCCACTGCCCTTCCTGATGGGCATGGGCAGCATGGGGCCCCCCACACCGCTGCAGCTGCTGGCCCCCCTTTACGCCAGTGACTGAGCTGGAAAGTGGTATAATTAAGGAAGGAGTCGGGTACTGCGTGCGCCAAGGAATTGTTGGCAACGTCTGACATTAATAGAAAGCAGGCGCCAAATGGGAGACTTTTGAGTGCAAAAATCCAATATGTCCTTGTCCCTGACAGCTAGAGCCACACAGGGAACCCGGCCGAACAAGAGAGGCGGAGGCCTCGCAGTCATCCACAAGACCTTGCCGCCCTGCACCAGACCTGACGTCATCAACTTTGGCTCCTTCAAAGTCTTCTTCTGCCACTTTCTGCTCTCCCCGATGGACACAGTCTCCTTACATCTCATCTATAGACCACCCAGACCTAAAACCTCCTTCATCAGAGTCTTCACCGACCTGGTCACCACCATATCCCTCACATACGCCAATAAAATATTCATAGGCGACTTTAACCTCCCAGGCAACAAAGCCAACAAACTGATGAAGGAAGCTTTCCTCAGCCTTCTTGACACCCTCAGCTTCATTCATGAAGCGAAAGACCCAATGTACGAGAAAGGTATCATCCTCGACATAATCATCATCACAGTGCCTTCCCTCCATTAAAGCGCTCCCCTCCCACTAACTGGTCTAACCACATGGCCATGCCTTTCAAAATCCTTCACATCACCCCAGTCAAGCACTCCCAGCATAAACACAGCAGACAAACCTTCTGGTCCCTCAAGAACATCATTATGGAAGCCCTCACGGAAGACCTTGCCAACCTCCACATCACAGGGACTGAACAACCTCAACTGAACTGTGACTGTCTACTGGAAGCACTCAATGCTGCCCTCTCAGCCTCCATCAACTGACACACGCATCTGAAACTACTCACCTGCAAACAGAAACCATCAGCACCCTGGTGCATGCAAGAACTCAACCTCAGCAAATAGTAATCAGGAAAAAACCCACTGACAACTAAACAACACAGTCAAGGTATCCTACTATCAGAACACCATAGCAGAAGCCAACAACAAAAGCACTGCGTCAACCACCTACCTGACCCTGCCATACCACACTTCATTGCAATATCTGCTGCCATCAACACCTTCTTCATCTACAAAATTATCACCTAGACACCAGTTCTGAATCTATAGACCCACTTCACATCCCTCCTTGCAAAATCTCCACACCGTGGACACCATTCAAGACACTCTGCACAGAGGACCTGGCAGAACCCCTGACCTCCCTCAAAGCCACATTGTATACAGACAATATGCTCCCAGCATTCCTCCCGAATGCTCCCTGCAGAAGCTCTCCTTCCCTACCTGGAGATCATCAACAGCTCCCTCACTCAAGACACCTTCCCATCTGCCCTAAAGACACTACAAGTCCTCCCTCTACTAAACAAATCCACCCTGGATTCAAACAACCTAGGTAGCTATCACCCCATCAACTGTATTCCCTTCTTAGGTAAGGTCTTTGAGAAATCAGTAGCCATGCAACTGCAGCAACAAATTGACATCAACAATCTCCTTCAACATCCCAATCTGGGTTCACACCTAGATGCAGCACAGAGACAGCAACCATACTGGTGGTCGATATCGCCCTCAACATCCTTGATGATGGCCACCTCTGCCTACTGGTTGTACTAGACTGTTTGGTCCCTTTCGACACACTAGGCCACCAGGCGCTCACAGACACTATACATCTGTGCATGGGGATCAGCAATCTTGTCCTACGCTGGATCAAGTCATACCTCACCAACCGCCAGCAGTTTCTTCAGATGGACTCCTCTAGATCTCCAATGCTACCCATCACCTCTGGAGTCACACAGGGTTCTGTCCTCTCATTCAGTGATGTTCAATCTATTCATGGAACCAAAGGAAGCTGTCCTAGCCACACACAACATCAATATGCAGCAATACGCCAACGAAACACAGCTATATCTCAAACCCTCCAAGACCGAATTCCTACTCCTCACCAACAGCATTGAACACCCAGACATACAGACCTGGCTACCAACCATGAATGTTTAGGGCTTCACACCTGAGCTCACATCCTGTGCCAAGTCCCTCGGGTTCCACATCGACAAACACTTGTCCTTCAAGACACATAGCTAAGAAAACTCAAACAGTTTGGTATCAGCTCTCCCTCCTGCGAAAAGTCAAGCTCTTCCTTCAGTCGCTATTCCTTGTCTCCATGAGAAAAGTCATATACGTGACTGCACACCTCATCAAGGGTCTACACAGATACAACCACATCATCCCGGCCCCCATCAAACTTCATTTGCTCGCACGACACACACAAATCACCTTCAATTCTTGCTGCAATTCTCCCTCAAGTTAACCAGCTATCTCGCCGAGAAACTCAGCCTCTCCAGTGGACAGCACACCACCAGAAGTTAGGACACATGCAGACTTGAAATCCACCACTGTGAAAAGGAAAGGGCCGGAAATCAAGCCTTCTCTGCCTATGCCCCAAGACAATGGAACCTACTCCTCGTCAGCATCAGACATGTCCCCATTCTCCTACAATTCATAAAAGAGCTCAAGATCCACCTTTTCAAGGACTCTCTCCTCTTCAATGCCTAGGCCTACTGCACCACCTGACTTGCTATACACAGTCTGCCCTTCTCCTCCCCGCCACCTTGTACAGCTGTACCCATCCTAAGTATCCTAATCCCTGCTGTATATCTGTTCTGTTGTTTTCTCTGAAAAGCACACTATTATGCATCTGTACTGTTGTATACCTCTGTAAAGTGCTCGATTGCTTCTCGAAGCCAGGTCTGCGCTCAATAAATATAATAATAATAATAATAATAATAATAATAATAATAATAATAATAATAATAATAATAATAACACATATAAAAAGATATTACGAAAGATGATTGAACAGAATGGGCAGCAAAGTTGTATGAAGTGTGCAAATGCCCATTTCTTCCATTTCCTAAATTCAATATTCTTCCACAAGCATTAGTGCAGGGAATTGGAGAGGCAGCTGCGAGTAGAAACCATCCAGCAACAATCTTACCAAGAAGACACAGAATTAGATGCATAGCTTGTAGCGCAAGATCACCATACTCTAGTGGTTGTGTGTTTGAATGCCTATTCGATATAGTGTCCAATTGCTTTAGCTTGGGGAGGGGGAGGGATTGAGAGGAGCTGGGCATTAATTGCTTTCATAAGAGGCCCTCTCAAGGTTGTTGTTCAATGATCTTTGCAAACGCAACCCTATCATCTGACGGTCTGGCATGGGATGCAGAAACAAACTTTGAAGAATCTCTGAGTTGAGTGAGGAGTGGTTTTAGGTGGAGGGCAAACTTCCTGACTCCTGTACCTCGATATCCTTGGCCATGAGTCACAGAGCAGGAGAGATCAGAATAAGAGCTCTGATGCGAAAGAACACCATCATTAAGCATTTTAAATCCACAGTATGAAGTTTGCAGTGTGGGTTCATGCAACTGAAATTGAAATTAAATGAAACCTAAAAATTTTGCAATTTTATCCTAAAATATTCTCTTAGCCTAGCTTAATTCCTGGTATGTTTAAGTTGTGCTTGCACAGCGCAAACACGCTTGCTTATGTAGGTGCATAGGTAGAGCAGGCGCAATTGGTGTGCTTATAAAAAGTGTGTTTCTTGTGATTGACTTTTGTTCAGTGACTTTCAATGCCGCTCTCAACACAAACCCAATGTCAGGACACCTGTCTCTCTGTTTCTTGTTACTAGGCACAGGCATCAGTACCCAACAGAATAAAAGGGTACTCCAAATCAAAAGAAATGGTGTCAACAAAATACACAAAATATATATAGGTGGTTAGAACCCCGAACAGCCACAGCCCTTGTTACAGAAAGAACATTGTCACAGGATAAGGTGTTCTCTAAATGAACTGCTTCTCCACCATAGCCACAAATAGAGCCTGCCTCGAAGCTCTTCCATATCACCCACCATTTGTCTCACCTTCTACACAGCTGCCTATTAATATACTCCATGACACACTAGCCCCGTAATTCCATTGGAGCCCTTCCTTTGTAAGGCTGTTAAACTATAAAGGAAGGTATATGTATTACTTCATCTGGTTTTTCACTTTGCAGCTTAAGAGGACAATTATTGCAACACAGGATCTACAGATTTTCATCTTCCCAAGGTCTGCAGGTTGGTTCCTTCTGAACACACATATTTTGCTAATTCAGTTGCAATGATATTCTCCACTTCACAACATTCATGAATTATTTTGCTGCCTGAACTCTGTAGCAATGCATACTCATTTGAACTATCCTGAACCCATCTTTTGCCCAAGCTGAATTTTTGCTGACCATAACATTGAATTCCTCACCAACTTTCATAGTTTCCCCCATTGATTTTAGTAAACTCTAATGGCAATGTGGAGACGTGAGTAGGTTCGGCTTCATCTAGTTTAACAAACTGGACCTCAGAGGAACACTGCTCTCTACAGCTGTTTCCCAACTGAAACTCTGTGTGACATTTCCCTAATGTTAGGGCTCTGTCCTCAGTTTATGCTTCAAACCACTTTCGTTTTCTATTATCACATATGTAAATGCATTTTGCGCACACACACATCACACACACACTCTTTCATGCATGCATGCATCCCAGCTTCTTAATCTACTAAAGGCACCCCTTAGATAACAATGGGCAAGTAATCTAACATGTAATGATCTGCAAACTGGCTTGCCATCTGACTTTTCTATTAGACATCTCTCAGTATTAGCATGCTGATGCAACACACCAGTCACCTCGCTGGAATCCTTGATTCCTATTACCCATAATCGTGTTCTTCATTGTACCCAATTACCTCTCATGCTGTGTCATTCACATGTCTACTTTACCCAAAATCCCTTTTGACAGTTCATCAGTATTTAACAAAAAGTCATTCTCTTTGTTTCAGCGACTTTTACTGGCAGATTAATTACGGATTACCTTGCTCTACCTTCCTTGGTCTCTTCACATGTACCATATTTCCAACTTCTGTTGCCACATCCTAAAATGGTTTTGTTCCATGAAAATATCCCTTGGATCTTGCAATAACATTGTGCTCCAGCACCTACAGATTATTGATATTCTGAACAAATCCTTTCTTCCTATGTACATCTTTCATTTATACTGAATGCAACAGGCAATTGATGCTACTTTTGTATGGTTTGGTATGGTATTGTTTATTTATAAAGCACCTATACACAGGATGGTGTTTCAAAGCACTCAAGGAAGGGTGAGAAAATGCAAAAAAACAACAGTCACTTAGAGCCCTTGAAATTCAGAGACCATAATAGTCTGCACAGGACAGAGTAAGAGCATACAAATACATTTAATAGTTTGAGATACAACAAATAGTCCTGATGCCGATTCTGCAGTGTTACCACTGCAATTAAGGGGTGAAGACAAGGGAGAACAGATAGACAATCTTCCGGTGTAGTGCGTACGGATCGTGCAAGTGTACAGACGGTCACAGGCGGGGGAGGACCAAGTGCAAAGAGAGCCAATCTCTTGGGTTATTTCTCAAGTGCGGTGAGTGTGGGTAGGGTGTAGGGCCTGTAGTATAATTTAACGTGTTTTGGAGTGCAGCACCACTGCACGGGATCACATTATTGCTGATTAGTGATAATACCACATGTTATTGTGAATACACCATGGAAACATGGTCTCACTAATGTAAATACATTAGTGATAATACCACGTTATTGTGAATACTCCATGGAAACATAGTCTCACTAATGTAAATAAATTAGTGATAACAGCCATAGGCAGCACTCTATGTGAAAATTGTGGTATCCATAAAATGTAGGCCCAAGGTCTCTCTAGTGATCACACGAACAGACCAAGCAATAAGAAGGGGGTTTTGTATATTGAGGACCACAAGTAGAACAGAAAATCATGCTCATCACTATACCACAACAAAATGTATACCAACCAAATGTATCTGTGTACTGAAATAATGCATAGCTACTATACCTTTATAATACCAAACCCAATCTAAATGCAAGGAGTGATTATTGCTAAATTATTTTTGTTTTTGGCGGTAAGAAAATACCGCTGGGCCCTAAATCTACACAAAATACCCTACATATTTATGGTGCTTTGCAGGCCGGATCATAGAGCACCTACTGGGCTTGGCAAGTGTGTCTCACACTGCCATCTGTACATTAAAGGGAACCCATTTCATAATAACAGTGTGTCACTAAAAACGAATTTCAGAATGTCTCAAATGGAAGCCACATTCCCAGAGTTAGTGCAATATTTAGAGGCAAAATGATTTGCACATGGGACCTGGTCATCGAATAGTACCTCAGAATGGCATGACCGCATTCATGGTGAGGTGCAGAAAGAAAAACTAGACAATATTTTTGCAGAAGGCAGCATAATTCAGGTCTGCCTTCTAAGGTTATTAAATGCAGCTGATAAACATGCAGAGAAAGATTGTTTGATACAGCTATGCGCCAAGATCTGGTTTATTTTGAATAGGTCCCTGCGAATGCAGGAAAATGATACCCAGCTAGTTAACAGGTTAAAGACTGACTTAGATGGGGCAAGTAAGAAAGAGGAAATGCTAATAGCAGAATTAGAAGGATGTCAGAAAGATATGCAGTTAAACTGCAGAGATTTTGATATTCAATTGTCCAAAAGCAAGAAACAGTTTGAAGACAGTGAACAAGAATTGGTACACTCAAAAGCATTGGTGGACCACATTAGACAAGATAAAGATGAGATGGTTTCAGAAATGCAAGTTTTACAAAAAGAACATTTTGAAAAAGAAAGTGATCTCCAAAATGCAGAACAAGAAATGGTTAAAATGCTTCAAGAAAGGGACAAGAGAAATAAATAATTTAATGAATGCCAAATGCAAATGTGCGACATGCAGGAAGTAATTAATAAAATGAGTGATGAAAACAACTATTTGCAAAACGAAGCAGACAGGCTCCATAAAAAGTGTAAGGACATGGAACAGCAAATGTGCATTCCCAGGTCCCAGGAGAGGCGGCAGGGCACCACATTCAATGGAGTTGAGGTGAATTCTATTTCTACCCAACGAGCTAGTGCCCCAGTGAATGGGCCGGTGACTGAACTTGGTTGCAGCGCCCTTGGGGGATTTGATACTCCCATTGGGGGCCGCCACCAATCCCATACACCTGGAACCAGGGTTGAGTCACCAAGTAGTGCAATTCCATGCATTGCAACAAGTAGCCCCATAAAGATAATGAAATCCATTAAAGCCCTAATCAAACCATTTAAAAAGGGAGGGGAATGCTGCATAGAGAATCACTTAGAAGTGGTTCATGACATTTTTAAAGCCCTCCAGATACCTAAGGAACAGTACAGGCAATATTTTCATTTAACTTTAGATGCTCCGATGGCCAGTATCATAGGAGGATTGAATAAACAGCAGAATATGACATGGGCAGAGTTTGAAAAAGAGATTAGGCGTCATTTTTCTCCTTTCCAGTCATTGCAGGAGGCAAAGGAAGTCGCTTACACAATCAGTGCTGGGCCTAATACATCCCCTCAGCAGTTTTTACAAGACTTAAAAAGAGCATTTTCTCGCTTTGATGTATCTTTTGACCCCAATTCCAATGAGTTTAAAACAGCCTACTTCTATGGGCTACAGAAAGACATCATATCCCAATTGGTGCATTTGTCTGCTTGAATGAATCCATAAAACAGCAAGGCCTGGAATATGAATACATTCCATTGGTAGATATTGGTGAAGGGTCTGTAAAAATATGGTGAATAATAAAGGTTGTCAATATATTCATTAAGAGGAAAACTCCCCATTAGGAATGGCCATACAAAAATCACATTACACAGCAGATCTAAATAACATGGTGATTGGAAATATCATGAAAGTATGTAGATGCCAAGGGTGAGTTGCCAGAACACCTGGATTATCAGCCCAAAGGAATATTTAGAATTCATTCTGTGTACCCGTATGATTCAAGTGAGACAGTGGCCTGTCATCAAGAGGATTGCATAACATTTAACTTAAATGAAAAGTAAATAGAAAATCAGACCATTGAAGTGGAAGCTGATATACCAAAACATTTAAAAGTGGCGGCTTTACAGAGAGACACAGCCACACAGTTAGAGGAAAGCACCGAGATTCCCCTACCAGAACATTTTCCAGAATTCTCCAAAATGGTAGAGGAGCAGATTTTATCAGCGGATGCATGTGACAACGATGAGGATAGAAATGAACTGAGGAAGATATTTATGGATTTTAAAGATGTATTTGCAAAAGATGCTTATGATTGCGGTCTAACTGATTTACATGTGGCCACGCTACCGGAAGGGTGTAGCAGAAGCCCAGTATTTGTGCGCCAGTATAGATTACCATTGGCATGTTTAGAGTCATTGGCAGAGATTATTAAAATTTTGGAGTCGCGGGGAATCATCAGGCCCATTCATAGCACATCCAACCCACCTATTTTAGGTGTGTTAAAGCCAAATGGTCAATGGCGGCTATGTGCAGATTTGAGGGAGTTAAATAAAAGAGTGCCAGTATCCAGATGGCCACTGCCATTCATTGATCAGGGTCTAGCTCAGATACATGGTTCAAAAGTGTTTACCACGTTAGATCTCACCTCTGGATATTTGCTGCGTGCCATTGGCAGCGTAGATACAGAATTTATTTTAATTTTCATTTGATAAGACTCAATACGCATGGGTTAGCGTTCCATTTGGGTATGTCAATAGTGGGAGTGAATTTGGAATATTTTTGAGAAAGGCCATGCCTGATGCAGCTTAAAGAGGTACCATAGTTTATGTGGATGAGGTACTGATAAAAAATGAAAGCTTGAAAAACCATTTTGATGAAATAAGACATGTTCTTGGCCAATTGCAGAAAGCAGGCGCCAAAGTATCTTTACAAAAGGCACAATGGTGCAAGAAAAAGGTGAATTTTCTAGGCCATGAAGTGACCGAACATTGATTAAACCCACAAAAGAAGAAAGTGGAGGCTATAGAAAAACTAAAAGACCCTAAAAATGTGAAAGGGGTAAAAAGTTTATTAGGAATGACAGGCTATAACAGGAAGTTCATTGAAAATTATGCTGAAATTACTCAACCATTAACTAAGCTGTTAAAGCTGAATACACCCTGGAAATGGGAAACAGAGCAGTCTGAGGCAGTGGCTAAATTAAAGGAATGTCTTATGAAGGCACCATGTTTGGCATACCCCATAAAGGATAGGGATTTCTTTATAGAAATAGGTTTCTATGAACAGTGTATGTCAGCAGTGCTATCACAAAAACATGATTTGAATCACAAAACCATTGCCTATGCAAGTAAGGCGTTTTACCAAGTTGAAATTAAATTCAGTGAATGTGAAAAGGCCCTCTTGATCACTGTGTGGGCGCTACAGCATTTCCGCTCCATTGTTCAGGGAGAAAAGGTAATTATTGAGACCAATCATCAACCATTGCAGTTTTTAGAGAGTAAAAGAATCAGGTCAGGTAACCTAGCACAGTCCAGAATCACTTCATGGACGCTAGCATTACAAGGTTTTCCTGTAGAAGTGAGATATGGCCAAAATAAAAAAAGCCCAGTTACTCAGGGTTTAGCAGATCTACATGACTGTGCAGCTGAACATGTATCAAACGAAGTAGAAGTGGAATCTAGTTTACAGGATTTTGGGCAATCACCACACAAAGCTTTTGATGAAAAGACATACAAGGATTTGCCAACTGTATATGTTGATGATTGGGCTTTTCAAATTGAAAATGACAGTAATAAACAATTAGTGTCAGGAATAGGAAATGTCTGGATGAAATGTGAAGGTGTCACCAGAATAGGGATGAGAATTGGAGCTGGGAGCAGTCAAGTAGTGGAATTGGCAGCCATTTATAAAGCAATTGCTACTGCAGTTGATAATAAATTTAGTGAAATTGTCCTGGTGACTGATTCTGACTATGCATGAAATAGCTTTGTGGAATATTTACCTGTCTGGAAAGCGAGAGGCATGATTACATACAACAAAAAGCCACTTAAACATGGACAAATGATACAAGCCATAGACAAATTGGTGTCAGAGAATGATTTAGCAATATACTGGAGGAACATTTGTAGGCATTTAAAAACTCCAGGAGAGGATAAAGAGGGGAATGATAAGGCAGATCACCTGGCTAAAATTGAGGCTGTGATGGGAGAATTGCTACCTATTGAACATTTGCTTGGTGAAATACAAATTGATGCAGTAACACGTTCTAAAGCATCAAAGGAGGTAGATCAACCAGTAGTACAATGGAGTTATGATACACCAGATCAAGATCTGATTGAGGCACAAAAGGATGATCGGATTTTGGGAATCTATTATAATCATTTGATAGATCCTGAACAAAACCCTTTAACAGAAAATTATTGTATAGGAAAAGAAGAGTTGAGGGTGCTATTAAAGAATAAAAAACACATTAAACTACAGGATGGACTCATGATCAGAGAGTCCATAACAGGACAGATACAGTGGGTGGTACCCCTTTCATTCAGAGGGTTAATGCTACACCATGCACATGATGCAATAACTGCAGGCCACAGAGGTTCACACAAATCATTGGAAATACTAACAGATTATGCTTACTGGCCACATATGTCCCAAGATTTGGAATTATATACTAGATGATGTCTAGAATGTGCCCAATTTAAACCTCCTTCACCAATGCATAGAGCTCCATTAATGAAAAGAGGCTTAACTCTTCCATGGTCAGATTTGCAAATAGTCTATGTAGGGCCTGTAAAGAGGTCAAGCAAGGGGAACCGTTATATTTTGAGTGTGGTGTGTTTGATGTCGAAATGGATTGAGTGTATTCCTGCACCAGATTTTAGTGTGCAAACAGCAGCTACATTACTGGTGAATCATTTGTTTTCAAGGTTTGGATTGCCACAAAGAATAGAATCAGACAGAGGAAGTCATTTCACAAGTGCTCTAATGAGTACGGTATGGCAAATACTGGGTGTGAAAAGAAAATTACATATTGCATATCGGGCGGCTTCTTCTGGTGGAGTTGAACGCTGCAATAGGTCTGCTGTGGACATATTAAAGAAATTTGTGGCAGAAGCAGGTTCCGGCTGGGATTTACGTTTACCTTTGGTTTTAATGGCAATCAGATCAACTCCTGGCAAAGCAACAGGTGTTAGCCCCCATGAGGTTTTGACAGGTAGGAAAATGGTGTTACCACAACACCTGCTATACAGAACACATGAGCAGACACTTGTGAGAGCATCCACAGTTCATGAATACATTGATGAACTGAGGAGGCATTTACAACATGCATTTGCTTTTGTACAGCAAAATCTAGAAAGAGCTGCTGACAGTGCAAAGTCATATTATGATAGTGAAATAATATTGTGTGGGCGATCAGGTGTATAAATTTCATTTTGGAAAAGGTAAACAGAAAAATTCCAAATTTCTAGCAGCCTGGCAGAGGCCATTTCGAATTATAGATAAGGTCTCTCCTGTGGTTTATAAAATTTTGAAAACTGAAGGTGAAACAGCAACAGAACAGTTTGTTCATGTAAACCAAATTAAACCCTGGCACCCCAGACACGAAATTAAAAGACGTGAGCGTGTAGAAACAGATAAAGTCCCTTGAATACATAAAAGAAGGTAAGGTAAAATGGTTTAGTCAGAGACCAACAGCAGAGAAATAAAATAGAGGTGATTGATTATTACATATGTATATAGGTAAAAAAATAAAAAAAAATAATGGAAGCTGAAATTAGTAGAGTTGGATTGCAAAATGAAAATGTATTAAATGTTGAATGCTCTTTTAAGTATGTTTGCTTTCTCTTTAACATGTGCTTAATTTCAGAAAGTGAGAGGAAAAGGGCGAAATGTTCGGCAAAGCAAGTTTTATTTTTGGCAAAAGGGTAAAGTTAGTATTATGCTATGTACTTAATTTGTTTTTTTTCTATTTGATTTAGACTATTGATTAACACATTTTGGCTTGGAGGTTATGGGATCGGAGGACACGGTAGACGATGGAGTCCTGGAGTTCTCTGGATGAAGATCAAATGATGCCTGCCTCCGAGTGGAGGTGAAGACAGAGTAACCGGGATGCCAAGAGAGATGACTCCTAACAAAAAGCATCCAAGAGTGCCAGGATGAAAGTGTACCCGAATGAACCAAATGATGTGACATCGCTGGTCGGGACATATCAGAGGCAGACAAATGTCCTGGAGTATGGAGTTCCATGTATTTATTATTTTAATTAATTATTTTAATCTGTTATGTTAATTCTTTATTTTAAGTATTTGTTTTATTTTATTGGTTTGTGATTGACTTCAAGTATAAAAGTGAGACACAGGACTATGGACACTTCCATTGGGAAGAAATATGTAAAATATTTTATAAGAACTGATGGACGCAGAGATGAATTTTGATGTTATGATGATTGAACAATGATTTTCAATTTTCTTTTTCGACACGTGAATATTCATTTTGTTGGATTGATACATTTTAAAAGAAGAAAGGGAGCAAATTGGGTTTCTTCCAATTGTGGCTTGGACCATGGCCAAATTCTCAGAAAATGGAGGGTATGTAGTATCATTTAGCGTGTTTTGGAGTGCAGCGCTACTGCATGGGATCATATTATTGCTGTAAGGTGGTACAGCAAGCCATGTGTTGCCAGTGTAACATATGGACAGGTATATGAAGACAGGCTATCTATGTTAAAAGAACACCACATTTGTTTTTTCTCAATTGAAATGCCTCAATTACAGGAGAAACATTAGATACTAAATTAATTAACTTAATTAACAATACTAACACGATTTTAACTCCTTAACATAATAATGTGTTCTCCATGTGCAAAATGAGGCAGGCTGAGATTCCTTTTAAACGTGTGTTCAGATTTTTTTTTTCTCTCTCTTTGCTCTGTTCACGGTCTTTGCAGGAAGCAAAATTCGAATAGCCGGAAAACAGTTAGATACAGTTGCTTACTGTAAAAGTGAGCATTTGTTGAGGAAGGAGGGTAGAATATTGTGTATTTTGATTGGTGACACGTCACCTTAGGGGCTGTTACAGATGTTTCTTGAAGCAGCTCGGGGAGAAGGAGAGGGAGAAGACATTTTGCGGAGATGCAGTGAGGTCGCCTTCGTTCTGCTGCTGTGAGGAGCAGGACCACTGACCTTCAGAGACTGGGGTTTCCTAGTCACTTGGCACCGGCTTGAGAACTGCATGTTCTCGCTGGGTGCTTTAAAGAAAGAAAAAAAAAGAACCCTGGGTCACTGCTCATAGACAACAAGCCAGGAGACTTTGACTGCTGAAAAGCTACAAATCGCTGGTAAATATACAAATGGAGTGAGATTGCTGTGACTGCCGAACAAATGATCTACTATTAGACAGGCAGTGTAGCGATAGGGAATTCTCCTGTGTTTAAATGCCACTTTATAATGTTGCCATCTAATTGACTGTTCTTTTTATTGTTGCAAAGGCAAAATGAAATGCATTGTATTTTTGCACTTGTTTCACTTCTGTTTATTCTAGAAAAGATTGCCTCGCAAAGCTGGTAATGTATTATTTTGAAATGAAACTGTTATAAATCAATAAATCACAGCCTGTGTAAAGGTTATTTTTTTTTTTTTTGCTTCTGTATTTCTCTGGTGCATTTAGCCCATATCACATAATAAAAGGGTAGGTTATTAGGTAATATATGTGCCAAACTTCCTATGCAGATGAAGTAATGTTATGAACAATTATAAATAGCTTGGTGAGTGGTTCCACTCAGGGTATGTATGTGTGTGTGGCTTCTGAGTGGGATATAATGCAATAGTCTGCTGAGCATATATGAATCAGCAGAGAGAGGCCTATGGAAACTGAGGGGGTAATTCATAGAATACAGCGCACAAGTGGCGCACGCGGCTGGCGCAAAGTGTGCGTGCGCAAATCCCTGCGCCAGCCGCGTGCGCTAAAATCCATTTCCGCGCACAGCGTATTCATGGATTCCAGCCACCAAAACCAGCCGTGGCGCACATTGGCGCAGCGACCCTGCAGCAGCGCCAGTTACGCCCCCAAGAACGCCTCTCGCGCAGGGAAAAGCCATCAAAATCCCCAATCCAGCGCAAAGGGCTGCGCTAACCCTGTACCAGCACGGCAAGCGGGCTACGTGTATCACTGGGGTGCGCGGGAAGTTCCTCACGCGATTGGCCCCGTGCGAGCAGGGTACGCGTATTTCAGGGGTGCACGGGAAGTTCCACACGTGATTTCCGCAGGGTACGTGTATTTCAGGGGTGCGCGGGAAGTTCCACACGCGATTTCAGCAGGGTACGTGTATTTCAGGGGTGCGCGGGAAGTTCCACACGCGATTGGCCCCGTGCGAGCAGGGTACGCGTATTTCAGGGGTGCGCGGGAAGTTCCACACGCGATTTCCGCAGGGTACGTGTATTTCAGGGGTGCGCGGGAATTCCACACGCGTTTTCAGCAGGGTACGTGTATTTCAGGGGTGCGCGGGAAGTTCCACACGCGATTGGCCCCGTGCGAGCAGGGTAGCGTATTTCAGGGGTGCGCGGGAAGTTCCACACGTGATTTCCGCAGGGTACGTGTATTTCAGGGGTGCGCGGGAAGTTCCACACGCGATTTCCGCAGGGTACGTGTATTCCAGGGGTGCGCGGGAAGTTCCACACGCGATTCCAACAGGGTTCGTGTATTTCAGGGGTGCGCGGGAAGTACCACACGCGATTTCATCAGGGTACGTGTATTTCGGGGTGCGGGGGAAGTGTCACACGCGACATCAGCAGGGTACGTGTATTCCAGGGGTGCGCGGGAAGTTCCACACGCGATTCCATCAAGGTACGTGTATTACAGGGGTGCACGGGAAGTTCCACACGCGATCTCATCTGGGTACATGTATTTCAGGGTGCGGGGGAAGTATCACACGCAACATCAGCAGGGTACGTGTATTCCAGGGGTGCGCGGGAAGTTCCACATGCGATTCCATCAGGGTACGTGTATTACAGGGGTGCGCGGGGAGCACCACATGTAAATTGCACGTGTGGGTCCTCCCAGGTGTTCCCTCTACACCCTCCACGGCCCCTGCAGGTGGCACACACCACAGGGGCCTACCCTGCACATGTCCTGCAGGCACCCCATCCACCATGGCCATGTCCCCCAGCCAACCCACATGTCAACTTGCACTACTGCCCACCAACGCATGTCCCCCTGCACCCCCAGCCACCAGGGGCACCCTCCACCAGGCCCCCACCCATGTCTCCCACCCCCCCACCCCCCAGCACTGCGGGGCACCTGCCAGCAGGCCCCCACCCATGTCTCCCACCCCCCCACCCCCCAGCACTGTGGGGCACCTGCCAGCAGGCCCCCACCCATGTCTCCCACCCCCCCACCCCCCAGCACTGTGGGGCACCTGCCAGCAGGTCCCCACCCATGTCTCCCACCCCCCCACCCCCCAGCAGTGCAGGGTCACCCTCCGCCAGGCCCCCACCCATGTCTCCCACCACCCCCACCCCCCAGCAGTGCAGGGTCACCATCCACCAGGCCCCCACCCATGTCTCCCACCACCCCCACCCCCCAGCAGTGCAGGGTCACCCTCCACCAGGCCCCCACCCATGTCCAACTCATGTTCCCCACCCCCCCACCCCCCAGCAGTGCAGGGTCACCCTCCACCAGGCCCCCACCCATGTCTCCCACCCCCCCACCCCCCAGCACTGTGGGGCACCTGCCAGCAGGCCCCCACCCATGTCTCCCACCCCCCCACCCCCCAGCACTGTGGGGCACCTGCCAGCAGGCCCCCACCCATGTCTCCCACCCCCCCGCCCCCCAGCACTGTGGGGCACTTGTCAGCAGGCCCCCACCCATGTCATCCAACCCACCCAAACCCAAGCACTGTGGGGCACCTGCTAGCAGGCCCCCACCCATGTCTCCCACCACCCCCACCCCACAGCAGTGCAGGGTCACCCTCCACCAGGCCCCCACCCATGTCTCCCACCACCCCACCCCCCAGCAGTGCAGGGTCACCCTCCACCAGGCCCCCACCCATGTCTCCCACCACCCCCACCCCCCAGCAGTGCAGGGTCACCCTCCACCAGGCCCCCACCCATGTCCAACTCATGTTCCCCACCCCCCAACCCCCAGCAGTGCAGGGTCACCCTCCACCAGGCCCCCACCCATGTCTCCCACCCCCCCACCCCCCAGCACTGTGGGGCACCTGCCAGCAGGCCCCCACCCATGTCTCCCACCCCCCCACCCCCCAGCAGTGCAGGGTCACCCTCCACCAGGCCCCGACCCATGTCTCCCACCACCGCCACACCCAGCAGTGCAGGGTCACCCTCCACCAGGCCCCCACCCATGTCCAACTCATGTTCCCCACCACCCCCACCCCCCAGCAGTGCAGGGTCACCCTCCACCAGGCCCCCACCCATGTCCAACTCATGTTCCCCACCACCCCCACCCCCCAGCAGTGCAGGGTCACCCTCCACCAGGCCCCCACCCATGTCCAACTCATGTTCCCCACCACCCCCACCCCCCAGCAGTGCAGGGTCACCCTCCACCAGGCCCCCACCCATGTCTCCCACCCCCCACCCCCCAGCACTGTGGGGCACCTGCCAGCAGGCCCCCACCCATGTCCAACTCATGTTCCCCAGCCAACATGTCATCACAATCTAAATCCCTGGTCCCTATGGTCAGCCTCCAAATGCAAAACACCCACCCGAGTATTGCATCCACCCACTCATAAGTGGCAATTACATGACAGAACACCAATTGCAAGTTCCGAAACAAACACATTTCCCTCACATACACCCAATGGGTGTCAGTGAATCTCAAAACCCATATCATGATATGCATGAAACCAATGAGATACTACACATTGAAGTTCACTAAAAAAAATATGTATTAAAGGAAACATAAATAGAATCAAAATAAAGAAACAGAAATGGGAATGTACAAAAATGAAAAGAAGCATGTCCGTGAAAAAAAGCAAAAGCAAAAATCATAATCCAAAGTAATGGTGTCCAAAGTCACTGTCCACAAAACAAAATCCAATGGGAAATAAAATTGAAAGCCATTGCTCCATTGTAAAAATGTGAAAGAAAAATACAATCCAACAGTGAACTATGTACATACGAACAAGCCAGGGTCCATTATCCCAACAAAAGAAAGGAAACCTATCTAACTACACTAACTAATGAAATAAACTATATACAAAAATGCGGCCAATATCCAAAAGGTCCAAAATAAATCCAAAAAAAAAGGAAACCTAACACTACCTACATAACTAGGCAGCGGGCTAGTTTGACGGCTCACTTTTGGATGTCCCGGGCCAGGGCATCATTGATCTCCTGCTCAATGTCCCGGAGGCGGTCCTCCTCCATGGCCCGAGGGTCCGCAGGGCCGTCGACGTGTCCACCTCCAAACCCCTGCGGATTGCCTCGAGGCACTCGGCCCGCCTCAGGGCCCTCCGCATGGAGTTCTCCGCCCTGACCATTGTGAGCCGTGCCTCTTCCGCCCGCTGCCGCTCCGCATCTATGGCATGGCCCAACCGCTGCCACACGGAAGACACTCTCTGTCCTGGGTCCTCCTGCCCTCCGGCCGATGCCTGCCCCTCCGATGTTGAAGGCCCGAGCCTTCATGGCTCCCACCACGTTGCTGCTGCTGCTGTGCCTCTGCCCGTGCACTGCCTCCTGCTGCCTGCACATCCTCCGCCGGCTGGGGTGCAGTCGTTGATGTGGCCACCCCTGCTGGACGTCCGACTCCCGACTGTGGCAGGGATGCCTCCTCCACCAGCCTGGCCGCACCGTCAGAGGCAGCTCCACAGGTCACCCAGGTGACTGAAGGGTGGGAAGATGGAACGGAGGACGACTGGCGTGTAGGGGGTTCAGTTGAGGAGGGGGTCGTAGCAAGCCCCATCATATGGAGGAATCCGGCCTGGGAGACCTGTCCCAGCAGGCTGACGTGGTCAACGAGCCATTCGAGATGACGTGCAGTCTCCTCATGAAAAGACTGCAGGTCACCTCGCATGGTCCGTTGACGCAAAGCCACACCACTCAGAACAGGCTCAACCCGGACCCGGATAGCCACGTCCGCAGGCAGAGGAAGGCCAGTTGTCGTGAGCTCATCCCCTGCTGAAAACCGGTCTGGAGGTAGGCATCCCTGCTGGTGCAAGATGATGCAGCGACAGGATCAGGGACAGGATTGCACACAGGCACCTCCGCGGCGGCCTGTGGAGTCTCCTGTCCTTGGTCCTGCACTGCACCACAAGCACCAGTGGGATCCCCACCTCCAGACCCCTTCTCTGTTGCTTGCACGGCCTCCTCCTCCACCAAACCCCCCACCAACCTGGATGACTCCGTGCCATCTTCCCCCGTTGGGCCCTGTGGGGTCCCAGCTGCCCCTTCTGCTGCCGAGGAGTCCAACTCTAACCTCCGCCTCTTGGACCTCCCCCCGGCAGCTGCGGCCTGGGACGCGGCACCGGACTCCTCACTCCCCGACGAGATGACAACATGGGAGGGGAGCCGGGCCTTGCGTCTCCGGCTGGCAGTGGGATCCCGCCGCTGTGCTCCACAGCACCTTCTCCGCCCTCTTCATCAGTTGACGCTGCAGACATGGAGAAATAAAACACAGGCATCAGGGCACTGTACAATGGACACATACACACATGACAGTTGTACATGAGTGGCATTGGCAAACCTCAGACATGTCATCACAATCCCCAACACACATGTCATTTCAACTCGCACACATGAGCCATACCACAGCCATATCGCAACTGCCAGCACCATCCATACACATACAACAGCATGAGCAGGCAAAGGTGAGCCAGACATCACATGCAACACAGGAAGTGCACCACACATGTACAAACACCACCACACTTGCATGCATGTGTACACCTCTGCCAAGTGTCGCAGTGTTCAGATGGGCATCCATGTCACATCTGCCGATCAGGCTTCCACATACCGCTGTCACATGCATCCATGTTGCATCACTGTTGCACCCTTGTCAAATACACACAGATGCACATGTACACAGTGCTGATACATGCAGCTGAAAACAACATACATGCGTGACATCACGGACATGTCTACTTACATACACATTCATCCAAACATGTGTGCCCACACAACTGCATTTGGTATGCAAGCCTACACACACAAGCACCATCCATGTCTCACACATTCCAGCCTTTGCATGTGTTAGCCCCACGGCCCTGTACACCCCCACCCATACTCGACCCCATACAAACAGATGTGCAACCTGCACACTACTGAAAAATCACCACACGCACAGCTCACAATCAGGATGCATGTACACTTACCGCTCGACTCCAGACGGGTCTGCCTCTCAAGGACCTGGACATGGAGCGCTGGGGATATGCGTTCCAGGACCCTCATCTGTTCTTCCAACAAGTGGCCCCGGCGCCCCTTGGCATCCGCTGCCTTCAAGAGACGCCGGGCCTTGTTCAGGGTCCTGGACCTGAAGTCCTCCCAGCGCTTCTTGACATGTTGGAAGTCACCGACTGCCAACCCCTCCGCGTAGATGGCAGTCACGATGTCAGTCCAGATCCGAGTCCGTCCTTTCTTGTCGGCGCGGGAACTTCCGCAGAGGGCATCATACTGCCCCAGGACTTGCTCCACCAGGACACCAACTTCGGTGGCACTGAAGCTGGTGCCCCTCTGCCTCTCTGGCCGGGGGTTGTCAGTGGTCTCAGATGGTGTTTGCCCTGACATGACAACCCCAGAGGCAGGAGTGGGTGGGCAACTGGGTCCTGGGGCTGGGCTGTGGAGCGATGGAATCCCAGTCGGGAGTCTTCGGTTCCAGCAGGGGTGGTCACAGCAACAGCACCCCTGGCTGATGTGCAGGCAGCAAATGGCAGGGCACGTGGGCAGCAGGCAGTCAGGCAGCAGCAGATGGCAGGTGGGAGCGTGCTCGGGGCTCTGGGGGGCAGTAGTTCGGCCTTCTGGGCAGGAGCGTGGTCTTCCGTGTGCTTACGCGTGACCAACTTGATACGGAGTGATTTGGCACGTGAAAATTCGGCACGTCAGCGTGTAATTCGAGGAAAGGCCCTTAGCACATAAGCGCGTCTGCACGCATACGCAATGTCATTGGACAGAAGGCCCCTCAAGCGCAAGCGCCCCTGTGACGTGACGCGTACAGGCGTGCATGGGCATTTCAGTGCGCGTGAAAAACTGCACGTCCGCGTGTAATACGAGGAAAGGGCCCATGCGCGTAAGTGACGTGACGAGCGCGTGCGTTTCCCTCAGCACGGGTTAAAGGTGAGCGGGCTCAGCAGTTCGCTGTACGTGCCTTTCGTGGAGACCGACGTGTGTTGCTGCTTCCTGTTGTTTCGCGCGCCATCACAACTTCACAGCTATCAAGGACGTATCTCTTCTTTTGGCGGGGGTATTGGCTACGCGTGTTTTTCTGCATCGTGCTAGTCAGACGGTGAGTCGCACATGCTCTTTTTCCCACTGCGGGTGCCCCTGTGTATCGCACCCATTTTCGATGTCATAGTAGCCTGCGTGTCCCACGCGTATGCGTTATTCGTGTTACTGGGTGCCACCGCGTACTGCGGGAGGTTGAATCCACGCACGTAGGCTGCAGGGTTGCGTGCACGGTTTTACTGCAGTTTTGGGGTGCCTGAGCGTTGCGTGACCCGTCACCACATCACCGGGGTCACATACAGCCTTGCAGGTGCAGGGGGGCTATTAACATCTTGCTTCCCACCCCCTTCACCCCAATTGCCCAGGTCAATTGTGGTGTACACCTCCCATTGGCACTACTCCATCTGTGCCGGCACTACTATATCAGTGCCATGGTTGGGAGGACACCAAAGGTGAGGGGCGCCTCAGCTCGGCATCCTCCTCGTGGCGGCGTGGTCGGGGACGTGGCCGTGGTGACCAGGGAGTACGGGGACTCCAGGGTGTCCAGGGCGGCCACAGAGGGGGAAGAGGCAGGGGTGCGCCACTTGAGCACAATGTTGTGCCATGTGTCGGTGCAGTCATGCCACCACCCCCTGTGGTTCCGGGGGATGCAGCTCCTGCATCTGGCACTGGCACCCGTTCGACCCGGTAGTCCATTCCATCGACTGCCACGGATCCAAAGGTAGTGGTAGCTGCAGCTGTGGACATCGCCACCCAGGCTCATGGTCTGCCAGCGCAGGCTGCGTTGGTACTTGAAGAGCTCTTGGTAGATCTCCAACAGGCCAGGGGGGAAACCATAGGGGCACGCCGGGCTGCTCAGACCAAGACACGTGTCCCTGGGGCAGTCATGTCATCTGCTGCCCCAAACAGCCGGGTGTTGGCAAGTGCAGGGGCAGATGCACCCAACAGCACCCCGGTTGTGAGTCTGCCAACCAGGACCATTGCGGTCAATGACCCTGCCACAGCTGATGTTGCTGCGCAGGGTCCATTAGTGGGCACCCAGCTGCCACTGACACAAGTCAGGCCTTTGGTCATCCCTCCACCTGCCACTCCCTTGGCTCAATCCACCGAACCCACTGGCCATACTGGTCAGGGCGGCATTAGCCAGCCAGGGTCTGCGCCACAGTCCAAGAGGAGGAAGGTTGCACCTGCAGCACAGGCTGGGACCCCACACACAGCCACGACCTCCTGCACGTCGAGGAAGAAGCCTTTCTGTAAGCAGGAACTGGACTTCCTCGTGGACTATGTGCGGGGCCACAGCCGTGACATGCTAGTGGGTGCCAATAGTCAGACTACGGCTGCCCAACGTGACACCCACTGGAAGCATGTTGCAGAACATGTCAGTTCATTCGGCCATGGGGTGCGCACGCAGCAAGAGTGCAAAAAGCGTTGGAATGACATCAAGCGCAGCACTAAGGCTAAGCGTGCCTCTAATTACAACTTGACTCTGGTGACTGGCGGTGGGCCTGCACCAGAGGAGGAAGAGCTCACTCCGCATGAGGCTCTCGTTTCAGAGTTTATACCACCTGAATTGCTCGAAGGAGTGGGAGAGATGCTGGACTTTGATTTGCAGTCCAGTGAGTGTTGATGCGTGTTTGTTGAGGACGTGTGTGTTTCACTTGTGGGATGTGTTGTGCATGATTGCTGCTACATGTGACGTGTACATGGTTCTGATGTGTAAGTAATGCAATGCTTCCGTCATGCATGTCTCCTCTGCCTGCATGCGGGACTCCATGTAGGCATGCTCCCTTGCCCCTCCTCCGCATCTCTGCACCCCAGTTCCACCTTTGCACTGGTCTGCTTCAATCTTGCCAATGTGTACTTTCTTGTTCATGTGTCCTGTGTAGATGCTAACTTCCAGCGTAGAATCTGCCAGACATATGCCGTGTGGTACAGCCTTAGTACTCGATGCAGGGTATCTCACTTGTACTGTGCATGGGTCAGATGTCCCGCAGGGACATGAGTGCCCATTCATGCTCCATGTGCATTGCACGCATGCCCCTATGTGTCCTTGATTGGATGATCACTGTAATACAAGTCCTTGGTTACATACATTGCCTGCCATCTCATCAGCCTTCCCATGTCAACTGTGGCTCAGTCCTGCGTTGCACACATGTTTAGGCTCTTACTTCAGAGGAGAAGCGCTTTGAGAGTAGAGCATTTATTTCTCCTGCCTGTTGTGCCTGCTGTTCATGAAACAGGCGTTTAGACCCAGCAAAAGACTTTGTTTGAAAAACGCTCGATTCCTGGAGGAGGCGGAGCTTGGCCAGAACATCTGTTTGATCACGTGACCTTCTGCCGAGACAAAACGAAGCACAAACCACCCTTGCGGCGTTAAGCCCGACGGTGTCAAGGGCGCAGACTGTTTTGCGGCTGTTTGGCGTGAGGGCGCATATGGCCCTATAAAGGACTACTCATTATATCTACATCGGAAGTCAAACAGAGCCTGTACTATCCAACAACAGGTGAAGTGGAACTGAGTTAAGGGGCCTCACCATACTTGTATAGTATTGTACTTTAGATTGGTTACCGCGTGAGACTGTGGGATATTATTTCCATTGATCACGCTGGTTTTGCCCATTAAGACTTGGGATCTACTTACCTCTCTGAGCTTCGTAAGGGGTTCATTGATAGATCATCGCGATATACACATCCTAGGTTGCAAGCATTTCTGACACAGAAAGTTTCCATCCCATTCAGATTTCAAACTACTGTATACACATTATTTTGCACTTTTTTTTTTTTATTGATTTACGGTGCACACATTATAGAGTGTTCTGTAACCTAAAAAAGAGTTGAATGAAACTTCGTAGCACAAAAGAAATGGAAGGAGCAGGGGACGGATCATATCTAAGTAAAAAACATGAAGTAAGTATATCAACTGCGCAACATGCTCAGGAGAATGTAAATCAAAATACCCCGCAGCAAATCCAAGTACTGGTACATGCTGAAGAAATTCATAGCACCCCAGTAAAAAGCACCATGGAGAAAAACCCAAATACTGCAATAGTGAACAACTGGAAGTGGGGCTTGGAATATTCCATCACAACAAAAAGGATACAAAGTAAAATAGAAAATCATTTTGGGAGAAAACGACACAAAAGTCACAGTGACATCGAAGGAGAATCACTCATCCTCTGGGAAGACCCTAGGCACTCCCAAACTCCGGCTTCTAGCACAGAAATACATCTCACATTAACAAATCTGGAAAAAGAAGCCCCCATTCAATTTGAGGAGGATAATGTGACTCCTCCATCGCCACAAAACCTACAACCAACAAAAAATGTTACACAATTTTTTCAGGAACAAAGTGAAACAGATCTCAAAGATGATGAAAAGACAAAAACAAAGTTCAATACAGAAACATTGAAAGCTTTGAACTTCGTTCTTAACTCTTTGGTTTCAGTCTTCGAGATGTTAAAAGGAGAGGTTCAATCGCAAAACGGGACATTGTTAGAAATGACAAAAGAAATCGCACTATGTGACTCCACTTTAGTGGGCTTGGCAAATGCTATTAACACAAAACTGAGCACTCCAATTCAGGCTTTAAACCTTGAGATTGTAAAACAAGGACTTGACATTTCCTCCATCCAGCAATCTTTGAAGGAAAAAAATGAAATCGGAAACCTTAATAACAGATTGTTGCAAGAGGTTCTCTCAACTTTGAAAGGACACCCGTCCCTAGCCCAAGCAGAGAAAACCCCAGAAAAAAATCGGGAGTATTCACTTGATGACACACCGCTTTCAGACTCGATAATGGAAGAATTTCTAAGACTTGCTACCGTAATGGAGGAAGATGCAGATATTGGAAAAACCATACAAAAAACAGAATGTGATAAACGAAAAAACATACAAACGGGTGAATCCCAAGAATGGCAAGAACAAGGGGAACAAACATCAAGAGGTAGAAGAAAAAGAAGGAACCGTCTTGCAAAGAGAGAGAGATCCAAATCTATACACCTTAAAGGGAAAAAAAAAACAAGATAAAGGGCTGAAATGTAACAAAACCGATAAAGAGAATGGAAAAATACATCACAAAATACAGCCAAATGGGTACAGTGAGGAAAAAGAGAGTATTACGGGCGACTTTAAAGTACCGCAAAATCACACAAAAAGAAATAAATCTGTTGCAGGAAAGGGAAACCAGAAGCATAAGACTGCTATCCCTAAGAAGATCAAAACAATGGAAGGGAACAAATTGGAAGATATAGCTTTAGTAACAAAAGCAAACATCGGTTTGCAAACAGAGGAGGAGACAGAGCAAAAGGATAATCCAAAAAAGAAAAATAAAGAGGCAGATAAGGATCTGAAAGGGCAGCCAAATTCAGAGAAACTATCACCAAAAAACAATTTAAATGCTCAATTCCAAAAGGAGCCCATAGCAAAAACAGAAAAATGGGCCCCTATCTTTTTTTTAAAAAACCTCCAGCTCGAAAAAAATAAATCCAATGGGAAAGCCATCGCTCTAAGCCAACATGAGAGCAGGAAAATCGCCTCTATCTTCTTATTAAAGAAACAGGTGGCTGCCAAAGACCCAAGCCTAACTCTCTCTAATCCAAAAGTCTTAGCAAATATGGTGGGAAAAAACATATCCAAAACAAGTGATAACAAAATTCAAAATGGAGAAGGGAAATTTGCGAGACTTGACATCCCTACAAACCGTGAGGAGAACATTGCAGGCATTCAAACCCCTTCAATATATGTAATCAGTCAATCCAAAGCATACTAATGGAAAACACCATCCAAAGGGTTTGGTTGAGGTTGCGCTCAAACTATAGGCACCATAAATCTTTGAATCGGGGAGTGATTTTAGGCATAATACATAAAATTAAAAATCTTCATTCCTTCAAATCCGATAACATTGAGAACGTGAAATTTCCAATGTCAAATGACCCATTTTTGGTAGAACTCATATTGACGTCTGAAAATGCAAAAAATGCTATCCTACAAAACTCAATTGAATTGGAATCCTATGGATTAGAGGTCTCATGCAATGATAGAAAAAAAAACATCATGAGCGAACAACATAACCCTGTATGCCCAAACAAAGGAAGAACATCCCAAAATGAGGCGATCCTCACAGGGAAGAGAAACTCAGAAAGAGATCCCAAGACAAAAGATAATACTCTCACGCTCCTTCCAGAAATACTGACAGAAGTATTACAGAAGCTGGGATTGGGCACACAGCGACTTTAGAAGGAAAAATATAAATATCTTTAGTTGGAACACAAGAGGCTCTAGTGTCATCAGAGGTAAAGAAACACGGACATATCTATTCAATCAGGGAGATACAGTTCTATTGCAAGAAACCTGGCTGGTAAATCCACTAAACATTGAAGGATATACAGTCATCTGTTTATCAGCTGCACAAAAACCATTAGGTCGTCCTTCAGGAGGCTTATTGATAGCATTGAAAAGCCAAGTTTTTAAAAACGTTACAGAAATATGGAAAAATCCCCATGGTATCAGGCATGTAGAGCTGAAGTAAACTTACAAGAAACCACTAAAACCTGGATCTTTGTAAATATTTATTGGAACCCAGTGACATCGAAACTAAGTTGTTTTTTGGAAGACCTAGCATTACTATTTGAACTATTAAAAACAACCTTAGCATCCAGTAAAATTGTGGTAGCAGGAGACTTCAACTCGAACTGTTTATATCCACAGAAAGGCGACTCAGATCGAAGAACCCACAGAAAAGTGAGCAGGGGAAAAAAGTGGCAGGAATTCATGGAACAATGGGATCTTCACATGGTAGTTGGCACATAGGAGGGTGAACTGTATATAACCTGGCGAAGAGGGAACTCATCCTCTGCGTTAGACTTAATTTTCGTTTCAAAAACCCTGCAGGCTTTGCCTTCCACTCTAATAATAAAACAGGAAATTGGCAGTGACCGCAGCAGATTGGAGCTGTTATTTGAAAACATCTTAACAACAGAGGCTGAAAGAGAACTACAGTTGTTAGAAGAAAAAAAAGGAAAACTCAGAGTTGTCAAATACAAAGATGGGGGAGACAAATTGAATGGGAAACTTAAAGGGATTCCTGAACATATCTGGAAAATACAATGTAACCCAGACCGATTCACTAATTTTTTATGGGCAACCTTAGCGCCCAAATATTTAGCGGGAGAAACAAAACAGAAACATCTACATGCCTTTGATGAACCTACACAAAGGAGAAAAAGAGAGCATAGAAAAGCTCTGAGAGACATTCAAAAAGCAGGATATTCGTTTGAAAAAATGCAAATCGAGATAAAAAATCAAAAAGCAAATTATAAATCATGGTCAATCTCACACAAAGCTCTTCGGATGCAAACAGACGGTGAGCATATACCAAGAACCCTTAGAGAAAGCAACAGCAAGAACTTCTGGGAAATAATGAACCAATTTGAAGGGGATAACACTCAATCACTATGTAACTTAGTGTCAGAAGATGGCTGGGTGAGATATTTGACAGAGACATATAAGAGCGACAACAACCATGAATTTAGAGGCAAGCCAGAACTCAGTTGGCAACTTCAATGAAGAGGACATACACAAAATCATAATCAATTCCTCAACATCTAAAGCCTCGGGACTAAACGGCTTGACCTATCAGGCATTGAAAAGCGAACCTGTGTTGTGGTCAAAGCTCTTATCTGTTCTCTTTGATGAAATACTAAAAAAACGGACTTTCCCAGCATCTTGGAAAACGGCCCTCATAATACCCTTCTTTAAACATGGGGATCGCCGTGTAGCAATGAATTACAGACCAATAGCATTGCTGGACATTGAAAGCAAAATTTTTATGAAACTTCTACTAGATCACATCTTAAAATGGGTGGAAGACTTCAATATTTTATCACGCTTCCAAACAGGATTCCGTAAAGGCCATTCAACATCTCTTAATGGCCTGATTTTAAACATCTTAAATGAACAAAAAAGAGGGGGGAAAAAACAAGTATTGTACGGAGCCTGGATAGACTTGTCCAGAGCCTTCGACCAAATAGAACGAGTTCTACTTTGGGAGAAACTCCGGAAATGGGGAATGCCAGAACCACTATTGTCCATCTTAGTGGAATTACATAGAGAAACCAATTTGAGAGTACGGCTCGATGCAATGGGACACCTTTCAAGACTGGTTGAAGTTAACAGGGGGGTAAGACAGGGGTGCTTGGGAGCGCCTCTGTTCTTCAACCTGTTCTTAGCAGATATGGGCCTTTTCTTGCAACCGTCTGCTTTGGTAAGTCCAATATTAAACGGGAGAAAAATATGTTGGCTCGCGTACGCGGATGATATAGTTCTCCTCGACAGAACATCAATTGGCTTACAACATTTACTCGACAATCTGAATGAGTATGTGGGATTAAACAAATAGACAGTCAACCTGGCTAAATCAAACATCTTGATTTTCAAACATCCGCTATCAAAAACAAAATGCATAAACTGGAATATGGGAGGAGAACGGATAAGAACAGTAGAAACCATAAAATTCCTGGGATATAACATCTATGCCCATCCAGCAAATTACAAAGCAGAAAGAGAAATCATGGCTAAAGTAACACAATTCACATCACAAATGATCAAATTAAACTATACATTTTGTAAGTTTTCTATTTTCCCATTGGTAAAGTTCTACCTCGCCAGAGTGGTCCCAGTCATTCTGTATGGTCTAGAAGCCAAACCCGATCTTTGGTTCATAAACTGGGACAATTTTGAGGGCCGCCTATGGAAAAAAGCTCTGGGCCTCCCAAACTGTGCCTCCTCAAAAAGCTTGAGATTTGAGCTAGGTCTAAAATCATTGAACTGTATGGCAGACTGGAAGCTCATCTCACTGTCCCGAGAAATAACAACAAGCAAAGACTCGACACTGTATGGAGACCTCAGACATGAAACACTGCTAAAGAAATCAACTATCATCACCTTGTTAGAGGCGAAAACAATGGAAAGACTGAAGACTTTAGATATAAACGAAGAGACTTTAGTCCTAAACCCACTCAAAGTGAAAAGAAGATTAGAACAACGGGATTGAATTGAAACAGTAGAGAGAGTAAGAGAAGAACCATTTCAAAATCTATTTCTGAAGGGAGAAAAGAAACTTGGGTGTCTCTCTTGCTACCTACTAAAATCCCCAAACAGGAAACTGCGCTCAGACTTTCTTAGAATGAGACTGAATCTTGTCCAGTGTGGGGCTGTTCTGGAAAAGCGCAACCAAGGGGACGTGGCAAAAAAACTATGTTCAATCTGTGTCAACCCTGCCAAACAAACATTAAGACATGTTCTAATGGAATGTGAAGGCACATGGCCTCAACGACTAAGACTTTTCAGAGACTTTGTATGGAGAGAGGAAGATATAATCTCAGACTTCCTTTGGGACAGAATTACCTCAGGAAGCAATGCAGCTTTGACGTTTGCAGCCATTCAAGTGATAATAGAAAGTGGAATGATCATTTAACATAATAAAATAAAGGACAAATGTACTTAAAACATTGATTTAACAGAAAATAGAAAATTGACAGGGTTGGTGGAAAACTATGAAATGTAATGTCATTTTTTATGTGCTTTTTGCTAACTATTTTGTATTATTTTTGTAAAGGCTTAAGCCAAAACAAATAAAAAATAAAAAAATAAAAAACATGTTTAGGCTCTGACAATCTGTGTGGCTCACAGGGCTCAGCCTGTTCAATGGCCAATGACTCTGTCCAACTCTTGTTGTGTCTTCTTCACACGTGGGCAGCCTCCAGAGTTTTCATCATGTGTCCTGCCTACTCTCCCAGCATCATTTGCAGTGTTGTCATTTGAATCACATTAAGCTGTTGATACCAGTCAACACTGCCTGTCAATACACAGGTGTATGGTCAGCCTTTTGATACCATGCTAGGCATCCCTGCTTTGGTACTGGGGTGGAGGGGTGCTTGGCTTCTAGATATGGTACACATTGAATGCACAATGCACGTGATGTCTGAATTTGACATTGCACTGCCTTCACATTTCCTGGCACACACCATGGAGTCCTTGTACATGTAGGTAGTGAGTGGCGTACACATTTTCTGCACTGCATAGACCCACTTCCATGGGAGCTGCCACCTTTCAACAGGTCTGATCACAGAAGCTATTCAAAGTTGACCCAGCATGCATGCCAGGTTATATGTTGTGTGTCACATGTCTGCCGGATGCGTTTGCTGTCGGTGTGTGTGTGTGTTGTGTGCTTCTGACATGTGTAGTGACCTTTTTTCTCTCTATTTTTCAGGTGATGACGCAATGAAGGCGGAGGATGGTGTTGTCATGCCAGACACAGGGTTGGAACACCACATCAACCCGGCACTAGTGGGGGTCGTGGTGTGGTAGGCCTTGAAAACCCCCAAGTGCTGCAGTCCATCTTGTCTCTGGCTTCATGACGCCTTGATGACGCCTTGATGACGACTCTGACGTCCATGTTGAGTTGGATGAGCATCAAGTCCATGTGTCAGGGGTGAGTGATTCTGATGTGGACACTCCTCTGTCTGTGACCCCTGCACTGAGGGATCAGACAGTCTTGGTTCCTCCGCCCGTGGTGGATCGGGACGCAGGGTCACCCTCCACACCTGTCACTGATGTGCCTGGGACATCACGTCGACGGGGGCATGTAGTCGTGCAGCCGTGGGTGGTGCCAACACAGCGAGGACCCCCGTTCCTTGGGTCCCGCAGGGGTCAAGCCCGGCAACGAGGTCGCCGCGCGCAACCGCTGTATACTGAGTGGGAGCAAGACATGACTGCCAATTCCGAACGGCAGGGGGCAGCAATGGAGAACATCGCTGAGAGCATGGAGCGTGTGGCCCGATCTGTGCTCCCCCCTGCTAGGCAGGTGCTTCTCCAGCAGCAGGCGGCACGGTCCACGGCCCGCTCGCTCAGGCTGGGCATGGCGGCCTCAGACAGGGCACGCCAGGCTGAAATGTCGTCTCTGCGTCAAGCAATTGCTGCTCACGCAGAGGCGCACATGGATGCCCTGAAGGAGGAGTATGCTTCCCTCAGATCCACTCTGGGTGTCCTTATGATGTCCCAGAGGCAGCAGGCAGAGGAGAGGTTTGCACAGCTTGAGCGTACCATCTCGGCTGAGCTACAGGCTTGCCGGGAGGTGCAGCGGTTGTCCAGCCAGGCCTTGCAGGAGGAACTCTGTGTTACACGTGCTACCTTGCAAGCGGAAGCACGTGTATCACGTGAAGTTCTGCATGCAGACCTACGTCACATCGCCACACAGAACCAGGCTCACCCATCCGGCAGACTTGCTGCCGACGAGGGGCAAGCTGCGGCTAGGCATGGCCAGGCTACTGTGCCACGTCCTCCTTTCCAGGATGAGCCAGACTCGGACGACCATCTATCTCCCACATAGGTCGGGCTGTGCAGGCGTTGAGCCCATGGAGGTTTTTTTTTTTGGCTCAGCATGATCGCATGTGGATGTTGAGCAGCACCCTGTACCTCCCCCCTCCTGGGTGCCTCCCCTCCCCCCCGGGTCGTATGTGTCCATTTTTGATTTTTCTTTTAGTTTAGTTAGTTAAGTTTCTGTTTGATAGTTAGTTTAATTAGGTAATGTAGGTTTTCCATTGTTAGTGTAATTAGTTAATAGTTGATTTAGTTTAAAATTGCTAGTCTATTGTGCTTTCATGTGACGGTGCGGTGCTTTGTGGCTTTTGAAGGCATCCACTGTCTGTTCCAGCTGGGCCCTTCAGGCTTGTCTTGTGTATGTGTTTGCTGCTTGGGGTCCTTGACTCACATATGCCACTCCGGCCTCCCTTATCCATGGGCTCGCAAGGATGGTTCGGTGTTACAGAATTTTACACAAGGGCTTTGGACTGTCATATCTGTGGCATGTCTGGTGCTGTGTGACTTGTGTTGACACCCCTAGTGGGGATGATTTTGGTGTTATTGTCCACTGTTCGGCTTTTGCTAGATGGGGTGTGTCATGATTAATGTGTACATTAATTTCTATGCATTGTGTAGTATGTTTCATATCTTTACTGTACACGTGCTTGTTGCAATTCATGCTGTAGATAGTGTTCCACACTTTGGATGTGAAAGACGGACTGATGGTGTGATTTGTGATGTGACTCTCTGACATGGTCAAGTAATGAGATGCCTGATGAGACACACACAGATGACTTTGAAGCATTAATCATGTGTTTCATGCCCTTTCTGCAGGGGGATGAGCCTCCAGAGCACCTTTGTCAGCAGACATGGTCCATTGGACGACGGAATTCTGGACACGTTTGTTGGTGCCCACATGCACATGTGTGCACAAGCAGAGGCACAGGGATTGCAGACCCACATCCTAGAACTGCTGACATGTTCCAAGGAACTCCAGGCAAGGTGAGCAGCACAGGGGGGCTACGACACAGCAAAGCTTGCACCAGGCGAGTTGCACATGCAGGCTTAGTCACAGCACTGAGGGTGAGCTTAGACGAATATTGGTGTTGAAGCACACAATGCAGCTCAGATGTGTTGGTGGACTGATGGCTGTTGATAGTAGGGTTGTCTGGGACACATGCACGGGCAGTGGCACATACCCTCCGGTACACCAAGGTCCATTGAGGCACTTGTATCAAACATGTAGCCTTCCGAGACATGGAAAGGGGCAGCTCACAGGGACATACAGCAAGGGACATACTCGGGTGCAGTGCATGTCTTTTCCATGTACTTTATGATAAATGCACTGCCAACTTTGTTTCGGCCATGGTGGTATGCAACTTGCTCAGAAGTCATGGCTTGCTATATGGGTCTGTCTGCTTACCCAGGGAACATTGCATGTTGTGTGAATTGTGACACATTGGTGTTCCATTTGCCACGCACCCACCGGCGGCTGACTTACTGCATTGACTGTGTATGACCCGTCACAGGGGTGATGTTATATATGGGTACGAAGCATCGACACCAGATTGTCTGTTTGTAGAGTAGTTTGTTGCTATGGGGCATGTTTGGTGTTGTGTTTTTGTGTAATTGGCGCATACAGGTTGTTGACTGTGGCTCTCTTTGCAGCATTGCAGTGCTCCTGTAACGGGACCTGAGAGTGCGCAGGCAGGAGGCCAGCACTCAAAACCAGAGCTAATTGTCTTGTTGTTTTTCTTTCGAACTGCTCTGCATAGGCTTGCTGGGGAGTGTACTTATGCATGGATGTATGTGTGGTTCAATTTGGTATGTTTTTTCTCCCTAATCACCCGTACTCCTATGCAATTTTGAACCCTGTACCCTCTACCCGGTGTTCCTGCTTCCCGTATCTATCCAAGCAACGTTCCCTGACCCTCTTTCCTCGCTGGGGTTGTGGATGCCTGTGTAAGCCCCGAACTTGCAGGCGCGAAAACCCTAGAGGGGGTGGTTGGTTTGTACCACTCCTGAGCCTGGACTACAGAAGGCCATGACAATGATGTCCAAGTTTGTTTGGATTGTGTATGTGTTCATGCAGGTAGTAAATTTTCGTGCATTCCCTAGTTTCATGTGTCATTCCTCCTCCCCTCTCCTGCCACTCATTCCAGTCATCCAGTGTGTCAACACCTGTCCCGACTGCATATCCCTGAACCTCCTTCCCCACCAGGGTCTCAGGGGCCTGTGTGAGTTTGACCTTGCAGGCACCCGGGACATGGTGGGGGTGGTTGTTTCGTGACACTCCTGCGCCTGTACAGGGGACCTGTGACAGTACACATCCGTTCATGGTGCATCATCCTATGTCATGTACCACACATGTTTCACATCCTGTCCTGACATTGTTTTACTATGCTACCTTGGTTGTTGCATCATTGTGGTAGTACTTGGCCTTTGTGAGGTACTGCTACGTCAAGTCATCTACTGGAGGGTGTTCTGGTTCGTTTTTCTGGCTTGGATTTTGTGATTTTGGACATGAGTGTGGATTATGAGGGTGCAGGCACCTTTTTACACACAAGGTGGGAGATGGTGACGAAGGGTAAAGGTGATCCTGTGGCCAGGGGGAATTGAGGTTTGAAGGCTCCATGACCCAGGTGCAGTTGTTCAGTGGGTCATGGTCATTTGTGAGGGAGGGGGGGTTGTTGTTGATAGTTGCCTTGCCCTGCAGTGTGATGGGAACTCTGACATTGTAATGGTGGTATCCTATGTACATGTTGTGTTCTGCTGATCAATGCCTGTTCATGTGTTGTGTTTTCCTTTCAGGTGTGAGGGGATAGTTGTGGTTTGACATGCTGGGGTGTACACATGGTGAATGTTCACATGTGATGTGTAGAGAACACTAATGGTCACTTGAGTGCACATGCATATGTGGAGTGCATGTCCTTGCAGAACCACACATTTGCACTCTGATGCACTACATGTACTCCCACCCTTGCATATCCATGTGTACACAGTTTGCCTTCTGGTGCCCACTGTGTCCCTGCAGCACATGTTCTGTGACCGATTATGGATCCTGTACATGCCTGATTTGCTGTTTGATGTGGTCTGTGACTTAGATGTGATTCTCAGGGTGTGCATCACACACAATGGCTGGTCACTGTGCTGTGCACTGAGCAGTGTGTTGCAGGAGTAGGACACAGCACACGTGAGCTGCAGTGTTGATTTTGCAATGCACAATGTGCATGTAGACAAGCATTCATTGTTATGTTACGTCTACGACTCTTGTAATGCATTTGGAAATGACTTATTTTGGGTGGGAGATTTTGTTGGTCTGTCATTTCATCTGATTCCGGGTCAGGCATCATTGTCTGATGCCACTGTACATTTAGGACATGGCAATGTGTACCTTATCGTTACTGTGTTGGTGTATGGATATTGCTTGCCATGTCATGTTGTGGTTTGGGAGGGTTTGAGTGACATGACAGTGATGGCCATGGCCTGTTTTGCAGGTGTGTGTGATGCACACCTTGCATGTCAGGGTCATCCGCTTCTCAGAGCAACTAGCTGGGGGTAGATCTCTCTCCGCGGCAGGGCCTTCCCTCTGGAACAGCCTTCCTGCCTCACTTGAACTTGAGGGGAACCATCTCCAGTTCTGGAAGCACCTCAAGACCTTCCTCTTTGCTTCTGCTTTCTTTCTGCCTCTCCCTTGTAGAATTCTTCACTGGAACTGCACTGGAGCTGCAACTGGGCCACTCTCACCAACCTCGGTCCCTGGCCCAGCCACTCTCCACTTGCACTGCCTCCCTGGCAACCCCTGCACTGCGGTACTGTCTCTCTATCCCTACAGCCCACCCTTCCCAGCACTTGTCTGCACTTACCTTTGCAGTTGCCACCAGCCGACCTATGTTTTTTTTTTGGTCTACTTCCCCTGTACTGCACTCCCCCCCTTCCCCTTGCACTTTTCCCTTCCCCCTACCCCTGCACTTGCACAATCTCAATGACACCTGGCCTAGTAGTACCGTTGTCTGTCTTCCCTTGTTCCCCCCTCCCTGCCTCATCGCACCTTGAAATACTTGTGTATAGGCCATATCATGTCATATGTCATATGTGTGCCTTTTGGTCACACGGGATAGCTTGTGTTTAAGTAGCTAGGGATGCAGACGATGTGGCACTTCCATGGCAACTATCTCAGGGTGGTAGGGTTGTGACAGTTGACTGTCTCTTTGTCATCATCGATTGTCACCTGGTATGTGCCAGGCCTGTGTGCACTCCGCAGGGGTGGGAGTTTAGGTGAAAAATGTGGCCACAAGCTGGGTCCGGGCTTCCTCGCCACGTGCCCTGTCCCCTCCCATGGGCAGCGCCTGTGCCTGTGGTTGGGGATGTGGGGGCACCACCATGTCCACCGGGACGCCCTGCCGTGTTGCAACATTGTGCAGGACACATGCTGCCACAATGAACCTGCACACTACTGGTGGTGCATAGAGTAGTTGCCCACCAGAGTGGTCAAGGGAGCGGAAACGTGACTTGAGCACTCCGAATGTGCGCTCTACTATGCCCCTGGTTGCAATATGGGCGGCGTTGTATCTTACCTGGGGTGGTGTGGTGGGGTTCCGGATTGGCGTCATCATGTGGTTGCTCAGAGGGTAGCAGTGTCCCCTGGGGAGGTGATAATAGTTGAGATTATTATGGTTTGGATATTTGTCTGTGTGTGACTTGCATGCATGTGCAAGGGCATTTGTACTGACCTAGGAGCCATGTATCGCCATGCTGCCCAGCTTCCAAGGCCCGGCTCAGGGCGGACATTCTGTATATGAAACTGTCATGGGTGGAGCCAAGGTAGTTTGCATAGACAGAGGTGATGATTCCCTTTGCATCGCATACCACCTGTACATTGATGGAATGCCAGTTCTTGCGGTTTCGGTAGATTTGCTCAGTGGCCATAGGTGGATGTAGGGCCACATTGGTGCAATCTATGGCACCAAGCACTTTGGGGAAGTGTGCCACCCTGAAAAAATCCAGGACAACGGCCTGCCTTTCTGCGGGTGTTCTGGGCATGTATATGTGCCTGCGGACTGAGGGGCGCGCTGTCATGATTGCCAGTACCTGGTGTAGGCAGCGTGACTGCGTGGCCTGTGAGACCCCCCCCACTATGGCAGTGGTCCGCTGAAATTACCCAGTGGCCAAAAAATGCAGGACATCGAGCAGCTTCTCCAAGGGGCTCAATGCTTGGGAGCAAAGGGTGGGGGATGTAAGGGCATCTTCCCACTTCCTGACCAGGTCTAGGATGATATGGGGTGGAAACCTATACCTGCCATAGACCTGGTCGTCAGGCATCCCAAAAAGGCTTGTCCATGGTGCGAAAATGCGTGCCCTGGCTATTCTCGTCCTCCTGCGGTGTCCCACGATCAGTGCTGCGACAAATGGGGCATTCATCGTAGCTGTATATACGCGTTTTTTGTTTGCGCGCACTTTTATGCTGTGCGCGGGGACGCTTCCGCCTGCCTTCGTGTGGCGGACGCGTTGACGCCTGTGCGCGTCTTTTGCCGTGCGCGGGTTTCCCGTATTCGGATCCATGAATACGGGTTGTTCACGTGCGTGTGGGCGTTCCGTGTAGTTCCCTGCAATACTTCCCCAGTTACGCCTTCTTTTTCACGCGTTGTTCCCTATTCCGCGTGTTACGCCCACTGTTACGCCCACTTTGGTTGTGTGCACCGCGCTATGTGCGCCTTTGCTGTGCTCGTAGCGCACGCCGTGTATGCCTGCGTGCGCCATGGCTGGATTGGGTGCACGGACAGCGGGAAACACGCGCATCGTCTTCCTTGAATCACACGCGTGCGCGTGCGCTGCGTTTCTCACGTTTGTGCTCCCTTGTGCCTGCTTGCGCATGGATTTTCGGCGCACGTTTGTACCATGAATCGGCCCCATAGTCTCACTAATGTAAATAAATTAGTGATAATACCACATGTTATTGTGAATACTCCATGGAAACATGGTCTCACTAATGTAAATAAATTAGTGATAATACCACATGTTATTGTGAATACTCCATGGAAACATAGTCTCACTAATGTAAATAAATTAGTGATAACAGCCATAGGCGGCACTCTATGTGAAAATTGTGGTATCCATAAAATGTAGGCCCAATGTCTCTCTAGTGATCACACGAACAGACCAAGCAAGAAGAAGGGGGTTTTGTATATTGGGGACCACAAGTAGAACAGAAAATCATGCTCATCACTATACCACAGCGAAATGTATACCAACCAAATGTATATGTGTACTGAAATAATGCATAGCCACTATACCATTATAATACCAAATCCAATCTAAATGCAAGGAGTGATTATTGCTAAATTATTTTTGTTTTTGGCGGTAAGAAAATACCGCTGGGCCCTAAATCTACACAAAATACCCTACATATTTATGGTGCGTTGGCCGGGAATTCTGAAATTCGTTTTTATTGACACACTGCTATTATGAAATGGGTTCCCTTTAATGTACAGATGGCAGTGTGAGACACACTTGCCACGCCCAGTAGGTGCTCTTTGATCACTTTCCCGGCCTGCAACGCTCCATAAATATAGCCATGTGTTGCCAGGGTAACATATGCACAGGTATATAATTCTCACCTTAAATGCCTTAATTACAGGAGAAACATTAGATACTTAATTAATTAACTTGATTAACAAATACAAACACAATTTTAACTCCTTAACATTATAATGTGTTCTCCATGTGCAAAATGAGGCAGGCTAAGATTCATTTTAAACGTGTGTTCAGATTTTTTTTTCTCTCTCTTTGCTCTGTTCACGGTCTTTGCAGGAAGCAAAATTCGAGTAGCAGGAAATCAGTTAGATACAGTTGCTTACTGTAAAAGTGAGCCATTGTTGAGGAAAGAGGGTAGACTATTGTGTATTTTGATTGGTGACACATCACCTTAGGGGCTGTAACAGATGTTTCTTGAAGCAGCACGGGGAGTAGAAGAGGGAGAAGACATTTTGCAGAGTTGCAGTGAGGTCGCCTTCGTTCTGCTGCTGCGAGGAGCTGGACCACTGACCTTCAGAGACTGGGGTTTCCTAGTCACTTGGCACCGGCTTGAGAACTGCATGTTCTCGCTGGGTGATTTAAAGCAAGAAAAAAAAAGAGCCCTGGGTCATTGCCCAAAGACGACAAGCTAGGAGACTTTGCGTGCTGAAAAGCTACAAATAGCTGGTAAATATACAAATGGAGTGAGATTGCTGTGACTGCCGGACGAATGATCTACTATTAGACAGGCAGAGTAGCGATAGGGAATTCTCCCGTGTTTAAATGCCACTTTATAATGTTGCCATCTAATTGACTGTTCTTTTTATTGTTGCAAAGGGAACATTAAATGCCTTGTATTTTTGCACTTGTTTCGCTTCTGTTTATTCTAGAAAAGACTGCCTCGCAAAGCAAAGCTGGTAATGTATTATTTTGAAATGAAACTGTTATAAATCACAGCCTGTGTAAAGGTTTTTTTTTTTTGCTTCTGTCTTTCTCTGGTGCATTTAGCCCATATCACATAATAAAAGGGAGGTTATTAGGTAATATATGTGCCAAACTTCCTATGCAGATGAAGTAATGTTATGAGCAATTATAAATAGCTTGGTGAGTGGTTCCACTCAGGGCATGTATGTGTGTGTGGCTTCTGAGCGGAATATAATGCAATAGTCTGCTGAGCGTATATGAATCAGCAGAGAGAGGCCTATGGAAACATAGTCTCACTAATGTAAATAAATTAGTGATAATACCACATGTTATTGTGAATACTCCATGGAAACATAGTCTCACTAATGTAAATAAATTAGTGATAATACCACATGTTATTGTGAATACTCCATGGAAACATAGTCTCACTAATGTAAATAAATTAGTGATAACAGCCATAGGCGGCACTCTATGTGAAAATTGTGGTATCCATAAAATCTAGGCCCAAGGTCTCTCTAGTGATCACACGAACAAACCAAGCAAGAAGAAGGGGGGTTTGTATATTGGGGACCACAAGTAGAACAGAAAATCATGCTCATCACTACACCACAGCGAAATGTATACCAACCAAATGTATCTATGTACTGAAATAATACATAGCTACTATACCATTATAATACCAAACCCAATCTAAATGCACGGAGTGATTATTGCTAAATTATTTTTGTTCTTGGCGGTAAGAAATACTGCTGGGCCCTAAATCTACACAAAATACCCTACAGGCCCTAAGGCAGGTGTGAAAGAGGACTGACAAGGGTGCCAGGGACCTGTGACACTCTGCGGTACGCCAAGCAGCCAGTCAGCAAGCTGTAAGGAAGAGGAGGGAGAGAGGGAGAGAGCAGAGAGCTAGGTTAGCAGGGTAGAGGGAGAGAGAAGGAAGAGGAGAAGAGGAAGGTCTTGATTGGTCAGAACTGAGTGGCTACATTTGCCGTAGAATGATAAGTGCACACATTGTGTGTGAAATGTGGAGAATGATTTCATGGTTCTCACTGCGTGTCAGTATTATTATTTGGATTCTCTAAGAATGTGTAGATGGAGACATTGGGATAATAGCCATGTGTTAATTCTCTGGAGATTCTTTTTGCCAAGCTGTTTTTTTAAATTCTTCTGTAACGAAAAAAATATTAGGCACGCAGAAAGGATAGATAGAGAAATGCTGAGATTTATTTTCTTTTTTTGTAGTTTTGAAAGCGTAGGTTGGGGTAGCATTTCACAGAGAGAAAATAGAGATGATTTCATCATAATTACTAAGAAAATCAAGAACATGTTTTAAAGCCATCATGTAAAGATAAATAAAAACATTTAATCATTACACTTTATGTGAACCGTTTGGAATTCCTGGGAACATTATAAAGGAATTTTATTTGGTTATAAATCAATATCTGTTATAAAAAACATAATGTTTTTTTTTATAAATGTCCCTTGGGTGGTCCTTTGAAGGAATGGTTTTGATTGTAGAACATTCTACACTTAATCTAGTTGCAGATCAGACTGGATATTTTCAAGGAATAATCTGTCTCACCCATACAGATTGGATATTTAAAACCAGAAGTCATTATTTGATAATCAGTGCATACTGTGTTCTCTCGTGCATGCAGATCCAGCTTTAGTGCTATTTCTGTAGATTCTCTCTAGTTCAGCATTGAAGCATTGAATATGGAAAGTGGTTTAAGGGTATAGTTTCATGAGATTTGCCAGGTCATGTTTCATAACCAAAGAGAAAATCGATTAATGTTCCCCAAATCATTGCTTCCACAATGAATGAGAATCACACTGAGTGTGTTTTCTGGCAGTTATGGAAGATACAAGATGTCATGTAAAAACTCTCTCACCGGGAGACCACCAGGGGGCGCAGGCAGCATGGAAGCCTGACGACCCAGCTCCTCGTGAACCTCTGCCTGACAGTGAATTTCGTACGCTTGCCCAGCCCGCACGCCGCTGAAACTTGTCATCTGTCAGGAAGAAAGGGTCGAGAACATCTAGCCCAAGTTTGGTTTAAAATCGAGCTGATCTTCTCGACGAACGCTAGCTCTACAGTGGCCCCCCCACCGCTGGCAAAAAGGCCTCTGGTGCGAGGGCACCGTGTCTGCCTTGGGACGTCAGGGGGTGAACTGCTTCATGGGGAGGGAAACACAGGAAGTCTGATTGCCGTGCTCGCCGACCTGCAGGCTACGCCAGAGACCCAGCAGCAACACCAAACAACATTGCTCAATCTCAGAGCAGACGCCTACCGAGATTGTTGCTTCCTTCCCTTTTGAGAGCCCGGGCAGCACCTGCTGAAGTCATCGGAAAGCCCTCTGAGCCCAAGCCAGGAAGCCCCGGCCCCAGTGAGAGCGAGCACCCGCTGATCGGAGCACCCCAGAGAAGCGAACGCCACAGCACCCGCCGAGGCGGTGGCACAACAGCAAATTGGGCGGTCCTGCTCCCCCCCTCGGCTCCCAGAGCCCTGTGCATCCATTCCACACCAAGCAGGAAGGTGCCCCCGCCTGGAATGGGGCTCCCTGGCCCCACACTGACAGTGGAGGGGGGGCATCAGGAGGAGAGCCCCACAGCCTTTTGTATCAACAGCGTATGGGACGGTGCTGTTTATGTGTCGGGAACTGAGTCGTGTAGAAAGGGCTCAGATGGCAACAAGACGCCCCAGAGTGTGTGGCTCTCGTGAATGAGACAGGGTGCACTCATTCTTGCAGGGCCTTTAAGTGAGCGCTACAGTGACAAGGAGTACTTGGAGGGCCTCACAAACTCCCTGCCCACACTGGTATCCCTGAGGAGCAGCCCTCGGCCCCCCCACAGGCAACACATGGTAAGGAGAGCGAGAGTATCCCCTTTGACCCCTGGCCTAGCAGAGCCATCCTTGTTGACACTGTCCTCCTGTAACCAAATAGCTCAGCAGACAAGGGCCATCCCCTCCACTCTCTTTATCACCAGCCATCCTTTCTTCCTGGTGACCCCCCAGCATAGAATTTGGAGTCACAGCTAACAGGGGTCTCCACCTTTGAGTTCCTGGGCCATCACAGTGAGTTGGAAATACACGGTGCACCAGGGGGAAAAAACAGTTAGCAATCAAGCCACCCTCTGCCACCCCAAAAGAAAAGGGGTGAAACCTACACGCACACTGTAGAATTCAGTTGCTGGCTCCTCCCACAGGCCGGGGGGGTGGTATCCCGGACTGGAACTTACTCAGAGGTCACACAGCCACCCAGCACTCAGAACGTGCGTCACTCAACAAGTGAACCACACAGCAGCCTGGTGTCACTCGTGCGGCATACCTGGCACCTCAGGCACACGGCCAAACTGCCTACTTAACCCTCATTGATTATCCTAGAGAAGAAGCCAGTCATTGCCTGACAGCCTCAGAGGTGAAAATTGAAGCATGTCTCTCCCTGGGGTCGTACAGAGAGGTGCATGGTGGCGATCACACAAGGCTGCGTCGGTGACTCATCAAGGAGATTCCGGTCAGAGACCTTGTGAAGGAGCAGCAAACAAGAGCACATACTTAGCATGCAGATAGTACGGCCATCACACCCCAGGGACAACATAGGGCACACGCCCTGCATACCCGCCTGAGTCGGCTCAGCGATGGTGCAGAAACTGCAGAAATACCACAGAAACAGTACAACCATGGCCTCTCCCATGCCCAGGAGGACTCCTAAATCCCACAGGCGATCAGGAGTTATCGACCAAGGCAGACATTCGCCTTCTATTCGGCAAAATTCATGCATTCAGAACCAGCATGACCACCACAGTCAGTGTTCTCTAAGACAAAAGGCATAAAGTAGAAGACAGGGAAGAGGCTCTGGAAAACTACGAGCAGTCAGCCGACATAATAGAAATGAGAACGGAGGGTCGATTCCAGGAACTTCAACAGAAGAACTGAGATCTGGAAGCAAAAATAGACAACCTGAAAAACATGGCGAGAAGGGCAAACATAAGGATTCAAGGCCTTAAGGAGACTACCAACAAGACGTCTGCATCACTGGAGATGAGAGTTAAAGAACTGATAGCTTCCATACTCCCTTCTCCAATTACGCCTTCACTGGAATTCAAGAGGGTCCATCGGGCAGGCAGCCGGCCTGGAGGTCCTAGATCAAGCTTAGCAAGATCCCATCATTACAAACATAACGTGGACATTCTCGGGAGGGCCAGTGAACTAGACTCAATAGACTTTGAAAACTTGAAGGTCAGAATTTTCCAAGGTCTTTGAGCTGCCAAACTGGCCCAGAGAAAAGCATGCTGCCCCCTCACTTTGTGGCTGAGAGTGAAAGGAATAAGGTTTAGATGGAATCACCCGTTTGCCCTGGTCTTCGCTCACGAGGATGAAGAATACAGGGTGACTTCTGGAGAGGATGCCAATGGAGTGCTTAAAAAACTGCAATCATGAATAAACACAACCGAAGTTGAGGAAATACCATCTTCATTGGAACCAATGCGATGACATTCATGCCCCTGGTGGCAGAAAAGCAAAAATAGAGGAGGCAAGAAGTTCCAGAGACTGAACACTCCATGAACGGAATGTATAAGAGGAAATAATCGTGCCAAGAAGATATAGGGGAATTAGAACCGGGCTGGGCACCAGAAAACATTGACTTCAAGATTTTGCTCATGATTGATTGTTGTGAAACAGTGGAAGCCAGGAGGGATCCGGGTGTGGCACCCGTTGTGTGGCCCTATGTTTACACCCAGGGTGTCTCCGCAGTTATAGGGAGTTTGTACTCTATTTCTCTCACTTTTTTCATCCTCTTTCTATCTTTTTGTCCTACTCTGGGCGGGAGGGGGGAAGGACCATCAAGGTCTAACCGTAATATGCTGACCATCAACGACATTGGGTGGGATAGAGAAGTCAAGAGAATGAAGAAATATTGGGCATACTCAGCTACAAGTAGTAGGCCTAAAGACAAGTGATGATAGGGTTTGATGCAACTAGGATAGGGTCCCTCAATGTTAAGGGGTTGAACTCACTGTAAAAAAGGTCCATGTCACGGCGAACTTTCAAGCAAGCCAATCTTAATATTCTTTTGATCCAGGAAACAAAATTCAAACAGATAGGGGAGTTTGACCTAAAAGGGGCTTACCTAGGAGGTTCTACATGGGCCTCGGGGCCTGAAAAGATGGGGTGGGGGGGTATTTTGTATTGTTCCTCTTTGAGATTCCAAATATCACGTGTCTGCAGGGACTCAAGGGGGAATTTCCTCATAGTACAAGGCTCTATTAGCTCTACAACGGTTATGCTGTGTGCAGTCTATGCTCCAAATACCCAACAGACATCCTTTTGCGAAGAGCTCTTGGCGACACTAGAAAGGTGAGAGTTGGATCCATGATCTTTGGGGGTTTAATCAGATAACTGGTCAACTTCCGGCACCTTATCACATCACACCAACTGATCGATGCATGGAGGGAGATACATCCACTAGACACGGCTTACACATTTTACTCCCCCCACACCAAACATATTCTCGCATAGACTACATATTCCTAGAGGGTCAATTAGAGCACTTAATTACACGTGCTGAGATTGAGGTGGTGGGGTGGTCTGATTACGACATGGTCACAGTCAATCTTGACTTAGGGCACAATGTAGCGATTGATAGACGATGGACATGCAATGATACGCTTTTCAAAGATAAGCTCTTCAGGGAAAGTCTGGATGGAGAGATACGTGATTTCTTCACAAGAAATAATACTGGGGAAATCTCCATCCTTCACGTCTGGGAGGCAGCCAAGGCCACAATAATGGGTCTAATCATAGCTCAAGGTTCCTCAGTTAAAAGACAGAAGCTTAAGAGAAACCCAGGTTAAAAAAGCTATAGAAGAAAAAGAAAAAGCTCTTGCCAGGGACGAAGGAGACCCAATAAATCATAGAGTAGAGATCAAGGCCCTTAGAAAGGAATTAAAAGAGATATAGGAAGGGAAATCCCTGACCAGCTTGAGTTTTGTCAAGCAGTGATACTTTCAGAGAGAAGACAAGGCACACACACTTTTGGTAGCCAGGCTCTGAGGGGCGAGAGCTAATAGAGCAGTTCTAAAGATCCGGTCCCCCCTAGACTCAATATTGGATGATCCAACAGCCCCATTTGCACAGTATTATGAGCAGCTCTACACCTCGGACACGTCTCCTTCCATGGAGAGCGCCACTTCATTCATGTCCAAAGTTGCATTCCCGTCACTGCCAGAAGCAGACCTCGACCAGATTAACAGTCACGCAAAGGCAGGGTGCGGCTAATGTACGCAAGACACTGGACCTTATCGCTTCCATCCCAGTGTCAGAGTCAGAGTCCATGCTGATCTTGGTTGAAGCTGAAAAAGCTTTCGACCGAGTGGAATGGAGGTTCATGTCCAATATTCTGCACAAAGCAGGTTTAGGTTCTAATTGGATCAGGGGAGCCCAAGCCTTATACCAGAACACCCAAGCTAAGGTCGTTGTCAATGCAGTTGCATCAAAGCAGTATAAGCTAACCAGAGGGACTAGGCAGGGATGCCACCTTTCTCCACTAGTTCATGTCTAGATCATGGAACCGCTGGCCCAAAACATTAGACAGAACGTGAGGATTAGAGGGCTTAACAGATATGGCACAGAGTACACACTTGCCCAGTTTGCAGATGATGTTTTAGGTTATGTCTCACATACCGGGCAATCAATCCCTGCTCTCCTACAAGAGGCATAAGGTGAGCAATCAGGGTTCCGCATAAATAGATGTAAAACAACAGTCTTCCAAATCAAAGGGCCTGAGGCCCCCTACGCCACACCTGCACAGTACTGGGGCCTCCAGGTTGCGCAATCAGGCATAAGGTATCTGGGAGTTACTATTACAACAAACCTCGAGGAGCCGGACCAAGCCAATTACACACCTCTCTGGTCTGCGATCCACAGGATCTCGGTAGATGGAGCAAGCTCAAGCTCTCCTGGGCCGGCAGGTTTACAGCGATCAAGATGAATATTCTGCCACGACTCCTCTTCCTTTTTCAATCCCTCCTGATCCAGCTCCCTAGCACTTTCTTAGATACAGCGAAGACGATACTGCTAGCTTTCCTTTGGGATAATAGAAAACCGTGCATTGCTTACAAAACCCTGGTCCTGGCAAAAGAAAAGGGTGGCCTTGCGTACCCAGACATCCATGAGAACTACGCAGCCACCCAGCTGCACATCTTAGTAGATCACATTCGGGAATCTAAATGCAAACAGTGGGTAGCCCTAGAAAATAGTCTATTTGCCCCCGTGACTCTGGGTGAATGGTTGTGGGCCCCTCGAGATGCCATCCCGCATAGAGTGAGGGAACACCCAGTACTGAAGGCGTTCTGGAAGATATGGAATAAGGAAAACTCAGGCATGATCAGAGTGACAACATGGCAATCACCACTCAGCTGTATATGGGTTCCCCGATAATGGACTCCATTTCAGAAACTCTCCGATTCCAACCACAGTTTGAACAGGGCTTGGTCAGAGTGGGACAATTGTGGAGGGACGGGTCCTTTCTGACTAAAGACGAACTTGAGAGTGCATGCAGGGCCTAATTATTAAACCCTTGCCATATTTACAGCTAAAAGGAGTCCTTACGGATCGTAAATGGAATGGCCAGCTGCAGCGCCCTCTCACTTCATTTGAAAAAATACTAAATACACACTCAGGTAACAAGGGACTCATATCAAGCATGTAAAGCAAACTCATGGATAGGTGTCATCTTCCACCGCCAAGCACTAAGGCACAATGGGACTGGGAACCGGGCTGGGACAATAATCAAGCAGGCTGGGATGCAATATACAGAGCAGTGTGGAAATCCTCCATCGCAGTGCAATACAAAAGGCACAACTTTAGAATCCTCACACAATGGCTCCTGACCCCACAACGTTTAGTGAAAATGTTTCCCCCTACTGCTGGCGAGGGTGTGGCCAAGTCTTTACATTCTGGCACCAATGTTTGGGCTGCGCACAAATACAGCGATACTAGAAGGAGATCCTTAGGTGGATTCATGAGATTAAGGGTATCCATAGAGAACTTGCCCCTCTCATGGTGCTTTTTGGAGTGGAGCTGATTGAGGACCGATATCTACTCCTCACCCACATGCCCAGAAATGTGCTAATGGCAGGTCGTGTCTGTGTCACCATTAAATTGAAAGGTTCATTGCTATCCTCAAAAGTGGAATGGCTCAGGAAGGCACAAGAAATGTATGACATGGAAAGCATAACAGCACTTTTGATGGAGACACATGCACAAATTGACCAGCAATGGCTCCCTTTTTTGCAGTATCTTTGGGAAACGCAGGCGGTCGCAGAGTGAGTAATTTCCTGGCGCCCCAGTGGTAAAACATGCGTCACAAACAGCTGTGTGAGCCTACATGTTCTGGTTTCTCTCCACTTCCGGGCGGCAGTCTAATGAAGAGCGCTTTCCCAAACGCGACCCACCCCACTGCATCCCTCACCTGAACAGCTGAGATCTGTTTAATCTGCCAAACCAACCCTCTGGTACACATTGCACATCGCTGCATCCCGCATGTGACAAGCTAGCTTTTGTGGTCCGCCCTGAGGGAGTGGGGGGGGGGGGAATGGGGTTCTGTCCTTTCTGTTTCTTTCTCCTATTCCTGTTTCTCAAACCCCCCTCCTGCTCTCTACTTCTGGTCTCTAAGTGGAGGGGGTGTTTTTTTCTCCTTCATACTTGACACTTTTTTACGTCAAAATGTATTCTTGTGATTTTTAACGTTGGAATTGGTTACTGTCTGAAGCCTTATGGCTGATGAGTTTGTAGATCGCAATAAAGATATATTAAAAAAAAACTCTCTCACCAAACCAATTAATATTCAGATTAATGTGCATTCCTGAGGATCTTCTACACACCATTTTCCCATAGATCGAAGAGTCTCCCAAAAAGCCAGATGTTTTACGTAAAGAATGTATTTCTTCCTTGTCAGTCAAGCCAGAGGTAAATGAAATGATTCCTGAAGGTGCTGTATGTTGCAGTTATCCTATGTGTGTAGTTTGTTATGCCATTTCTCAGCAGATGGGTCAAGAAAGAGCAGTGTCAAGTTGCAGGTTAAATAGAAGTAATCGTTGGGGCCATTTCGAGTGATTTGAAAGCCTGCCTTATGTATATGTAAGCTTTTTGTAAGAGCTGTTGGTGGGATATGTTCTAAGCACGTTAAACCCTTTTTTTTAGTAACATAAAAGTAACATCATAGTAGAAAGATATCTAGTGTAAAATCACACTTTAACAGAATAGCAAGCTACATTTATAATTTAAGTTTGTGAAATGTTAAAAGGAATATATGTGTGTATGTTTGCCTTCTGTGAGTTTGCTGCTGTATATGTAGATTATATTCTCATGTATGTAGATGTTTGGGGTTATTTGTGTACACATTGTTTTTCAAACATGTCTGTTTGTATGTATGCCCTTACCTGATGTGTGTTATTATGTAGGTAAAAGTGCATTTTCAAACTGTCCTTTTACTTTGGTTTTAAATGAAACCTAGAGTGAATGTAATCATTTTAAAGCTGTTTTCAGAATAAATTGATAATGATTAGGTTTACTGATGACCACACTGATAATTGCATTATTCACTCTGGATAGAATGTTAACATGTGGTAATTAATAAGTACCTAAAACAGTCATGTAGTATTTCTTTGGACAGCTGATTTTCTTCTCTTGTCAGATATTATGGTTGCTATTTGACTTCATTCCATATATCCTACTGTGTCTGTATTTTTTTCAGTCACTACCATTCCACTTTCTACGGTCCACTCTATTGTTACTGCATTGTTGGCTTTTATCAGACACACATCCATTATTACTGTTGAAATTGTTGTGTGCAAGAGATTCAGACATGCTATTATGTTTAATGTATTTCACTATGATAGTGTTGTTGTGTAAAATTTAAATTGCATTTGTTTACATCTGTTCTGACTCTCTCTGTTGTTTATTTAGCACTCGGTTTGTCACTTGTCTTTTGGTCTGCATGTCTCTACTGTTGGTCTCTACTGTTGAATAATGAGTAGCTGCTCTAGTTGGTTTATGATGAATATACATCGTAAATCATCTTTCTATTACTATTTCCACTAAGCCGTAATACAAATACTGACATTTTGACTTTCTTTAATGCTTGCATCATTTTATTGTTTTGTCAACTATTGAATTAAATTGATAGACTAGGTTCATAGATGCTACTCCCTAGCAGTATAAAACCAAAAGAGAATGAGGCGATTTACTCAGTGGACAGCCTTAGGTAGCTGGGATAATGTGATTAGTGTCTAAGAGATTCGGCCTGTCAGTCTAGTTTCCTGATTGCAAAGAAACACATTCTCTGCTTTTGAATGTTTATTTGGTTGAAACCAAAATTGTTTTTTCAGTTGAGACATGAAACCATATGAAATATGGTCAAGACTACATTTCCCATGCATCATCTGTTCTTATCGTGATATCTCATTAGTACCAGCTTTACTGCTATCTCTCTCTTCCTCGTCCCAATTATCGATTATGCCCACCTTCCTTGTACCAGTACCAAATAAATTTCCCATTATCCTTTCTTACTCACATGTCTTTTAATCTTCTAATCTCTCCAGTGTCCCATTGCTCCTTGACAAGATGGATTTCTAAAATCTGGCCTGGTAGACCGATTTCAAGAGGTCACCCTATTTAAAGTGAACAGGGGATTTCTGAGAGGTTAGACAAACCCAATCAAGGTAAGCGTGGAGAGTGGGAAAGGTTTAGTTTCAGGATTGAGTATGTGTGATTGGGGGTTCACAATGTGTTCACACAGTGAAGTGCACAATAATTCCACTTATACAGATATGTACAAAAATATTCTATGTATTATAGCCCAAAAACCACTAGTAAAATGAAACAGGCAAGTATTATTATCACAAAATACTCAGTTATCAAACATATATACAGTCACCTTAAGGTTGTAAAAATGCATACATTAACTTATTCAACATAATGAAGGTAAGTAGTGGTTGAGTAAAGCAAACCAGTTCACACAAATAAAAGCCCTAAAGTTATGGATCCAATCCATATGTATAATGGGGCCTTGTGCCCAATATTCACAAAGCTTCTTCTAGGAGAGGGGGCAAATGTAGGAAGAGTTTTTGTAGTTGTGACTTGTCAACAACATTACAGGTAAGTAAGATTACTTTTCTATCCTTAAGAACAGCTTTTAGATCAAACGTTTGAAAAGCATTGCAGTGGAATTATATGATATGATAAGTCATTTATAATGTGCATCAACACAAATGTTTCTAGGTGTGACAAAACAAGGGAGGGAAGACATAGGGAAGAAAAGACAAACAAACTTATTAGGCCTTGTGTTATTCAGATCATGCAATCACAAGAACGAGAAGTGCAAGGGGAAAGGGAGTGGGAAGGGCAAGGGAGAGGAGAGGGGAAAACAGGGAGCAATTCTCCGAGGATGTGCAGGCAAGTCAGTGCGGGAGAACAAGGGACTATAGGGTTACAGTTGCAGCCCCTAAGTCCGTGGTAGGCCTGGAGGCAAAGAAAGGGTGACTGATCAAGAAAGAGCCTGGTACCCAGTGAGACTTTGAGGTTAGCCAAGCAACCAGTCGGTACAGCAGACAGGTAGGGCAGCAGAGGAGGGAGAGAGAGAAAGCAGAGAAGAGGAAAGTTTCGAGCTGCTTCCCAGAACATCAGATTGTCCGGCTCAAGTTTGGGAGGGGCAGGGTGCAGGGATGTCATTTGGGGGTCACCAAGGGTCACACATGTGACTCCCGAGGTCTCCCTTGCTACCCCTGTGGTATCCTATGCTACCCCTAAAAAATACTTTAAAAAAAATAATCTTTTTTTGTATTTCTTTTTTTAAATTGAAGCTCCTGGGCTGTGGCCAGCGCAATGTGACTGTTTGTTTCTGCAGTGGCTGGTTTCTTGTTCAGAACTCCTAAAAGAACAGGGGAGTCAACAAGTGTAACACTTTCAGCAGTGACCATAAATAGGAGAGTAAAGGAATAACAAATAATTTGTCTTTCTGGAATTCTACACACTAATTGCTAGACACATTAGAGGTTTATTTCTGGCACACTTCAGGGGATGAGTCACTGATTCAGTCTGTTCTTAAACACCTCAAATTCACAATGCAGACAAAAACTTCCAAAAACATTTAGAGTAGAATAAGCATCCATTTTGGACTATTTTTTGGGCTTTTCTTGATTTGCAGTTATAGCATGTATTTTTCTGCCGTCGTCTCTGTTACGATCCTCACAAGACATTCCATCTCGGTGTCCTCGGTCACTTAACAAAATACGTGTGCCTAAAAGCTTGTGTAGAAATGTTTGACCATAGCACATAAAGTTGCCCTTGATTCATTGTGCCACAAATAATGCTTGGTTGGAATGTGTCTTTCTTTCCCATTTGCTTGGCATGCCGTTAAGGACATTTGTTTGCATTAATGAGGTAACGAGTGTCCAGAGTACTGGATGCCCTGTGGGGGCACTGATTTCCCTGCGCTACTCTAAATACTTTAATACACAGTTACAAACCCCCCCAATGGTATACATTTTGCCAACCTTTGAAGCCTGAAAAGTAGATCCATCAAGGGTTAATATGTGGCCAACTTTGCACCAGACCTGCAGATGAACTGGCCGGCTGTTAAATCTCAGTTACCAGTTTAATTTTACTACAGCCTGTAAGATAGCTCAGTGGGTTGAGTGCCCGCTGCTGTGATGTGTGTGGGATCTGCAGGTTGCAGGTTCGAATCCTGGATGGGCCAACTCAGCCTTTCATCCTTCCGAGGTTGCTAAATGAGTACCAACACAGGTTGGTTGATATTGTTTGTATATGTGTTTTATATAATGCACTTAACCATAAGTGCTTTATAATACACATCATTTTCATTTGGCCTTGGACGTCAGCTTGCATTAAAAGTAATTTGGTAGTATGGGCCTACACACACTCATATTAACCATAAATATGGTGGTCCATTCTTGCATGAAATGTATATAACATTAGTGATATCATAACCATATTTTTTCGTAGTGTACTTGGGAACAATGCTATGTGATGCCACTTCTTGTTTTGTTGAGGGGTGAATGATTGTGTGCTATCACTTAATGTGATGTCACTTCAAGGAGAAGTCAAATAGCATCATTTCCTGTGATGTCATCCGAGGTCAAGGGTCATGATATGTCACTTCCACTACCCCTGGCATTTTGTTGAAATGACGTCCCTGGTAGGGTGGCCATTCAAGAGGGAGGCACATGCAGAGGAGAGAGATCTACCCCACATTCTCTGCCTGGAGATGCTTCTAATGCTTAGAGAGTTGGAGGTAGCTGAGTGAAGGACTGAAGAAGGTTGGTATTTTGGAAGAGAGCGTTGGATGTAGTGCTGGCCCTGGCCCATAAATCCTTGTGGACAATGGAAATACTCTTGAACTTGATCCTTGGAGCCACTGGGAGCCAGTGCAGAGATTTCAGGGCTGGAGAGGTATGGCCCCTGGGTTTGATGCCAAGGACAAGTCTTTCAGTCCTGTTCTGGATTAGTTTCAGAAGACAGAGAGTAGAGGAAGGCAGATTGAGAAAGAGGCTGTTGCTGTAATCCAGTCTAGAGGGAACCAGGGCTTTGGAGACATCTAGCCTCTGGGGGAAAGTGAGATGAGTCCCTTTTAGGAGGTGCAGCTGGTAGTGGGACTTCTTGGGGACGTCCAAGATGTGAGGAGAGAAAGAGAGAGTGGAGTTGAAGATGATACCAGGTTTTTTTGTCTCACAGGAAGGTGATGGAAGAGGGCCAAAGGCGGGCGGCCAGAGTGAGAGAGGGAAATCAGGGGCAGGGGTCCCAATCAGAAGGCTCTCTGTGTTACTGACATTAATGAAGAGATTGCTTGAGGTGCGCCAATCCTGAAACCAAAGCTTATTCTAAGGTTTATTATAGCACATATAGGGGTGTAGTGGGAGTACTCACCCTCTGACCAAGTGAATAGTTAAGTCAAATGGGAGTTGCTGAAGGTAGTTTTTCCTGGCATTGGATTCAGACGCAGATTCCCAAGAGCTGTGGCTGCAGAAATGATTCCCGTCGGGCCCTGGAGCTGTGTTCAACCCTTTTCAACAAAGAAATGCAGTAGGCATATATGACGGCCTCTTCGGGACAGATGGAGGAAAGCTATTTTAGGTGACAGTCACTGCAAATGGGCGACAGCAGGTGTCTCTACAGTTGCAGTTAAAGAAGACCTTGCCAGACAGGATCATTTGATGCTGGGAAGCTGAAACTTGGCCGGAAGATGACTTATGGCACGCACTGCCAACCATCTAGGTTCCGGCTCAAAACATAGAACATCAACATTTGTGTTGATGTAGACCACTGAACAGCTGGGTGATTCACTGGTTGGTCCAGGGATGACACTAAGTGCTCAGGACGGCTGGACCTTGAGAAGGTGTCAAGACTGGTTGGTCTCACTAGTCCAAGAGTTGAAGGACCGCATAGGGCATTTGCAGATCAGGTAGTCCAGCAGGGCTTTGTCACAAAAATTTGTTCCAGCATGACCAGATGGATCATGCCTTCAAAAAATGTTACTTTATGGCCCTATACCCATCCACCCAGGTTTTTCAGGGAATCTGTAGCAAAAGACACTGAAGTATTATTATTTTTTTCTTGTATTCTCTAAACCTCTTTTTTTCTTAAAATTGTATTTTTATAGATTTTTCCAACACAAAAAGCTGAAAAGGACCCAAAATAAGCATATGAAGGCAAGTCCCTGAATGCTCACACCAGTGAGCATACAACTCTCTAGGGAAGAAAGGCTGAAGTCGATCTTGTAAGGATAACAAGTTTTAATCTCACACACTGATGAGAGCAACAGCAAAGATCTCTGCTGCTAAGAATGTTCTGCCCAAAAAAGAGTACAAGCAGAGGCTTAAGACGAGACACATCGCCATAGTGACGCAATACATACAGTAAAAACTTGCGCGGCTAGTTGGTGTGCTACTATAAAAGATCCACCTTCCCCATAAGGGATGCCAGGTCAATGGTTCTAGTCAAGTCTATCTGTCTTCCATCACATGGGTGTCGCAGAGATCATCTTCTTCTCATCGACGAAGGTCAACAAACAAATTAACTATACTTGTAACACAATGCTACTTCATCATTATCCTGTGCACCTGGCCGGCTTTGAGACTGGCACAAAGGAGGTTCTGGGGCACTCTAACTTCCACAGACACATTTCACTCACTCCATTCTGCACCATCCAGCTCCAAGGTCTCCACCCTCGTTTATTGCTCCCAGCACCTCACAATACAAATCATATGATTGTAGCTCAATGATGTGCAATGTCCGTCCTCCTTGAACATTTCAGGACTTGTTACTTTGGGGTTTGTAGTAAAAAAGGCAACTGGTGCCATGAAATTCAGGGATCTTAAGGTTTAGTCAGTTATATGGGCTATAACTCGTGGTCGCCTGGGAATAGGCAAGGTCACGCTTTGTCCAGTGTGTGATAAAATGCATACCAGGTGCCGGTCTATGATTGCTGCCTTTTGAGGCACATTCCCTACGAATAGAAAAACATCTTTGCAACACTGCTAGAACAATGAATGAGCTTTATTGTGGTTGGAGGTGTGGGTTTCCTCACAGGAGCTCAGGCATGGCTGGAGATTTCGCTTGTCTCACAATTAGGGCCAGGTGCATGAAATGGCATATTCGCCATGCAGGCTCTTTTGCCCCTTCCCTTGAGGCAGATGGGCACATTACTGTGCCCATCTGCCATGAGGGGGGAGCATACTGCCCATGCTTAGGGGTCTTGTTGCAAGATTTATGGTGCTTCTCTCCCCCCCACCCCAAATGGAGGGGGGGCATCTTATGTACCCCTTCCTGGGGGCAGAAATCTGGCCCCAGGGAGGGTTCCATGAGTTGCCCCCCATCCACTTGGGGTGGGGGGGAGAGGTTAACCCCCTTTTCATTACCTATATCTCTGGTGGTTTAGGGTTCCCCCACGAAAAACCCCACCTTTTTAAATAAAGTTTCTTTTATGTTTTGCCCCTTCTCTTGAGCGAGATGGGCACACATACTGCCCCATGCTTGGGGGGGGGCTGTGGCAAGAATTCTGGTGGCCCTCTACCCCCACCCCAAATGGATGGGGGGCATATTATGTACCCCTTTCTAGGGGAAGAAATCTGCCCCCAGGGAGGGCTACATGTGGGGCCCCCCAACCACTTGGGGTGGGGGGAGCCACCCCCCTTTTCATTCCCTCAATCTCTGGTGGTTTAGGGTGCCTCCCAACCCCCACCAAAAACATAATATGTATTATATTTTGATTGGCCACTTTCCTAGAGGCAGATGGGCACATTATGGTTCCCAAAGTCTCAAGTAAAAACTTGTCCTGTACGAGCTGTTCAGTTCATTGGGCAGTCCAGGAACACTTCCAAAGTGGCTCATTTGCAGGTTAAGAAGGAGGTGCCAAGTGTGGTTAGTCCCACTACTCCAACGGGTCGAAGCGCCCTTGCAGCCCTTAGGTGATCGATGAGAAACAGGGGCTCCAATGGGACAACAGTGGGGTCAGGTTGCCAAACCTTCCAGCGGCTCACCAGAGGGTTCACAGATCTGTTTCTTCAGTTTGCGATACTTGGCTGCTTTTCTTTGTGAACTCAGAAGATCGACCTAGAATAGGTCTAGAGTGTCTTCTCCGTCTCGGCAAAACAAAGAGAAACAAATAGGAGATCTGCTTACATTCAACTATTCCAGACATGGAACAATCACAGACCATGTTGGTGCCAGTTATCGCAGCACACCAGACATGCTGGCACCCAGGATGTGTATTGGAACTAGACAGCTCCAGCCCACATCCTGGGCGCACACACAGAAGTCATGCAGAACCCTGCAAAAGCTTCGGTTTGCATGGGCTTCTGCATAACCAAATAAGAAATGTCCTCGGTCTGCTCGGCCTAGGAAAGGCAAAGGGACAAAATGGACAAAGGACAGAACAAAGGACTTTATTGCATGGCCATTTTAGGCACTGGCCACTCTCATGGGCCAAACATGGTAACCATGGTTTGGACCATTGAAAAGAGTCAAAAATGCTTTAAAAGTAACAGCTGCCACCAGTTCCATCCTGGGCACATTCACCAAAAATCCTTAAAAATGAAAAAGAGACCCCAGCGCACTGTACTCAAAGGTACATTCTGCACTGATAAAATTTTGTAAAGAAATGGCAACAAAGTGAAAGACTAAGGGAAACAAAGTACCCAGTACCGACAGTCTGAAGTGCATGTCAGTTTCCCCTTAACAAGATTAGCAAAATCCCAGTGGAGTACAGGAGAAGGCTGGGTTCCACTGGTAAAAATCCGGCTAGTATGGTCACACAAAAGCAAAACGTTAGGGGGTTCACAACTGGAGGGAAAATTACACATAAATGGAAATCTTTCCTAACACTGGGGTCTGGTGCCCAAGAACCTCAAAGCTTCTTGTGGAATGGGGTAAAAAGTAGGAAGAGTTTTTGTGGTGGTGAACATTTTTCCAGAAGTCTTGTCAACAATATTACAGATAAGTAAGATTATTTCCCTATCCCTAGAACAGCTTTTAGAAAAAACATTAAAACAGTGATGGAATGGAATAAAACAAAGTTTATTCTAAGGTTTATTACAGGGGAGACAGGGACGGCTGATTGTAATGCGAGTACTCAACCCCCTTATTTTGATTTTCCCAGTGACTAAGCAGGTTGGCTGGGAGCTGATGGAAGAATGTTTTCCACTGTTAGATCCAGTATAAGATGTAAGGGATCTGCTGGTGCGCAGATGATTCCGGTCAGATCCAGGAGCGGACTGCAACCTGTTTCAATGATGAAATGCAGCAGGAACCAATGCAGGCCTCATCAGGATGCTCTACCAGATGGAGGAAAGCTGGTTCCAGTGACAGTCAATTGGCACGGGCGACAACAGGTGTCTCTCCAGTCATGGTTGAAGAAGACCTACTGGGACAGGATCCCTTGATGCTGGGAGGCTGAAACTTGGCGGGAAGGTGACTTGTGGCATGAGATGGTGACTACCAAAGTTCTGGACAAACAGAGAGAAAAGTGAGGCTTCTGTAGAGGTAGCTCCTGGAGAGCTGGTCCATCTATAGGGTATTCTTGGATGCTTCTGAGGGATCTGGATGACTGGATCTTGAGAAGGCATCAAGATTGGTTGGTCCAACCAGTCCACAGTTGAAGAACCACAGAGGCCCTTCGCATATCAGGTAGTCCAGCAGGGTTTCACCAGGCCAAATGCAGGAAGGGCTGCCAGGCCTCTTTGGGAGTTGTCCACAAATCTTCAATCATCTGCTCTTTTACACAGGATAATTGGCTCCAAAGTTGATCTGAAGAAACAACTGCAGGTGTCCTCTTCTTATCCCAAATCCTGGTTGGAAGCAAGTCCAAGCCTGCGAACGGTAAGGATCTGCACCATTCAAACAGACAGCAGTGGACCCACCAGGGACCACTGTTGGTTTCACTGATGCTTGCACTCCAGAAACTATGGCACCACAGATGTGGAATGGGGCCAGACATTCCCACCAACTAACTGGGTCCACACACAAATGGCATGCACTAGCCTGCAAGAACATCAGCTTTTTTGGGAGACCATATAAGGGATTTCTAGACCTGATAAGGCAGGAAGAAGGCCAAGAAACAAAATTACCAAAAGATAAGCAAATAATTGCATAGCACTGCCATTTTTGGGCCTAGCCATGTTTACCAGCCTGATATGGGAAATGTGAATTCGCACACAAAAAGTACTGCAAAAATTGTAAAAATTAACTGCTGCCACCAGCCTGCCTTTAGGCACATATAAAAGTAACCAAAAATCCCAAGTGTAAAAGGCTAGAGTGATACACAATTATCACCACTGCACTGCATTATTAGATGTTCTGTGCACTGTTAAAAAGCTACTCAAAGCACTAAAAAGTAAAAAGACGGAGGCCACCAGGGGGCGCACAGGCGATGGCTGCCTGAAGACGCTGCTCCCGCCGAAACTGGGCCATGTTGAGGGATTGTCCCCCCCCCGCTACCCCCCACGGACCATCTGCGGTTCTCAGTGGCGGTGAACCCCGGGGGACCCCCCCGGGCGAAAGAGCGACACTGAAAGACCCTCGGGTGCAGGAGAACGAGGCCTCGCGGCCCAACAAGAGGATCCACGAGAGGCCCCGCCCTCCTCCGGAGCTGCGTGGGGAGTCGTGGTGCGCGGTAGCCGTTGAGGCCTGCAAGCGCGCCTGATCTCTCCACCCCGCCCCAGTTACAGAGCACGCCGGCGCACGGGCGGGGACTTTGCCATTGGGGCCCCGTGGCACAGGAGGACGGAACCGGCGCGGGGCCGAAGCCCCAGGCAGCGGCGACTCGAGCCGCGGACCCGGACCCACCAAAGGAGAGGCAACCCACCTGACCCGAGCTCCCGAACACAAAGTCGAGCAACAGGGGCGCCGAGGCCCCGTCCAACGGACCCTGGTGAGGGCCATCAGAGTGGTGAACAGTGGATAACAGCGGGACAAGGCTGGTCAGGAAGGTGAGAGGGACCCGCGCCCGCCCCAGAGATCGAGGTGGCCCAGGCGGGAGGAGACTTGAGCCCGCACGACCCCCTCGACTACGGGGGACTTACAAAGGGTCGCCTGGAGCCAATTGATGGGCGAGACGATCCCAGACCCCCGAGCAATAGGACCTCCAAGGGGGGGACCCGAACACGGATCTCACACAGGTGGTGGCCCCTGGGCTCCTTCCCAGGGCGAGTGCCCGCCTGGAGACGAACTCGGAAGAAAACATGGCCGATAGAATCTAATCATCACGCCGTGGGCGCTGCGCCCCCCTTCCCCGGGGGCCTAGCCTAGACCTTCCTCCAACCATAATTTGACACATATCGTCGCCACCTCCCCACCACAGGGACCGTCGATCACAAGCAGTGGGGAAAGGGCGTGTAAAGAGTGCGAGGCACCCACCAGAGGCCGGTGGTGCGTGTGCCCGCTCAGAGATAGCCCCCCACGGAACGGTTTTGCCTGAAGGAGAGAGGGCAGGCTCCCAGCTGGGTCATCGCTCTTGGCCCCCGAGGATCGCCGGCTGGAGGGAGAGGAAGGGAGACCGGATGAGTTGGCGCCACACAATCCAGGAGTACCGTTACCAGGACGCCAGAAGGGAGAATTGCGGGCCGGAACGGACGACCACAATGACCCAGCCCGAGACCTCGCCCTTGCCCACTCTTACAATGGAAAAGGGCTTTGCCTCGGTCCTGCAGGAGATCAGAGACATGCGGGCGGACATTGCCCAGAAAATGGAGAACAGGGACGTAGGGTGGACAAGGTTGAAGACAGACTGTTGCAGCTGGAGACGAACCAGTCCTCAGCAACGACCCAAGAGATGGACATGTCCCTGAGACTAGCTGCTCTAGAAAAGAGAGACGAGGAGAGGGCCAGGCAAATGGACGATTTCAAAAATAGGGAACGGAGGAACAACCTCAGGATCTTTGGGGTGCTGGAGTCGGAGGGAGAAACGGAAAGAGAATTGAACCGGGTGGTGAGAGACATCATCACCCGCCTTTTCTCGGACGAGATGACGACCGAACCAACGTTTGATCAGGTCCACAGAGCGCGGGGGGAAGAGCTGGGGGACCCCGGTCAATTCTGGTCCACTTTCATTACTACACCGAGAAAGCGAAGGTTCGGGAGGGGGCCAGGAAGACATGGGAGATAACTGATAATAATGCACAAGTGTCCATTTTCCAGGACCTCTCTTCATACACAATGGCCAAACGCAGGATGTGCCGCCCTCTAACACAAATGCTAAAAGAGAAGGGGGTGCGCTATAGATGGGGGTACCCCTTCTCCCTCACGTTCGAATACGAAGGTCAACGGTCGACCCTGATTACAGAGGAGGACATAAGGGGAGCCATCCAAGAGTATGTGTCGGACCCGACCCCGCGGAGAGAACCCACGGGGTTCGCAGCGGAAGGAGCCAGAGAACGCAGGCCACAAGGAGAGAGGAGAAAGAAGACGGGGTCCACGGAAATTTAAGAAACTGAACCCTCCATCCCCGACGACGGACAGGGAGGACGCCGACCCCGGACAGGGAGGAGCGGGCCGGTCGGGCCTGGGGTAGTCTGGTAGTTGAAACGCCAAACTGGAAGTGAATAACGGTATGGGGAAACAGGGCAAAGAACTCAGTTTACAAACACAACGTCCGGCCCGCCTCTAAGACGAGTTGACTTCCAGGACCATGGGGTCCAAGGACGTAAGGGGACTCCCAGAACAGCAAGTATGTCGGCTACCTGGGGGAGGGGGGCTAGGAGGGGGGCGGGGGAAAGGGGGGGCTCAAGGAGGAGTGATTTCCGATATTACCCCAGCCGGAGGCGGTAGGCTGGTGGTCCGGCCAATTACCAGCAATGGTGGAACTATTTGGCTGGACGCTGGGGTGGGGGGGTTGAAGGAATAGTTGGGGATGTTCAGTTCGGAGGGGGGACAAGGGGGCAGTTGGGGACAGGTTTAAGGCCCACCTGGGGGGTGTGGGGAGGGGGCAAGGGGGATCAGGACATAACACAGATGGAGTTGGAAAGGAAAAGTGCCATGAGTCAGCTACCCAGTAAGATGTTGATCCTAGACAATGGCTGAGGATCTGCCTGTCCTTGGCGTGGGTTCCCTTAATGTGCGGGGGTTGAACACCCCAACCAAGAGATCCTTAGTCTGCAGGGAATTCAGGAGGGCAAAGCTTGATCTGCTCTTTCTTCAGGAAACACACTGGGCACGGGGGAAGGAACCGAAACTGCGAGGAGGCAGGATCGGGGAGGTCCTCAGCGCATCCCACAGAACCAAGAAAAGGGGGGTAGCCATATTGCTAGCAAGGGATGTTGGCTTTGAAGTGGAAGCCACAGTGAAGGACCCAGAGGGCCGATATCTGTTAGCAAGGGGCTCTTTGCGGGGCTCCCCTCTGACTCTGGCAGTGGTGTACGGCCCCAACGAAGGCCAGGCGCAATTCTGAGAGGGAGTGAAGGACAGATTGAAATTGTTTGTTCGCGGGATGTTGGGGGTGAGGGGGGATTTTAATATGGTCCTAGACCCAACCACGGATAGAAGACGCTTGGGGCCCCAGCCCAATAGGGCTGCAGATGAAACCATGGGCCGTACCTTCCAGAGGGTCAATGCAGAGCTGGGCCTGGTGGACACCATTCCGACTCCCAGGACGGGGCTCCCCTCTTTCACATACTACTCAGCAATCCACACATCATACGCCCGTATAGACTACGTCCTGGTAGACGAACCCCTTCTTCCACATGTCTCGGGCCACAGGGTTGACCCGGTCCCTTGGTCCGACCACGACTTGGTCCGTACCACCATAGTGGGGGGATGGCGGAGTGGCAGTAGAGGGCGATGGAAATGTAATGACTCCCTGTTGAAGGACAAAGTTCTGGCTCAGGAAGTGCAGGACGCCATCTCGGAGTATTTTGAGTTGAACGACAATGGCGAGGTGGGCACACACGTGCTGTGGGACGCCTTTAAGTCGACCTTACGCAGTGTTCTCATTAGAATGGGAGCCCAGAAAAAGAGGGAGAGGGAGGCCCAGGAAAAGTCCCTGAGGGAAAAGATAACCCAACTTCAGCCGGGTGGCCTCCCGGAGGTACCCCTGGAAAGGGATCAGATTGCCTCCCTAGAAAACTATAAACTCCAGTTAAAAGACCTCCTGTTACATAAGACTGAGCGGAGCCTCCAACTAGTGAAACGAAAGTATTATGAGAAGGGGGACAGAGCTGACAAAATCCTGGCCTGGAAACTTAGAGAGATTCAGAGCAACAGAACGGTGAAGGCATTGAAGAATGAACGGGGATCATTAGGTCACGACACCCTGAACATTGGAGCGGCCTTTCGCCGTTACTATGAAAAGTTGTACTCGTCAGAATATGACGAGGATGACACCCAGATTGAGGATTTCCTGGACTCCATCCAGATTCCATCCTTGACAGGCGAAATGGCAGAGGCTCTAGAGGGCCAGGTGACGGAAGAGGAGGTGGAGCATGCGATCAGTGGGATGAAGGTGGGAACGTCCCCGGGGGAAGACGGCTTCTCAGTATACTTCTATAAGAGGTTTCGGGATATCCTAGCCCCACATCTGGTGGAGGTGTTTAACAAGGTGTTGGAGGGGGGCTCTCTGCTGCATACCATGATGAGGGCCATAATAGTGGTACTGCCCAAAGAGGGCAAAGACCCTACCGAATGCTCCTCATATCGCCAGATTTCCCTTCTCAATATAGATGTTAAGATTCTGGCCAAAGTGATAGGTAAATGGATGGAGGGGATAATGCCCAAGCTGGTTCACGGGGATCAAGTGGGGTTCATAGGGGGCAGGCAAGGCTCTGATAGCATCAGGAAGATGATAGACCTAATCCACCATGCCCAAGAATCAGACCTCGAAGCAAGTCTGTTTTCCCTGGACTCCGAGAAAGCTTTTGACAGGGTAGAGTGGAGGTACATGCAACTCCTCCTCCGTCGGATGGGCTTCGGGGCTCACATCAGGAATTGGGTTTCTGCCCTATACTGGACCCCGACGGCGAGAGTACAGGTGAATGGAGAACTTTCCGACTCCTTCCCTCTCACGGTGGGAACGCGGCAGGGATGCCCACTCTCCCCTTTAATATATGTCCTGACGATGGAGCCCCTGGCCATAGTGGTCCGAGCCCACCCCAACATTAAAGGGATTAAAAGAGGAGAGGTGGAGTTCAAGCTCTCCCTGTTTGCTGACGATATTCTAGCATACCTGATGGAGCCCAGCTCCTCGCTCCCCCCCTCCTGTCCCTGATGACGACCTTTGGGCAATTCTCGGGGCTAAAAATAAACGCATCTAAATCAGTGTTACTCCCGGTATAGGTGTGCAGGGATTGCGGTAGGGAGGGACTCCATTAGGTACTTGGGTGTGCTCCTAACGAGAGATCTCTTAAAATTGGCTTTGGCGAATTATGGGCCCATTATGGCGGAGATTACATCGGATCTGAGGAGGTGGGGTGGTATGATCCTATCCTGGTATGGGCGCATGACGGCGGTGAAGATGAACATCCTGCCGAGACTGCTGTATCTTTTTACGCCACTTCCAACGGGGGTCCCCAACCAGATGTTTCGAGACGTACAGAAGGCAGTCCGAGAGTTTGTATGGCAAGGGCAGAACCCGAGGATAGGGAAGGCCATTCTAATGTTACCTAGGGAGGAGGGTGGTTTCGGGCTGCCGTACTTCCTTCTCTACCACCGGGCCGCCCAGCTACGAGTCCTGTTGGAGCATATGAAGGAGGGGATGGGCACTTATTGGTCTTATCTGGAGGACATGGATGCCCACCCTCTGAAAGTACGCGACCTTCTGTAGTTGCCGCGTAAACACATCCCAAACAGACTGTAGACCCACCCAACCCTGGGAATACTTTGGTCGATCTGGAAGGAAGGACCCACAACCGCACACCTTACTTCATGGCCCTCCCCGATGTCCTCGCTCTGGGGCCACCCGCTCAAACTAGGCAGCAGGGGATTCAGGAATTCCCAGTCCTGGTCGGACGGGGGGTTGGAATGGGCGGGTCAACTGTTCAAGGAGGGCGAGTTCCTCGAATACGAGGAGCTGCGAGATGCGCTTGGGCGGGTTCTCTTTCAGTTTTTGAATATTTGCGCCTGCAGGGCATCCTTTGTGACCAGACTTGGGGCCTGAACCTGCGGAGACAGTTGACTCCCTTTGAAAAGTTACTGGACACGGCCACAACAAGGAAGGGGGTAGTATCCAAAATGTACCACATATTGAACACTGTTAACTTGGAAGGGAGGAGAGGGTTTCTTGGGTTCTGGAATGACTTGGCGGGAGAGGCTCTCTCAGAGGACGCATGGTCCAGGGTATTTAAAATAGCATTCCATGGGAACCTATTTACGTCGGACATGGAGCACAACTTTACGATCTTACAGGGATGGCATAGAGACCCATTGAAATTATCCAAGATGTTCTCGGGGGTGTCCCCCAGATGTCCAAGAGGATGTTGCCAAGTGGGGACGAGGGGTCACATGTGGTGGTTCTGCCCTAAGGCACAGGCGTTCTGGAAGAAGGTACGGGGGTGGATGGCGGAGGTCACCGAGGAACTACTCCCACACAATCCATTGACGATGTTGTTGGGCCTCCCACCAGAGGAGGCGGAAATATATAGGTACCCAAGAATGTGGGAGACTATGTTGCGAGCAGGAGGAGAGGCCCTAGCGCAAAGGTGGAAGAGCCCGGAGACCCCCTCTAAGGAAGACTGGCTAAAAAAACGTAAGAACATGTTCCTCACGGACAAACGGACGGCCATGGTAAATAACGAATTGAGCGCCTTCCAGGCAAATTGGTATGGGGTTTACCAGGCATGGGGGTGGGACGCTCACTGACATTATGTAGACAACCTGGGACGTGAGGGCGATGGGGCCCAGAGAGTACCACTCAAGGACAATGGTGTAATCTATGGCCCAGGAGACAGCGGATCCGTCTAAGCCAGCATTTACGTGAACGCATAGCACAGCTCCAAGGCACCGAACTATGAGTACTGATGACAACTCCTGCGGTTGGATTTTCGATGGGACACTGATCTGGGGGGAGGGGCGGAGTTGGGGAGGGGGGACAGGGGGGTGGGAGGGGAGGGAGACCCGGGGCTTTGATGATGATGTTAAACGTGATATTCATATTGCTCCCGGTGTTGTCATTGTTTCTTTCTCTGAAAAATTGCCAATAAAACCAAAGTTAAAAAAAAAAAGTAAAAAGACAAACATGTAACATAGGTTACTAGTAATGATAGTCTGAAGGACTGATCAGATTCCTCAAAGCTTAAATCTTTCTCCTAGTTTAGAACCAAGGGAGTGCTGCCTGGCCTTTGGTATCCAAATGTACTAGCTACCAGTGCTGACTGGGGAATTTCTTTATTGGATGGGTGTAAATATATGCCACAGGTATGCAAGAGCTTCCGAGTGTAATGAGGGAGCCAGAACCTGTAAAATTGATTTGGAATTGTTTGAATAATGTGCGTAATGGCAATAATGATACTAAAAGAAAACATGTTCTAGCTGGCCCTGCCAAATATATGCCAGTAGCCCCTTGTAAGAACATCCTCTTGTTGGAATTGCCATTAGAAATGCCCTACCTCAATAAGAACACCTGTCCAAACTGGGTCCAAAATAGGCCAGTCTGGACATGCTTAATCATAGATGCTCAGGATAACACATTTAATGCCACTGCTAGGCTGACTGCACCAAAATGTCTGTCTAGCCATTTCACACCACATATTATGCATGCTTTCTTTATCCTAGATGCCAATTACAAAACAGCAAACCACAGTGTAACATGGATAGACTGGCTCAACAAAAAGTACAGCCTAGCCAAGTTATAACACATATCAGGCTTGCTTTATCATAGATGCCCAGAACTCAATACCATTCACAGTATGCAGTGGATAGACTGGTGACACCAAAATGAGAGCCTAGCCACATAATAACACACATCAAGTTGACTTCACCAAAAAAGGCCAGTAATTCATAACATGCAACTTATGAAATGTCAACATTACTCCCTTGCTCCCCGGGCCCCCCAGCAATTCACAATCACACATTGTCGCATTCATATCCATTCACCAACCAATCACTCACCCATCCACTTTCTCTCACTTTCACTCACACTGCATTTTCCACAAACGCACCCACCATGAGTATTGACAGTCACATTCATACCCATTTACTCATTGATCATTCACCCATATGCCTTCTCTCATAGTTAACCATACTGCATTCTCCACATGGCATCCGCCTACCCAGAGGATTCACAGTCACATCGATATCCATTGACTCACCTGTCACTCGCACATACACCTTCTCTCATAGTCACACTGCATTCTCAACATGGGTGCACACCCATCCACAACATTCTCAGCCATATGTATACCCAGTTACTCACCTGTCACTCACCCATACACCTTCTCTCATATAAATTCATAATGTATTCTCTGCATGGCACCCTCCCAGAACATCAATATATATACACATTAATTCACCTACCACTCATCCATTCACTTTCACATTCATTCACACTGCATTGTACACACAGGAACCTACTCAGAACACACACACACACACACACACAAACACACACACGCACACACACACACGCACACACACACATAATTGCTAATTGCATTTGTACTGAAAGAGTGTGGACGGAGGAGACTGACACACAGGTGACATGATTGTTGGCAGATACTTTTATTAAACAAATGAGGGTTGGAGAAATGCCTCCCTGTTCCTAATACTAAGAGTTTCCCTGCCACAAAATCATATTCTAAAGATAGTCCAAAGAAATAAGTGCACTGTTGGGTCAAAAAATGATTTCCAGTCCTCACCCTAAGAACTCATGTGAAAAGGGGATCTTAATTAGCCTCAACATTTTTTTCCAGCTCACAAAACAAAGTTCTACAACAGTGCAACAAATAAACTTTAAAAGGAAGGACAACCTTCTCCCCAGCTTGCTGCACCTTCAGAATATCCAACGAGGGGCTTCTTTCTTTTGATTCCCAAAAATGTCCCTAAAATGTTCACAAAAGAAAAACAAGGTATGGGGGTTGCTTACCTTACCCCTGGTTTTCTCCCCTGCTTCTTCCAAATGTTGAAGGAAAATCTCCCTTTTATTGCCTTCATATTGTGTGTACACATAACTAGGGGGATGCTTCCCTTCCCCTGGTTTCTTCTCAGTATATTTCACAGCTAACCTGGCTCTCATTTCTCCCAGGTACTGGGACAATCAAGATTATGTTCTGTAGCGCATTTCCAAGGGTAACGTCCTGTTTCCTCTTGCCTTCTCCTTTATTTCACAGCCAACCTGGTACAGTATCCTACCAGGGACTGTGACTATGAAGAGTGCTATGTATCTCTCTTCATATTTGAGTTAGTCAAAGGCTTCACCTTTTCTTTACTTTCAATTGTGGTTTTCTCACTTTGCTACTACTTTGTTGATCACAGTCAACCTGGTATACTATCCTGCTAAATCCTGTCACTTTAAAGATTGTGTTGACTCTGTCTTCATATGGGTGAGAGTCCCAGACTCATCTTCTCTGTATTTTCATTTGTGGTCTTTTCGCTTTGCTACTACTTTGTTGTTCACAGCCAACCTGGTATACTATCCTGTCAGGTACTATGACTATGAATATCTCATTGGAGGACTTGATTAGGGTTGTGGGTGCAGGTACCAGACTTGCCTTCATAATCTTCCCATCTCTTAACTGTCCTGGTCTCCCTGACCTCATTGGAGAGCTTACCGGTGGTCTACGGTTATGTGTGGGTGCTTCAGACCTTTTTGGCTGCCCTACACTGCTTCGTGGGATGGCGACAACACATCGCTGACTCCCTGCTACTGAGCTGTGCATTTCGGTTTCTCTTTTCACTCCAGGCTTTCTGTCTGACTGGGGTCTCAGGCTTCTGCTTCTCTCGGTTGTCCGTCTGCAACAGATGTTGTGGAAGCACCTCTACAGTGGGTAAGAATCATGCTACTGGTACTGTCATCATCCTGTCTATTTTACTGCTGCATTAATTTCAAATCTTCTGCTTCCTCCTGGGAGGATCATTCTATTCCCCTAGTCTTCTTCCCTTTTTAACTTGCATCAAAATGATTGTAAATAGAAATATTTTGAAGTGCAGAGCATTGTAATTGTTTGCTGCTTCATGTGAACAGCTGATAATTGTTGCAATGCATGGCATTTGCTAGAGTAATTAAAAAGAGAATATGCTTATTGAGAAGCGTATTACAGGGTAAGTAGCAGGAACTCTTTATATGTATAGCATGCCTGTACAATGTTTTGTTAGATGCAGATCTTGTTGGATCTGGAAATAGAAATATTGGACAGTTGCACAGTAGTTTTTGATGAAGATGCCTTTCATTAACAGGAGACATGTACTGTTAGGGTTCAAGTGTACATTTGAAGTATTAATGACAGGGTTAGGTGTAGAGGTTCTGGATGTGATTGGTTGATGGATGTGTGACTCCTTGAAAGCAGCCAATGAGGAAGTGTTGACAACATGAAAGAGGAAAGGGTAGACGGGCAGCCCTTGTTTTACGAGGTCCATGGACACTGCAGTAGTCCGCAGACTGAATTTGCCACATCCGGCCCTTTTGTGGATGCCTGACATGGAAAGGGGATTGTGGGGATTAGCCAGTCAGGCTTGCTGGATGTGTTGTACAGGAAGAGAGGGTAGCAGCAGTTTTGTTTGCAGGAGTTGTGAGAGCACTGACAATGGCTACGGTTATTTGTTTGTAAAGGCATACTGTGTGGATTCTGGGGGACTCTTAAATTCAGTCATTGAAGGTGTATGCTGAAAATCATGGCATCCATAGAAATATTGTATTGGCAGAAGTGGAAGTATTGTGGCATGCATTTTGCGGCTTAAACTAGCCAAGCTTGTTTTCATTCTGTGAGAGTGTGGCTCACTTTAAATGATCAGACATTGTGATTGTGCATTGTGGAGGGGACAGTTTGGGGTTTGTGATTGCAGTGCATTTTAAGGTTGCCCTGAGGGATTTCTTTAAAATGCTAATGCAACTGTTTCTGGCTGCTAAGATACATTTCTTTGGAAATAAATTAGAGGCAAACATGGAGATGTCCAGCAAACATTTTCACTCCACAAATTGAAGAATCAAGGCAGTGTGGCTGCGAGTGTGCAGTCTCTGGCAGTCATTCTACTGTTTCCATTGATCCTGTGGGAGGTGCTACTACCTGCTTGCACCTACAAGAACCCTTCATTCCGCGGAGCGGACCGCGGAGTGTGGCTGCGAGTGTGCAGTCTCTGGCAGTCATTCTACTGTTTCCATTGATCCTGTGGGAGGTGCTACTACCTGCTTGCACCTACAAAAACCCTTCATTCCGCGGAGCGGACCGCGGAGTGTGGCTGCGAGTGTGCAGTCTCTGGCAGTCATTCCACTGTTTCCATTGATCCTGTGGGAGGTGCTACTACCTGCTTGCACTTACAAGAACCCTTCATTCCGCGGAGCGGACCGCGGAGTGTGGCTGCGAGTGTGCAGTCTCTGGCAGTCATTCTACTGTTTCCATTGATCCTTTGGGAGGTGCTACTACCTGCTTGCACCTACAAGAACCCTTCATTCCGCGGAGCGGACCGCGGAGTGTGGCTGCGAGTGTGCAGTCTCTGGCAGTCATTCTACTGTTTCCATTGATCCTGTGGGAGGTGCTACTACCTGCTTGCACCTACAAGAACCCTTCATTCCGCGGAGTGGACCGCGGAGTGTGGCTGCGAGTGTGCAGTCTCTGGCAGTCTGTGCATGGCTGTCATGGCGACCGCCTCCGAAACTCCACTTCTTTTGGACCTTGTTTCTGTACCCATGCCAGATTCTACAGATTTTGAGGAGGGCCGCTTACTTAGAAGTGTACGTCCCCGACTCGCACAAAAACAACCCCTCCTTCCCCGTGGTGCTTCGAGTCTTTCAAACCCGGATGCAACTTATTGTCAAACACAATTACAACCTCAAGCCCTTCGGCGGCGGGCCGAGAACAAAGAAAACAAAGACCCAGCCGCAAGAAAAACCCCCGCCATAACGGTGCGAGGAAGTCAGGCGGACTTAGAAATCCACCGTGATGATTCACAGTGCGCCGAAGTTACTCACTCACCCCTGGGTCCTGTGGCTCAGCGTCTCCCGTTGTCACTTCAGCAATTCCGGTTTCCCCCCTCACAGCTCCGAGCCTGGGACGCCTCCAGAGGGAGGACCGAGGCCCGTGAGCGGGGGGCGGAGTCTGCAAAGTGCCCCAAATTCGACCACAAATCAGGACCTACTCAGGGGGCGGAGCTTGAAGCCGCTAGGGAGGCGGCTTCTGTAGAAGCTCCGAGCAGTGAGAACAGTGGGGAGAGGGTTTCCCTGCCCCCTCCCACGGCAAAGCAACCGCCGCATGTGCACTTCCCCGCCCATTTGGTAACATCTCCTTCGGGGCAGTGGAAAAACAACGACTTGACAGCTGACTCACGTCCTCACATCTTCACCGCAAACGCCCCGATACAAATCGAGGCGCAAGTTCACTTGGGCTCTGATACATCTGCCCCTGACTTCCGGGAGGAATCTTGTCTGCGCTCTCCGGTGGACCGGAGGGGCGCGGACCCTCAAATTGAGAAACCACTTAAAGAGAACCCTAGTCTGCTCATGGAGACGTACCTCTCTTCATGTGTAGAAACCTCAAATCCCAAAAAACGTCGTTGGAAGGAGGTGGAGGCATCTGAGTCCAGAAAACCTCGCACTCTCACAAGAAAAGGCCCACAGAAGCAAAAAATGCAAAAAAAAATCTTCACAAGTATAGCGTCGGGTAAAACTAAACTAACTGGCCAACCCGCAAAAAAAACATGGAATCCTGAGTCCATAAAGCCCTCAGTGGCAAGTCTAGTAACAGACTTATTTCATGCTTTTGCCCCGGACACACGGAACAGTCAAGAGGACCTTACCGACGAGGAAATTCTAGAAGCAGTCAAATTGTGCCAACCTCCAGAAAAAACTAGAAAAAGGTTTCCGGCGGTAGATCAACAACTAAAGGCGCAAGAGGCCTCTGAGCCACAAATGGCACTAAATTCTCCAATTCAGATGCCGCAGGCGCAACTTCTGAAGGACCCCTCTCTCGCCCTGCCCTGCCGAGCCTTAACCCCAGAACAAAGCGAAAAGGGCTTGGCCGCCCAAACTTCTTTGACTAACCATAATAATAAGTCTCCTTCGATTCCTATGGGGAGACCAGCCCAGGACAACCAAATAAACTTACTTGGCAAGACTCACAGTCCTTCTCATCCAACAAAGCAGCAAATCAAAGATCTGCCGGGCTGCCCAACCCCAGCTCTGCCACAACCTACACATCTTACCACTTCCTCTGTCCAAAAGGTGGTGGCACCAACAAAGGCTCGGTTGCTCGAAACGACACCTCAAGCCCTATGCAAAGCCTCAGCAGACATAAGGCAGCAATCCCGTCTGGTCCAGGTCGGCCTACCTTGCGTTCCTCAAAACAAACTGACTCATCCGGATCGGACCAGACGTGAATCCTTAGAGATAACATCCTCTTCTGTAGTAAGAAGACTATTAAACGCAAGTCAAACAACCACCCCTAATCCGAAAAATCATATGCAGCAAGTAGCGCATCAAACTGATTCTCCTTCGCAAAACAAGAGGGATTTCCTTTCAATTATGTCAGCGGTCACCATAGCTTTAAATCCGTTCACCAAACTGTACGAGGGGATAAATGAGTCACTAAAAGATCACACCTCGATTCAAGCGAGGATGCTCACAAAACTGACTTTCCTAGAAGGCTATATTACCGCCCTCGATGGCAAACTGTCAAACTTACAACTGGATGCAGCCAAAAGAACTAAAATTCTTGTGGAAGCCCCCACAGAAAACCAGATGGAAGTCGGGGTGGGCGTACAAAAAAGGTGGGCTCCCCCTCCCTCTACACCCACCACCGCTGCTACCCAAAGGTCCATCCCTGCGGCTGAAAATAGACTAACATCCCAGGAAGTTATTGACATCACCGATGAACCGCCGTCACTGCCCACACTTCAAACTTCTGTGAGGGGAGCAGAGGAACGTGCATTTTCGATATTTTCTCCAATAATTCCAGTACCTCATCCACAAAGTGGCGTGGCCCAAAAACAAAACCAAAAAGAAAAACAAGTTCCCTCGGGGATCGCAGGTCCAACTATACAAACCAAGACTGCGGAAAACAAGGTTCAAATTCTGGTGCTTCCGCCTGCCTCACAAAACCTGAATAAAGCCTCATCCCGCTCGACGGAGGAATTTCTGGCAGATGCGGACATGATGAACATCTCCCAGCATTTTGATGACCCCCAAGTTCACCAATTCGTGAAGGAAGGAAAGCAAGCTTGGGTGCACCATGCCGCTGCTTCGCCCCCTGCCCCCGGCGCCCTGGCCGCCCTGAAATTAACTGAAGAGCTATCCGAAGTCGAACTATCGCCAAAGTTCAGTACCCTGGAAGATCGCAGGAGGAAATTACACCAGAGACCAAACCAAAAGCCATCTAGTCCCTCAAGCTCTCGAGTCGTGTCGTTCGCGACCCCTGGGGCCAAAGAGCGCTCAAAGTGAAACCCCGGGATACATCAAGCGCGAGAGAAGTCTGGCGCCTCGGCATCCGACAGATATCCCAGGTCTCAAAGTAGCCTACACTCGGGTGAAAAAACTAAGGACAGAGGGAAACACCCAAAACCTCATTTTTCTTCACAAACCAAAAAATACCGAAAAGTCAATGCACACGTAAGAGTGTCTCCTATAAAGCTAGAACAGCATGCCAAAAACTTAGACGATATAATCCTAAATAGAAGAGGACTACTTTCACTGTTCAGCCTCATTCCAGCTCTTCGGGGAATAAAATCGTCTGACCTACAGCTAGTGGACCCTTATCACTCAAACCACAGAGCAAAAGCTTTCATTCACTTGGCCTCCGCGAGCGTAAAAAAGGAAATTGTTCGTGCTGAAGAGGATTTGGCATTTCTTGGGTTCACCTTGAGCAACCAAATTCAGAAATCCCACTCTCTCCAGCCAGGAACCCCAGGGAGCAACATGGGTCGCCATGCAAAAGGCAGAGAAAACGAAAATAGGAGCGAAAGGAAAAGACATTCTGATCCAAAGCAAGTTTCTGAAAACCACAACTCGAAGTCCTTAGTTCCTGCCATAGCGTCTACAAACCGAAAACCAGCCTTGTCTGGCTTGAAAAAAACCTTTGATTGTCGGGGGTCTTGTTCGGCTTCAACAAATTTTGTAAAGGTGACAACTATACCCGACGCTCCCATCGTTCTTAGTAACGATGCCCATTGTTCAACAAACAGAATCTCCTCGGACAAAAACGAATACCAAAAAGACAAACTCCAGAGTCTGTGGGCCTGGCTCCCAAAGGCCTTTACACTCACGAAAAAATAGCAATGCGCAGGTCGGCCAAAAGGGCCTTCAGACTCTCCAACCGCCGACCCAACCTTTTCTACCCTTCGCCTCTGTTCGTGGAACACCCGTGGCCATTTGCATTTAACAATGCCGAGTGACGCCAATCTGGCTTTATTTGATTTCATCTGCTTGCAAGAGACATGGCTCTGGAAACCTCCTGCTATGGATGGCTATGACATCATATTGGCTCCAGCAAATAAAGGATTAGCTGGCCGCCCGACATCGGGCCTTCTTATTGCCTACCGACAGGGGATGGGCCTGAAGAGCAAGGCCATTCTCGTATCCAACCTTTCAATCTTGGCAGTATTATTTGACTGGGAAGATCAACCAAACTGCAGGCCCTTTCAAATCGCAATTATCAACACCTACTGGAACCCAGCAGCCATAAACCAGCAGACATACCTAGCAATGATGGAAAATCTAGTAGATGAAATCCAAGCCTTCCATCAGGTTCCTTCTATTATTATCTGCGGCGGTCTGAATGCCCACTGCTTTGACAACCATTCCAAGTTGGGAAAACCTTCTTCCTCGAAACCTGCCTCAAATAGAGGGAGCCTGTGGTCCACTCTGATGGCCTCAAGGAAAATGGTAAACCTGGACTCAGTTTTTCCCAACGCTGACCGCCCTCCTACCTGGGAGCAAGGTGCTCACCATGCCACCATTGATTACATTTTTGCCTCTCGTCACATTCTTCCTAAGGTAAAAGACTTCCAGGTTTGTAAGACAAAAGCGAGTGATCATAATCAGCTCACCATGTCTCTGCAATCCCACTTTAAACCTCCGGCCCCCTATGTTGCTGGAGTGGAACCAAACTCACGAGGAAATCGCCTGAATATGACAACGAAAGCTGTGCTAGACTTGTCTGCAAAATATGCGCTTGGGTTACACTCCAATGGCCATGATTCCTTGGACTACGTCCCTCTTCTAATTCAATATAGGTCAAAATCAAAACTGTCGGCTCCATCCTTTACTGCTCCGAAACATTCTTTCGACGCAACATTGGTGGCAAAAAGACGCGAACTGCGCAGGTTGAAACGGACGCTTGGATCACTTCCTCAAAATCAGGCCCAACTGATATCAGCAATAAAGGCCTATAAAAACTGGGCAAAGAATCATCGCCACAATCTGTACCAGCAGGATGCAGAATTTATGCTAAAAGCAATTTGTGGAAATAAAGCGAAAGACTTCTGGTCCCTATTAAAAACATCAGCACCTTCTTTAAATAACACGACCATCAACGCCATGGCGGAAGCAAAATGGGTCAGTCACTTTTCGTCCCTTTTCCAAGCTCCACAAGCCACAGGCCTGCCTGAACTGAAAGTGAAAAACGAAAACTGGCTGAAACTTGACGATGTGGCGGAAATTAGAGATCACATCAAAAAGCTGAAGTCCTCCAGAGCGACGGGCCCGGATGGAATCTCAAATATCGACTTGAAAAAAAACGCAGAGGAATGGGTACCTCTTATTCAGTCCATTTTTGCACAGTGTGCCGCCCAGAAATCACTCCCACCATTGTGGATGAAGGCGGTCATCGTTCCAATCTATAAGAAAGGCGACATCACCGACCCACTAAACTACCGCCCTATAGCTCTTTTGGACTGCATTGGGAAGGTCTATGGGAGCCTGCTTTTGAAAAGATCTGATGCCTGGTCAAAGTCGGCTCCCTGCAATGACAGGTTCCAAACGGGCTTCAAAAGAAATATGGGAACATCGGCAAACATATTTACCATCAGTACATTGAAAAGCAAGGTCTTGGAGGGCAAACCGAGGATTTTTGTGGCCTTTATCGATCTTTCCCAAGCTTTTGACATGGTCGACAGGCACCGCCTCTGGAATAAACTTGAAGCTTGGGGGTGCCCGCATGATTTGCTACAGCCTATCAAGGCTCTCCACTCAGAAACCAGCCTAAGAGTCCGCCTGTCACAAATGGGAAACTTGTCATCTGAAATCCAGACGGGCCGAGGGGTGAAACAGGGCTGTCCTTTAGCTCCAGCACTTTTCCTAGCCTACATCGGCGATTATGGAAATTCAGTAGATCGCTCAAGGACTTTTCCACCATCCTTGGCCACAGCAAAAATAAGTCACCTATTGTATGCTGACGATCTCATATTACTCGATCAGACCCAGATCGGCCTGCAGAGACAATTATCAAATCTCCTGCGCTACACGTCTGAGAATAACCTTAAAATAAAGAAAGAAAAAACAAAAATCATGATCCTGGAGTCCGGACAGAAAAAAAAAGTAGAAAACTTCACATGGCGGCTGGAAGACTATGTGATTGAGACAGTCTCAGAATACAAATATCTCGGAGTTTTGATGGACAATACCAAACACGAGAGTTCAATGCAGGCCAATCTCCAAACTAGAATAAAGAAGCTGACATCTCAAGGAAAGGCGATTGACATAAAATTCGGCAAATTTTCTTGCATCCCTGTGATCGAATTTTACAGAAAGAAAGTCATCCCTTCCATTACTTACGAAGCAGAAGCCATGCCTCTGATTCCCAGCAAAATCTGGCAAAAACTTGAAAGCGTGTTTTGGAAAGGGGTCCTGTCCCTTCCTAAATCAACATCCATAGCTGCAATCAGGAGAGAACTGAGCATAGTGTCTCTAAAGACAACAGTTGACATCAGCTCCCTGAGACTCTATCGGAAATGCATTATGGATGAGACCGAGGAAATCCATGGCCTCCTAAACAAGGAGTTAAATTCTGGCAAGGTGCAAATGCTGGCAGCATGGAAAGAAACAAACTTGACCTTACTCCATTCAGTCGCCTGCTCGGAAGTCGATCTCACTTCAAATCCAACCAGAGTGTTCAAAAAATTGAAAGAGCTTGACTGGATCCAAACCCAGGAGTCTGCCTCAAACAACAAACTACTTGTGCACTTGCCTCCAACATTCCGCAAGCTCAATGAGCCAATGAGGTACCTGCAAAAATTCCACAATAGGGGGGCATGGAATGCGCTCCTAAGAATAAGGCTGAACTTGGTGGCCACAAATGAAATTCGAAAGATCCGAGGTTTATCCGACACGAGCGCTTGTCGCTTATGCGAGAACAATACCGAATCCATCAGACACTTGCTTCTGTCATGTCCGAAAAATCAGATCCTCAGAGGGGCCTACTTGAATCATCTAATCGGGGACGATAGAGGGTGGGACGAGGTCACCTGGTGGAACAGACTGATTAGCGGAGACCGAATTACTTGGCTCTTGGCAACCGTAAAAATATTGGAGCATACGATGAAAATGATAACCGTTACAGGGTCCCTCCCTGGTTAGTTATCGCGAAACTCACTTTTACAGCTCTTCTTTTGTAAAATTCTTTTGAATATACACAAATAAAAAAAATAAAAAAAAAAAAAGGCAGCTTGTAAATTAAGCTGTATCTGCTTTTGTATATGCTACAGGAATGTCATCTTTTGAGAATGACAGTATAAATTCTGATGGTGTGAATTTTTTTTGTTCAGATGGAGTTCACGTCACAGATGTCGGAAATGTTGGAAATGCAATTTTCCTTTACAATGTTAGGAATGCATTGAAAAAGCTCCTGTAAGAAAACTGTACATAAAAGCAAAAAAAAGAAAAAAAAGGTGTTTGTTACCAAACCTAAACAAAAGAAATCTTTTCGGGGGCACCACTAAAGATTAAATAAGTAAAGCATGACATTGTTTAATAATGAGAACATTAAATTTGATAGGGCCAAAATAATACAGTGAGATTTCGGCGAGATGGAGTCCATCTAACTGATGTGGGTAATCCGATTTGTGTGGAAAACATTCAAAAGGCTTTGAAGCAGTTTTTGTAAAAAGTGAGAAGAAATTATTAAAATCAGTGAAGTATTTAAGGCTCCTTGACTGCAGCATCGAAAAACACTCAGAAACTGCTCCCCCCTACAGATCGGTGCTTCACAGTACATACCTAGCACTGTGATCCTTGAAAGGTAAGGGTTAACAGCATTCTGTATGTGGGTCAATATGGTGTGGCGTTTCTTGAAAGTAGTCCCATACGAATAATAGTCAGGTTTCCCTTGACTGAGTACAATTGCACTCCTTGCATCAAACCTTGCTTGTACAAGCCTTTGGGACATTTCCAACGGTTGTGAAAAATTACCACACCCAGGACTCACTCTGAGTAGTGGTGATAGGGATTTCTTCTACTTCATCCTCTTCTTCCTCTTTATCCTCCTCTTCTGATTACCGCGCATATTCCCCTCTCCAGGTCCTCCAGATGATGATGGTGCTGGTGTTGGGGGTGCCTGGGAAGAAACAATGGCCATAAGAGATGCCATGGTCTCCAAGAAGATGTTCTGCAAAATAAATTTGCCCAGCAGTGAAACAGGTGCTCTCTCTTGGATAGCCAGATTGATAAAGAGGAAAAGTAATGGGTGGGTCACTTGAGAGGGACGGTCCATGGACAGTCGTACTGTCCGCGCACTACTGAGTTGAAAATGGGCCTTGAAAAGTTGTAAAACATTGCCAGATCAACATAGAATGGGTCTTGGAGCTCTGCAAGTGTAACATTTGAGCTTGAAACACCCTAGATTGGCTGGAAAATAATTTCTTAAATGTCAGCGGGCATGGACACCATTCATGGACATCACTGTCATGCTGCATGGGTGCGGTCACATGATGACGTCCACGGCCTTCCGCGGCCCTGATGGCTGCCTGCAAACACTGATCGGCCGGGAATCACAGTGCACATGAACAGGCGCGGTGTCCATGGGATAATTAAAAGTGCGTCACATGAAAATGAACATTTCCGGACATCGCGCCTTCATGATTTGATTATTTACAGTTGCAGATAGGACTTCTGTTTGTGATTCTTGGGATTGTGTGTAATTAAACTTGGGCATGGTTTCTCATTAAAACTGTGTACTGCAAGAAAAATAGAAATTATTATTTTAGTTAGGTGTATACAAAATACATTATTTGTTTACATTAAAATATGTATTGTATACCATTGGAGATATAATCATCGCTCATTCCTTCTTTTGGGAAGTTCTCCTTTAACCACTCAAGTGTGCTTGCCATTTCTGTGAGAAAAAAACCTGCTTCTGTCTTATAGCACATGCATATATAATGAAAGCTAATAACAGAGAAATATATACAATACACTTATTGTTTAGGAAGAATTTGTTGGTGAGTAAGCACATGGTGTTTCTCAATCTGCATGCAGAGTTGTAGTGAGGAGATTATATGAAGTGTACAGTTATGGTTTGTGATTGGTGCATTCCATTGTAATGTGTGCTAAATAAAAAAGATAATTAGTATTTTTTAAAGTAAGTGTACAAAAGGTATTTGCATGTTGTAAACGTTAGTTGTGATGTTATGTATATCTGTTGTTTGCTTGATGGGTGCATCCTTTATGGATCTCCCCTATGATTCGGAGCCTTGTAAATGCCACCCAATGTCCCTAGACTACTGCACTGCCCATTGCCGCCATAGCTGCCATATTGGGGGAGGGAGGGGAGTATAATATAAGGGACTTGTAGCAGATTAAAGGTGCACTAATAACAACCCATGAAATTCACTAAAAAATCTTTGTTAAAAGGATGTTATGGTTAAGTTGCTCTAACAAAAACCCATAAAATTCACTGACAAAACGTTGTTAAACGGACATTATGGTTAAGTTTCAGTAACAAAAACCGATGAAATTCAGTGAAAAAACGTAGTTATAGGGACGTTATGGTTACAAGTAAAACTGAAAAACCCTTGAAATGTGCCAGTTATGATACGTTAAGCAACCATAACTCGTGCCACCTCCATGCACTGCTAACACCCAGGACCTCAAAGATGACATCACAAATGTCATTATGTAACCACACCCGTGCAGCATGACAAAGTGTCTGCACACAGTGCCCATCACCGCAAACAGTTTGAAACTGCATTTTCAGCCCATGTACAATATTTCAATGTTTACACCTAAAGAGCTCCTAGACTCACTTTTACTTCATCTGTCATCTTTTTACAACTTCAGTACTTCACGGACGTTTCATCTCAAGATACCCACACATTACTTTTAGTCATTCATAATCTGGCACACCAGCAAACAAGATCTTTGAAGAGAGCTACTTCCAACACAGATCCAGAGGTTTAACAATGGCATCTCTCATGGCCATCCCTCCTTCCCAGGGGCCACCACCACCACCACAACCACCAAGTAAAAGGTCTGCATAGGGCAACAGACATGGTCATGTGAACAAGGATAACGAGAAACAGGAAGAGTAGGCAACAGAAGTGCATACCTTCAGCAACCAGATAGAGTCATGGGTGTGGCAGTATTTCACCACCATTGGAAAGTATGAAAGGCTTGGGCTGCCCAGGTGAAATGCATTCAGTGTGTGTTCATAATTACTTGCAAACAACCTCAGTGGTACTCCTTTGGCACCACCTCCATGCACCTGCACATCAAATCCAACCACATGGGTGCTCTAAGAAACTCTGTTCCTTTGTCACAGAGAAGCAGTTAACTTCCTCTAACCCATCTTCCTCAACCACTTCTGCCACCAAACAAGGTACTCCTGTGGAGCACATAATTTCGACAGCTCCCTCGCAGGCCGTACAGGAGGCTGTCAATCCTTACCTTTCGAGGTTAACAGTTCTCTGTATGTACTGGGACACACTGCTCCTCTTGGGGGAGCAGTTATAAAGTATTTGTGATGCCACAGTCAAGGAACACAGGAAATACTGCCTCCTACCTTATATTTAAGGCCTGTCCAACATCTTCCCCTGTCCACCTGCCCCTCTGTTCCTCTGCTTGCTATGCCTTCCGTCCCTGCTCTCCCTTGCCTTCCCCACTTTACATCCTTACCTCTACAAAAAAATCAAAATCCCGAAAATATAACAGCCAGAAAGACAAATAAAGGTTCCTTTTGCATTCACCATTCAAAGTTAGAAAACAGAACTAAACAAAGAAATCTGAACGCCTTTTTCATACTGCAAGGTCCACAGAAGTTATTAAAGTGAACGGACACCTGAAAAAATCAAGGTGCAGGGCAGGGGAATGAAAATCAATTAACTTGTTTTTCGTTCAAAAATGGTGCCTCTTAAAATAACCTTTACTTTCTAATTTCCATATATATTGGGATTATTTAGTTTTATATACTTAAGTAACAAATGTTTTACTAAACGCCATTATTTGTTCTAACTTTCAAAAAAACTGCATGTAATTTCTTTTTCTGTTTTTCCTTTTTGCTTACTTATGTACTAAAAAATACTTCAAACCATAGTTTATGTGTTCACAGAAAATATTTCAATGCATTTTGAACATTAAAAAAAATCTGATTGCCACTATCAGTCAAATGCACTCCATCTCCCCAAAACATTTTAACAATATAAAACTTGATATTTTCACTCTGTTAATCCAACATCCGTCAAAAAAGCACATGCAGCTTTTTCTACATTGCGACTTGCTTTCTCAATTTGTAGACAAAATACATTTGAACGCGTTCACATTTGTCTTCAAATGTGGAAACAGTTCCTTCCATCAACTGTGAACATGTATACTTCATTGCAAAATATAATGAAATTCCAATGACACAGCCCAAACTATTGCCACCACAGTGAACCTCAATGATGTCTGGATGCTTCCAAGTAACCATACTCTAACAAAACGGGAGCAATTCCACCCACTCTATTCCTCCAACTCCAAACCAGGAAACTTAACATTCTTCAAATCCAAATCCTCCCCTCTGTCCTCATCTTACTCGATCTCTCTTCTTCATTTGACAGGGTCAACCGTGCCATCCTGCTCAATCGTGTCTGTGATGACCTGGGTATCACCGATCAGTCCCTGGCCTGGCTGACCTTGCTCTTCAACTTGGGTCCTTCCGTCCCTCTATCTCACTCTCTACCTGTGGTGTTCCCCAGTGGTCTACCTCTCTCCCTGGTTGTTCAACCAATACCTGGCACCTCTCGCCCACCTCATTGCCCTCTCTGCTCCAACTTTAAGTGCTATGCGGATGACACTCAGCTAATTTTCAGGCTCCCCTCTGCCACCACTTCTCCTTCTCTCATCTCTGACTGTCTGTCTGCTATCCAGAAGTGGTATCTCATCGGCACACCTGCACCCTCCTTTCCTGTCACTCTCTGACCGGCCACCCTTAGCGCTCTTCCTGCTCCCATCTGTGAGGCTAAGAACCTCAGGTCATCTTCAACTCCACACTCTCATTTTCTCTTCACATCTTTGATGTTTGTAAGAAGTCAAGCTACCAACTGCATCTCCTCAGAGGTATTCTTCCTTTCCTCTCCTTCCCCGAGAAGCTTACTGTCTCTAGAGGTCCAGTTCTCTCTAGGCTGGACTGTTGCAACAGTCTCTTTCTAAATCTGCCTGCTTCTACTCTCCACCCTCTGCAACTCATCCAGAACAGGACTGCGAGACTTGTCCTTGGACTCAAGCCCAGGGATTGTATCTCTCCAGCACTGAAATATCTGCATTGACTCCCAGTGGATGGAAGGATTAAGTTCAAGACCCTCTGCATTGTCCACAAGGCCTTCTGGGGCCTGGCTCCTCAATACCTCCAACTCTCTCTTCGTAAATAACTGCCTACTCAAGTTTTTTGCCCCTACACCACAAACTCTCTCAGGGTCAGTCACTTCTCCAAGCAACACGTTGGTGGTTGATATCTTTCTTTGGCTGGGGCCTCCCTGTGGAACAGCGTCTTTGCCTTTCTGAAACTCAAGGAGAACCATCTCTGGTTCTGGAAGCACCTCAAGATCTTCCTCTTTGCTTCTACCGTCTCTCTTCCTCTCCCCTGCTGATTTCCTGTATGATACTGCACTGGTCACCTAGCTACCCTCTGATTTTGGGCCCAGGTTCCTACCCACCCAGTTGCACACCCGCACTGCCTTCCGGCAACCCTTGCACTTGGGTCTGTATCTGTAACCCTACAGTCCCCCTACCTGCACTTTTGGACTCCTGCTGTCTGCACTTCTTGTTATTGTTTTTATCCCATGTACAGCACTACCCCCTCCCGTTTCCCCTGGCTTTTTTCCCCTCTAACCTCCCTTGCACTTGCGCAATCTCAATGTCACTTGGCCTAGTAAGATCATTGTCTCTGTCCTTCCTCTATTTCCCCCTTCCTTGCCTAGTCGCGCATTGAAACACTTGTGTAGACTCTTTAAAAATACCATATAATCTGATTCCCAATTAATCCACACTGCTCACAGTACACTTTCACCCAATGTACCCAAGAATCATCCAACAACCAAGCATGTGGCTTCCTCAAAGCCATAGCCATTGTCACTGCACACAACAAAGTTAACTCTTGTTCCCAAAAATCCTGTACACCACACCCACAAAACCAGTAGTTCACTTTCCATGCCTAGCATTTTTACAATACCCAGGTTCAACATATATGGCCTAATTCACAGATGTGTTTTATAATGGCGAAACCCCAATGGAAAACTGTTCTGTGAATTAGGCCCACTAGTGTCTGCTGTCTGTGGACCACATTGCCATTTGAAGGGGGTGTGGAGGTTTAAACTCAATTTAAAGCATTTATTCTATAATGGTGGCTCTTAAAAGAGTTTTCTTTTCTTTTTTTGTATAATTTTTTGGGGGGTTTCTCATTTTTATCTACTACACTTACTAAGAAACACATTACTATACACTTCACATCTTCTGTTTCAATGCATTTTGAACATTCTAAAGAAAAATGCAATTGCAAATTTTGGTTAAATGCACTCCACCGCTCTGAAAAGTATTTAAGCCATCCAACTTGACATTTTCACTCTCAAAGACATTTCATTCTCAAAAGACGCCATCCCTAAACCACACCTCCATTTATGGAGAAAGCAAATGTGGACATCTCCTTGTTTGTCTTGGATTGATTTTAGAAAAAAAGATACTGGACTTATATTGTCCAAACTGTTGCCTCCACAATGCACGACAATAACATCTGGACATTTAAAGTGAGCCATATCTCACAGAGTGGCAATAAATTTGCTCAGTTTAACCCACAAAATTGCATAACAAAAAACTTCAACTTCTTTCAATCCAATAGTAGCAGAGATGCCACAAGATTCAGTGCAACCCTTCAATGAATGCATCCAAGAATACTTCACCATCCACACACTCTGCTTTTTCATAGCCATAGCTACAGACATCTTCACTGCACCGAAGAAATAACAAATATAACCACGATGCAAAACAATGTAATGTGTTGTATCTATTCTAATTAATTAATAGGTTTGAAGTGTTAAGAAAGTCACAACGAATATCTCATGTGTTTCTCAATCATAGCACTTTTTGAATTTTTTCACACTTGTGTGTTGACAAACATTTCCAACGAAAAACATATATTGCAAAGTGTAAATTGTAAAACAAATATGGAATCGAGACAATAAATAAAACGAAAAAAAAAAATTATATGAATCATCACACAATATACTCACATACATGACAAAATCAGGTAGAATAAAAAATATATAACCATACATCCAATTCTGAGGAAATATACAAAAGAGCACACAGTGGTTGTTACTCACAGTTGTGAGTGGGTGCATTTTGCTATAGGGTGTATTCTGCATTACCCTAGATTACTGTACTTCATTCAACAGTATTAATGCTTAGGAATCTTCATTCCTAGTACATTTGTCATTACCCTCAATGTTTAAACACAATCAATTAATGGGCATCTCTAACTGAGCTGCCAACCCAACAAAGAAAACACCTCCTAACTCTCTTCCTGTACACCAACCTGATTGGCTGATCCCCCTATGTCCAAAGACTTCAACAACTGTCCACGGACACTGCAGTTCCCTTTGCATGTTTGTCACCCTTCAAGCGCCCGGATGACATGTGCAGATCCGTGTACTACTATTGTGTCTGCGGAAAAATTGAAATAGCACAAGGCAGCCCTTTTACCTATACTGAGCACAACCACCACAATACAAATAAACCTGCATCACTTTTTTCTCCCTGCACAAATAGCTCAATTTTGTCCACTTCCTGACTCTTTCCAGCTCCTCTTTCGGCCACAAATTAACCCTAAATGTGTTTTTCAAACGTTTTGTTCATTGCACTGTTCATGATCGGTGGCTATGTCTGCAGATTCGGCGGTACCTGCAAACCTTTTTTTTACCTATACAAACAGCTCCTTTTCAACTTTATTCCACTTCCCTACCCTTTCCAGGCCCTCTTTCGGGCACCAAATAACCCCAAATGTGTTTTCTAGACTTTTTGCTCACCCTGCTGTCAGGGGTCAGCGGACACTGTCCCCGGATACAACATGGCAACCGTTTCAAAATATCTGACGCACCTCATGTTTTTCACGATCCAATCAAAGGGCATGCTCGATGTCTGCAGACATCACGCCGGCTGCTGATTGGTCCAGTGGCGTCCGCAGACCCTGAATCAGGAAGTGAAAATGTTGACCTACTTTTTGGCAATTATATTAAAAAGTTCCTGGACGGATTTACACCAAATTTCAAAAGCACACTTTTGGGACCAAGCCGTCCTTACTGGTGCACATTTGGTGAACATCTATGAGGATTTCCACACATTTTCTGACCCCCCCTATAACTTTGTCCCCCCGGATGAAACCCCACCAAACATCACAAGATCATGTTGCAGGGGCCATATACTTTATTTATAAAGTTTGGTGATGATTCATCTGTGGGGGGCAAAGTTAAAAGCTGCCCAAAACGTGTTATTTCTATGAGTTGAGCAACTTAACCATAACTACAGGGCCACTACTGCAGGCCCTGTAATGCAACAGGTCTGCAAACATTGCACCTATAAATATGCAATGTTCCATGAAAATGAGCGTGTCAAATTATAATGATATCGGAAACTCATGTGAAAGCATTAAAATATTAAAGAAATAAAGTTTGCTTCCTCCAAACACATTTTACAATGTCTTAAAAAAATTGAAAATGACATAAAACACATTACAGGCTCTGCTATTGGGTTTGTGCTTGAGGACTAGGCAGTGGCTTAGTTCAGTGAATTATGCAGGAACCTAAACATCTGTCTTCAGCTTAAAAGATTAACACAAATAAGGTTAATATGTGACCACAACACATATGCCAAGGATATTCTATGGCAAACAATAACAATAAGCTCTGGGTCAAGACAACGTACAAATAGCATGGACTAAATCTCTTTTATGTAAGGGTCATTACAAATAAGCATTTTGTCAAATCTTTGCACGCCATTGCTGTACTTATTATTTCCATTCTGATCAATCGTGTTTAAGCATATTTTCTCCTTTGCAAAAATAATTTAATTTTATGTAAGAACACACAAGTAGCATATCTGCTTCACATTATTCCACTGGGGAGTGAGGTTAGTGAGTGACCATAGAGTTCTCAGATCGTTAAAACAACATGTGGGTCTATTTATACCATTTCTTATTTTACCAAAGATCATAGCTCATTAATGAGTTCTCTCATCCTTTCTGAAAAACACCAGATTACCTTATTATTCATAAAAAGAAAAACTAGTAAACACACCATGTTGGGCCTGAATGTGTAAGTTGGTGACATACTCCCATTAATATGTGTTCCTTCATCACTAAGGTAAGAATCTTTCTATTACATCATACAGTGTAATTCATAGGATTACTCAACTCTCTGCAAGCATTCTCTATACAGCAACATCTATCTTGAGTACTGAGAAGCAGCCCCATTTATCAGTGCACAAAAACATTGTTTTTGATCTTGGAACCATAAAAAGTATTGTCACTCTTCACTTGATCATTGTACATATCTTATCGCAAATTGTACTATGTTACAAATATTGCCACTTAACGTCCATATAACCATGGAGACTCTGCGGTTATGTCTTTTTTACCTTATGTTGGTGGCTAAGAAAACAGCACCTTTTTTACTATATTTCTAAAAATGTGTTATGTGGTAAGTACCACAAATTGAGCACTACATTCAGGGAATGCCCTGTTGCACTGCACGGGCAAAGGCCCATATATATCTTTTCACCTGTTGGATAAAACCTATATGTAAGTAAAAAAAAAAAAAATATATATATATATATATATATATATATATATATATATATATATATATATATATATATATATATATATATATATATATATATATTCCCACATGCAGCTAGCAAGCAGGTGAGTGGAAGGAGGGGGCATTTCGACATTTCGAAACCCCCCTCCCCTATTCCTACACTTCCTGGGTAGGCCCAGTCGTGGCTGCTTTGGGTTCAGGGTCTCGGCCCCGGAGCACTCGTACAGGAACACCCGCAGGAACTGTGACCCCCCCTTGTAGCACCTCTTATAATGGTGCAAGGTCAGAGGTGAATAAGATTACATTTTGTAAGTTACCGACTGCATTTTGTAATGATAAAACATCCGCGAAGTTTCAACGAACGCAGGCCTGCAACTCTCTCAGTCAGGCGCGCACAGCAAGCAAGTTTCTACCCCCACCCCCTTGCCGTCTCTGCAGTTGTTCGGTTCCCGCGAGAAGACTGGCTGCAAGAATGTAACAAAATCCACACTGTATCTTCTGTCTTCCGTCTTACTTCATTGACCCAGATACAGCCCTGAGCTGTCTCTATAAACCTGAACCACACCCAACAGACCTGGCCATAAAGAACATAATCCACATACCCCTTAAGATAGAATCAACAGTTAAAAGGGACCCTTGAGTCCATTTGATCGTTCACGCTCTAATGTGGACAGAGCCAATGTGTCTTTTTGCATGCAAGATCATGTAAACCGAATGATGGGGCAATGTGTATACGAGTGAACAATATAACGTGTATATGTAAGTAGAAGCTCTCATGTTAAAGTTTAAACAATGAAAGTGTGATATGTATTAACATATGGTACAAAAATGCTTAAAGAAATAGATCGCAACAATCTAAGGTACAACCAGACTAATACTGTACACACCAGCACATAGATACCTCATTCTCATAAGTTTAAATGTAAACACATCTATAATATTGTGTAAACATAACACAATAGCTAATCACTCTCAACAAGCCACAATCCCTTCCAAGGCTACATGCACAGATCCCAAGATATGAATTGCTTTTTAATTGAAGATGAACATTGATTCAAGCACAATTTTATTACTTGATGAGTTCTTTGTTTCCTTCGTTATGAAGAGAGTGTTTAGCCAGACAGACAATAGAGTATACCTTAAACCAGTATGACCTGAATGCAACATAGTAAGCCATGTGTAAAAGCTTGCGTGTAAAATGGTGTTTTAAAGGCCCTGTTTCTGTATGCAACAAGGAACCATACTGCAAAGAGGTTTCAAGTCTTTTCTACCCTTAATGGTGTCAAAGTAGCTTAGCAGAGATTTAATGATATTTGGACATCCGACCACTAAAACCCCCCGATGAAATGCATGCACATGATGATATGTGCCTTTTGTGACCTAGTCATTTAGCCATATATTTAGAATTCTCTTTTTTGTTGTCAGATGGACACCCCAGACCATACAACGACCCCGTGAGCTCTACCCCTCAGTCAGTATATCCTGACTTATCTAAACAGCTCAAGCACATGATCAATGGATGGCAGTTAATCCATGGCCAGTAATAAATCACCTGCCTTTGAACTATGTTTTCAGAAGTGTTTAAGATACAGGTCTTTCAGCTCACCGGACAAACATATTATGGTAATGAATGAATGAGAGTGTGTGGCCACAAGGGCAAATGTCAAATGGTTAGTGTAACAGAAGAACAACACAAGTGTCAACTCTACATACCAACTCGATGAGCTCAGCTGACCGACAGACCCAGGACACAACGTCATCTCACCATGTGCCCTCAAGACAACCAAGTACCTCCAAACCTATGGCACCTATAGGTGCCCACTCTTAGTGGCCAATCCCAACTATTCATGTGCCCCCTAGGCCTTCCCACAGCCTGATGACGATATTCATGTATAAAAGTGAATTGTAACATGTTTTCTGCAGAGCGCCCTCGGCGTGAGCAGAGTAGATTCTGCTTGCCCTATTTTAGATAAAAGCCTTTGATACCGCTAGCACTTGGTCTTGGTCTCATTCCCTTCTGGGATGCATTTTTATTGACTCCATTGGGAGAATTAACTGTATTTTTGGGGGCCTCTCACTTACACAGGTTTTGTCCAAATCACATCTAAGGGTTCAAACGTTTTGAGTGCCTAAAAAGCTTTGTTTGAATGTTTTCATTGATATCACCTCAAGGGACATTGCTCAATGTGTCCTCACTCCCACAGCCTAAACCACTGGACAGACCTTCACCTAATATTTATGATGATGGGGGAACACTTGGTAAGAGGTTCTTTTGCTCATTTTGGTAATACATCCAGTAGATTTTAAAACAAAATAATGATAAAGTGAGCTGAACCGCAGCACAAAATAAACTATTGTGCCTAAAAGAGAGGCTTTTGTTTTGGAAAATCCACCATTGTTCTTCAGTTTTTTGGTTTGTTTTCTTAATCAAACATGGATAAGTAGACACATTAAAGTATGCTTAAAATTATGTAATGAAGAGACCAGGATTATTTTGACCATAGAAACAATGTACAGAAGGTAAATGAGGATTTTTTCAAAATGTTTTGAGGTTTATATGTTGGACCAAGGCACTGCTCCACCTTGAACATCCCTACTCACCCGAGGCTCCAATTGTCACTGATGTATGCAGAGTAAGCACTGACCTAGCAACAGTAAGGTACTAGGAGAGATGGGGTATATACACTTGGGGTGATCTGCAAGAAGAGGGTTTCTTCCGGGAATTTGACTCACTGCACAAAAAGGTGGAGTTGCCAAAAGGGCAGTTCCTGTGGTATCAGAGAACCAAGCATGTGGCTAAAGGGAAATGGGAAAAATGGCCGGAGGAGCCGACAACAAACCTTCTGCTAGCACTAATGTACAGCTTGAGTGACGGATGGAAGCCAGTGTCCATGCTATATGGTCAATTGACTGACAAAACCAACCCCTGAAGTGCAACTCTAAAGGCGAGATGGGAGGCAGACCTGGTAATAAGCATTACCAAAAAGGAATGGGAAAGGGTATTAGCGTACCCCAAGGAGGTGTCCAGAAATGCCCAAATTAGACTAATACAGCTAAACGTCTTATATCGCACCTACATGACCCCACATAGGGTGGCAGGTTTTAACAAACAGGCTCGGCCACAGTGCCCTTGGTGTGGTATGGGGAGGCGGGAATGATATACGTGTTCTGGGAGTTTGTGAAAGTGCAGCATTTCTGGGCCAAAATAGAACAAGCCTGCAGGAACACTGGTATAGTCCGGTATGACTGGACACCAAAGGAATGCCTCATAGGTGCACATCTGAGGTTAAGCAAGTGTAAGCATGTTGTAAAATGTGTGGACTTGGAATGCATACTAGCCAAGAGAGATATCACAATGGCATGGAAATCGGCTCGGGGTCCTCAGTATGCAATGTGGTACAGGGAATTGGAGTGTTGGGCGGAAGCAGAGACCAAAATATGGGGTGCGGGAGTCTCCAGGGCGGAAGATGAGGTGGGTGTAACGTTTGAGGCATGCACAACATTGGTGTGTGACATGTTTCATGCCTCTAATGACAAACCCCTTTGGAAATGTAAGCCTGGCTAAGATCACTACAATAGCTTAATGGAGTAGCGTAATGGAACACCGAGAAAAGGAAAGGTCTGCCCATTCGAATACTCCACAGCGGAACGTTGGTCATTGTAAACCATAACCCCACAGGACTGGGTCCAACCGCATTAACGGTAGCACAATGGAAGACAGTTAATATTGGTTTATTGTTCTGTTTGATGTTAACTGTTAAATTGGAGTTGTACAATACTAAAAATGACAAATGAAATATATTGCTTAACTGTGATTTTACAAATGCTAATAAGGACATTTAAAAATAAAAATGGAAAATAATCAGAAAGTTGTATGCATGTCTGATATGAAAATATTGTATTGATATTCGGAACATATTTACTATCAAAATATATATACATTAGTGAAAAAACATTGTTAAAGGGACGTCATTGTCACAAGTAAAATTGGAAAACCCAGGAAGTTCGCCACTTACGGTAAGCTATGCAACTATAACTTGTGCCAACACCATGCACTGCTAACACTAACACCCAAGACATCAATGATGACATCACACATTAAATCACAGATGACATCACTGATGATATCAGATATCTAGGGTGTTTGTTGTTCAGTGACATTATTAATTATAAGATGAGGATTGTTTGTGGTTATACTACATTGAAATCATGATACACATACTATAAAGGTATCGTGCATGTAGAGCTAAACCTTGTACCATATTCTGAAGTTTTGGGGTTTGCCCTAAGGTAATAATGCATAATGGTCATAATGCACATACATAGATCAAGAAGCACGTCCCATGCAGTTACTACATTTCTCAGGAATGTGATATGCTTCAACTTATCACTGTGCTACCTTAACATACCATCTTAAGAATACTTTAATTATAGGATCCATACTGCATTAATTGTTTCTAATTAGGGATTATTTGATTTCTGTATTCACAAAAACACATCACTCAAAGTTTCCTTTTCAATACGCACCTTTTATGTGAGATGGAGTAGTTTATTACAAGACTACTGATCATCTTTAATATGTTGTAAATTATACTGTAAGCAGTACCTGTTATAAAAACCTTCCATTTGCATTGTTGCACAGTAGTAATATCATAAGTGATGCCATCAGCGATGTCACTGATGATTTCATTTGTGATGTCATCTCATTGCATGGTGGTAGTGTGAGTTATGGTTGCATAGCTTATCATAACGGGCATTTTTTACACTTTTTTACTTGTAACTATAACATCCCTTTAACAACATCTTTTCACTGAATTTCATAGGTTTTTGTTACTCCAGATAAAGCATAACATCACATTAACAAAGTTTTGTTCACAGAATTTCATGGGTTTTTCCAGTGCACCCTAATTTCATAATATGTATTTTGAATGGTTACACCTGAACATGATACTCACCTCCAACGTAGCAGATGTAGCATCCACATACAGTATAAAATATTCACTACATCATATTTTATATTGTCATTATGGAAAGATGCCATTCCTACATCTCATACAGCTTTATTAACATTCTTCCTGGCTTTTTCAATGTGTGGACAAAACAAGTTTGAACCTTTCCACATTTGCCTTTGAGTAATCTGTGAAAAAATAATCTTTGTAGCTGGAAACAGTACCATTAATCTTCAAAACCTATCTTTCATGGCACAGATATTCCAGTGACATATTATAAACTGCTGCCTCAACAATGCAATATAATGATTGATATCTCGATGTTTGAAATGCACCATATTGGACTGTTAGGAAAGATTTCATAATTGTATGTAATTTTCCCTCCATGTGGCAACCCCTAAACTTTTTGCTGTTGTTTTACACCCTGATCTAGACTTTGCCAGAGAAGTGCAGCCTTCCGCCGCACTCCTCTGGGCGTTTGCTCAATTCTTATGGGGAAACTGACATGCCCTTAAGACAATCAGTACTGGGAGACTTTGTTTCTTTTAGTTCTTTCCTCATGTTGCAGCTTTTGAGCAACATGAAACAAGAGTTCACCGTAACTTACATTACCGCGCTCTTGGGTCTCTGGTCATTCCAAAGGTCCTAGAAACTCTCGCTGGACTTATTATGAAATGTGCAAGTTTGTCACGGATGGGACTGGTGGCAGCTATTGTTTCTCTTGGTTTTGAACCCTTTTTCGCCATGTTATCCATGCTTACCGCGTTTGGCACAAATGAGTAGCCTGGCTCCAAAAGGGCCATGCCATGAGGTTCTTTGTCCTGTCCGCTGACCGTCTTGCCCCCTTCACCTTCACCCAGGTCGAGCCGACCCAAGGCAGTCCTTATTTGGTCATACACTTTCCCGCGAAACACAATGCTTTCGTGGGCTTCTGCATGCCTTGTGTGTGCCTCCAGGATGTGGGCTGGGATGTCTGTTCCCAATACACATCCTGGGTGCCAGAGATTCTAGAGTGTCCTGAATGCCTGAGACCACTGTGGTCCGTGATAGGTTCACGTATGGTGTGAGTGTTTGTGAGCAGATCTCCCATTGGGCCCTCTCTGTTTTGGCGCAAAGGGAACTTTGGATAAGAGGAGGCTGAAAACACCACTACCAAGTCGATCTCCTGAGTTCACACCGAACAAGGGATAAGGAGCCAAGTATCCTGCAACAAGAAGCTGAGTCGAGGAACCACTGGTGATCCGCTGATGGTTTGGCACCCTGAACTGCTGTCGTCCTGCGAGACCCCTCTCCATCTGATCATCCTAGAAGGTCTGCGAAGGCGCTTGAACCCTTTGGAATAGTGGGACCAACTATTCCCGGCACCTTCATCAAACCCTTCAAGTAAGCCTCTTCGGAAGTGTCCCTGGGCCAACCAGTGGGCTGACCAGCTTACGCAGGCCGCTTTGCTCTGTCACTGCCGCCGTTTCGGGGAAGCCCTTGAAACTTGGGCTACTGCTTGCTCTGCGTCCATCGCACCCTCACACTAAATTCGTACACTTGGCATTCCCAGGTCTGAAGTGAGACGAGTGTGCCCAGACCAGAGTAAACCCAGTTGCCGTGTTGCCCTGCTGTGGTAACAACCTGTGCACATCCGCTGCATTTGGGACACCCTCTACCCTGCATCCTGCTACGCAGAATCTACCCGGTGTCGAGATGTCCTAATCATCGCAGCTGAACCTACCAGCAACGTGAACTGAACTAGAGAAGTCTGGGTCTGCTTGCATCACGGACCGGTGAGTAGTCCATACCCCAACCGGTGGCCCCTCGTGCAGCAGCCCGTTTCTTTTCTACCACTGTTGCGAAATAGTGACTCTATCCCGCACTCTCACCCTGCCTCTGCCCACAAGTGGAGGCCTTGCTTGAGTAGTTGGGACTTGTTCTGCATCGCTTCATTCACCTTCCTGAACTGCCTGATATCCTTGAAGAGGCCCTCCTTTGTCCATTGGCACCAGCGCGTGCAGGCACTTTTGAGCATAACGCTTCTCTCTTCATAGGGCTCAGACTTCCTCCTAGTTAGGTATATTTCGGATGTCGAATTGGGTTTAATGATTACTTGCACTGCCTGTTTTCCTCCCCATTCAGGTGGTCGACATATTACGTACTCCTAACTCCTTAGACCCTGCGGTCTTTTCCTTTCAACTGTATTGTATTACACTCTTACTCATTCCGATTCTCCAGTTATACTATTTCCAATCTCATCTAAACATTTCTCCATATTAAATACACCACCAGTCCATTATTGCAAAACAACACAACTTCCTCTCATAGACCTTCTATAGCACAGTTTAATTTCTTTATTCGTTCATAACCTTAGCCTCATGAACCCCTCAAATCAAACTCAAAAACGTTCATGCTCATGGCATTACAAACTAATAACACACATTAACACACATGCACAATCTATTACACCCACACAGCCCACATACGTGTACAGTAAATCAAACCATTGCAGCAACCACAGTTTTTCTCAGCACAGCACAATTGTCCTCCTCATTCAATAATACCACTACTCCCATATACTCTAACACTACTACTGTACAACACATAGTGCTATATACACTTTATCACACATTCCCTATCACATATACATATTTATTTCACACAATACCTCCCCATATCAATATCATATTTAGGGAAACCCACAATACTTATACAACCCCTCACTCTTAAACATGTCCCTTCCACAACTATCATACCACTACAGTATTTCACAACAGTATTAATAAGCCCTCCCGAATTACAACCACACAACCATCATTTTTGTACAATAACCCTCACATAAACATCCACAATTTTAAAACACACACTTTCTTTTTTTTCCCTACAGACACAACAAAATACCTAAAAATAAGCAGAAAAAAAAGACAGAGCAGATACAAATAAAAATATATATATACTCACCCACCTCTAAAACAATGTATTGGAGACATTTAAACAGAAGCACTAGTAACCTCACTAAAGCAAACTAAAAAAGTTAGCACTAAAAAATGAAGCCCCCTCCTTCAAAAATTAAAACTAAAAAACGATGTAGTAAGGAAAGTAGACCTTAAGATGAACCTCACACTATATCTAGCAATGTTAGTATAGCCATAGTAAAACACTCTAAAAAGTTCTTACCATTCTTTTTATAAAAAAATCAGTAAATTCACATTATACACTCAAAAACGACCACAGAAAACTCAGCCTTCAAGCTCTAATTGACATGACACATCTAAACTAAAGAGAAAGATCTTTAAATTGATGTTAGGCAGAATGAAACCACTAACCAAATAAATCAACAAACAAAAAATTGTACTTGTAAAGATGTGCAATGTCAATGTATATACCTTTTTCTAATCTCTGTGACCAGCGGTACAGAACCATATTTGAATGCAGAGGCTTATAAACAAAAAACAAACACATCCAATTGCCCTACACAACAATGAGAGAGGCTATGAAGTGGTAGAACACACCAATATGGCAAATGACACCCTGATAGAAACATATTTCCCAACACATTATGAGCCAAATGTTCCTTTGTCCAATCAATTTGTCCAGTGTACAAATGGACCTGCAGCTCCATTTGTAACACACACCAACATGCGTTCACATGTTTATGACAATTCCTCAATCACTATGTTAAACTAAAAGACACAATAAGAATTAGAATGTAACAAACCATGGACATCGGCCGTGCACACATCCATACTGGAGTGTGAGGACATCTATAAGCCTGTATTTGTGGTACTGTTTGCAAAAGCACCTTCCATCACATCAACATGTTAGCAACACACCATTCTGATATGCAAAACTTGTCCATAGATTGTACTATGCAAAAAGACTTGCTCTAGAACTCTGTAAATTCAATAATGTTCTCCTAGATGGAACAGCCCAAGGACTTCTTCGATAAACAGAACATATCTATGCTAAATAATTTGAAACTGAAGTTGACTTACAACATTCAGTTACTTTAGAATACATTAGCAAACACCTCTTAAACAGCAACCTCCTTACATACACATACAAAAAAGAAATAGCACATTTTTAAAACCACATTTGCTGAAATAACAGACAAAGCATGTGTCTTTTGTCGCATAACTTGTTAATAAAAATAGTACACGGATGGTAGATATGGCCTTCAAAATACAGGACAATGATGGATCCCAATGGTTCGAATTTGCTTTATATCTAACAGCAGAAAATAAATACAAAATAACTGGCACTTCAATAGTTTGCACATACTATAATCCAAAGCTTGACAATAACCAATTGCCTTCACATGCAATCACTAATACATTTGAAATATTCCCACTTCCAAAATATCTTCAACTACTTAACTTGTATGAGAGCATCATAATTCAAATAGTACACCGATTTCAAGATATAAACCACCTTCAACCCATTTGATTTACGCAAAGGCATTTGTGGCAAAGTATTATATTTTCCATTAGATCTCAAAGAAAATGTACAATCTCTAGGAGAACAATGGTCAATAGAACAATCTATGATTGACTAGTTATGGTGTACAAACAAAAGACAAAGAAATGTGGCAACAACTAGTTGACTTAAACAAAGCTAGACAAGCCCTAGAATATTGGAAGCAAAGTAATGAATACAACAAAGATACAAACATAGAAGAATACCTCAAAGAAACCACCCAAATAATTGAAGGTTCACCACAAAATGGGCAATTTGAACATGTGGATCTTGTTACTGTAGCCAACATCTTAGACCACTATACAATTCACTCAATACATTCCAAAGATACCATAGAAGATGCATTAGAGATGTATCAAATGTGTTAAGCCAAAGGATTTTCAATGAGCATATAGGATAAAAGTGTAGAAGTATGTTCTTTTGCTTTACTCTTTCCTATAGGAAAAGGAGGAAGATATGATGAATGCTACACAACATAGCGCATCAGAATATCGTTCTTTACCCATGTATTCTGAAGAGCCAAGATTTAGTCAACATGTGGAATACATGTTCCACCTCCTGTTCAAAAGCAAACTCTATGTTCCCGAGCTAGACACACATTAAAAACAGGCTGTAATTTCTTAAACATGTCAGCAACCCAACTCCTTCAAAAGATAAATGAAAAAGATTATGTTTTTCAGTCAAGGATCACAAATCTCTTGACAAACATGTGTGGTACAAATTAATAATGGTTCCTACATCACACTGATGTACGTTGTATGCTAAGGAACCTAGGTCCACCCACATGGTTTGTTACTTTAAGTTGTGCAGAATATGCATGGGATGACTTTCATGACTTCTGCAACCCAAAATAAAGAGGGAATAGACTTAAAAACACCAGGAGAACTCTGTTCTCTTGACCCTATCAATATTTCAAGACACTTTCACCATTGCTTTATTGCCATGCTGCACTTCATCTGCAATACATCTACCCCTCTAATCAGAGAAGTAGAACACATTTTTGGAGAAAAGGATAACAGTCACACATTTGCATGCTTTGGTGGATATAAGATGCTCCCAAATTTATTGAAAAATATATTACCTGTGACATTCCTTCAGAATCCAAACATAGTGACCTTAGTACACAAATCGTATGCTTCCAAAGAAATAAGTATGGCAAATACTGCCAACGTTGATATAAAAAACTAAAGTAAACTATGCCAAATGTCGCTTTGCCTTCCCTACAACAGTTTTCCTCACAGGAAAACTAACAGGCCGATTCATGTAATTCCTCACAAAAGTGTTGCAAGCGGCTGGCGCACAGCGTGCCCGTGCCAATGTCTGCGCCAGCCGCGTGCGATAAAATCAATTTCCGCGCACAGCGTATTCATGGATTCTCACCTCCAAAAGCAGACGTGGCGCAGAGTGGCGCAGCGACCCTGCAGCAGCGCCAGTTACACCCCCAAGAACGCCCTTGCGCAAGGAAAAGCCATCAAGATCGCAAAATCATCGCAAAGGGCTGCGCCAACCCTGTACCAGTTTACCGGACTGGCAAACAGCAAACTCAAAGCGGGGAACGCGCATTACGGGTGTCGGGAACACGCGTGCGTGAAATGTTTCACACGCGATCTAGCCTGGGTGCATGTATTTCAGGGGTGCGCGAGAAGTTCCACACGTGTATGGCCTGGGCGCGTGTATTTCAGGGGTGCGCGAGAAGTACTACACGCGATCGTGAAGTTCCACACGCGATCTGGCCTGGGGGAGCGTGTGCGTGTATTTCAGGGGTGCGCGAGAAGTCTCACACGCGATCGGGCCTGGGGGAGCGTGTGCGTGTATTTCAGGGGTGCGCGAGAAGTTCTACACGCGAATGGCCTGGGTGCGTGTATTTCAGGGGTGCGCGAGAAGTTCCACACGCGATTGGCCTGGGCGCATGTATTTCAGGGGTGCGCAAGAAGTTCCACACGCGATTGGCCTGGGCGCGTGTATTTCAGTGGTGTGCGAGAAGTTCCACACGCGATTGGCCTGGGCGCGTGTATTTCAGGGGTGCGTGGGAAGTTTCACACGCGATTGGCCTGGGCGCGTGTATTTCAGGGGTGCGCGAGAAGTTCCACAGGCGATTGGCCTGGGCGCGTGTATTTCGGAGGTGCGCGAGAAGTTCCACACACGATTGCCCTGGGTGCGTGTATTTCAGGGGTGCGCGAGAAGTTCCACACGCGATTGGCCTGGGCGCACGTATCTCAGGGGTGCGCGAGAAGTTCCACACGCGATGGGCCTGGGCGCATGTTTTTCAGAGGTGCGCGAGAAGTTCCACACTCGATTGGCCTGGGGGAGCGTGTGCGTGTATTTCAGAGGTGCGCGAGAAGTTCCACACGCGATCTGGCCTGGGGGAGCATGTGTGTGTATATCAGAGGTGAGCGGGAAGTTTCACACGCGATTGGCCTGGGCGCGTGTATTTCAGGGGTGCGCGAGAATTTCCACACGCGATTGGCCTGGGCGTGTGTATTTCAGAGGTGCGCGAGAAGTTCCACACGTGATTGCCCTGGGCGCGTGTATTTCAGAGCTGCGCGAGAAGTTCCACACGCGATTGTCCTGGGCGCATGTATTTCAGGGGTGCACGAGAAGTTCCACACGCGATTGGCCTGGGCGCGTGTATTTCAGAGGTGCGCGAGAAGTCCCACACGTGATTGCCCTGGGCGCGTGTATTTCAGGGGTGCGCGAGAAGTTCCACACGTGATTGTCCTGGGCGCGTGTATTTCAGGGGTGCGCGAGAAGTTCCACACGCGATTGGCCTGGGCGCGTGTATTTCAGGGGTGCGCAAGAAGTTCCACACGCGATTGGCCTGGGCGCTTGTATTTCAGGGGTGCGCGAGAAGTTCCACACGCGATTGCCCTGGGCGCGTGTATTTCAGGGGTGCGTGCGAAGTTTCACACGCGATTGGGCTGCGTGCGGGTATTTCAGGGGTGCGCGCAAAGTTTTACACGCGATTTCAGCAGGGTACCTGTATTTCCTACATGTGATTTGGCAGTGTGGGTCCTCCCAGGTGTTCCCTGTACACCCTCCACCGCCCCTGCAGGCAGCCCACACCGCAGGGGACTACCCTGCATCCCTGGTCATGTCCCGCAGGCAGGCCACCCAACATGGGCATGCCCCCCAGCAAAGGCACATGTCTCCTTGCACCAATGATCACCAACTCATGTCCCCTTGCACCCCCACCCCCAGCATTGCGGGGCACCTGCCAGCAGGCCCCCACCCATGTCCAACTCATGTTCCCTACCACCCCCACCCCCCAGCACTGTGGGGCACCTGCCAGCAGGCCCCCACCCATGTCCAACTCATGTTCCCCACCACCCCCGGCCCCCAGCACTGTGGGGCACCTGCCAACAGGCCCCCACCCATGTCCAACTCATTTTCCCCACCACCCCCACCCCCCAGCACTGTGGAGCACCTGCCAGCAGGCCCCCACCCATGTCTAACTCATGTTCCCCACCACCCCCAGCCCCCAGCACTGTGGGGCACCCTCCACCAGGCCCCCACCCATGTCTCCCACCACCCCCACCCCCCAGCACTGTGGGGCACCTGCCAGCAGGCCCCAACTCATGTTCCCCAGCCAACATGTCATCACAATCTAGATCCCTGGTCCCTATGGTCAGCCCCCAAATGCAAAAAACCCACCCGAGTATTGCATCCACCCACTCAGAAATGGCAATTACATGACAGAACACCAATTGCAAGTTTCGAAACAATCACATGTCCCTCACATACACCCAATGGGTGTCAGTGAATCTCAAAACCCATATCATGATATGCATGAAACCAATGAGATGATACTAAACATTGAAGTTCGATAAAAAAATATGTATTAAAGGAAACATATGTAGATTCAAAAATAAAGAAACAGAAATGGGAATGTATAAAAATGAAAAGAAGCATGTCCGTGAAAAAAAGCAAAACCAAAAATCATAATCCAAAGTAATGGTGTCCAAACTCACTGTCCACAAAAGGAAATAATAATTGAAAGCCATTGCTCCATGGGTAAATTGTGAAAGAAAAATAAAATCCAACAGTGAACTATGTACAGACGAACAAGCCAGGGTCCATTATCCCAACAAAAGAAATGAAACCTATCTAACAACACTAACTAATAAAATAAACTATATACAAAAATGTGGCCAATGTCCAAAAGGTCCACAATAAATCAAAAAACAAAGGAAACCTAACACTACCTACATATCTATGTACAAGGGCAGCGGGCTAGTCTGACGGCTCACTGTTGAATGTCCCGGGCCAGGGCATCATCGAACTCCTGCTCAATGTGCCAGAGGCGGTCCTCCTCCATGGCCCTGAGGGTCCGCAGGGCCGTCGACGTGTCCACCTCCAACCCCCTGCGGATTGCCTCGAGGCACTCGGACCGCCTCAGGGCCCTCCGGATGGAGTTCTCCGCCCTGACCATTGTGAGCCGTGCCTCTTCCGCCTGCTGCCGCTCCGCATCTATGGCGTGGCCCAACCGCTGCCACACGGAAGACACTCTCTGTCCTGTGTCCTCCTGCTCTCCGGCCGATGCCTGCCCCTCCGATGTTGAAGGCCCTGAGCTTTCATGGCTCCCACCACGTTGCTGCTGCTGCTGTGCCTCTGCCCGTGCACTGCCCCCTGCTGCCTGCACATCCTCGGCTGCCTGGGGTGCAGTCGTTGATGTGGCCACCCCTGCTGGACGTCCGACTCCCGGCTGTGGCAGGGATGCCTCCTCCACCAGCCTGGCCGCACCGTCAGAGGCAGCTCCACAGGGCACCCAGGTGACTGATGAGTGGGAAGATGGCACGGAGGACGACTGGCGCGTAGGGGTTCAGTTGAGGAGGGGGTCGTAGCAAGCCCCATCAAACGGAGGAATCCGGCCTGGGTGACCTGTCCAAGCAGGCTGACGTGGTCAACGAGCCATTCGAGATGACGTGCAGTCTCCTCATGAAAAGACTGCAGGTCACCTCGCATGGCCCGTTGACGCAACGCCACACCAGTCAGGACAGGCTCAACCCGGACCCGCATAGCCACGTCCGCAGGCAGAGGAAGGCCAGTTGTCGTTTGCGCATCCCCTGCCTGAAAATGGGTCTGGACGTAGGCATCCCTGCTGGTGCAAGATGATGCAGGGACAGGATCAGGGACAGGATTGCACACAGGCACCTCCGCGGCGGCCTGTGCTGCCTCCTGTCCCTGGTCCTGCACTCCACCACTAGCACCAGTGGGATCCCCACCTCCAGACCCCGTCTCTGTTGCTTGCACGGCCTCCTCCTCCACCAAACCCCCCACCAACCTGGATGACTCCATGCCATCCTCCCCCGTTGGGCCCTGTGGGGTCCCAGCTGCCCCTTCTGCTGCCGAGGAGTCCAACTCCAACCTCCGCCTCTTGGTCCTCCCCACGGCAGCTGCGGCTTGGGACGCGGCACCGGACTCCTCACTCCCCGACGAGATGGCAACATGGGAGGGGAGCCGGGCCTTGCGTCTCTGGCTGGCGGTGGGATCCCCGCCGCTGTGCTCCACAGCACCTTCTCCGCCCTCTTCATCAGTTGACGCTGCAGACAGGGAGAAATCAAACACAGGCATCAGGGCACTGTACATTGGACACATACACACATGACAGTTGTACATGAGTGGCATTGGCAAACCTCAGACATGCCATCACAATCCCCAACACACATGTCATTTCAACTCGCACACATGAGCCATACCACAGCCATATCGCAACTGCCAGCACCATCCATACCCATACAACAGCATGAGCAGGCAAAGCTATGCCAGACATCACATGCAACACAGGAAGTGCACCACACATGTACACACACCACCACACTTGCATGCATGTGTACACCTCTGCCAAGTGTCGCAGTGTTCAGATGGGCATCCATGTCACATCTGCCAATCAGGCTTCCACATCCCGCTGTCACATGCATCCATGTTGCATCACTGTTGCACCCTTGTCAAATACACACAAATGCACATGTACACAGTGCTGATACATGCAGCTGAAAACAACATACATGCGTGACATCACGGACATGTCTACTTACATACACATTCATCCAAACATGTGTGCCCACACAACTGCATTTGGCATGCAAGCCTACACACACAAGCACCATCCATGTCTCACACATTACAGCCCTCGCATGTGTTATCCCCACGGCCCTGTACACCCCCACCCATACTCGACCCCATACAAACAGATGTGCAACCTGCACACCACTGAAACATCACCACACGCACAGCTCACAATCAGGATGCATGTACACTTACCGCTCGACTCCAGACGGGTCTGCCTCTCAAGGACCTGGACGTGGAGCGCTGGGGATATGCGTTCCAGGACCCTCATCTGATCTTCTGACAAGTGGCCCCGGCGCCCCTTGGCATCCGCTGCCTTCAAGAGGCGCCGGGCCTTGTTCAGGGTCCTGGACCTGAAGTCCTCCCAGCGCTTCTTGACATGTTGGAAGTCGCGGACTGCCACCCCCTCCGCGTTGATGACAGTCACGATGTCAGTCCAGATCCGAGTCCGTCCTTCCTTGTCGGCGCGGGAACTTCCAAAGAGGGCATCATACTGCCCCAGAACTTGCTCCACCAGGACACCAACTTCGGTGGCACTGAAGCTGGTGCCCCTCTGCCTCTCTGGCCGGGGGTTGTCAGTGGTGCCAGATGTTGCAGTGCCCGACATGACAACCCCAGAGGCAGGAGTGGGTGGGCAACTGGGTCCTGGGGCTCGGCTGTGGAGCGATGGACTCCCAGTCGGGAGTCTTCGGTTCCAGCAGGGGTGGTCACAGCAATAGCACCCCTGGCTGATGTGCAGGCAGCAAATGGCAGGGCACGTGGGCAGCAGGCAGTCAGGCAGCAGCAGATGGCAGGTGGGAGCGTGCTCGGGGCTCTGGGGCGCAGTAGTTCGGCCTCCTGGGCAGGAGCGTGGTCTTCTGTGTGCTTACGCGTGGCCAGCTTGATATGGAGTGATTTGGCACGTGAAAATTCTGCACGTCAGCGTGTGAATTGAGAGGAAAGGCCGTTAGCGCGTAAGCGCATCAGCACGCATACGCGATTTCATAGGACCAAAGGCCCTTAGCGCGTATGCGTGTCTGTGACGTATCACACATGGGCATTGCTTTTCGTGGGGTGCTGTGCATGTGTCTTGCAGGCGTTGGGGTTCACACGCTATTACTTCACAGCGGGTGGGTGTTGCCTACGCGTTCTTCTACACGCAAGGCAGACAGTGAGTGGTACCCTGCACCCCAGGCCCGATCGCATGTAAAACCACCCGCGAGCCCCTGAAATACACGTACCCCACTCCCCCAGGCCCAATCGCGTGTGAAAACACCCGCGAGCCCCTGAAATACACGCGCCCAGGCCAATCGCGTGTGGAACTTCTTGCGCACCCCTGAAATACACGCGCCCAGGCCAATCGCGTGTGGAACTTCTCACGCACCTCTGAAATACACGCGCCCAGGCCAATCGCGTGTGGAACTTCTTGCGCACCTCTAAAATACACGCACACACTCCCCCAGGCCCGATCGCGTGTGGAACTTCTCGCGCACCCCTGAAATACACGCGCCCATGCGAATCGCGTGTGAAACTTCTCACGCACCCCTGAAATACACGCGCCCAGGCCAATCGCGTGTGGAACTTCTCGCGCACCTCTGAAATACACGCACACGCTCCCCCAGGCCCGATCGCGTGTGGAACTTCTCATGCACCCTTGAAATACACGCGCCCAGGCCAATCGCGTGTGGAACTTCTCGTGCACCCCTGAAATACAGGCACACGCTGCCCCAGGCCCGATCGCATGTGGAACTTCTCGCGCACCCCTGAAATACATGCGCCCAGGCCAATCACGTGTGGAACTTCTCGCGCACCCCTGAAATACACGCGCCCAGGCCAATCGCGTGTGGAACTTCTCACGCACCCCTGGAATACACGCACACGCTCCCCCAGGCCCGATCGCGTGTGGAACTTCTCGCACATGTAGAACTTTGGCACACATTTTTTTCCTGCAAAGGGACGCTACCGCCTGCTTTCGTGTGGCGGACATGTATGGGCCTGTGCGCGTCTTTGGCCGTGCGCTATTTTTCCCTGTTCGATTCCATGAATACGTGTTGTAGGCGAGCGTGTGGGCGTTCTGCGCACTTGTCTCCTGTACTTCTCCCGTGACGCCCACATTTTCACGAGTTGTTCCCCATTCTGCGTGTTACGCCCCGTGTTACGCCTACTTTTGTTATGTGCGCTGCGCTATGTGCGAATTCGCTGTGGCCTTATCGCACGGCGTTCGATGACCTGTGCGCCAGCGTGTGCCAGCCTGCGCCGCGCACTTTTTCAGCGCACATCCCACATTTTGCGCGTGCACGGACTTCCATGAATAGATGTGCGATGTTTTCTGTGCGATAATCGCACTTGCACTGCGATTTTCGCTATTTCTCTGCGAATCGCATGTTTTCGCATGCGTGCGCCGTTTTTTCGGCGCACATTAATTCCATGAATTGCCCTCTAAATAGCTTGATGTCTTCTGTTAGGCACACCTTAAAAGGGAAATCCCCTAAAAATACATACAATGTTAAATTAAATGAGGCTTCCAAGTGGATCAATGATTACAATGCAATAATTGTCCTCTTGTTGAATGCAAATATAGACATTCAATACATTGCAGACAATTCCACTGCAGTTGCAAGATATATCACAGCTGAGAAGACTAATCTAAAAGATCTTTGGGATCACATTTTATCTGTCAAAATTCTGTCACAAAACTTATACAGTTTTCGCATCATAATACTGTCAAATGGAAAATGCGGCTTTTACGAAGCTGCAGATCTTTTAAAAGGTATATGGGACATCTGAAAACATTCTCTTGCTAGACCTTGGTCCAGCGTCATCACAAATAAAAGGGTACTAAAATCCTACGAAGATACAGATACAATTGTCACAAACACTTCCAACAGCCACAATATTTTAAAAACCAATTTTATTGAAGCATACTATCCAAACAGAAGTATGGCTTTGGAAAACATGTGCCTCTACGACATAGACCAAAACCGGTCCTACAAAAACAATGTTGTGCCAGATGAGACAACTGGAAAATATTCAGATTCAACTTGTGAAGGGAGCCTAGTAAAACCTACTAAGGCCAGCCTAATTAATCATATCAAGTTATCCTTTAAATCTCAACAGCATAGAGAGCTTTTATACATGGCACTATTGCAACTATTCAAACCTTATAGAAAAGAATAATGTTTAGGTGACCATGATCCATTTGAAGCTGCATTCAAGGCAAATCAAAGCAGTATAACAAATGTCCAATTTAAACAATACAAAACAAATGTTGGACAATGAACGCCAACAAAAGGAAGACATTGAAACTTTACTAGATAAAAACACTCCTGAAGGCATTCAACCTTCTCTTACAGGAAGCCAAGAACCAATTTGAGAACCATTCATTGCAAATGAAGCAGAAATAGCCATGGCTGAGGTAGACAACACCATGTATCAATCTAAATAATCTGAAGGAGATTTGTCAGTGCTGAAATCACAGCTAAATAATGAACAATTCACCATTTACATAGAAGTCACTGAAGAAAATGAAGATGGACTTATACATGAAATGAAAACTAGGAGTCGTAAACATTACAAACCTCTGCTGTTGCATGTAATTGGTGAAGCTGTGTCTGGCAAAACTTTCTTAATCAAAATAATCATAGAATTCAGCGCACAAGTGGTGCACGCGGCTGTGCATGCGCTAAAATCCATTTCCGCGCACAGCGTATTCATGGATTTTAACATCCAAAACCAGCCATGGCGCAGAGTGGCGCAGGAACCCTGCAGCAGCGCCAGTTATGCCCCCAAACCCCTCCCCGTGCACCATGTACAGCGCACAAATCCCGTACAAGGCGCACAGGCTCACAACCACGAAAACGTCTGTAAAACTCCCTGCGCACCCCTCCGAATACACGTACCCGCTGCGTGGGTACTCCTACACGCGATTGGGCCTGTGCGAGTGGGGTACATGGATTACTGGGGTCCGCGAGAAGTTTCACACACGATTGGCCCTGTGCGTGCGGGGTATGGGGATTTGGGGGGTGAACTGGAAGTTTCACACGCGGCAGGCCCTGTGCGTGCGGGCAATGGGGATTACTGGGGTCTGCAGGAAGTTTCACATGCGATTGGCCCTGTGCGTGCGGAGTACGGGGATTTGGGGGGTGTGCGGGAAGCTCCACACATGATTGGGCCTGTGCGAGCGGGGTACGTGTATAACGCAGTAACGGGGAAGTTCCACACTTGCTTTTGCTGTCAGAGCAGGGTAGTGTATCCAGGGGGGTGCGCGGGGAGTCCCACACATCAATTGGCAGTGTGGGTTCTCACAGGTGTGCCCTCTACCCCCTCCACAGACCCTGCAGGCAAACCACAACACAGGGAACTACCCAGCACCCCTGGTCATGTCCCGCAGGCAGACCATTCACCATGGGCATGCCCCCAGCCAGGCCACATGTCACCTTGCACTAGTGATCACCAACTCATGTCCCCCAGCACCCCCACCCCCCAGAGGTGAGGGGCACCTGCCAGCAGGCCCCCACTCATGTCCCACTCATGTCCTCCTGCACCCCCACCCCCCAGCAGTGAGGGGCATCTGCCAGCAGGTCCCCACTCATGTCCCACTCATGTCCCCCAGCACCCCCACCCTCCAGCAGTGATGGGCAGCTGCCAGCAGGCCCCCACTCATGACCCCCTGCACCCCCCCAGCAGTGATGGGCACCTGCCAGCAGGCCCCCACTCATGAACCCCTGCACCTCCACCACCCAGCAGTGGTGGGCACCTGCCAGCAGGCCCCCACTCATGACCCCAGCACCCCCATCCCCTAACAGTGAGGGGCACCTGCCAGCAGGCCCCCACTCATGACCCCCTGCACCTGACCCGCCAGCAGTGATGGGCACCTGCCAGCAGGCCTCCACTAATGACCCCCAGTACCCCACGCCCCAGCAGTGAGGGGCACCTGCCAGCAGGCCCCCACTCATGACCCCCAGCATCCCCACCCCCCAACAGTGATGGGTACCTGCCAGCAGGCCCCCACTCATGACCCCCAGCACCCCCACCCCCTGCAGTGAGGGGCACCTGCCAGCAGGCCCCCACTCTTGTCCCACTCATGTCCCCCAGCACCCCCACCCCCCAGCAGTGAGGGGCTCCTGCCAGCAGGCCCCCACTCATGTCCCCCTGCACCCCCATCCCCCAGCAGTGATGGGCACCTGCCAGCAGGCCCCCACTCATGACCCCCAGCACCCCCACCCCCCTGCAGTGAGAGGCACCTGCCAGCAGGCCCCCACTCTTGTCCCACTCATGTCCCCCAGCACCCCCGCCCCCAGCAGTGAGGGGCTCCTGCCAGCAGGCCCCCACTCATGTCCCCCTGCACCCCCACCCCCCAGCAGTGATGGGCACCTGCCAGCAGGCCCCCACTCATGACCCCCTCCACCCCCACCCCCCAGCAGTGAGGGGCACCTGCCAGCAGGCCCCCATTCATGACCCCTGCACCCCTACCCCCCAGCAGTGATGGGCACCTGCCAGCAGGCCCCCACTCATGTCCCACTCATGTCCCCCAGCATTCCCACCCCCCAGCAGTGAGGGGCACCTGCCAGTAGGCCCCCACTCATGACCCCCTGCACCCCCACCCCCCAGCAGTGATGGGCACCTGCCAGCAGGCCCCCACTCATGACCCCCAGCACCCCCACCCCCAGCAGTGAGGGGCACCTGCCAGCAGGCCTCCACCCATGTCCCACTCATGTCCCCCAGCACCCCCACCCCCAGCAGTGATGGGCACCTGCCAGCAGGCCCCCACTCATGACCCCCTGCACCCCCACCCCCCAGCAGTGATGAGCGCCTGCCAGCAGGTCCCCACTCATGACCCCCAGCACACCCACCCCCCAACAGTGATGGGCAACTGCCAGCAGGCCCCCACTCATGTCCCACTCATGTCCCCCAGCACCTTCACCCCCCAGCAGTAAGGGGCACCTGCCAGCGAGCCCCCACTCATAACCCCCTGCACCCCCACCACCCAGCAGTGATGGGCACCTGCCAGCAGACCCCCACTCATGACCCCAGAACCCCCACCCCCCAGCAGTAAGGGGCACCTGCCAGCAGGCTGCCACTCATGGCCCACTCATGTCCCCCAGCACCCCCACCCTCCAGCAGTGAGGGGCACCTGCCAGCAGGCCCCCACTCATGTCCCCCAGCACCCCCACACCCCAGCAGTGATTGGCACCTGCCAGCAGGCCCCCACTCATGACCCCCTGCACCCCCACCCCCTAGCAGTGAGGGGCACCTGCCAGCAGGCCCCCATCATGACCCCCAGCACCCCCACCCCCAGCAGTGAGGGGCACCTACCAGCAGGCCCCCACTCATGTCCCACTCATGTCCCCCAGCACCCCCACCCCCCAGCAGTGAGGGGCACCTGCCAACAGGCCCCCACTCATGTCCCCCTGCACCCCCATCCCCCAGCAGTGATGGGCACCTGCCAGCAGGCCCCCACTCATGACCCCTGCACCCCCACCCCCCAGCAGTGATGGGCACCTGCCAGAAGGCCCCCACTCATGTCCCTCACCCACTCACCCACCCAGCAGTGACATGCCCATCTCATGACACAAACCAAAAGTCAACTATGTACATCAACACATGTACGTCACACACACACACAGGTTGCCATTGATTGAGTAAACCCACATGTCAACATGCATGAATCCAATGAGTGAATCCCACACATTGAAGTAAAAGATCAAAATGTATTAACATGAAAACCAATTGAAAGTACTTAAAGCATAAAATAATGGCAAACAGTAATACAAAAGAAAAATGGCCAAAACTCTCTGTCCACCAAACCAAACCCAAATTAAACGCAAAAAGGTAAATACATTGATCCACAGTAAAATTAAATTAAAATGTCCAAATAAATCGAACATCCAACTATGTACAATCCAATTTTCAAGGTTCCATGAGCCCAACGAAACAAATGAAACCTATCTAATCACCTACCTAACAAAAAAACTATTTACAAAATTGTGGGGCATAGTCCAAAAGCCCCAAAATAAAAAAAAGGAACCCTAACACTATAAACTATTTACAATGGTGACGGGCAAGTCCTGCGGCTCACTCAGTGATGTTTTCGGCCAGGGCATCATCAAACTCCATATCTATGTGCTGCAGGCGGGCCTCTGTCCTGGCCATGAGGTCTCGCAGGGAGGCACTCATGGCCTGTTCCAACTCCCTGCTTGTCGCCTCGAGGCACTCTGCCTGCCTCAATGCCCGGCGCATGGAGAACTCCGCCCTGACCATGGTGAGCCGCGCCTCTTCCAGCCGCCGCTGCTCCGCGACCTATATGCTGGCCCAACCGCAGCCACACGGAAGATACATCCATTCCAGGGTCCTCCTGCCCTCTGGCCGATGCCTGCCCCCCTGATGTCGATGGCCCCAACCCATCATTGCTCCCACCTAGAGCCTGCTTCTGCTGCTGCTGCTGTCCATGTGCCCTGTCTGATGATGCCTGCACATCCTCCATCAGCTGATCTCCAGTTGTGGTGTCCACCCCTGCTGGACCGCCGACTCCCGACTGTGGCAGGGATGGGATCTCCACCAAGCTGGCTGTGTTGGACAGGCCAGGTCCACAGGGGGCCATGGTGGAATCTGGGCCGGAAGATGGCAGGGAGAACGACTGGCGCATAGTTTCCACAGAGGAGGAGAGGTCCGCCAGAGTGCACGACATATGTAGGAATCCACCGACCAGGGCCCCTCCCAACAGTGCCACGTTGCGATGCTGCTGTTCGTGATGGTGTGCGTTCTCCGCCCAGGAAGAACGCACGTCATCACGAATGTCACGCGTGTGCAACGTGACACTAATCAGGATGGAGCCCATACGGCCATGGGACCCCTCGTCTGCAGGTAGAGGAGAGGAAGATGACATGGCACTCTCCCCTACCTGCGGACGGGCCTGGGACTGGGCATCCCTGCTGGTGCATGGTGGTGCAGTCACAGGGTCAAGGACAGGGACATGCACAGGCCCCTCTGCAGTTGCTGTCTCCTGGCCCTGGACTGCACCACTTGCACCAGTGGTACTACCCCCACCAGGCCCCATGTGCGGCTCAGTAGCTGGCTCCTCCTCCTCTGTGGAGACCACCAACCTGGATGTCTCCGTATCGTCTTCTGCCATTGCAAGCCCCTGTGGGGGCTCACCCTGCCCTTCCGCCACAGCTATAGTGGCACCAGCCCCCTCACTCCCGGATGATGGCAAGTCCTGGGAGGGTGGCTGGGCCTTGCTTCACCGCCCAGTGGAGGCATCCCCGCCGCTTGGCTCCACAGTGCCGTCTCCGCCCTCCTCTTCACTTGACGCTGCGTAGAGGGAGACACAGAACACAAGCATCAGGGTACAGTACAATATTCCCCTAGACAGGAAGCAATAACACATGAGTGGCAGTGTCTAACGTCACTTCCATCCTGTCCCTCGACAACACATGGGTGAATGCACGCAACACACATGCATAAAAAGGCACGGCGCCTGCAATCAACATCAGCATCCATGTACAAGGGCCTCTATTAATCAAAATGTTGCCTTCAAACTCACATTCATCATGGCTCCCACTGATCCCATGCACACACATGACCGGAGGGTCATGCATCATGCCTTGTACACCATAGACACAGTGGATAGACACAGTGCATACAACGGTGACCGCACTGCATGGGTGAATGTACACATCATCATGAATCCATGAATCCATGGCGTATATAAGTCACAGACACACTTCTCAGACACACACACACATGTGCACCATACATGTACATGACAGCAGCACCCATCCCTCACACCCCCACCATGTGCAGGAACAGACACTGGCATGCTTTCATGTGTGCATTTGCCATACAGTTCCCCATGTTGGATTGAACTCATGCACCAACCATGTGGTTCACACATTACTGGTCTCACATGCATGACCATGATGTCCCTGCACACACACATCCATACATGGCCCATGTCACACATACAGGCAAGTATACGACTACCAGCACACTGCAACATGCCCTGTCTCACACACCAATGCTTGGCCACTTACCGCTCAACTCCAGACGGCTCTTCCTCCGAAAGATCTGGGCGTGGAGTGCTGGGCATACATGTTCCAGGACCCTCATCTGGATGTCACTAATGCTGACCCGGCCGCCCTCCGTGAGGCACCGGTCCTTGTGGAGGGTCCTGGACCTGAAGTCCTCCCAGCGCTTCTTGACGTGCTTGATGTCACAGTTGCCACCCCCTCCGCGTTGATGGCAACCACTACATCGTCCCAGATCCTCTCCCGTCCTTCCTTGTTGGCGCGTGATGTTCTGAAGAGGGCATCAAAATGCCCCAGGACATGCTCCACCAGGAAACCAACTTCCTTCACACTGAAGCTGGTAGCCCTCTGCCTCTCTGGCTGGGGGTCGCCATTGGTCTCAGATGGTGTTTGCCGCTACATGGCGACCCCCGAGTAAGGCGTGGGTGGGCAACTGAGTCCTGGGGCTGGGCTGTGGAGCGATGGTATCCCAGTCGGGAGTGTTAGGCAGAAACCTGTGCAGTTCCCTTAGGGAACACTGCAAAAGATTTAAGACTACAGGTGTTGGCAGTAAACCCACTTGGTAGCAGTCTGTACCACCCGGATTTACCTGGTAGCTGTGGCTGAGCAGTCAGACTTCCCTCAAGAAGAGTTAGACATTATGCAAAGTATACACAATAGGCACCCAGATACAATAATACAAGCAAACACTGACCAGAGCTTTGGTATCAAAGTATATAATTATTTATTTAAAAACACACGGTTTGAAACACTCCAGCACTCTTGTTGTAAAATATTCTAAACACAGTTACTATTGTAATATATACACCCCTTTTCCCTTATCAGATAACTCACAGTAAAACACCACTTATTTTCATACAGAGGTGAGCGCTTAACTAGATGGCACTCCAATACGTTTGTGAGAAAGGGAGGGAAAAAGACAGAATATGGAAAGGTACACCACTCTAAGATTCAGGAACACTGTTAGCAAGGCAGAAGAGCAAAACACACTGGTGAGCCAAAGTCCAAAGGCTGGGCCCACTCTTAGAGAGAGCAGAGCACAAATGCGCCCATGATCACACCGTTACATTAGGCTTTGAAAGTCTTGCAGAGGGTTCAAAAAGAGTTTAGAGAGCCTTAGGAAAGTTTAGCCAGGGTGTCCCAGGCTAACCCAGGTTCGAAAGCCGGGGACTAAATCTACCCCGTACAGTCGGTAGCAAGGGAAGCCAGGCGGGACACTGTACCTTAGGTGGGAAGGATCCTCCAGCGGTGGCAGTTGTTCCTGGTAGTGGATGCAAGTTGCGTCGTCGTCCATGGGAAGAGAAGATCTCGACTTGGAGGAAAGATGAAGGTCGTTGCACTACCAGGGAAGAAACCAGCCATGGAGTTTTCCGGTTAAAGGTGGTATCTTTGTTTCGCGGTCGTGGTAAAACGTGGTATCCCGGTTGCCGGGGTGCTTGCCACAGGCAAGGCAGCCACGAGGTACGTCGGGAAGGCGAAAAGACGGTGAAACTGGTTATCCCCACCAGTCAAAGGAAGAAGACTCTCCGGCGGGAGATCTCCTCTGTCGTTGGGAAAAGTAGTGAGACGGTCCAGCAGGGCTCCACCGGTGGTGGTGTCGTGGCAGGTCGGCTCAGTTTGTCCCTCGTCGGATTCTTAGGTCCTGTGGCGACTTCTGAAGTTCCAGTCCCCAAAGCCCTGCTTTTATGCAGAAAACCCCCATTCATTCAGCCTAGCTGTCACCCAAACATGCTAAGTGGTGAGCCGGCCGGCTCACCACTTGGGCCAATCAGGACGGAGTGCGACTTGAGTTGCCTAGGCAACTCAGTCCAGGGTGCCTAAATCCCCCTCCACCCCTCCTAAGTACCCCAGACAGAGCGGCACCACTTTGGAGGGCTTCTGTGGAGAAGCCTGCCAAAAAGTGGAACAAAGGGCTCGACTTGGGTTGGAGTCACAGAAGAAAACACAAACGCCATTTTAGAATCAAGTTTTGGCAAAAAATACCAACCGGAGAATTAATATTAATTAAAAAACCAGTGGTATGTTCGAGGCTACCGTAAATAATTAAATAAAGGTAGTAGCCTAAAACAATGGGAAATCCCATAGGAAATTATTCGCGGTTGAATATAAAAAGTAGTATCCACTGCCACCAGCCAAAATTCGATCAGGGGGGACGGAGACGTGCCCCCTCGACTAACAGACCCTGGGGCAATCGAATTGCCCCAGCCAGTATGTCCACAATATGATGGTTTGTACTGGTTCTGTTCAGAATTTAAGACTAGTAAAGTCAATGGTGACTTTACATGCCCTGGGAGACAGTAGTCAGTCCCAGGGTATGGAGTCTATACTGGGGGTCACTATGACACCCCTGTGTCACTGCACTGAGGGTGCTGTGTAACACATATCACAAAAACACATGAAGCCCTATGGAGTAAAAGACCCCATAGCCCATTAAACACATCTAGATTCAAAGAAACACACTCAAATCATGCCCAAGAGTGAGGGTAAAAGAGTCTCATTCTTGGCAGGAGAAAAAAATAAACCCCAAAAATCCAGCAAAGCTGCTGGGGGACTCACTAGGTTAGGAAATTCAGCCTAAACAGAGAATTCTCCCTAACAGGGAGTCTTCTGTTTCAGCAGTGGTGGACACAGCAACTGTGACCCTGGCTGACGTGCAAGCACCAAATAGCAGGGCACGTGGGCACCACTCTGGCAGGCAGCAGCAGAAGGCAGGTGGGAGCGTGCTCGGGGATCTAGGGGGCAGTAATTCGGCCTTCTGGGCAGGAGCATGGTCTTCCATGTGTTTTCACGTTGCCAGCTTGATATGGAGTGATTTGGCACGTGAAAAAGTTGCACGTCAGCGTGTAATTCGAGGAAAGGCCCTTAGCGCGTAAGCACGTCAGCACACGTACGCGTTTCCATAGGACCAAAGGCCCTTATCGCGTAAACGCGTCTGTGATGTGACATGCGCGGGTGCTTCCCTCATGACATGGGCATAGTGGTTCATGGCGCGTGAAAAAACTGCACGTCCTCATGTGAATGCGTGTAATCTGAGGAAAGGGCCTACGTGTCTGTGACGTGCGCACGCGGGCGTTTCCCTCAGCACGGGTGCATGTTCATTGTACACGTCAAAAAACTGCACGTCCGCGTGTCAGCTCGTGTAATTGGAGGAAAGGGCCTTAGCGCATACACGCGTAAGTGTGGGCCGGTTTAAAAGGTACGTGTAGGACCCCATTTCCTTGTACGTGCTTTTCGTGGAGAGCGAGTGGGTGAATTCTGTACTTCTTGTCGGTTCACACACGATTACTTCACATCGTTTCAAGTTCGTACTCCCTGTTTTGTTGGGCCTGTTTCCTCAAACAACGTTCACTTCTTCTTTTGTCCTGTCTCCTCAGACAGCATACAATTCTTCTTTTGGCGGGGGTGTTGCCAATGCGCACACGTGCGTCTTTTTCACGTTCTTTTTCCAAGCAGACGGTGAGTCGCGCACGTATTTACGAACTGTGCTTGCCCCGTGTGTCGCATACCCCTTCAGAGGTCATTGTAGGCTGCGTGTAACACGCGTACGCTTATTTTTGTGTTTCTGGGTGACACAGTGTAGTGCGGGTTCATTTTTCCACACATGTGGTCTACGAGGGGTTGCGTGCACGTTATTTTTTATTTTCGGGGTGCCTGTGCGTTGCGTGACCCGTCATCTACCCCAGGCATCACAGACAGCCTTGCTAGAGCACTAGGTTACGAATTCCATCTAGTACCCTACCCCTTTCACCCCCAATTGCCCTTGACAATCGTTTACTGCTACTCCCATACGCACAACAACATCAGTGCCATGGTTGGGAGGCGACCAAGCGGTAAGGGAGGCAAAGGTGGCCGAGCTCCAAAAGGTGGCCGTGGTGGGCATGGTAGGGGACGTGGCCATGATTTGCAGGGTGCCTCTAGACCCCCATGTGTAGAGGAGCAATCAGGGACGTCCATGCCCCCCCCATGGTTGTGGGAAACGTAGCTGACACCATCCCAGCTCAGCCCTTGTTGGACCAGCCCATTGTGGCACCTGAACGGGCACGGGAATACTCCCAGGCTGACTTCCAGGTCAGCAAGTCTACGCCACGTGTGGCGGTGCAAGTTGGTGTCACCAGGCCACGTGGATCTGGGGCAGCTATGTCATCTGCTGCCCCAAGTAGGCAGGGTGGGGAGGTTGCAGGGGCAGCTGCAGCTCAATCCACCCCAGCTCTGAGTCTCCCAGCCGGGACAGTGTCGGTCCCGGTCCATCAAACCGACGTTGCCCCTGCCAACATCAGCCTGCAGCCAATACCTGCACCAAGACCTATGGTCATTGTGTATTCGCACACTCCTAGTACCCAGTCCACTGGCGCTTCTGCCCCTACTGACCAGAGCGGCGTAAGCCACTCAGGATCCGCACCACCTTTGAAAAAGAGGAAGAAGGGTGCTCTGGCACAACAGGCTGAGACCCCAGACACGGCTACACACTCCGGCACGTCAAGGAAGCCTAGCTTTAATGACTCCGAACTTGATGCACTAGTGCCTATGTGTCGGCACATAGCTGCGAAATGGTGGTGACTGCAGGGTGCAAGACCACACCTGGTCAACGTAAGGCACACTGGCAGACCATCGTGGACATCATTAGTGCCCTTGGATTTGTGAGGCACTCAGCTGATGATTGTTACAAGATCTGGAATGACCTGAAACACAGAGCAAAGAACAGGCTGGCCTCAAATCATGCTTCTACTCTGGTGACTGGCGGTGGGTCTCCACGAGAGGACAACCATCTCACTGAACATGAGTCTGTTGCTGGAACCTTCATCACAGAGAAACAGATCCAAGGCGTGGGAGACCTACCAGATTACGACGCATTGTCCGGTGAGTGCCCATGCATGTGTGTGTATTCCATGTGTATGTTGTGTGGGTGACGGGTTCTGATTGAGTGCCAGGTGAGGGTGTGTGCACCTGAGTGGTATGGGTCACCCATGTGCTTCCTCCAAAACATTCACTTGCCCTGGATTTGGGTATGACAGTATCCCTTCTGCCCACAATAGCCATTTAGCGCTACATTACGGAAGTTGCCCTTGAACTGTCATCTTGCAACAACATTGTACAGAATTTTTCAGTGTTCATTCAGGCTGATTGTTTCAATTCGCCCACTTTTGTATGTGGTACTTGATAGTTGTTTCCTGTGATGTTTAAGTGACCAACTATTGATGTGTACAGCTGCCTGCAATCACTGTATTCGTGTACACTGGATGTGTTGCAGTGAGTGGCACATGCACATTTTGTCACACTATGTAGCATTTTTCATCTCATCATGTCCATCTCACATGGATGGCTGACAGTACTCATTCACTGACATATGGCTGTACTTGTAAAATGTACTGTTAGGGAGAATTCTCTGTTTAGGCTGAATTTCCTAACCTAATGAGTCCCCCAGCAGCTTTGCTGGATTTCTGGAGTTTGTTTTTTCCATCCTGCCAAGAGTGAGACTCTTTTTCTCCCACTCTTGGACATGTATGTGTGTGTAATTCCTTTGAAATGTCAATGTGTTTGATGGGCTATGGGGTCCTTTACTCCATAGGGTCTCATATGTTTTCTATGTGTGTTACACTGTTGGGTGTCCTGACCCACGTTTGAGCTATCATGCTACAACATTTGGTGCTGTGGGCTTAGGAAATCCAAGATGGCCGAAAAAGCCCACATGTGCGCCAGAATCCACGAAAACCACGCAGCTTGTGCGCACACCAAAATGGTCGCCTGACTTGCCACCCCAGGTGCGGGTGTGCTGGATCAGAAGAGCCATGAGTGAAATGGGGTGCCAAAGAGAAGAACAGCAGTGCCTGTTTGCTAGAAAGCACTTTAAAAATCACCTTTTGTTTCTCTGAATGCCAGCTCAAAATGCCTATTTTCAAACATTGCAACACATCCAAAAATCTCACTGAACACCAGCGGACATCTGGCAGAATGAAGTATGTGTGCATACTAAATCTGGGAAGATGAAGAGCCCAAAACAATGTTTATAACAAGACTGGCTGAGCTGTGGATTTCAGCAGTTTAAGTAAATGTGGACTGAAAGACACTAAAAATCTAAATGTTTAAAATAAATGAGTGACCTATTTCTGAGTGTCACATAGGTTGCAATTGTTTAAATGTCATAGTTTTAAACTTAGAATCAGCATTCTAGCTGCATATGTAGAAATGTTTAGTTTTATTTGAATGCAGAAAACTGGGGAACAAAAAGTGACATTTTATCTGAAACCTGGCTTGAGAAACTGAATTCTGCCTGACATCTACCCCCATCAGGAGTGAAATTTGAGTCACAGCTGTGTTCGCAGGCCTATCTGCCTTTTGCTGGCCACACTAAGGATATGCCATCTCTCTGATAATTGAGTTAAGGGGAGCCCCACAGAATACAGGAGCTCTGAACAAAGCCCTGTCCTGACTCAGGCAAAGGTTTTATTACAGGGGCTGTAAAAGTAGCTTCCTCCTGAAGCAAAGGGGAGGGGCACTGCCTGTGAGAGCAAGCTGGCTTGGCAGAACTGGAAAAAACAGAAATTCAACCTTGTGCTGGGGGGAAACCACACCCCTTTGGGGCCAGAACATAACTCTAAAAAGATGGATCATTCATAGAGCGGACATGTGAACATTTTATAAATGATACCATAATTCTTGTGATTTTTCTGCTCACATTTGAAGACGTGTTAGGACCCGGTGGTATGTTCAGGGGGGTTTTAGCGGAGAAGAGGATATTACTCAAAATGTGTGCATGTGAAAAATCTGACACTTCATCAATTAATGTCCATACTCCTTGCGCACATGTGTGTAAATTTGGGTTAATGTCCGACATTGCGAAACCAGTTAAAAAGTGCAAAATATTGCCATTTCTGAATGCAAGCTCCCAGGAAGGGCAGATTTGGACAGGGTATACCTCCTGTAATGCATGATGGGTGCATGTAATTTCAAACCACTGTGTAGCTATGAAATATGTCTTTTGGGTCAAAATATAGATTGTGTGCAATTTGACAGGGGAGGATCCTCTGACCCATAAAACCTACAGCATCACTCTGACTCACAGTTCCTTCCCCAATCATGGGAGAGGGGAGAATTGGGCCAATGGCAAGTGTAGAGGGGCTGGCTAGTGATGCTGCACACACACCCATTTTCAAAACACATAAAAGCAGACAGACAGGACAGATAGGGACCTTCAAATCCATTTGCAGCTGGAAGCTCTGCCGGAAAATCCATACTTTACCTCCATCAACCTCCAGAGAGCTAACATAGAGACTTCAATCTATCCACCTTCAGAGACCCAGACCAGACCAGCAGAGTAGAGCTGACCCAGACCGCTGTTAGCAGAACCAGAGAGCTGAACCGGAGTCCAGTCCAAAACCTGACCAGCTCCGTGGCGAGGCCCATTTAATTCAAGAATATAGTGTGAGTACCTAGCAAGACTGTGCAGAAACAATCTCTTAGTTAAAATAATATAATTCAATCTATTTTAATATAAGTAGAACTGCCTCCTAACTGTCACCTGTCATTTTCTAGTTGCTAGCTGTCACTTGTCTTTTTGAACTTTAAAATTTCAAATCTGAAAAACGACCTTCACAAAATTGCTCATATCTCCGCGACCGTTTGTCCTAGAGACTTGCAGTAACTTTCATCTGGAAGCTGAGATCCTAGGCTGTCCTAGGACCCCAAAAGGATAGTGCTAGTCCTTGTATATCCTCTGTAATCGCGCCCGGCGCACTCGGAAAAATCTGCCGCGATTTACAAATTCCTCCACGTGTAAAAATCTGCAGCTGCTTGCCTTCCATTTGCCAGAAATTCGTTTAACCTGCTAATCATCCCTGAATCATTGCAAGAGTGAGCCTGGACTAATATTAACTAGATACCACTGACCCTGAACCTCTAGGGGGAATTAAAAGCATTTTAGCATATTTTTCACTTCATTGCCAGCACATGTAAAAGCATTTTGGGCCTGTGTTTAAAACTCTGATCTGTAATCTAAGCTCGCTGGGGTGAACTGAATTACATTTGATTGCATTTCTGAGAACTGTGTGCCTTCCGTCCATTTCCTTGCATTGCATAAAAGGGGGGGGTGAATTGTCCAAGGAAGTGATTACATTGTCTTTTGCTGAAATCCTATCAAGTTATTTTCTGTACTGCATTTCATTCCACATTGCATCCATTTGAAACCATAAAAGTATTGTTGCTATCTTATCCATCCTAACCACTCATCATTGATTATAAAGAAGTGTGCTAGTGCCAGACTATCCATTATTGATTACTGATCAGATTAAGTGTGATATTCAATTATTAATTTATTATAAAGTGTGATATATATATATTGTTTAAATTCTCAAATAAACCTTTTAAACTTGCAAAACAGAACTACTTCTTGGCTCAGTGGGATTCCAAGAGAGGGGTGTTATATAGGGGTAGTCATCCAGAACGCATGAACTGGACATAAAGATATATTAATAAGGGTTTCCATTCAGTATCCCAGACTAGGCATTGGCTTAGCTGTAGTGTTGAATTGAATCCTCTTAAAAATTGGGGGCTCGTGCCGGACGTTTGGTTTAGATCTATCACTTGTGCAGATTAATACAGCGTGCCAGCTGACCAGATACACATATCCGGTCGGATCACACGCTGTGTTACGCTGTAAAGCACTCCTCAAAGGAACGCTCTAAGAAAAAGGTCTGTTTTGCAAAAATAAAATACAAACTTCTGTAAGTCAGGAAGGAACTCAAATTCCAGAATGACGACCTTAGTAGACATGAAAATAGCCAGAGAGCACTTCTTACATAAGTTATTTGTGAGAGGTGAGTGGACTCACCAGGACCAGACTGTCTGGTTGCAGGCCATCACGCAACAGGTCACGGAAACAGGGTCAGATATATGGAGAGATCAGGGTCCCTTACGTGTGGCCCTGAGTGAACTATACATGGCTCCTAAGGCTAAGGATGAACAAGACAAGATGGTTAGGAAAGCGGCATACCTGTACCTATATATGGGAGACATGCAGGATAAATGTACTGAAAGCCAAGATCTGGCGAATAAGCGACAGATGGCGTTAGAGAAGGTCCAATCTGACCTGGTCTCTTCTGAGCAGAGGCTGCAGGGGAGCCAGGAGTCAGAAAATGAGAGTAGACAGCACATCATTAAAATAAAGAGGGATATGGACATCCTGCAACAGGAAAAGGCTGACCAGGATACCAGATTTCTGGCCTTGCAGAAGGAGTACCAAGAAGGTTTGGACTCCCTACTGCAGAGCCAGAAAAAGCTGGAGCAACAGTTAGACTTCAATAGGGCATGTGCTGAGCAGGTAGCCACCCTGTAAAGCCACCTAGATAGGGAGAAGGCAGAGAGCAATAAACTGATTTTGAAAGACCTGGATACCCAGGGAGAATTTGACCAGGAGCGCCAGAAAGCTGGTGCCTTCCAAAGGCAAAGGGACGACCTGGCGGCACAGATGCAGGCTCTTAGTCAGGAAAGGGATACCTTAGGCCAGGAAGTCTGCCACTTAAAAAGGAAATTGGAAGAAAATCACCTGGCCCACCAGGGACTGGGTGACCTCCAAAAAGAACACCAGGACTTGCTAGAGCACACCAGGAGGGTGGAGGATGCTCTGGCAAGACAGGAGCAGGCCAATAGGGACACAGCTCAGGAGGTAACCCTCCTGCAGCAAAGACTGGCCCAGTGCTCCAGGACCAATCAGGAAATGCAGAGAGAGAATGAGGCTCTCTGCCAGCACAATGATAGACTCCAACAACAGGTAGCGATGCAGGAGAGACTGATAGAGTCTAGTAAGGCCTTAACTGAGGAACTGAAGGCGCAGGCACTTGCATTGCAACAGGGAGCAGGGGCGGATAGAGATGAGGTTCGCTGGGAAAGAGAAACTCCTGAGCATAACCCCAGGAGCCCTAGTACCAGAGGCCTTTATCTCTCTCAGTCCCTGGACTCTGCCACCCCCATGTCCCCTGGCGCACATGAGCACCGGGCCACAGGGATGGCAGATTACTATCCAGCCAGAAGCATGGGGCTCATAGGCCAGTACCACCCAGAAATGGAGGGGCGGGCATCCGGGTATGGGCACCCAAGCGCAGTGCAATTTGATGGGGAACCCCAGGTGAGTAGGCCCATTAAGGGCATCCTGAAAACCTCTGCCCAGTTAGGTCAGTGGGGGGGTACCCATCAAATCATGGCAGCAAGGAGGGATCTGAAGACTCCTCTGAGCGGTACAGGACACAGGAGACCAGGTCCCCACATTCTGCCAGCCATTCCCAGTCTCGCAGAATCCGGGAAAACCTGGAAGATCTGACGGGAACCTCGGGGAGCAGTGCCTCTGAGTCAGAAGATGAATGGACCAGGGTTACCCGAACCAAAAGGGCCAGTAAGGCAAAAAGGGCCTTGCTTAAGGACCCCTTAAAGCAGATTAAGGCGATCAGGAGCGTCATCACGCCTTACCATAAGAACGCTAAGTATTCTGTTTGGGAGCACTTAGAGTTGTTTGAGCAAATGATGGAGACTTTCCATTTGAAGGACAGCCAAAGCTGTATTCAATATGTAAAGTGGACCTTCTCCCCGGAATACTCTAGTTTCTTTGCGGGGCTGGAGGACCAAAATCATTTAAGATGGTCCACCTATAAGGCGGCCATCTTGAAACATTTTTCTGTTCACAGAAATCCTCAAGAGGCTCGCAAGGCAGCCTACAATTTACAATGTGGGGAGGATCAGGCCCCACAAGAGTTCGTGCAAGAGTTAAAGCGTGCTTTTGCACAGACCACAAGAAGGGTGCGCACCGACAGCAGAGAATTTATTAATACGTTTTTCCATGCCTTGCCCAAATACATAATGACCCAGCTCGTGAGGGATTTTCACGAGAAAAGATCTTTAGACTGGGTCATTGAACAGGCGACCTGGATCTATGAGGTGCAGAAGCCCATAGAAAATAAAAGCAATACCCAGAAAAATCCCAAAACCAACAGCACCCCTACTGCTGCCAAGGTGGCAGAGATAAAGGTCACCCCCTTTTTAGATTTGGAGATGGGGGGGCCTAAAAACCTACCTGCACCTAATAATGCTAGGCCCAGAAGGTCCTCGGGCCAGGCACAGACAGGGAGCCAGGGAGGCAGCCCCACAAATGGGGTCCCTCGCTCTCCTGACTATGTAAGTCCCCGTTACAAGGGAAATCGACCCATCCTGGGTTATGTGTGGACTCCTCCAAAAAGGGGGGGGATCCAGCCAAGCACCTAACCCAGGGAACTTCCCTCCTAACTTCTCACAGGAGGGCAGAAATTCTCCAAATCCTGGGCAGAACTTTTTCCCCAGGTATCCACCCAACTTTCAGCCCCAAAACCATCCATCCTTCTTTCCCCAATTCCCTGAGCCCAGACCACTGAATCCGGGAGAGGGGAGGCCAAGGGTGGAGGGGTACCCAAATCTTCCCAACCCGGGGTATTACCAGAGGAGGGACAGCTACCCTTCCCGGGATCAGCCCCGGGGAGAAAACAGGGCCCCGTATCAGCCTGAGTGGGTTTCCCAGTTAGAGCGCCAGGTTCAAAACATGGCGCGGGATCTGGGTCACATACTGAGGGCTCAGCAGAACCCTCAGATGGGCGTGCCGGCGCAGAATGCACCCAACTCTGGACCTGGTGCTCCAGAACAATGACGGGGGGAGCACCCCGATAACTCACCGGTTCCCAGGGAGGAGGCACAAAGGGAAGGGGGGTGTAAAGCCTGGGAGGAAGCTTCCTTCCTCACTTGTAAACAGCCCCTGGAAACCCAGGAACCGGAAACAAAATCTCTTGCCCCTGAAAGTCTGCCTCCTAAGGAGCAGAGGGGGGGTAGGAGAAACAAAAGACCCAAACAGACTCAGTTTGAGGAGGAGGTACAGATCTTCCAATTTGAGGGAGAGGGATCCTCGGAGGATCCTGGGAAAAGGATCTTCTCCTTCAGAGAGGGGGGAACTCCTCCCAAAGAAAAATGGGTCCCTAGGGATGCAAATCCAGACTGGGGAGATGGGGAGACTGAGCTACCGCCGCCCACCATCTCATCCCAGAACCAACAGCAAGAAAATCCCCTGGTTCAAACCCATCCTGGTGACTGCCTCCAAAAAGGGGGGGGTGGCCCAGAACCGGAGCCAGGGGAACCCACAATGGCTCTGATCTACAGTTGCCAACTTTTTCTTTCAGATTCCCAAGACTCTCCACAGAATTCTGCCCAAATCTCTTCTCTCGCCATGTCCAAAACCAGAAAATTAGCCCACCAGTTGTCCAAAAATGTACGTTATCTGTGCCCCCTTGAGGAGAAGGAGGGAAGATATTATGCCCCGGTACAAGTACAGGGGCAGGGTACGATCTCAGCGCTGGTGGACACTGGATCTCAAGCTACCCTTCTGTCCAGAAGGGCCTTTGATGAACTGAATGCAGGAAGGGGAGAGAATTACCAAATTCCTCTCACCTCACTTCCTGGACAACTCCAGAACTTTGACGGGAAGGAAATTCCCGTCGAGGGGACGGCAGACTTGGACATTAAGATCGGGCGACACAAGGTGAAACACCCGGTCATAGTTGTGACTCCAGAGGGCACCCCTTGTTTACTGGGGAATGACCTCTTGAGGAGGTTGTCACCCCTAATAGATTGCGTAAACAAGGTCATCTGGACCCAGACTAGCCGACCAATAAAATTAAAACAGAGTGTCAACCATGTTAGTTTAAACGGCACCTGCCACATGGTTGAACAAAAACCTGACCAAGTAGAATTTCACTTCCAGAATAGCCAAATTCCAGACGTGACAGTAATAGCAGTAGGACAACAGACTGGTGATGGAGGGTCCTCTCTATTTCTGAAAATCAACCTTCCTTCCAGTCTAAAGTGGTACTCCACGCTGGAAGGAAACACTCTGAGATTCTATACTAATCCACAATCAGAAACTCCCACTCCTATAGTCCAGAAAGATGTGAAATCAGCTCAGAGCCTGGCTGAGATTCAGCAAATTGGAGAGCAGTTGTTCATCCCTGTTCAGTTAAATGATGGGAAGGACTCTGTTCTCGCTCGAGTGTGTGTGAACAACGGTAAGAGCTTCATCAGCGAAGCCATGTTTCGTCAACTCCCAAAAGATCCAGCCATTCCCACCTTCAAACTGATAGACAAATGGGAAATGGACCTGGAAGCACCTAATTCCAAACATCTCCTGCCAAGCAGGTGTATGCTCAAAATCTCCATTGGCAACAAGAGCATAGTCCACAATTGTTGGGTCGTGCGAGACGTCCCTGCCGCCTTTTACTTAGGCAGTGACATTCTCAATCGCTTTGCCATTAGTTTGGACCTAATAAACTTCAAAGCTTGGTCCCGATTAGCGGATAATCCCATGGGCTTTGATGATCCAGAAAAAGCATTTAGGTCAGCTCAATTGCTACCTTATGCAGTTGAAATTCAGGTCAAAGAGGAAGTCACCATCCTAGAAAGGACCCGACAATTCTCCCTGGAAGTGAAAGCTAAAAGAGGACAATATTTGCAAAACCCTGATGCTTACATACATCTAAATGCTTCTCTCCAACTGCAAGGGTTAGGGGTAAACCCAACTCCATTAGTCAACATAGAACATGACACCATTCCAATAGAGGTGGATAACAGTGACTTAAAGAGTATTACTCTAGCCGCAGGCACCATTATTGGAATGGCGGTTGATGACCGACATTTTTCCATAGATTTAGGTAATGAACTGTTAGGGCCAATCCCCAAGGACTGTTTTGACAGTGACAGTGATGACAATACAACACCAGACAGGATTTTTACCCGGCATGGGGGGAACTTCCTGGTGTACACTTCCTGCCCCTATGGTAAGGAAGATGTGACTTGTGACTTCAGGAGGGATGAGGTGATTTTCCAGGTCCATGAGGGCTGTCTTTCCCACCTGAAGCCTCCAGTCCAAATCAGCACTCTGACCAGGGACTTCTCCACCCAGTTGGAGGAGGCTGCGGAGATAGCCAAACCAGAAGTCTTTCCAGGCTTCAGGCAGATGGTGGAAGAGAGAGTCAACCTAGCTGATGCCTGTGTGACTCTGGAACAAAAGCAAAAGTTGAAACAAGTTTTCTTGGATTTCCAAGATCTCTTTGCGGTAGACTCATATGACTGTGGTCGCACCGACATCCACACAACAACAATCCCCACGGACCCTGGCATGACTCCTGTGTTTGTGAAGCAATATCGCTTGCCTCTCGCATCAATGGAGTCCCTTACTGAAATAATTAAGAACCTTGAGTCCCGGGGAATAATCCGTCCAGTCCACAGCACCTTCAATAATCCGGTGCTGGGAATATTGAAGCCAAACGGCCGACCTTAGGGAGCTCAACAAACGGGTCCATACTTCCCGATGGCCTCTGCCCTACATTGACCAAGGGCTGGCCCAGATCCAGGGGTCACAGGTATTCACTGCAATAGACCTGACCAATGGATACTGGACCGTGCCTGTCAGTAGGGAGGACCAATACAAGCTGGCTTTTACCTTTGGGGGCCAGCAGTATACATGGAACCGGACTCCCTTCGGATACCTTAACTCCGGTAATGAGTTCAATATTTTCCTACATAAGGCCATGCCCGACCTGGGTGCGAGGGGTAACCTGGCTTATGTAGATGATGTCCTCATCAAAAGTTTATCTGTGGAGGAACACATAGCGGAGATCTGTTATGTTCTGACGCAGTTGAGGGCCGCCGGAGCAAAACTTTCCTTTCAAAAAGCACAGTGGTGTAGAACCCGTGTTAATTTCTTGGGGCATGAGATTACTCCTCAGGGTCTCTGTCCCCAGGAAAAGAAAGTGGAAGCACTTCAGAAACTGAAAGACCCCACAACTCTGCGGGAACTAAGGAGCCTCCTTGGACTGACTAATTACAGCAGAAAGTTCATTGAGGGCTACGCAGAGATCACCAGACCCCTGATTCATCTCCTGAAGGGGGGGGGTCCAGTGGGAATGGGGTCCAGAACAATCCGAGGCAGTAAGACAACTCAAAAGAAGCCTCTCACAAGCGCCCTGCCTAGCTTACCCTGTCAGAAACAAGGAGTTCTTCCTGGAGACAGGGTTCTCTAATACGTGCTTGACGGCCGTATTATACCAAAAGCATGACAAGGTCAATAAAGTAATCTCCTATGCGAGCAAAACTTTATCCTCTGTGGAGGAAAAATTCAACGATTGTGAGAAGGCACTCCTGGCAACGGTGTGGGCATTGAAGAATTACCGCCCGTTTATCCAGGGGGAACACATCATAGTGGAGACTCCACACCAGCCTCTGCAATATCTCCAAAGTGACAGAATCCGGGCCGGAAATGTGAGTAATTCCCGAATTACTTCCTGGATTCTGTCAATGCAAGGCTTTCCTGTGGAGGTCAGATATGGCCAAAACAAGAAGAGTCCCCTCGCGCAAGGTCTGGCTGACTTGCATGATTGTGCCAGAGAAAACTGTCTCGAGGACGAAAGTCTAAAAATAAAGGACAACACGGAGGCATACCTTAATTCCCCACACAAAGTCTTTGAAGAGGACAAGTGTGAGGGAATGCCCACTGTCTATGTGGATGGATGCTCTTACCATGTTGACAACGACGGGGAGAAAGAACTGGTGGCTGGCGAAGGGAATGCATGGGTGAATGAGTCCCCAGAACCCTCCGCTGGATACAAAATTGGTCCCCGAAGTAGTCAGGTGGCAGAATTGATGGCTGTGCATCAGGCCATCCTCACTGCTGTCCAGCATCAACTCCACGAACTGGTCATAATCACAGATTCGGATTATGTACGGAACGGGTCCGTGGAGCACCTGGTTAATTGGAAAACCAGAGGCATGTTATGTGCTAACAACAAACCCTTGAAACATGGGAAGTTGATCCAAAACATTGATGATCTGGTCACCTCGAATGAGATGACCATCTATTGGAAAAAGATCAAGGGTCATTCCAAAGTAGAGGGACCAGACAAAACTGGAAACGACTTAGCTGATCAGCTGGCCAAAACCGGGGCCATCCAAGAGGATCTAATTGAGATTGAGTCCCTGTTGGGGGAAATCCAGGTCACTGCTATCACTAGGTCCCAGACAAATGCTCACAACGACCTTTCAATTGCACAATGGAGTAAGGAGACCCCTGATGCTGATTTGATTACCGCTCAGAAGGGGGATCCAATTATTGGTAAATTTTACCAGCACCTTGAGGACCCTGAGAACTTTCCCCTGACGGATACCGATTACACTGGGAAAGAGGACCTAAGAGTGTTGATGAAATGTCCAAAAATGTTCCGGATCCAAGACGGTTTGTTGGTAAGGAAATCCAAAGCTGGCCACGATCAGTGGGTGGTTCCTACCTCATTCCGAAGCCTGATGTTAAGTCACGCCCATGATGCGGCCACCACCGGTCATAGGGGGTTTCACACAACATTGGAAATCTTAAGAGAGGTTGCATACTGGCCACACATGGGGCAGGATCTCGACCAATACTTGAAGGGGTGTCTTGTGTGTGCACAATTTCAGCCATCATCCCTCACGCACCGCGCGCCTCTCCAAAAGAGGGGGATGACACTGCCATGGTCTTATTTACAAATCGACTTTGTAGGCCCAGTGATTCGCTCTGCTAGGGGGAATAAGTACATGTTGACTGTGACATGCTTGTTTACCAAGTGGGTGGAACGTCTCCCAGCCCCAAAATGCAAGGCAGAAACTGCAGTTGCCCTGATGATTAACCACATCTTTTCCCGTTTCGGTCTACCTCAAAGGATTGAGTCAGACAGAGGTAGCCACTTCACCAGTGAAGTAATGACAAAGATGTGGGAGATACTGGTGGTCAAAAGGAAGTTGCATATTGCTTACCGGCCAGCTTCTTCTGGGGCAGTAGAGAGATACAACCGGACAATTGTGAGCATATTAAAGAAGTTTGTGGCAGATTCTGGGCCAAGTTGGGATATCCGATTACCTCTGGTCCTAATGGCCATCACATCTACCCCTTCATCTGCAACCAAAATGTCACCATTTGAGTTGATGACTGGGCGCAAGATGGTGTTTCCGCAGCATTTGCTCTACAGGACCCAAGAGCAGACACTGATAAATGCCTCCACTACTCATGAGTATGTGGAGAATTTAAGGAAACACCTCCAACATGCTTTTGCTTACGCTCAGCGGAATCTAGAAAGATCGGCTGATAGCATGAAGGCCCATTATGACCTGAAAACTTCCAGGAAGGAATATCAGGTGGGAGACCGGGTCTATCTATACAACTTCCAAAGAAACCAGGCAAAGCAGCGCAAATTTTTGCCTACATGGAAGGGACCCTTTGAGATCATCGACAAGATCTCCCCTGTGGCCTACAAAATCCACATCCCCAAAGGTCCTTTGGCAGCGGGGGAAGACAGGTGGGTCCACATAAACCAGTTGAAATGTTGCCATCCCAGGCACACTCTGCAACAACTGGAGGAATCCTCCGGAATCCTAGCGGGTACTGTCTCAGACTAATTCAGTTCCAACCATAAAACATACCACATCTAGTCTCTAAAATATTGTGATTTGCATGAAACTGTCTCTTAGTTATACTGTTTTTTTTTCAAAATAAGAATGTAATGTTTCGTTATGATGAAATGCATATGCTGCCCCACTATCTCAACAGTTGTGGAAAAACGTCTATGAGTAGGTATTGCCGCTCTTCCTTTGTCGTCCTAGGAGAAAGAAAACCTGGAGACGGGCCAAGGAGGACGATCCGGAGACCGGGAACAGAGACGCAAGGGGCCCAGCGTACCGCCCAATATTCCCATCAGGACCGGCGAGGAGAACCGATCGATCAGTACCGGATGGAGGAAAAGATGCTGAACTGTGCCATTTGCAGAATTGGAAGAAGATTATGTGGACATACCAGTGCGTGGGTCAAAACCCTTGTGCACCCGACTCCCCATCGACTCAAATTCAAAGGGCAGTCACGTGGGGGGATGTGTTGGGTGTCCTGACCCACGTTTGAGCTATCATGCTACAACATTTGGTGCTGTGGGCTTAGGAAATCCAAGATTGCCGAAAAAGCCCACATGTGCGCCAGAATCCACGAAAACCGCGCAGCTTGTGCGCACACCAAAATGGTCGCCTGACTTGCCACCCCAGGTGCGGGTGTGCTGGGTCAGAAGAGCCATGACTGAAATGGGGTGCCAAAGAGAAGAACAGCAGTGCCTGTTCGCTAGAAAGCACTTTAAAAATCACCTTTTGTTTCTCTGAATGCCAGCTCAAAATGCATATTTTCAAACATTGCAACACATCCAAAAATCTCACTGAACATCAGCTGACATCTGGCAGAATGAAGTTTGTGTGCATACTTAATCTGGGAAGATGAAGAGCCCAAAACAATGTTTATAACAAGACTGGCTGAGCTGTGGATTTCAGCAGTTTAAGTAAATGTGGACTGAAAGACACTAAAAATCTAAATGTTTAAAAGAAATGAGTGACCTATTTCTGAGTGTCACATAGGTTGCAATTGTTTAAATGTCATAGTTTTAAACTTAGAATCAGCATTCTAGCTGCATATGTAGAAATGTTTAGTTTTATTTGAATGCAGAAAACTGGGGAACAAAAAGTGACATTTTATCTGAAACCTGGCTTGAGAAACTGAATTCTGCCTGACATCTACCCCCATCAGGAGTAAAATTTGAGTCACAGCTGTGTTCCCAGGCCTATCTGCCTTTTGCTGGCCACACTAAGGATATGCCATCTCTCTGATAATTGAATTAAGGGGAGCCCCACAGAATACAGGAGCTCTGAACAAAGCCCTGTCCGGACTCAGGCAAAGGTTTTATTACGGGGGCTGTAAAAGTAGCTTCCTCCTGAAGCAAAGGGGAGGGGCACTGCCTGTGAGAGCAAGCTGACTTGGCAGAACTGGAAAAACCAGAAATTCAACCTTGTGCTGGGGGAAACCACACCCCTTTGGGGCCAGAACATAACTCTAAAAAGATGGATCATTCATAGAGCGGACATGTGAACATTTTATAAATGATACCATAATTCTTGTGATTTTTCTGCCCACATTTGAAGACGTGTTAGGACCCGGTGGTATGTTCAGGGGGGTTTTAGCGGAGAAGAGGATATTACTCAAAATGTGTGCATGTGAAAAATCTGACACTTCATCAATTAATGTCCATACTCCTTGCGCACATGTGTGTAAATTTGGGTTAATGTCCGACATTGCGAAACCAGTTAAAAAGTGCAAAATATTGCCATTTCAGAATGCAAGCTCCCAGGAAGGGCAGATTTGGACAGGGTATACCTCCTGTAATGCATGATGGGTGCATGTAATTTCAAACCACTGTGTAGCTATGAAATATGTCTTTTGGGTCAAAATATAGATTGTGTGCAATTTGACAGGGGAGGATCCTCTGACCCATAAAACCTACAGCATCACTCTGACTCACAGTTCCTTCCCCAATCATGGGAGAGGGGAGAATTGGGCCAATGGTAAGTGTAGAGGGGCTGGCTAGTGATGCTGCACACACACCCATTTTCAAAACACATAAAAGCAGACAGACAGGACAGATAGGGACCTTCAAATCCATTTGCAGCTGGAAGCTCTGCCGGAAAATCCATACTTTACCTCCATCAACCTCCAGAGAGCTAACATAGAGACTTCAATCTATACACCTTCAGAGACCCAGACCAGACCAGCAGAGTAGAGCTGACCCAGACCGCTGTTAGCAGAACCAGAGAGCTGAACCGGAGTCCAGTCCAAAACCTGACCAGCTCCGTGGCGAGGCCCATTTAATTCAAGAATATAGTGTGAGTACCTAGCAAGACTGTGCAGAAACAATCTCTTAGTTAAAATAATATAATTCAATCTATTTTAATCTAAGTAGAACTGCCTCCTAACTGTCACCTGTCATTTTCTAGTTGCTAGCTGTCACTTGTCTTTTTGAACTTTAAAATTTCAAATCTGAAAAACGACCTTCACAAAATTGCTCATATCTCCGCGACCGTTTGTCCTAGAGACTTGCAGTAACTTTCATCTGGAAGCTGAGATCCTAGGCTGTCCTACGACCCCAAAACGATAGTGCTAGTCCTCTGTAATCGCGCCCGGCGCACTCGGAAAAATCTGCCACGATTTGCAAATTCCTCCACGTGTAAAAATCTGCAGCTGCTTGCCTTCCATTTGCCAGAAATTCGTTTAACCTGCTAATCATCCCTGAATCATTGCAAGAGTGAGCCTGGACTAATATTAACTAGATACCACTCACCCTGAACCTCTAGGGGGAATTAAAAGCATTTTAGCATATTTTTCACTTCATTGCCAGCACATGTAAAAGCATTTTGGGCCTGTGTTTAAAACTCTGATCTGTAATCTAAGCTTGCTGGGTGAACTGAATTACATTTGATTGCATTTCTGAGAACTGTGTGCCTTCCGTCCATTTCCTTGCATTGCATAAAAGGGGGGGGGTGAATTGTCCAAGGAAGTGATTACATTGTCTTTTGCTGAAATCCTATCAAGTTATTTTCTGTACTGCATTTCATTCCACATTGCATCCATTTGAAACCATAAAAGTATTGTTGCTATCTTATCCATCCTAACCACTCATCATTGATTATAAAGAAGTGTGCTAGTGCCAGACTATCCATTATTGATTACTGATCAGATTAAGTGTGATATTCAATTATTAATTTATTATAAAGTGTGATATATATATATTGTTTAAATTCTCAAATAAACCTTTTAAACTTGCAAAACAGAACTACTTCTTGGCTCAGTGGGATTCCAAGAGAGGGGTGTTATATAGGGGTAGTCATCCAGAACGCATGAACTGGACATAAAGATATATTAATAAGGGTTTCCATTCAGTATCCCAGACTAGGCATTGACTTAGCTGTAGTGTTGAATTGAATCCTCTTACAACACCGCACCCTACGTGCCGTAACACTGGGGCGTCCTAGCGGACCCCCACCATAGACGACATACCCAGGGACTGACTACTGTCTCCCCGGGCATGTAAAGTCACCATTGGCTTTACTAGACCTAAATTTACTAACAGGACTAGTACAAACCATCTTATTGTGGACGTACTAGTAGGGGTAATTCGATTACTCCTAGACCTGTTACTCGAGGGGGCACTGTCCCGTCCCCCCTCGTCGAGGTTTGGCTGGTGGCAGTGGAAACTACTTGTTATATTTGACCCCGAGCATAACCCTATGGGATTCGTCCCATTGTTGGAGATTACTACTTTTTCTCGTTAATCTCTAACGTACCACCGATCTACTTATCGTAAATAAGTTTATCGGATGGTATTTTCTGCCAGAACTTGGTTTTTAAAATGGCGTCTGTGTTCGTCTCTGTGACTCCTAAACCAAAGGTTGAGCCCTTTGTTCCACTTTTGGCGGGCCTCTGTACAGAGACCCTCCAAGGTGGTGCCATTCTGTCTGGGTTACCTCAGCGGTGTGGGAGGGGGTTTAGGCACCCTGGAACGAGTTGCCTTGCCAACTCAGGTCACACTCTGGAGTGATTGGCCCAAGTGGTGAGCGTTCCCGCTCACCACTTAGCATGTGTTGATTGACAGCTTGGCTGAATGAATGGGGGTTTTCTGCATAAGAGCAGGGCTTTTGGGACTGGATCTTCAGAAGTCGCCACAGGACCTAAGAATCCGACGAGGGTAACGCTGAGCCGACCTGCACGACGACACCTCCGGTGGAGCCCTGCGGAACCGACTCACCACTTCCCGATGACAGAGGAGATCTCCCTGCCGGAGAGTCTCTTCCCCTGACTGGTGGGAACAACCAGTCCCCTTTTTCTTTTTATTCGCCTCAGGACGCAGTGGTCGAATTGCCCGTGCAGAGCACCTCGGCAACCGGATAGCCACTATCCCTGAACCGTGACCAAAAGGTGGTGCCTTGTGACGGAGCACTCCCCGGCTGGTCTCTTCCCTGATGGTGCACCGGACTTCATTTCCTTCGACGACGAGATCATCCCTACTCTTGGCAAAGACCCGACGTGCATCCACCACCAGGAACAACTACCCCTGCCGGAGTTGCCCTCCACAACAAGGTACAGTGTCCACCTGGCTTCCCTTTCGATCGGTTCGAGTGAGGTGTCTTAATCCTCTCCGTTCCATTGGGTCGCCTCCAAGCTTTTCTCATTCTTTGTTCTGAACTGGTTCAAACTACCGATAACAATTTGCGATACAGACTTGAATGCATCTCCACTAGAGACTTTTTGGGACATCGTCCCTTGCCTCTCTCCGAGTGGGCCTGGCCTCTGAACTTTACGATCTATTGTGATTCTTGCCTTCCTGCCTTGCATTTTATCGGCTAGGATCGAACTGCGTTGATTTCATAACCTGCCTATCTTTTTCTCTCCCTTCCTAACTAATATTCGAGTGTCATCTAGGTTGAGGTATACACCTCTGTCTGAAAATAAGTAGTACCAGTAGAACCTAGAGTTGTCGATATTTTGCTAGGGGGATTGATCGTTTTCTACTTCGTAGAGTAATTGTGTTTGGGATTGTTTGCCGTGATTTGCTTTACTGTTTTCCATAGATGTTGTGTTAGAAATAAATACCTTAATATCTTTACACTAAGCCTCGTTGCGTGTTTGCTTGTCTTGCTGTGAAGAATTGCCCTATTTTGTATACTCCACATACTGCTCAACTTTTCTTGAGAGAAGTCTGACTGCTCAGCCACAGCTACCACGTGAATCTGTGTGGTGCAGACTGCTACCAAGTGGGTTCACCGCCAACGCCTGTAGTCCTAAATCTTTTGCAGTGGTCCCAGAGGGAACTGCACAGGTTTCCGCCTAACACTGGTCTACAGAGGTGGGATTTGTATCGAGTATACAGTTTAGAGTGCTTTTCGACACTGTAGGATAACTAACCACAAAACTTTGCACAAAAAGCAACTTTCAAAAACATGTCTACGATGGAAACTTACAGTCAAGAGTCTTTGTCAGGTGAAAATACTGAGAGTCTGCGAGCTCTCTGTAGGCAAGCGAATCTTTCTGTAAGAGGCAAGAAGTTAGAATTAATTGAGAGATTGCTGGCGAACCAAAATCTGGGTACTGGTTCAGAGGAACCAATCTCTCCAGCAACTGTAGAAAACAGTAATGGTGTTGATCTGAATCGTGATTCTGATGATAGCGACGAAGAGGCTGACGAGGACGGAGAGGCTAACAAAACTGTCTCACCTGCTCCTCTACCTGCCTTACCAGCTGTGCCTATGGGGAGTATACCAGGTCCCACAAGTAACCCTGCTTATTTTGAACTTGAAAAAATGAAGCTCGAACTAGAATACAAACGGTTCTTGGCTCAATCTGAACGAAACCAAGAACTCAAGTTCAGACGGATGAATGCCCAGGCTGAGCAGAAGCAAGCTGAGTTAAGACTCAGAGAAATAGAACTTAATCACGAATTAGAGATGAAAAAGTTGTCTATGGAAAATGCTTCTCTCTCCTCTGGTTCCTCTAGGTGCTCCAGTCCCAAAAGATCCCGGATGCCGAAGGAATTAGTGGGTATGTATGAACCGAGATTGGATGTGTTGGATTGGCTGAAACTGTTTCAATACAATCATGGGCTCCAGGACATCACCGGGAATGCTTTGCTTCCCTGGTTGTTCTCTAGGCTCCCTCCTGTTGCGACTGATGTGGTAATGGAGTTGGGGAGGCGGATAAGACGGATTATGAAAGTGTGAAACTAGCTTTGATAGCTAGATTCGGGAAGACCCCTTCCCAGTATCTTAAGAGGTTTAGAACCCTCAAAAAGCATGATGGTACCCCTTGGGCTACCTGGGTGAGTGAAGGGCTGAAAAACTTAGAGTGATGGATTAAGGGTTACAAAGTGAACACTTATGAGGGTATGAGAAATCTTTTTATGTTGGAGTCTATTTATGATGCCTGTTCTCCTGAGCTCAGACAGCTCTTGGCTGATTCGAAGGAATTGGATTCCAGGGCGCTAGCTAAGGCTGCTGACTTGTGGGTTGCCAACAGGGCTACTCATAAGGATTCTGGGGCAACTCAGAAAAAGGATGAGGGAAAACAGCCTAAAAAAGTCTCAAAAGAGAATTCGAATAACTCACCTTCCAAAGAGGGCCCCAAACAAAACCAGAAGGGTAAGCCACCGGGAAAACCACATCAGAATAGTGTGTCTTCTGGTGCCAAACCGGAAGGAGGTCAGAACAAGCCACCATTCCAGAAAGCATTCGGTAAATGCTTTATTTGTGGCTCGACTGACCACGTGAAAGGAGATCCCAGATGTAAGGGTAAACCTTCAGGGGTCCAGCTTGTCTCCTTAGCCTTCGCTCCAGAGGAGGATGTCCAAATGGCAAGTGGAAACTTTCTACTGCTAGCTGACGAACCCATTGGAGTCTCAGCCAGCGTTTCTTTAGTATCTCTGGGGTTGTGGGAACAACAGAATTTAGATGTCTATAATTCTATCCTCGATAATACTAAAGAGTATTATAAGGACAGTGTCCAGGTGAATGGTCAGGAGACTCCTGCCATTAGGGACACTGGGGCCAGCATAACTGTGGTGGATAAATCGTTTTTTCAGGCTGAGGATGTTGCTAAGGCACCCAAACGCCTCACCAAGTTAGCTGGAGGGCCTGTGCAGATGCTTCCCCAATTACCAGTTCTCATCCAGTGTAACGACATGACTGTGAAGATACCTGTCAGCATACAGTGTGAGGTACCAGGACGCGTACTGTTGGGTAACGATTTGAAAACTCTCGGAGTTGTATCGCATACTCCCAGACCTCCTAGTAAACGGTTATGGGAGCTAACCAGACCCGCAAGAGAGAGGACCATGTGCGGAACTCTCCAGGAGATGATGAAGAAAGATATCAATCCTGCTCCACTGGAATTGTCGGCCGCTATCTCCAAGAAATCAGAAGCGAAGGGGAAACCTAAGACTTCTATCCCGAAACCAGTAGCCAGCATTCCAGTGCAGCCGACACGGACTTCCCTGCGGTTGTCCAACGTCACACCCGTAACTCCACCTCCAGCCGAGGCTGAGAGGGAGGTACAACCCTGTGTGGTAGAATTAGACTCTGAGGAAGAGCTAATGGGAGGCCAGGAACTCATTGGAGATCTGGATCCTGTTGACCATCCTGAGCTGCAATCTTTACTGGCAGAAGGTGGACCCAGCAGGGCAGACTTCAGTAAGGGACAGAGAGAATGTCCAACTCTGGAAGGTCTTCGCCACCAGGCAGAAGCTCAGGCTGAAGGGCAAGAGCCTGGGAAATACAGGTTGCACTGGGAAGATGGCCTCTTCTACAGTGAACCGACCGAGTCTGCACCTGGAGACTACAAACGACTTGTAGTACCCCAAGAGAACAGACCACAGTTCTTGCAGTAAGCCCACGAGATTCCTTTGGCTGGTCACTTGAGTTTCAAGAAGACTAAGGAAAGGCTTTCTCTCTATTTCTATTGGCCAAAGATGGGGGCCGAAGTAGAAAAACACTGCAAGAGCTGCCACACCTGCCAGACCTCTGGTAAGGTTGGCTCCAAGAATGTGGCACCTTTAGTGCCTCTCCCAGTCGTGGGAGTCCCATTTGAGAGAGTAGGGATTGACATCGCTGGTCCCCTTGATCCTCCAACCTCCTCAGGCAACAGGTTTATACTTGTTGTAGTGGACCATGCTACTAGGCATCCTGAGGCAATTCCTATGAGGACTGTTACGGCTCCGGCTGTGGCTAAGGCCCTCCTTGGTATTTTTACCAGGGTCGGGTTTCCTAAGGAAGTAATCTCTCAGGGGGTCAAACTTTATGTCCCACTACATGAAAGCCATGTGGAAAACCTGTGGAGTAACTTACAGGTTCTCAATGGCTTACCACCCACAAACCAATGGGTTGGTAGAACGGTTCAACTGAACCATGAAGAGCATGATAGGTGCTTTAGAGGAACCCCTTAAGCGTAAGTGGGACCTTCTATTGCCATGCCTTCTCTTTGCTTATAGAGAAGTCCCTCAGGAGGGAGTAGGTTACTCTCCCTTCGAACTACTCTATGTTCATCCCGTCAGAGGTCCATTGGCCCTGATTAAGGAGGGGTTGGAGAGTGCTCCTTTCCCCAAGCCAGTCAGAGTGACTGACTACGTGATAGGTCTCCGGAGGAGAATGTCACACATGATGACGGAAGCAAGCGATAACTTGAAAGCTGGACAAGCATTGGTCAAGCACTGGCACGATCAAAAGGCTAACATGGTTGAGTTCGCTCAAGACCAGCTCGTTCTCGTTATGATCCCAACAATGCAGAGGGCCTTGCAAGGTAAGTGGATGGGACCCTACCGAGTAGTGGGTAAACTCAGAGAGGTTAACTATCTGGTGGACTTGGGCAATCCCAAGGAGGCTCCGACGGTCTTTCACACCAACCGACTTAAAGCGTATGTCTCACGACCTGATGTAGGAGCGTTGCTTCTAGCATCATCCGAGGAAGAAGAAGAGAGTGAAGCTCTTCCGGATCTCCTCAGAGGCTTACCTTTAGATGAAAAAATTGAAGGAGTGAATCTCTCCTCCAATCTGACACCCGAGCAACAAGAAGAGTGCAAATCTATGTTGAATCAGTTTGCCTCTCTGTTCTTGCTTTCACCAGGCTTGACCCCTTGGGGCCAGCACGATATACTCACTGGTGACTGTCTGCCTGTCAAGAGCAGAGGATACCGCATGTCAGAAAACGTATGAACCCACATCAAAGGTGAGGTCAGCAAGATGCTTGATCTAGGGGTAATTGAGCCCTCTACTAGTCCATGGTCTAGCCCAGTTGTGTTAGTACCAAAGGCCGGATCTAAAGAACTTAGATTCTGCGTGGATTATCAAGCTCTTAATGCAGTCACCAAGACTGATGCCCACCCTTTGCCAAGAACAGATGAGTTGGTGGATAAACTTGGCGCCGCCAAGTTCGTCAGCACATTTGACTTGACGTCAGGCTATTGGCAAATAGCCCTGACAGACCATGCCAAGGAGAAAACTGCATTTTCTACCCCCGTTGGCTTATACCAGTTTAAGGTAATGCCTTTCGGATGGAAGAATGCATCTGCTACGTTTCAACGGATGGTAAACCAGGTTCTGAATGGGATGAGGACTTCTGCATGGCATACTTGGATGACATTGCAGTGTTCAGCAATTCCTGGGAAGAACATGTAACCCCCTGAGAGATGTTTTGCAGGCTCTTGGACAAGCCAATCTGACCATAAAGGCGAGTAAATGCCAAATTGGACAGAGTAAGGTAGTCTATCTTGGGCATGAGGTAGGTGGTGGAGAAATAAGGCCTTTGCTCAGTAAGATTGAAGCTGTGCAAAATTGGACAACACCGACTACTCAAACCCAGGTGAGAGCCTTCCTAGGCCTCACTGGGTATTACAGGAATTTCATAGAGAACTATGGGACCATAGCTTCTCCACTGAATGTCATCTCCTCGCCCAAATTTCCTAAAAAGGTTAAATGGAACGAGGAGTGCAATCAGGCTTTTGAAAACCTGAAAAAGGCTCTTTGCCAAGCCCCAGTACTCAGAGCTCCTGATTACCGCCAACACTTCATTGTGCAGACAGATTCTTCCAATGTAGGGATAGGTGCCGTACTCAGTCAACTGGATGGGAAAGGTAGGGAGCACCCAGTTTGCTTCATCAGCGGCAAGCTGAAGGATCCTGAAACAGGGTGGGAAACAATCGAAAGAGAATGCTTTGCTATCGTGTGGGCTCTGAAGAAGTTTAGGCCGTACTTGTATGGTTCTACTTTTGTCATTCAGACTGACCACCAACCCTTGAGATGGCTAATGCAAATGAAAGGGGAACACCCAAAACTATTGAGATGGTTGATCTGCCTGCAAGGGTTTGATTTCACCATTGAGCACAGGTCAGGATGTCACCACCAAAATGCTGATGGTCTCTCTAGGATGTATGTCATCCACTAGAGGTATGAGATTCATCCAGGAGTGGATTAAATCCTCCTGTCCCTTAGTCTGGGGGGGGGCGAGTGTTAGGGAGAATTCTCTGTTTAGGCTGAATTTCCTAACCTTGTGAGTCCCCCAGCAGCTTTGCTGGATTTCTGGAGTTTGTTTTTTTCATCCTGCCAAGAGTGAGACTCTTTTTCTCCCACTCTTGGACATGTATGTGTGTGTAATTCCTTTGAAATGTCAATGTGTTCGATGGGCTATGGGGTCCTTTACTCCATAGGGTCTCATATGTTTTTCTATGTGTGTTACACCGCACCCTACGTGCCGTAACACTGGGGCGTCCTAGCGGACCCCCACCATAGACTCCATACCCGGGGACTGACTACTGTCTCCCCGGGCATGTAAAGTCACCATTGGCTTTACTAGACCTAAATTTACTAACAGGACTATTACAAACCATCTTATTGTGGACGTACTAGTAGGGGTAATTCGATTACTCCTAGACCTGTTACTCGAGGGGGCACTGTCCCGTCCCCCCTCGTCGAGTTTTGGCTGGTGGCAGTGGAAACTACTTGTTATGTTCGACCCCGAGCATAACCCAATGGGTTTCGTCCCATTGTTGGAGATTACTACTTTTTCTCGTTAATCTCTAACGTACCACCGATCTACTTATCGTAAATAAGTTTATCGGATGGTATTTTCTGCCAGAACTCGGTTTGTAAAATGGCGTCTGTGTTCGTCTCTGTGACTCCTAAACCAAAGGTTGAGCCCTTTGTTCCACTTTTGGCGGGCCTCTGTACAGAGACCCTCCAAGGTGGTGCCATTCTGTCTGGGTTACCTCAGGGGTGTGGGAGGGGGTTTAAGCACCCTGGACCGAGTTGCCTTGCCAACTCAGGTCGCACTCTGGAGTGATTGGCCCAAGTGGTGAGCGTCCCCGCTCACCACTTAGAATGTGTTGATTGACAGCTAGGCTGAATGAATGGGGGTTTTCTGCATAAAAGCAGGGCTTTTGGGACTGGATCTTCAGAAGTCGCCACAGGACCTAAGAATCCGACGAGGGTAACGCTGAGCCGACCTGCATGACGACACCTCCGCTGGAGCCCTGCGGAACCGACTCACCACTTCCCGACGACAGAGGAGATCTCCCTGCCGGAGAGTCTCTTCCCCTGACTTGAGGGAACAACCAGTCCCCTTTGCTTTTTATTCGCCTCAGGACGCAGTGGTCGAATTGCCCGTGCAGAGCACCTCGGCAACCGGATAGCCACTACCCCTGAACCGTGACCAAAAGGTGGTGCCTTGTGACGGAGCACTCCGCGGCTGGTCTCTTCCCTGGTGGTGCACCAGACTTCATTTCCTTCGACGACGAGATCATCCCTACTCTTGGCAAAGACCCGACGTGCATCCACCACCAGGAACAACTGCCCCTGCCGGAGTTGCCCTCCACAACAAGTTACCGTGTCCGCCTGGCTTCCCTTTCGATCGGTTCGAGTGAGCTGTCTTAATCCTCTCCGTTCCGTTGGGTCGCCTCCAAGCTTTTCTCATTCTTTGTTCTGAACTGGTTCAATCTACCGATAACAATTTGCGATACAGACTTGAATGCATCTCCACTAGAGACTTTTTGGGACATCGTGCCTTGCCTCTCTCCGAGTGGGCCTGGCCTCTGAACTTTACGATCTATTGTGATTCTTGCCTTCCTGCCTTGCATTTTATCCGCTAGGATCGAACTGCGTTGATTGCATAACCTGCCTATCTTTTTCTCTCCCTTCCTAACTAATATTCAAGTGTCATCTAGGTTGAGGTATACACCTCTGTCTGAAAATAAGTGGTACCAGTAGAACCTAGAGTTGTCGATATTTTGCTAGGGGGATTGATCGTTTTCTACTTCGTAGAGTAATTGTGTTTGGTATTGTTTGCCGTGATTTATTTGCTTTAGAGTTTTCCATAGATGTTGTGTTATAAATAAATACCTTAATATCTTTACACTAAGCCTCGTTGCGTGTTTGCTTGTCTTGCTGTGAAGAATTGCCCTATTTTGTATACTCCACATACTGCTCAACTTTTCTTGAGAGAAGTCTGACTGCTGAGCCACAGCTACCACGTGAATCTGTGTGGTGCAGACTGCTACCAAGTGGGTTCACTGCCAACGCTTGTAGTCCTAAATCTTTTGCAGTGGTCCCAGAGGGAACTGCACAGGTTTCCGCCTAACATGTACCATGGCTATGCTACATACCATCTGTGTGCTGGCATGTGTCATGTATGTGTATTGGACATGCCACTCACAGGCTAATGTGTGATGCCAGTGCTACCCAGCATGCAGCAAATGTGTTGCTTTTCCATCTTGGTGCCATCAGTGTCTGCTTTTTGGCTCCCCTTCCAACTCAGTGACAGTGCATGCGTGCCAGGGTTATAGTCATGTGGGACATGTGTACATCATGTACTGGATCTCTGGCTTTTCAGGCCTATGTGTGTGCTATGGTGATAATGCCTGTTTCCATTTGTTGTATTTAATGTTTTTGCAGGTGACAATGCACTTGATGCTGGTGAGGTTCAGGAGATGGTGCAGACCCAGGAGGATTCTCAGCCACGACCAAGCACCAGTGGGGGACGTGGTGTGGTGGTGGGTGAAAACACTTCGGTACTGCAGACCATACTGTCGAGGGGTGTCTCTGGGTGCAGCTCCACAGACCTCTATTCAGGTGCTGAGTTGGATGATGAGACTTATGTGCTGTCGCAGGTCAGTGCACGGATTCTGTTCTGTCCAACCCACCTGCACCAGGGGCAGAACCCTCTATGGGGATGTCAGTGTTGGTAGGTCCGCCTTTGGCAGTTACGGATGCCGGGTCACACTCTACAGCATCTGATCCTGTTCCTGGGCCAGCAGATCAGAGGGGGAATGCAGTCCTGCATCCTCAGGCAGTGCCAGCACAGCAAGGCGCAGATCACCTTGCCCCGAACAGGTGTGGTGCCCGCCGACGTGGTGGCCGTACGCCACCAGGCAATACTGTATGGGAAAACTCCATGTACGGCATGGCAACCCAACAGGCAGCATCAGTAGAAATGATGGCTCAGGCAATGGAGAGGGTGCTCACTTCCATTATCCCCCCTGAAAGGCATATGGAGCAACAACAGCAGGCAACAGACTCCATTTGCCAATCATACAGGGAAGACATGTTGGCGTCCAACAGGGACCGACGGGCGGCACTGGAGACTCTGCCTGAATCCATATCAATAGAGTCACAGGGCCACAGGGAAGACCTGAGGGTAGAACTCCATAACCTCAGGCAGAGCCAGCTTGAACTTGAGGCTTCCTGAAATTTAAGGGCAGAACAGCAGCTGGAGCAGCTCACATGTTTGCTCTCAGCTGCAGGCAACACGTGAGGAGATCCGGGCATCACACGAGGCCATGCGTGCAGAAGTGCAGGCAACCCATGAGGTGCTGCATGGGGATCTCCGCACTTTAATCCTCCAGAATCAGACCTTCCAGACCTGAATGCTTGCTGCCTTGGAGGACCATACCAGGGCTTTGCGTGGGCTGCCTCCCATAGTGCCACCACCTCCTGATGCAGCAGCAGAGGGTGAAGAGAGCGACAGCAGTTCTCCCACAATGGCATAGCCATGCAGGCCATGAGCCCATGGAGGTATTTTTATTTCTCGCAACATCCACGCAGGTGGGTGTTGGTGTGCACCCTGTCCTCGAACCTCCTGGGTGGCCTCCCCCCTGGCCCCCACATGGCCATTTTATTTTTTTTTGTTTTATTTTTTTTTACAGTGTGTTGCCTTGTGTGGCTCCCGTGGGCATCCACTTCATTCCTGCTGGGCACATGCAGGCTTGTCCTGAGTTTGGGTTAGATGCTTGGGTTCGTGACACACACACCCCTCCTGCTTCCCGTTTCCATGGGCTTGCAAAGGGTGTGACCAAGTGACAGTGACTTACACAGTGACATTGGGCTCCCATGAGCTGTGTGGTCAGTCTGTAGTCAATACTGTGTGGACATCCCTAGTGGGTATGGTTGTTGTATTGTACACGGCATGGTGTATTGATATGTGCTTGTGCATCCATGTCTTCATCCTAATTTGCAGATTCCTTCCTCATGTCTTTGCAAGGCCGTCTCCTTTGCAGATAGAGTTCATGTTGTATGCAGTACACTGACACATTTGCGTGGCAGCAACACTCTACAGTTGGAAGCGGTCGATGTGTTGGCTTATTCAGGTTGTAAGACTACCACTACTTTGACTTAGTACTGTCATTTTTTTGCAATGTTACATGGTGTGTTGCTGTATTGTGTTGGTGGTAAGTATTTGTTCATGTGTGCTGTTTGTTATTGATTACTTGGAGCATATTGTCTGTGGGCAGTTTCCATTTGGGACAGTGCACTTTGTGACACTTGTGTCAGGTCTTGTGCATTGCTTTGTTTGCTTTCACATTGCATGACATGCCAGAGTGTGTTGGGTGGCGGAGCTGGGGAGGGGTTAGGTGACATGGCGCTGTTTTCATGTTGTATTTTGCAAGGGGGTAATCAATTTAGCAGCATAGATGTATGTCTTTTAATGACACAGCCTTGGTGGTGTTTCGGTAAGTAGGGATGCACACAATGTAACACTTCCAGGTGACCAATCTTAGGGTGGTATTGTTGTGACAGTTGACTGTCCCTTATGTCATCATCATTGATTGTCAGCTGGTATGTGCCAGGGCTGTGTGCACTCCACAGGGGTGTGATTCTAGGTGAAGTAATTAGCCACCAGCTGCGTACGGGCAGCCTCACCACGTGCCCTTTCCCCTCCCATGCACAGCAGCCGTGCATGTGGTTAGGGATGTGGGGGCACCACCATGTCCACCCGCAGGCCCCGGCGTGTTGCAACGTTGTGCGGGACACATGCTGCCACTATGATCCTGCACACTACAGGCGGAGCATATAGCAGCTGCCCACCAGAACAGTCAAAGGAGTGAATGCGTGACTTGAGCACTCCGAATGTGCGCTCCACTATGCCCTGGGTTGCAATATGGGCTGTGTTGTATCTTACCTCGGGTGGTGTGGTGGGGTTCCGAATTGGCGTCATCATGTGGGTGCTCAGAGGGTAAGCACTGTCCCCTGGGGAGGTGGTGATGGGTATCATTAGTGGGGTTGCGACATTACTCAGTATCTGACATGCATGCATGTGCAGTGGCATTTATACTCACCAATCAGCCATGTATCGCCATGCCGCCAAGCTTCTAAGTCCCGGTTTAGGGTTGACATTCTGTAAATTAAACTGTCATGGGTGTACCCTGGATAGTTGGCACATACTAAGGTGATGATTCCCTTGGCATCACATACTACATGCACGTTGATGGAATGCCAGTGCTTGCGGTTTATATAGATGTGCTCCGTTGCCCTGGGGGGACTTAGAGCCACATGGGTGCAATTAATGGCACCTAGCACTTTGGGGAATTGTGCCACCCTGTAGAAATCCTCCTACTCACTCACCAGGTCGAGTATTATGTGAGGTGGAAACCTGTACCTCCCATACACCTGGTCATCAAGCATCCCAAAAAGGCTGGTTCTGGGTGTAAAAATTCTGGGCCTGACTATCCTCCTCCTCCTGCGGTATCCCACGACCACTGCTGAAAGGAACGGTATATTCATCTTAGCGTCTGAGCTTGTTTGTTTTTACGTGCACCTTTATGCTGCGCGGGTCCACGTACGCCTGCTTCCTGCTCGCGTACATGTTTCCGGATTAGCGCGTCTTTTTTGGCGCATGCATTAGCCCTGTTCGATTCCATGAATACGTGTTATAGGCGCGCATGTGGGCGTTCTGCGCATTTGCCTCCTGTACTTCCCCCGTGACGCCCACATTTTCACGCGTTGTTCCCCATTCCGCATGTTACGCCCCGTGTTACGGCTACTTTTGTTGTGTGTGCTGCGCTATGTGCGCTTTCACTGTGTGCATAGCGCACGCTGTTTGAAGACGTGTGCGCCAGCGTGCGCCACGCAGGATTTTAGCGCCCATCCATGGATTTACAAGCGCACGGACTTCCATGAATCGCTGTGCGTGGGTTTCGCTGCGATTTTCGCACTTGCGCTGTGATTCGCACGCTTTTGCACGCTTGCGCGGGAATTTTCAGCACACATTAATTCCATGAATCGGCCTGTAAATATATAAATACAGTTCTATTTCTTTAGTAGTTTAAATGTGTTCTCAATGAGAGCTTGAAGGATTTTTTATTTGTTAGTTTTTAAGCATAGAATGTGACTTGTCCTATTTTTTATACGTTTGGTAAGAACTCTGTGCTGGAATTTTTTTTAATAAAAATTGACTTTTTAGAATGTTTTAATGTGTCTATATTAACATTGCTAGATATAGGGGGTCATTACGAGTTTGGAGGTAGCCATGGTGCTATGAGCACCATCGCTGCCTCCAAACTCGTGTCTGGGTCCGGGTTCTTTGAATGGAGACTTACTGGGTCATTCCAACCTTGGAGGACCTGGTAAGTCCCCATTCAAAATACCATCCCCATTCCCATTCCAGCCCCCATAGGGCTCAATGGGAATGGGGAGGAAGCTAATAACGTGCCGTTATTAGCTCCCTGGTCCCCTTGAGGGCCCGCAAAGGACATCTGGTCTGACTAGACGTTCTGAGCGGGTCCCGCGAGGGAACCTCGTAATGCGGCGGTAAGGGGTTAACGGCACTGGCATCCGTACCGGCGCCGTTAACCCCTTACCGCCATACTCGTAATGACCCCCCATAGTGTGAGGTTCATTATTGAGGTCTACATTCCTTACTATTTTTATTTTATTTTTAGTTTTTGAAGGATTTGACTTACTTGTTTTAGTGTTGACTTTTTTGGTTTGCTTTACCAAGGTTACTAGCTTTTCTCTTTGAATGGTTCCGATAAATAGTTTTAGTGGTGGGTGAGTATATGGTTTGTTTTAATTGTTTTTGCTCTATATTTTCTTTGCTTCATATGGAGTTGCTTTTTAATAATCATTTTGTTTTGTCTGTTGAAAAAAGAAAGTCTGTGCTTTAACGTTGTGGAATTTTTATTTGAGTGGTATTCTATGAAGATGATGAGTGTGTGGTTGTAATTCTAGAGGGTTGAAAAAGACTGCTGTGTAATACTATAGTGGGATGGTATTAAGAGGTAACAATGAACAACCTTGAAGCTGTTGTAACAGAACCCACAGGTTGAGCTGACTACAAAATAGGAGGTGCAATATAACCCTTTCTACTTCTACTCCAGTAGATCACCAACACACATTAGAATACAATAACCTGTCAGCAGAAGCTGCTACTGAACTATGCAGAGTTCTGCAACACATGAAAGTCCTCCTAGTTGATGAAGTATGCGATGTTTCAAACCTCTTGCTCGCTTAAATCATCTCAGAGTGCAAGAAGTCCTAAAACCACTACAAAGAACTTTTTGGAGGAGAACACATTCTTGTTATCGCAGACCTACTACAGTTAAAACTTGTAAAAAGCCTACCCAGCTTCAAATCATTAGGACAAAAAGAAGGCTATAGTACATTCTGAAACATTGGTAATTTAAATATCTGGTGGCATTTTTGCTAAATAGTACTAACTCAAACATGTATCAATCTGCATTATAACTGGTCTGCTTACTAAATATGCAAAATCCACTTTAAAAACTAGAGTAATCCAAGAGCTGTATGGACAAAACACATCTTCCCCTGATGTCATGGAACAATTAAATCAGAAAAATCTAAAAAGCATGTGCTTAATGCTAACTCTGGCAAGCTGTAGCCAATTCAATGATACAATGCTAAAAAAAGAAATGCAAAACATCCTGCACATCAGCTCCACAGACAAACTTTAAGTGCATGGCACAACACTCACTATGTGTCATAAAGCAACAGCACAACTACATAGCTTAGAAAAATGTATCTCCAACACAGCCAGATTACAAGTACGATTAACTCTGTGTCTAAACTGCAGGGTAATTCTAAAACATAATCCTGACATAGAGCAAGGTTTAGTCAATGGAGATATTGGTACAGTTGCTAGCTTCCAAACATATCTGCCAACGACGACATTCAGTTAGTCAATATCCACTTTGACAAATTTTCAGAATTTACATTTATGTACAAAGATAACAATTATCTCTGTCTCTTGAATATGCTGTCAATATTCACAAGTTGCAAGGTATAACGCTAGACCACACACTAATCGAAGCATAGTCTTCAAAGAAGGTATGAGTTACATAGCACTTTCACATCTCTGTACACTTGAGGGTCTATTCCTGGGTCACTTTGATGCAAACAATGTCAATGCTGACATTTCTTGCATCCTAGAGTACAACAGGCAGTGTGCACTGTACACATGTCCACCTAGATATGTACCCTGTACCTCAAAAAACAAAACATTTAAAAAGAGAACTAATGAAAACAGAAGCTATATCATATCTTCATATAATCCCAC